>NC_133327.1:264251803-264870472 GCF_042186555.1 Aquarana catesbeiana
CACCTAGTCCTGCCCACTGCTTTCTGGGTTGGTAGAACTGTCTCTGTTCCTGAAACCCTCCCACTGGGATCAGCAATGTCTGGGAGGAGAAGCATGGGGGACATAAACGGAGGAGGATTTGGCTCAGTCAGGGAGGGTAAAGGAAGTTTTTAGTTTACTTTTTGAGGCTTTTGCATTGCATAGTTATGAACTGGATTTGATATAAGTGTAGAATGTCATACAGGAAACTTTAGCTATACTTGAACTGTAAAGTAAAGCAAAGTCATGTGAAATGAAACCATCAACCAACCGATCATGTGCAAGGGAAATGTATTAATACGCTTTCCTTGTATCCAATTTTGTTTTTTACTGCTCATATTTTACAGCAAATAACATAATAGTGTTGCAGTATTTTGAAATCTTCCTATATTTGCTGCCACTCTCACATTGGTCATTGTAACAGATGTCATTAGGCCATTATGATAATAATCCCTTTGGATTTAGTGTATACACATTCAGTATAATATGTCTAGTAATGTCAAAAGGCTGTAAGAGAATTATTAATGAGTATAAGGATGTCATACCTGAAATGATGAGGTCACTGGATTCTGTTTCCAGACTGAACACAGAGTCTGCAGCCGAGAAGCTAATCAGGACTTGTTCACCCAAGGAGCTCATGATAGTTGCAGGGCCAGAGATATTTGGAGGAAAAATGGCTATATAAATAAAAAAAACAACACAACTGAAGGACAAAATATTATTACAAACATAAACATATAAACATTATGATCATAGTAATCATGTAAGTACCATGTTTTTCACTAATTCCACCCCTTCCAATTGATTTTTAAATAGGACTATGGCTTCCCCACATAGGGAACATGTTTGCTTATGCTACAGTGGGGTGAATAAAAAGGTTGCATGTCTCGTGGCTATCAGCATTATCACTGTTGATTCAGAAACCTGTAGCTTGTCAATAGGCACCTGGCCAGAACTAGTCCTGTTCACTGCTTCCAATAACAAGGTTAATGAAGGAAAATAAATAAATAAAAAATGAGCAGACTTGATGGACTACTCAGTCTTTTTCTGCCATCACTTTTCTGTTTCTTTCTAGATCGATAGTCCTTCCTCAACCACGCCTCCCCTAGAGGATTTGACTGACAGCAGAAGGAGCCTACGGTTCCCATTGCTCTCAGAGTCTCCTGTGAGAATAGGAAGAGGGAGTAGTGTTGCTACAGACGGGACAGCGCTGGATCGGTGGAGAAGTCATGTAAGTGTTTAGATGTTAGAAACTTACTGAGGTGTTTTTTACCTTAGTGCGGGGAATGCACTAAGGTAAAAAAGCAATTAAACTTTAAAACCACTTTATTATGGCTTGGGCATAATTGATCTAATACTATTTGAGACTGTCACAGACTGTCACACAAGGTCCTACATTTGCAATTTAGATACCTCTTGAAACAGTGCTTTACTTTTTAAGTCTGGCATATGGGTCCCTTGTTGTTGCTGTTTCTGTGTGCAGAGACCAGTAATCCAGCAGATATGCCTATGCCAGCCAGTCCCTCGCAGTCCCTTTGTGCTGATGTCATTGCCTACAGCAATCATGACACCAGCACTGAACAGGCATTAGGGAGTGTCCACATCATACAGATGGTGATGTTGACAACTGAAGAAGGGTTTAATTTCCTCTGCACAGAAGAAGAGAGAAGTTTCAGAACCTGAATGTCATGTGAACATTAAAGTAGAATTATAGGCAAAGCTTTTGTTCTCATTTTGGATAGTAAGGGAGAGTCATAACCCCTGTCAGATTTTTTTTTTCCCATCTCTGTTCTGTATTTTGGAAATTTCCCTTCACTTCCTGTCCCATGGCCAAAATAGGAAGTGAGAGGAAATCCCTGCAAATTAGGAGAATCCTTTGGGGAACCCCAATTCACCAGAACTAGTGTCCCTATTAGAAGATTTGCAGTGCTGTCTGTGCAGTTTTCTTTGCACAGACAGCAATGAAAACTGACAGGTGTTCTAATCCCTATCCACTCTATTAAAAAAAAAAGACGTTTGGGCTTTAGCTTTACTTTAATATAGGCAAGTAAAAGGAGTATTGTTTTTTATATTCATGCTAGAGATTAGTAAGTGAGGGCCAGACACCAGCTTTAAGATATTTTCAATTTTAATATTATTGGTGGAAGGTCAGTTGTTGAACATCTTGAAGTTATTCTGCCTGCACAATGCATATCTAAAACATATATAGCCCAGTGTTGCAAGGGGACTGCAGACTTGGCTTCATCTTAGTATGATACATATTGTCATTACTTCAATCAGAAATGTAGCTTGAACCTTGTGGGCCCTGATGTAAAAGTTGACCTGGGGCCCCCCCACTACCATCCGTCGATTCTATCATGCCCCAAGATAATCCCAAAGTGTGCCAAGATACTCTGACTGGCTAAATAGTTATTTCAGATCTTTATTTACATATTGAGGGGGTAATTCAAAAGATTTTGAAGAAACTGTCCACATTTTGACATACCTTTCCAAATCTTTTGAATACCTGTACACAGAGTTTGCAGAGGCCTGGAGAGACTGTCCATCTTAGGATAGACCCTCAGTATAGACCCCCCTCTCCACTAAGTATAGACCCCCCTCCTGAGTACAGACCCCCCTTGCTCATTACAGACACCTGACCCTGCCCCCCTAGTACAGCCCCCCTGCAAGCCCATCCTTCCTCTACTCTAAGGGCTCTATGAGGCAGCCAGAGGCGGTGTTGCAGTGCACATATAACAGGCACTTGCAGTGCCATGCAACACGCACACACACAAAAATATTGGTGGGCAGTCACTGAATAATGATTGGTTAAGCAATATTTTTTGCAGGCAGTCCTATAGCACCTCCCAAGGACCAGCACCCTGTGCAGATCGTGCCCCTAGCAACCCAATTGGCCAGCTAAATTGTAATATCTCCTGACCAGAAGAGCTGCAGCATACTACTTTATAGTGGCTGTGGGCAGACCTTAGCAATGTCACTAAATGGGGAGCCCGAGCTCATAAGAGCGGAGGGGTGTGGAAGGTAAAGTGGAAGCCAGCTAGGTGGCTACAGTACACAAGCCGGATCCGAGCCGGGGCTCCGGGATTTTGTTGAGTTGGGGGGTATGCTGATATGACAGGGAGGCTGCACGGGCCCCCTGGAGAATGGGCAGGGTCACTATTGTGACACTTATTGTTACGCCCATGACTACATTGATTTTGTCACTGGATTGAAGCAACATATGATCTACAGTGCTGGCTTCTCTGTGTCTCTGTACCTGTTTGTTAATGCCTTCCTGTCACTAGCACATTCATGCTTTCAGAATCTGATGTGAGCATGGGAGGCAACTATACAATAATTATCTAAAAACCCTTCACCTCAGGGTTTTAATTATGTATAGTCTGACAGTTACCTCCCATCTGTATCTTTTGGAAATTAAAGTAATGAAACTTTCTCCTGAAGTTTGCTTGATTTTTATACTTACCAATCTGAGATCTCCTCTCACTGTATACAGAATTACTAGTCATAGTGGCGGATCCTATAGCAGTGTTTCCAGTGCTCAGAATATCATAGAGACAGTCTGTATTTCCACCACAAGTGCTGTTTGCTTTCTGGAGAAATGCTGGGTCACTGGACAAAAGCAGCTCATCAAGGAACTTTGGTACAAAACTATTGTTGTTGTAAGTGTACCAGGTTTCTTCCATAGTTGTGTTGTATAGAAATATCGTATCTTCAGGTTTTGTTTTCCCTAAAAAAATATCAAATGCATAAGGATAATCTATTAGAAAATATACAAACAAATTCCAGCTATAGTCTTATCACACCTTAATCTGCTTTAGCTACTCTGTGGCGAGTGCAAAATTACAGATTATAATGATATTTTGTTCTACATTGTATCACCAGCCAGGTTTTTAGGAGTAAAATTTAAAGTTATATTTTATTTCTTAAACATAGAACACTCACTAAAAATATGGCTGAAACTTTATTGCACTGCTGGGCATACCTGGGTTTGGTTCATGAGACACTTGCCAAACAGCTCACTGGTTTGGATATTAATTGGAACCACATTAAATCCAATGGGAACCAAATCTTTAAAATAAATTAGAACCATTTTCAGGGCCAATAGGCAAGGGAAAATGAAACAGATGGTGTGGGGGGCTGTGCACTGCAACAAAAATGCCAAATTCTTTTGAAAAACAAGCCTGAGGTATGCCTTAAATTAACATTAAAATTAAAAAAAAAAAAGATAAACATTACCTTACCTGCTCTGTGCAGTGTTTTTGCACAGAGCAGCCCCAATCCTCCTCTTCTGGGGTTTCCCGCCTGTACTCCAGGCTCCTCCTCTTTAGTGAGTTCCCCTATCAAAAGCCCCTTTCTATGGGGACACTTGCGCAGGCTCGCTCCCGAGCCAACACTGACTGGGCAGCTCGGTCCTGCCCCCCACACCCTCATCACCACATTTGATTGACAGCAGTGGGAGCCAATGGCTCCTGCTGCTATCAATCTGCCCAGTGAAGAGGGAAGACAGCGGCAAGTGCTGCTGCTCTCGTGCACATTGCTAGATCTGGATCAGGCTCAGGTAAGTATAAGGGTGGGGGGGTTGGGAGATCCTGCAGCACAGAAGGTTTTTTTTTACCTTTAATGCATAGAATGCATTAAGGTAAAAAACCTTCAGGTTTTAGAACCACTTTAAACTTGCCTATGAATTGGTGCACCTGTACAATGTATACAACGTGCTACAGCAAAACTTACAGGCAAAAAACTGCTGTTTAAATTGCCAATAAATAATAGCTCCCTGCCAGCTTGGTTTTACTTGTAAAAACACAGCAGACAACCCCCCTGATGTACATGCTAAACCTCTGCAGGTCTGCTATGTATTTTGAGGGGACCTTTGGGGTCCCCTGACATTTTTTGTAGCAAAAAAAAAATAAATAAAATAGGCTGACAAGGAAACTTAAATTACTGGTATTTTTTATTTATATATATATATATATATATATATATATATATATATATATATATATATATATATATATATATATATATATATATATTTTTTTTTTTTTTTTATTCACTTTTGCTGTTCTTCATCCTACGGCAAGAATGATGAAAAAGTTTGTTTTGGATTTTAAGGGGGTTCCCCATGCAAAAAAAAAAATAAAAGATAAGGGGTGCAGTAGCTGGCTAGGAAAGGGAAGGGGGGTAAGCATGCACCCCACCCCTTCCTTCTGAACCATACCAGGCCCCATTCCCTCAATGTGGGGAGGGTACCTTGCCAGGGGGGACCTCTCTGTCAAAGGGCCTCTTCACCACAATCCTGGCCCAGTGGTTGGTAGGGATCTGCGGCTAGGGGGATTATTGGAATCCAGAAATCCCAGATACCCCCTCTCCCATGTGAACGAGTAAGAGTTAATAGTACCCCTACTGATTCACAAAAAATATTAAAAGCAAATAAACACACCACACATTTTGACAAGTCCTTTGTAAAAAAAAAAGTCCTATGATGTAAATTCATCATAATTCAGTGATGCAGATCCTCATGATCAATGATACCCTCTGAAAATAAAACATGCGGATTTACCTGTTCTCTACAGAGACTCGTATCTAATGACAGAACTAAGGCTCACGGCTGATTTGCAAACAAAGGGGCAAAGATGGTGGATGATGTCAATGACCAAATATGGCAATAGTCCTTAGTCAAATATAGCCATGGCCAGTGATGTCAGTCCCCATCTCTGCCCTATTTGTTTACGTTCAGCTATCAGAAAATCCCCAGCTGGCAACTGAATGGCAGGGTAGTTATTCGTCACTGATTGCATAGAAGCTAGTGGCCACACACCCAGTGAGGATTCCCCCATCCACCTTGAAAGTACATTTCCTGTTAGGACTACAATACACAGAAAAAAGAAAAAAAAAATGAAATACACGAATGTTGTGAAGAAATTGCAGCACTGGCATCCTGTCCCTTTAGTGCCACCTTCTGTGTAGAACAAACAGCTATGATAATTAAATATTCTCTTACATGTCATGCCAAAGTCGAAGATCTGTGAGTCGTTTGGCTTTGTATTGTTATTATATGGCAATGTGTAGCCATAAGCAGTCAGGAAGTCATCATTTGAATTTCCATTTAATACCCCTGAAATAAAATAGAAGAGGTAAAATATACATTTGACAAATCATGAAATAACAAGGTGACAACAAAAAGTCTGTTCCTCCTCATGTGACTTTGTTTCAAATTACTCAGCAAGTAGATTTCTGCAGTGTGTGGGAAGATTGAATAGTTATCTCCCTATAGTGTAAATAAAAAGCAGTAACATTTCTCTAGTTACTTGTCAACAAGCCCTAAATGGCAAGATAGTTACTTGTCAATTGGACTGTAGTGTCTGTACTAGCAAACTAGGATGGATTGTTGGGGACTACTGTAAAGAGAAAAGCATAGGCTGTGATTACTGTCCTGAAACTGCTAGCTGTCTGACTTTAAAATCCTTTTATTCACTGACCCTGACCAGTTATAGAGATCGTGAGTTCTGACTTTACTGAATGCATACTTTTTGTGACTCAGAAGGTACTGTGTGTGTGACTCAGAAGGTACTGAGATAAAAGACAGCAAGTCAATTAGCTATTCTAGAAGTAGATGGAAAATGTGATAGCCAGTGTATTTTTCACAAAACAGGGTCTCTTTAAAGCATATGTAAAAGTAAAAGAAAAAAAAGAAATGATTTGTACATTTCTGGAATACGTACACATTCTGTGCTGCAAGTACAGAAAAATGACTATAGATGTGACAGCAATATATCATATTATATTCCAAATGTTCTCTTTTACATGACAGCACAGTTCTAAATTCTTAAACACGTGGTGTCAGTCCTGCCTACTCTATTTCTGATGGATTAAAAGAAAAACAGTCCTCTCTTCATCTGCAGAACCCCTCCTTGAGTACAAGCAGAGAGAACAGAAACTTAAAGGATTTCTGAAAAAATCAACAATAATTTAATTATTAATGTTACATATGTAGCACCATCTAATGTGCTAGAAGTATAGTGTTATGTTTTTTTTTTTGTTGTTTTTTTGAGAGTAGGTACATTTCCAGGCTTGGCATGGCTGTGTTTTGATCTGGGTTTGGAGTGACTCAGAGCAGAGCTGGTGACTCACAAGCAGCCTCACCAAGACCTCCCACTTCTTTCCAGAGACTTCTAGAATATTCTGGAAAGAAAAGAGGAGAGGGGAGGTGGAGCTGCTTGGGGTGTTTTAAGGAGCCCTGACCAATCCCCAACTTGGATTGGCAGGGGGAAGGCCTCCTTAAATACCCAGGGTCAGCCCAGCTGGGGGAAAAGTTGTTTGGGTGGAAGCTGGAGATGGAGTGCTAGGCTGTCGTGGCCTTTAAGGGAGCTCCCCAGTCTGGGGGGGTGACCTTGGGCCTGGGCTTGGGTGCGGACGGGACCTTCAAAGAACACATGGGGGGAGCAAGGAGAAGACAGCAGGTGAGAGCACTGCTGGACAAGTCTCCAGGGAGGAACAACAGGTTGCAGCCAAGAGGGCTGGTGAGTGACATACAGTCAGGAAGGACTGGGGAGGCATGCCTGAGAGGACTGGGAGTGCAGTCTGAGATGGGTGCAGAGCCAGTGGAGTGAACTGTGGTGGCCAGTGGAGAGAGGCAACTGCAGCCAGGATAGCTGACAGGGCCTGAAGAGGTGGTACTGGTACTGGGAGCAGTAGCCACATAGACAACTAGCACTGGGACTACCAGTGCCAGGCCTACAAATCAGTGCTAGTTGGTCTGAGAAGTGCAAGTAAGTGATGTGCTGGAGGTGTTGAGTAGAGATAGTCTGTAAGCAAGTGATGTGCTGGAGGTGTTGAGTAGAGATAGTCTGTAAGCAAGTGATGTGCTGGAGGTGTTGAGGAGAGATAGTCTGCAAGCAAGTGATGTGCTGGAGGAAGAGATAGGAGATTGTATATACGGGGGGTGTATACAGTTCAGTCCCAACATTGACTTTCAATCATCTGGGCATCTCATAATTTTCCTATCCCTATCCAAGTTAATCCCCCTGAATAAAAACAACAAAAACAGTTCAAGGAATGTTTCATGCTTGAAATTGTGTGCCTGGCTGAGCAAGGTGACAGACAGACTAAAACACTCAGCAGCCCTCACGAAGGTACCGCTACACATACACTTTAATTAACACATGTTAAATATTTACATGTTGTAGTCTTGACCCGCTATTCTGCACTGAGCTGGTGTGGACATATATATAAGATGGTTCATATTGACACAAGTCACTTACCGAGGAGGCCTTCAGTCCTGTTTTGATATGTTGATTGCAATGTCACCACAAAACTCAAGATGCCCAGGTTAGCAGAACAAGAAACAGAGATGCCATTGTCAAACAGGACTTTCGCTTCCCCGGTTTTTGTCCTTCCAAATCCCACATGGTCAACATAAGTAAAATTGTCTAAAAAATAAAATAAAAATATTCCCATAATGGATCAGTGATCCCTAAAAAAATTGCATTCATATAGTGACATATAGTGACAAATTGTAAGAATACTCAAATGAAAATGGTTAGATGCCATTTTTTTCTAAATCAGTAAAAGAAAGGCAGAGGCTGATTTAATAATCACTTCAGCCCCGGAAGATTTTACCCCCTTCCTGACCAGGCCATTGTATGCGTTACTTTAACTGAAAATTGCGCGATCATGCGACACTGTACCCAAATAAAATGAATGCCCTTTTTTCGAGTAATAGAGCTTTCTTTTGGTGGTATTTGATCACCTCTGCGGTTTTTATTTTTTGCGCTATAAACAAAAAAGACTGACAATTTTGAAAAAAAAAAAACAATATTTTTTACTTTCTGCTGTAAAACATATCCAATATTTAAAAAAAAAAAAATCAAATTCCTTCATCAGTTTAGGCCAGTATGTATTCTGCTACAAATTTTTTGTAAAAAAAAAAAAAAAAAATCATATTAAGTGTATATTAAGTGTATATTGATTGGTTTGCGCAAAAGTTATAGCGTCTACAAACTATGGGATATTTTTATGGCATTTTTATTTATTTATTTATTTTTTACTTGTAATGGCGGTGATCAGCGATTTTTAGCAGGATTGCGACATTGGCAGACAGATCGGACACCTAACTGACACTTTTGAAACTTTTTTGGAAACCAGTGACATTATTACATTGATCAGTGCTAAAAATATGCACTGACACTGTATAAATGACACTGGCAGAGAAGGGGTTAAAATCAGGGGCGATCAAAGGGTTAAGTGTGTTCCCTGTTTGTGTTTTCTTACTGTGGGGGTGATAGCAGGAACACTAGATCACAGTGTCCATGCCTGACACCATGGCAGTCTGCCTTGTTTACATTGGCAGGCTGGCGTTCTATCTCTGTGGGGAGTGATTGTGTGTGGCGGGAGGATTTTGCATCCCCTGTGGTCAATCAGGGTGCGATTGCGCCTCCGGCGGCGCACGTGCGCCCCCCAGTGGCTGTTACACAAAATCACGTACAGGTACGTGATTTTGCGCAATAGAGCCGACCTGTCACAGTATATATTTGGTAGGTGGTCGGCAACTAGTTAAAGGAGTTGTGAATTTCAAATCACTAAATTGTGTGAATATCAGTTTGAATTATACAACCATGTGAAATGCAAGTTCCTGTGCACTCTGAATAACCAATCATATGCAAAGGAGATAGGCAAATGGGAATTTGCTTTTCACATGATTGAATAGTTGAAGTGAAATGTTCACATGATTTTTTTTCAGTGAAGATGATCAAATCCTTCAGTAAATCAGTCTTATGACATCCACATTGCATTACGATGTACTATTCTCACCTCCACACAATGGAGAACACCTTGCAATATGCCATATTAAATTCTTGATTGCACTGTCTATCTTGATTTAATTTCCAGAATTATAAATATATAATAATTACACAGGAAAAAGTTTTACTAAGGGCAACCATATGGCTGTGTACAAGAGTTGTGTCATTGTGAAAATAAGAGGCTTACAAGCTAATTTACTCTTTGCAGTGGCAATAACCCAATAGCTAAATTGTGTTATATACTGCAGCTTACCAAACCTTAAATGCAGTGGCTGCATTTGTTTTCTTTTTTTAGGCTTTTTTCCCTTTATTTTCACTTAGTGACCCAACCAGTAACAAACTTCCTCTCTATGGGTGTTTACACTCTATGGAGGAGCAACAGACACACCTTTGGACAGCTAAATTGTCAGTTGTGGGAGTGGGTAGTGTTATGCCGCGTACACACGGTCGGACTTTTCGGCTACAAAAGTCCGACAGCCCGTCCGAAGACTTTCAACGGACTTGTGGCGGACTTTTGGCAGACTTGCGGTGGACTTGCGGCAGACTTTCTAACGAACGAACTTGCCTACATACGATAACACAAAAGTCAGACGGATTCGTACGTGATGACGTACAGCGGACTAAAATAAGGAAGTTGATAGCCAGTAGCCAATAGCTGCCCTAGCGTGGGTTTTTGTCCGTCGGACTAGCATACAGACGAGCGGATTTCTGGGTCCGGCGGAGTTACGAAGTAAAGATTTGAAGCATGTTTCAAATCTAAAGTCCGTGAGATTTGCGGCTGGAAAAGTCTGTTGAAAGTCCGGGGAAGCCCACACATGATCGGATTGTCAGTTGTATTTTGTCCGTCGGCGTCCGTCGGACTTTTGTAGACGAAAAGTCCGACCGTGTGTACGCGGCATTAGGGATTTAGATAGACTTTACTAGCTGAACTCCAGCTAGTGCTTTAGAATCAGTTACAGCAACCGTTTTTTTTCTTTAGGGATAAAGGTTTTACATAAATTAATAAAAGCTGTTCATTGAAGGCACCTCTGTCATGTTTGTCATGTTAAGTGTTTCGTCCTACCCTCTGCCACTTTTGCTAGACAGCTTGGTCTGATAAAGGACACTGAAAAAAAACATACTTACTTGCTGGATTAACAGGTGAAAATTAATGGAAAAAGCAATAAAAAAGGAGACTAATACAGCCTTTGCATCTATAAAAAGATAATCTACAATATAATAAATGTTTGGGTTTAATACTACTTTATTGTTACAATCCCAGCTTTGCCATGTCTATGTAAATAGATACCCATAGCATCTTTTTCACCCCAAAAAGCATAGGCTGCTATGTTCAGATGATGTTTGATGCATCTTCATTCACTTCCTTTTCCAAGACTACAACAACAGTGTGAACTGAACAATCACCCATAAAAGAGGAAAGTTTAAAACTCACCTGAGAGTTCAATGAAGGTCCCATTGTAGCTCACTGTGGTTTCGTTAGCATTCTTTAAGCTCCATTGAATCTGAAATGCAAAGTTTAATAATCAGTTTACAGGGGTTATTAAACAAAGCCTTTGTATATTTTCTTCCTGTGTTCATTACCTGGTCACCGTAGGATGTGGAAGCTGCCAATGCCACAAAGTTGGTTGCATAGCTGGTTCCATTGCCAGCTCGGGCCGTGCGTCCTTGAAGTCTGAAGACAACTGTGTCATTTTCATCCTTTGCGTTGGTCAAAATAAATTCACCCAGACCATTAAATGTATAACTCAAACCATCCAGAGTGTTAATATGAGGGTCTCCATAGAAAAATCCTTCCAGTGGAAAAAAAAAAATATTTAGAACTTTCATTTTTAAAACTATGTATATCTTCTTTGGAAGCAAAGAACACTTGAAAAGCTTTAGGCTCTTTTCACACATGCGCCTCCGTTGGACAGAATCTGCTTGCTCAGCGGGAGATCGATCCGCTAATCCCCGCTGAGCAGGCGGATGACAGGTCCATCTCCGCTCACTGCGCAAAGCGGACATGGACACAGTCCAGCTCTCCTCTATGGGGAGTTTGGGTGAAAATGAATCACCTGTCCGTTTTCATGCAATCAGATCCAGTCCGATCCGCCAGTTGGATGGAAAATAGGACCACCATCCATCTGGATTTGGCAGACAGGATCGGAACGGATAGCGGTGAATGTCCGCAGACATGTCACCGCAGACATCTGCCGCTCCATAGGGGTGAATGGAGGGTCCGATCAAATCCGCCTGAAAAACTGACTGGTGGACCTGATTGGACAGCCTCTGTGAAAGGGCCCTTAATGCAAAACTTTACCCATAACAACTTGATAAAAAAATTGTGTTCTTTAGCAAGGAACATACATACCGCATTAAAAATTATGCTACCAAAATTAGTGTGCTGTAAATTGTATCCAGAATTGTTCCTGCTTCTTGTTGGAGGCTGCAATTTTGCTGAAGCCCAGAGCCCCTGAACAGCTGTAAAAATTAAAGCTGTAAGCAGAGTGGCTCTGATTTTAAGCAGATTGCTATAAATAGAGAGCAACTGAGCATGTGCAAAGCAGGGTGGGAGAATGAGGGAGATTTTCACATTTTTGGGGGGGAGTGTTACTATCAAGTAGCAGCAAAGTTTGTAAACAATAATTTCATGTTTTTTAGCCCGGAGGAATACACATATCTAATACTAATACTCAGGGCTTTTTTAATCAAACAATAGGTGCTGGAACGTAACCACGGCCCCACAAAACCCCTCCCCCTACACACACCCTCCAAATCACATCAAATAGTGGGTGTGTTCAGTCAAATTTCACGAAAACAGTAGGAGGGTCTTAAAGGGGCATTAAATACCAGGATTGCATTACATACAGAGTGCAGAGCTGTCACTTGTAAACACAGAAACCAGACTTCTGTGTTTACAAGTGATTGTAGTGAGCAGGCACCAAAGGGTCTGAGTCAGAGGTGGTGGAACTGAGTTCCACCAAGTTCCCCCTGAAAAAAAGCTCTGCTAATACTAATACACATATCACATACTAAAACTGTTTAATTATCAACCAATAAGCTTCTAACGTCATCTTGTTCAATCAAGCTTTGACAATAATCCCCCTGTTCATACTGAATGAATGCGCTACTTCAACGTGATTTCAAAGCTGCCAGTCAGTGCGATTTGGTGCACAGATGTCAATGCAAATTGCACATGAAATCGCCAAAAGTAACACAGGAACCTTTTTCAAATTGGTGCAAGTCGGGGTGGCACCAATTTGAATGGTTCCATAGGCGCAAATAGAGTGCAACTTGTCATGCGACTTTGAACTGTCAAGTCGCACCATTGGGAACGGGTGCTAAAACCTAGAATCTGATTGGTTACTACACACAGCTGCACCAGATTCTGTGTGCATCAGTTTTAATAAATCTCCCCCAGTGCAGTGCCTGAAGTGATCTAGCAGAACCTAATTTTCTGAGTAAAATTCCACTTTAATATGCGCTTGCTACTGCTATTTTATACAATCCTTGTGGAAATGTCAGTTCAGGCCATGAGTAAATATTTATAGGAAGGATAAATCAATCCTAATATGAGTTAAAACAAGCTATATAGAGAATTATTTACTTATAATGATTAATGTGTTGGGGGAATTTCATGTTTTGTATCCCTGCAAGAAGAAAAATAAACGAATCCTGTTATGGGTGGAAACCATCTCAATATCAAAGACTGCCTGAAAGTGTTAAATGGTGAATGAATAATGCTGAATTTGCACAATAAGTATGCTTAATACACCTTTAAATTGACTATTATGTTGAAATTTGGCAAAAAAGACATTTTAGTTGATCCTGGTTCAGGTCATATTATACCTATAAAAAAAAGTACAATTATTTGTTGAATGTACGAAATTATATACTGGTTACCTAGGTTATAGAACTGTTTTGATATGTATGTTTACATTGTGGTATCGTCTTTGGTGTTCATTCTTGGGCACCTAGGTGTTGATTTACTAAAACTGGAGAGTGCAAAATTGGGTGCAGCTGTGCATGGTAGCCAATCCACTTCTAACGTCAGCTTCTTCATTAAGGCTGGGTTTACTCTAGTGTGAATTGGATGCTGGTTTCTTTGCATCCAATTCGCATGACAAGAGACTGTGACCAGCTCTCTATGGAGCCGGTTCACATATCTCCGGGGATTACACAAAGGTCTTGTGCCAAATTCAGCCCTGATTCGTCCCTGAAACAGAAAACAGGGATGCTCCGGACCCATGCTGCGAGTTGCATACGACTTAGATGTGAACCCAGCCTTAAGCTTTGACAAACATAACTGGAAGCTGATTGGTTTCTACGCAGAGCTGCACAATATTTGCACTCTACAGTTTTAGTAAATCAACCCCATAGATGGTGTGGAGGTACTTGGTGTGGTGGAAAAAGATGTTTTTAGAATCCAGATTTTTATATAAAAATATATTTTTTTTTACATTTCCATAAAATCAGATAGCAAAAGAAAGTACCCATCCAATTTGAGGAGATTTAGCATCTGATGGAGAGGGTCTATAGTAGAAGGATTTGCCTTTATTTCTTTTTGTTTATGATATGGGAATGAGGTCTTTAAGAAATCAGATCTTCTACATACCTAGGCGTGGAGGGATATAGTTGTCACAATAATCCAGAGGTCTTTTCTGTCTGTAAAGGTTACACAGGTAAGTGGATTCTGAATATCTGCAACAAGTGTTGTAGGGGTCAATCTCCTCAACTGAAAAATAAAGACACCGTGTTTATTTGAACAATTGATTAGTAAATTAGTTATGGAATATTGTTTTTTTTTTATGATTATATCATTCAATACCTTTATATAGTTGTCTTTGAGGAGGAAGAACTGTATTCCAGAAGTAGTTACTATAAGCTATTCGGTTAGAGTAATAACTAAAGATGTTAAAGGAGGTCCATGGAGTTGGGAGGTATCGCTCCTTCTCACCATAAACAAGGGCTCCACTCCAGCTACTATAGTAACATCTACTCCCAGCCCCATTTCTGGAGGGGAACATATTTTGTACTGTCAAGTATTGTTCTGAAACAGACAAATTAATAGAAATAAGTTACACTGGTTACATGAATGCTCCTTAGCAGATCTATGAAATTGATATAAATTGTCTATTACCAGGTGTATGAATATGCCATTAAAAAGATTCAGTGTATAGTAATTAAATGGCCATCATCCTTTCAAAAAAATATATAGACAACAATGATTAAGTACAATAATGAATAAATATTTATGGCACAACAGTATAATTGGTGCAGAGGGACTCACAGACTAATAGCCACAAAAAGATTTCCCTAACACCTAAAAGTTCTTTACAGTCCCCTGTATTTTGACTCATCCTATATCTTCGGGTAGGTTGAGACTTGATAAATGTGAGTTCTTCCCATCAAACAAGTATAACTGCATCCAACTGGTGCATGCAGGGGACTTATATGATGTTAAGGTAAATGAATCTTGTACTAGAACAAATGTTATGCAGTTTTGTTTTCTACACATAGTCATAACCATAATGCCCTTTTAATATAAGACACACATACAACAGTTTGTTGGGGATAAAACATTGCATTATTATCCACTGATTTAAGCAGTGTCACAACTGAAAGTCAAGTATTAAACCTTACCAGATGCCTTCTTGATATCAAAGCCATAGTACCAAATGTTAAATCCATCAGTGAAAGAGGAGTCCCAAGTTGCCTGATTGTAAGTACATGGACATGGGGATGTGCTGGAGAGCCAATATGGAATTTCCTCTTTATAATACCACTGCAGACATTGTAGCCTTGAATTGATGGTGCTCTGACTGTTGCTGTCTAGACGATATGCCCATCTTCCTTTTTTACCTTGAAAAGTAAGGCAAAATGATAGAAATAAATACGGTATCTGTTACACTTACAGCATTTTACCTGAGCGATGTTTCCTCTTCTCACCTGTGTTGTAGCCGATGTACTGATCTGGACGGTATCTCTGCTTGATGCTTACAGATGTGTCTGTCTGTGGATCATTGAAAGCTGGGAAGTTGTTGACATTACGTGCACTAGGGATACCACTAAAAAGAGAGAATAATTCTAAATTTGTCTGACATATTTACATGCAGTTACCAATACTACTGTGGAAGGTAAAATGGGCTGAAAGAAGAGGAAGAGCAAGGTACTCTACTGAAAGTCTTTACCTGTGATAACCCATTTTTGGCAGATGGAATGTGGGGAGAGCGTTGAAGATCCACTTCATTCCTCCATCATCAAACAGGATTAGTGCAAACGAATATATTCCATCAGTAACCAAGATAACTTGGAAAGTGTTTGTCTAAAAAGAAGAAGCCCAAAGAGAAAAATATTAAATGTTCTGGATCTCTTATTGTGTATCCATTACTGTAGCAATGGATTTCATTATGTATATTTGTTAATGGTATAATGCAGCTCCTATTTCCATTACCATATCACACAGCTCCAGGCTGTTGCAGCATTGTTTAAAAAGGCAATTTTGCTTTACAAAATAATAATACTATCAAAGGTACACAAGCCAAGATCAGGGAATTCAACTCTAACAGGATGGGTAAGCACTAGCACAGTGCAACACTTACATTGTTGACTTGGGTGTTCCAATAAGCCTTTGAGTTATAAATCCCAGATGTGAATGGAGGAACATTGTCCCATGTTATTTTGAGAGCCCATAAAGCTTTAAATTGAGTCAAGTTAAAATATGCAGCAACCGTGCTTTCTAGTGATTCTTTGAATGTTGTGTTCACATTGGAGGACTGGAAGTCATAAGCCTGTGATTAGAGAGTAAAAATGCCATACAATAATTAGAAAATTACATGTATATGTTGATAGGACAGCAACATATCAATAAATGAACCTAACTCATGATATGATATTAAATATTGATACTTATATGATATTTATTGATATATGATATATCAATATTTAAAGTAAATAGAAGTGAACATGTGCTATATGTTCTCTCAATAATCATTTCTGCTGTTTCCATCTTACTAAATTATGCCTGAGCATTTCTGTTAAAAAAAAAGTGGTCCTGTCTATAGGACTGGGGTATCAGGCTGTTCACCCCATTCAGGGGGTACAGGATGACACTATTTTTCTAGGCTTTTAAAGATGAGGGGACATCATGAAATATATAATACAAAGGTGTAAATTGTATATGTCTGAGGGCAGTTTTTTTTAATCCATGGTGACATTGCCTTCCAGAACTTCTGTATCTTAGGGCTGGATCACCAGAGATGCCCACAAGAGTCCTCTTGCAGGCACCCTCTCCATCATGAGGAGCCTGAAAAGATTTTTGCCAGTATCCTTGGGGTCCTATACCAGTATGATAAAAAATTTATACCAAATCTACTCAGTTTTAGAACTGATGAGGGAGACGTGTGATAATTGAATAATTTTTTGCAGTTGTGTGGGAGTCATTTCCAGATCTAGTTCCACCCCCTTTCTCTCACAAAATACAGGATTTGCTACGAACAGCGAGACAAAAGAATTTAATACATGTGAGACAGGAGGTGTTGGGACTGCCAGTTTAGGGCACACATGGATTTGAATTCCATAAGAGAAGTTGCTGTCTGTAACAGTGGTACCAGTGGTCCGCCCCCAATTTTTGATGTAACTGCTCTATAGAGAGCATACCATCTGAGGGGGCCAGGTAAAAGCAGCCCACATTCCCTTCTCTGCCCCAAGTTCTGAAAAATCCTATATCCTCCCCTGGTGGGAACCAATGATATCACCTGAAAAGGAGCTAAAGATAAGTCTCCAGTTATGTTCAATTTGTCCCATATCCTGGTTGATATGAGTAGTGATGTCCAGCTTGACAGACCCCAGTGTTTTGCTGGTATCCATGGCACTGGATACCAGCAAAGACAATACCAGGACGCAATAGCTAAGTTACGTCCTGCTATTGTCCTTTCTAGGGACACCCAGAGTTTAAACCCTGTGTTATGGTGCCAATTGAGAAACAGCACCATTGCCATTGTTTTGTAATATAGGTTAATGTCATGGAGGCCCAGGTCTTTGTTCATTTTATTTCTTCATAAGACAGAATAAACCAGGCAAGGTTGTTTCCCTTGCCAGACAAAACTCATTATTAATCTACAAAATTGTTTAAAGAACTCCGGTGGACATACAACATTCCATTTGACATGACCTGAAACCTGTCTTCTAAGTGCCATGGAAGTTAACAGTTATATTATTCAAGTGAAGTCGATTATACAAAACCCTTAAACAGCAGACCTGTGAACAAATTTGGAGACAGGGGACATAAAGGGAGAGCAATATTATGAATGACAAATATCTCTTAATTATACTCTTCTTTGGTCTCTCTCTTGCAAAATCATAAGATATATGCTCAAAATGGGATTATTTACTAAAGAGGTAGAAGCTGTCCATTTTGTAAAACAAATGTTTCCTTTGCTTGGTAAATAAGGTGAACCTCTGTGCTTAGTTGAAATTGTTATAACAAATACTAAGCATTTAATTATTTTTGAATAAAGGTACATCTAAAGTCGATGTTTCGTGGAAGCCTGAACTTGGCCGTTCATTTACTGATGCTAATTGGGGACGAATTTTCATAAATACCCATAAACTGTCCATGGCCTGAGCCACCCAAGAAGGTGACTTCAAATTAGTCTCAAGATGGTACCCTACCCCCTCCAGGGTGTACCGTATTTTCCAAACCTACTTGGATTCTTGTTGGCTCTGTCAAGCCTCCTAAGGCACTTTTCCTCATATCTGGTGGGCATGCAGGCATGTACTGGCCATCAGGACTACCGGGAGTTTCCCGGTGGGCCGATGGCTCAGTGGGCCGGTCAGGCGCAGTCTTGGAGCCGCTCCTCACTGACAGTGAGTGATCATGATTTCACTCCTGTCACCAAGGAGCAGCTGCCGACACTTGCAGGAGTGTGGATTAGGCTTTCTGCTCCCTCCAGCCTACAGGGGGAGACAGACAGCCGGCAGACTTTTCTTCCTCTCTCCCCTCATCAGTTGTCACATGACTGGAGAGAGGACCGAGAAGCTGCCTTCATTCTGGAGAGCTGTGAGTGAATACATGTGGGAGGGGGAGGAGAGGGGGGACACTCTGATGCAAAGGGGGGACACTCTGATGCAAGGGGGGGCACTCTGATGCAAGGGGGGGCACTCTGATGCAAGGGGGGAAACTCTGATGCAAGGAGGGACACTCTGATGCAAGGGGGGACACTCTGATGCAAGGGGGGGAAACTCTGATGCAAGGGGGGACACTCTGATGCAAGGGGGGGGGACACTCTGATGCAAGGGGGGACACTCTGATGCAAGGGGGGACACTCTGATGCAAGGGGGGGGACACTCTGATGCAAGGGGGGGGACACTCAAAATTAAAGTGGGCCAGTCTGGATGAAGTCCAGGGCCAAATTTTTGTCCCAGTCCAGCCCTGTGGGCATGCCCCCCCATCCAAAAGATTTGGGGCTCTGTTGTTTCTGCTCTACAATCTACTTACTCAGGAATTTGCTTCCAGTTTACCTGAACTTGCCCTCCTAACCCTTTTACCTCAATCACTAACTTGAGCAAAAACTCTGTTCTGCTTTTTTTTTTTTGCAGTTAGACAATTGATCCCTAGTCACTGGAAATTTTCTTTTTTTTCTTTCCTTTTTTATATAATGACTAGAATAGACCATGACCATGAGTGAACAAAGACTATATACCCGACAATATAACTGGTGTCAATTGGAGGTGCATGTTTAGTGGCATCTCTTGATGCTCCAGCACCCACCCAAGGAGTGGTGATACTGTTGTCTCCATATGCTTGAGGTGGATCCTATGTAGTGAACGCAGGAATGTACAGACGTTTAATACATATGGATAGTATATAATATGTTATTGTTTTATTATAGATAATTGCTGTAATGTCTTCATAAGCCCTGATAAAGCAAGTCTGGTGAAATGCCTTGGCGTATGAGGACTTATGATATCAGCATTTTCTTCTGGTGTACTGTATAAATATACACAATGATCTGTCAGCACTAGTATTGTTTTAATTAGTAATATGTACATGGAATACAACTCTTTTAACTTTTGTTAATAATAAACTGCATGATTTTTCTAGAACATTGTTTACTCCTTGTTTTTGGAAATGGTCACCTTCTTTCACTGAATGGCTTGAGACCAGCTCAATTACATTATTCATATGGAAGAATTGGTGGCTGAAAATCATGACACCTATGAGAAGTTCAAAGGGATCTGGCTGGTATGGATAATGTTTAATGACTCTCCCCAACTACATAACTTTTTGGAAGACCTTCACTGAAGTTCATTGTTGTGGTCCCATTCATTTACTTACTGCTTTCATAACCAGTCTTTTTTATGACTTACTCAATTACATGGGATGTCTCCCTTCTGCTACTACAGTTTGTACTTGCAGTACCTTTATACTCTCCCTGCAGTATGCAACTGGATTATCCTTCTGTGGAGATACAGTGTGCTACCTTTGTTCCTCATTGTAATATTCTTTTATAAAACAATAAAAAACATGTTTTATCTAAATTCGATGATCCATTGCTAGATGCTGGAGAGTTAAATCACCTGACAGTTTCTTCTATGTCTTGTTTTTTTTTTTATTGTTGAGCTCTCTGTGTTTTGGGTTCCTGGGTCTGCATTACTGCTGTAGCCATTATGAGGGGTCCCAGTCTGTTAGATTTTTTCAATTTATTTTATAATATGGGAAATACTAAAAGAGATACTAGAAAGGTCAAAGATGGGTGGGAACACTCAAGGTTCAGAGCTGGAAATAGTGGCAGGAAGATCTCTCTGTTGGAGAATCTAGGATGAATAATAAAGCCTAGAGTTTACTCAGTCAACCATGCTCCACCTATAAATAAATATCACTTTTCGGTGGACCGACCTTTTAAAGAGTATTGAATTATTTTGAAACTGTCCAATAGCCTACATGACATTACCTGATAAAAGATATCCCCGAAACCAGAGACATCAACATCAGCCCAGAAGGCAGCTAGAATTGGGGGTGTATATGGATCATTGCTTTCGAAGGTTGTGTAAGGATAACTCAGTGCATAGGTGCGGTCATATATGTTGCGTTGAAAAACAATAACACCGTTATCTGTGAACTGGAAAACACAAAGAAAATGATCACATCTTAACATTATCTTATGTGGCTTAAGTCAAATAGACACATACTGTACATACGATAGGTAATTAAACAGTTGTCAGCTTTCACAAATACATCTTACAATAGATTTCATACTTACATATAGGTTGTTATAAAATGCGGAGTCAAATGGAAAACCAACAGGGACATTAATCAAAGGAGAAACAAAGTCTCGGAGGCGTTTTGTTGCTTTGCTATCCCCTGCTGAAGGGCCATAGCTGAATAAGCGTATTTCTGAATAAAAGAAATCACAGTGGAATCTTATTTAGTATGAATCCCCAATGTTAATTCATTACAGGAATTATCTCTGCAAAAATCAGCTGCAACTCACAATCATGTTTCTGGAATTAAAGTGTATCTAAGGTCAAGATATAAACCATATATTCATTTCCACATCGTATTTCAATTTTTTCTGGCCAACTCCTACTAATCTGAACAATCTTGAAGTTTTCATACTTACGGTAATTTTTTTGCCACATAAGTAGTTAAGTAACATGTACCAATTATAGGAAAAAAATTAAACTAGTAGAAAAAAAATATTTATTAAATAAAAAAGCTGCATGCCCAGGCCAAGTAGGTGATCAGTACACTTACCAGTACAGGTAAAGCCGTCTCCTCTATAGCCACTGTTACAGGTACAATTGTAGGATCCAGGTGTATTGGTGCACATTGCATGCTGGTCACAATTATTGAGACCTTGGGAACATTCATCCACATCTGGAAGAAATATAGACAATATAATTCTTGACGTCATCTACACAACTCATCTACTTTCTGCAGATGAATAGAAAATTCAGTATCCCCTTACCTGTAGTACAGTTGCTGCCAGTCCAGCCTTTCCGGCACAGACAAGAGTAAGCATTCACTTTGTTTATACAGACTGCACCATTCTTACAAGGGGCACTTGCACAATCATCAATTTCTATAAAGATATAAAAATAAATGGTATTCTGAACAACAGGCAATGCCTAGCTTTCATGGAGGACAATAGAAACAATCATCACATGGCAGATGCCCTAATCACATGTCCAGATTTTCTTAAATAATACCTTTTTGAACTCCAGAATGACAGAAGACAACAGTGCTCAGTTCGCACTGTCAATAGTGCTGTAGTTTACCATCTTATAATCGTATCTTGTATGAACTCATACATGAACGTGTGAGATAGCCTTAAGCAGCACCTTCACAGTGACCATCTTAAATGTATTTTTAGAATGCATAGGTATCTCCAGACCATGGACACTGCCCCTCCTACCTTCTTTTAGGCCACCACATTCAATAGGTAGCCTCATTGGCTATCAGTTTATTGATTTATCTGCAGAGCACAACCTGAGCTTTGACAAGTCAGGCCACCTATTCCAATTGGTGACCAGTAGGAATATGTCAAATGTAGAAGCAAATGAGATCTGGATCACCAGCAAAATCTGTGGTTGATATATGCATATTAGTATGCCCAGGTTTTGGATATACCTGAGCACCTGAAATTAACCATACATGAAAACAAGCATGTGAATATGCTTGTTCTCTGAATCTGGGATGCCCATATTTGCAGTGAGCCCACAGGTTCACCCTCTAGGTTGCAAGATGGATGTAAATAGGGTTTTTTGGCAGAATAGATAAATTTAGGCAGGCCTAGCTGGTAGCTAGGCCTGTTTGTTTAGATCTGGGTTGAGAGTGGCTCAGGGTAGAGCTGGTGATTCACAAGCAGCATCGTCAAGACCTCCCACTTCTTTCCAGAATGTTTTGGTACTTTCTGGAAAGAGAGGTGAAGTGGGGAGGTGGAGCTAATAGGGTATTTTGAGGAGCCCTGACCAATCCCCAACTTGGTTTGGCAGGGGGCAGGCCTCCTGAAATACCCAGGGTCAGGCCAGCTGGGGAAGAGTTGTTCATGTGGAAGCTGAAGATGGAGTGCTAGGCTGTCGGTGGCCTCTGAGGGAGCTCCCTAATCTGGGTGGAGGGGTGACCTTGGGTCTGGGGCTCGGGTGCAGACAGGACACTTCTCACGACACATGGAGGTGTCCTGGACATGAGGAACAGGAGCAAGGAGAGGACAGCAGGAGAGAACACTGCTGGGCAAGTCTCCAGGGAGGAACAACAGGTCGCAGTCAGGAGGGCTGGTGAGTGACACACAGTCAGGAGAGGACAGGGGAGGCACGCCTGAGAGGACTGGGAGAGTGCAGTCTGGGATGGGTGCAGAGCCAGTGGAGTGAACTGTGGTGGCACGGGCAGTGGAGAGAGGCATCTGCAGCCAGGAGGGCTGGCAGGTCCTGAAGAGGTGGTACTGGGAGCAGTAGCCACATAGACAACTAGCACTGAGACTACCTACCATTTTTTTGCTACACTAAAGGGGCCCGCGGTCCCCGCCTGCCAAAAGCATTCACCTTAGGTCTTTTGCTAGTTGGTCTGAGAAGTGCAAGCAAGTGATATGCTAGAGGTGTTGAGGAGAGATAGTCTGCAAGCAGGTGATTTTCTGGAAAGAAGAGAGGAGGTGTATACAGTGCGTTGCAAAAGTATTAAACCCCCTTGGCTTTTTACCTATTTTGTTATATTACAGCCTTTAGTTCAATGTTTTTTAATCTGAATTATATGTGATTGATCAGAACACAATAGTCTAAGTTGGTGAAGTAAAATTAGAAAAATATATACATAAACCTATTTTTCAGAAATAAAAAAATGATAATTGGCATGTGCGTATTTGTTATGAAGCCCATAAAAAGCTCTGGTGCAACCAATTACCTTCAGAAGTCACATAATTGGTGAAATGATGTCCACCTGTGAGCAATCTAAGTGTCACATGATCTGTCATTACATATACACACCTTTTTGAAAGGCCCCAGAGGCTGCAACACCTAAGCAAGAGGCACCAAACACTGCCATGAAGACCAAGGAACTCTCCACACAAGTAAGGGACAATGTTGTTGAGAAGTACTAGCCAGGGTTAGGTTATAAAAAATATCCAAATCTTTGATGATCCCTAGGAGCACCATCAAATCTATCATAACCAAATGGAAAGAACATGGCACAACAGCAAACCTGCCAAGAGACGGCCGCACACCAAAACTCACGGACTGGACATGGAGGGCATTAATCAGAGAGGCAGCACAGAGACCTAAGTTAACCCTGAAGGAGCTGCAGAGTTCCACAGCAGAGACTGGAGAATCTGTACAAAGGATGACAATAAGCTGTACGCTCCATAGAGTGGGGCTTTATAGCATAGTGGCCAGAAGAAAGCCATTACTTTCAGCAAAAAACAAAAGGGCACGTTTTGAGTTTGCGAAAAGGCATGTGGGAGACTCCCAAAATGTGTGAAGGAAGGTGCTCTGGTCTGACGAGACTAAAATTGAACCTTTTGGCCATCAAAGAAAACGCTATGTCTGGCGCAAACCCAACACATCACATCACCCAAAGAACACCATCCCCACAGTGAAACATGGTGGTGGCAGCATCATGCTGTGGGGATGTTTTTCAGCAGTCGGGACTGGGAAACAGGTCAGAGTTGAGGGAAAGATGGATGGTGCTAAATACAGGGATATTCTTGAGCAAAACCTGTACCCCTCTGTGTGTGATTTGAGGCTAGGATGGAGGTTCGCCTTCCAGCAGGACAATGACCCCAAACACACTGCTAAAGCAACACTTGAGTGGTTTAAGGGGAAACATGTAAATGTGTTGGAATGGCCTAGTCAAAGCCCAGACCTCCACCCAATAGAAAATCTGTGGTCAGACTTAAAGATTGCTGTTCACAAGTGCAATCCATCATACTTGAAGGAGCTATAGCAGTTTTGCAAGGAGGAATGGGCAAAAATCCAAGTAGTAAGATGTGGCAAGATCATAGAGACTTATCCAAAGTGACTTGGAGCTGTGATAGCCGCAAAAGGTGGCTCTACAAAGTATTGATTTTAGGGGGGTGAATAGTTATGCACATTGACTTTTTCTGTTATTTTGTCCTGTTTGTTGTTTGCTTCACAATAAAAACAAAACATCTTCAAAGTTGTGGGCATGTTCTGTAAATTAAATGATGCAAATCCTCAATCCATGTTAATTTCAGGTTGTGAGGCAACAAAACATGAAAAATGCCCAATGGGGTGAATACTTTTGCAAGACACTGTATATGGAGGTGTATATACGTTGAGTTCTGTGTAAATTACGTTTCAATCGAGTGGGCATCCCATATTCCCTTACCCTATCCAAGTTTAATACCCCTCAATAAAAATACAAAAAACAAGTGCAAGCACTGTTATATGTCTCTGGATGCTTGAAATCATGTGCCTGGTTGGGCAGGGTGACAGATGGACTATTACACTCAGCAGCCCCTACGGGGATACCGCTACCCTTTTAATCTATTTGGACTTTTTTCTGAACTAGGCATCATATACACATACATCCAGATTAGTTATACTATAAGTACGGTAATCACTTTTTTCTATAAAATTAGATCTAGGGATCTAAATTACCAATTACCAGCAGAAATACATTCTTGGGTGTTTCTAGTGCAATAAATGACGTAAATAACATATACAGTATATTCTGAGGCACTCACCGATTTCACATAACTTTCCACTGTATCCCATGGGGCATGAACAGGAAAAGGAATTCAGAGAACTTATACAAGTTGCACCATTCAAACAAGGATTGCTGAGACACAAGTTTATAACTGCCAAGAGAAAAAGACATGTATTACATAAGTGTTTCAAATTATAACAAACTGCTAGCTGCTACTGCTGGTACTTCCTGTTTTAATGAGCAAATATGCAAACACTTTGAGCACACATGTATAATTCTCCAACCTATTTCTTTACATCTAAATAGGGATAAGGGATATCAAGCGTCCTTAGCTCATGTTAGTGTGGTCAGCTTTCAAAGTATTATAAACTAAAAATTGGGTTAAAATGATTTAGTTAACTACTGTAGTGACTTAGATTGAAAAGTTCTGTTTTGGCCTTATTGGACTGAACAACTTACATAGTTACAGTTACATACACACAACAGTTATAGGTTGAAAAAAAGGCACAGGTTCATTCAGTTCAGTCTGAGTGTGTGTTTGTGTGTGATTTGTATTCTCCAAAAATTCCCATAACCATGTACAGTGTCTCACAAAAGTGAGTACACCCCTCACATTTTTGTAAATATTTTATTATATCTTTTCATGTGACAACACTGAAGAAATTACACTTTGCTACAATGTAAAGTAGTGAGTGTACAGCTTGTATGACTGTAAATTTGCTGTCCACTCAAAATAATTCAACACACAGCCATTAATGTCTAAACCACTGGCAGCAAAAGTACACCTCTAAGTGAAAATTGGGCCCAAAGTGTCAATATTTTGTGTGGCCACCATTATTTTCCAGCACTGCCTTAACCCTCTTGGGCATGGAGTTCACCAGAGCGTCACAGGTTACCACTGTAGTCCTCTTCCACTCCTCCATGACGACATCACGGAGCTGGTGGATGTTAGAGACCTTGCGCTCTCCCACCTTCCATTTGAGGATGCCTCACAGATGCTCAATAGGGTTTAGGTCTGGAGACATGCTTGGCCAGCCCATCACCTTTACCCTCAGCTTCTTTAGCAAGGCAGTGGTCATCTTGGAGGTGTGTTTGGGGTTCTTATCATGTTGGAATACTGCCCTGAGACCCATTCTCTGAAGGGAGGGGATCATGCTCTGCTTCAGTATGTCACAGTACATGTTGGCATTTATGGTTCCCTCAATTAACTGTAACAGATAATGTAGATCAGCAGCCGACTGTGAGGTTGTGCCACATCCAAATTTTTAAAACTATACATAAAAGGAGGGTTCCCCTAGTGGTGGACTTTACAGGCACATATAAAAGTGCATAAAAGAGTATATATAGTACAAAAATGTAGTTTATTAAATAGAAAGACAATAAAAATATGACAATAATATAGCAACAATTATTAGGAATGCGAATCAAGCAATTTTACATTGGTACAGTGTTTAAAGCGATACTCTTGCACCCGACGCGTTTCAGAGTTAATTATCCTCCTTCCTCAGGGGTGGGTGTGAGTTACAGATAGTTGTTGACACTGTATTTAGCTGACTTGGCATTCCATGACACTTTAAGTTAAAAAACAGCTGCACTGACACGGTTTATCTACCCAGCATGTTCTTGATTCCAAGAAAAAAGTATTTGTTTGCAAAAAAAGAAGGCTTTCTATATGAGTAACAATAAGGTTACTATCTGAGTGCAAAATGTATGTATATAGTATTCTCTTCAAAAAAGAAAGAAGGGAAGGCCCATAAAGGGCATAAAAAAGAGTAGACACTTGATGCTCCACTGAGGCCGAAAGGCAAGTCCTGGAGGTGGCACAGTGAATGGCATTAAAGGATGTATAGTAGGTAGATGCTGAGCAAGTGGATAGATGTCTGTTCAGGCCGGTATCATCCCACAGACTGCAATCAGATAGTAACCTGATTGTTACTCATATACAAATCCTTCTTTTTTTGCAAACAAATACTTTTTTCTTGGAATCAAGAACATGCTGGGTAGATAAACCGTGTCAGTGCCGCTGTTTTTTAACTTAAAGTGTCATGGAATGCCAAGTCAGCTAAATACAGTGTCAACAACTATCTGTAACTCACACCCACCCCTGAGGAAGGAGGCTAATTAACTCCGAAACGCGTCGGATGCAAGAGTATCCCTTTAAACACTGTACCAATGTAAAATTGCTTGATTCGCATTCCTAATAATTGTTGCTATATTATTGTCATATTTTTATTGTCTTTCTATTTAATAAACTACATCTTTGTACTATATATACTCTTTTACGCCCTTTTATATGTGCCTGTAAAGTCCACCACTAGGGGAACCCTCCTTTTCTGTATAGCCTCAATTAACTGTAGCCCCCCAGTGCTGACAGCACTCATGCAGCAAAAAATATTTACAAAAATGTGAGAGGTGTACTCACTTTTGTGAGATACTGTATATTCTACTTTCTGAGGAAGATGTCTAAATGTTTTTTGAAGTTGTTGACACTCGCAGCTAGTACCACTTTTTTCTGCTCAAACAGGGTTAACTACCTCCCGCCCGCCGTCATTTTACTATCCCTCTCGTTCAGTGCCCTGATTACCAGTGCAGCCCCAGCGGTGCCCATCGGTGACACCAATCAATGCCCATCTGTGACACCAATCAGTGCTGCCTTTCAGTGCCCATCAGTGCCTGCTCATCAGTGCTGCGCATCAGTGCTGCCCATCCAGTTCACTGGATGTCCAATGAAAGTAAAGTGAGTGTGCTGAATGACATCGTAGAGCAGATTCAGGTATTAATTTATAGTCCTGGCAAATGTATTTTCTAAATGATTTTTTTAACTACAAAATAATATGTAATTATTGCACTGAATCCCATACTTACATTCACAACTTTGGCCAGTTTCTCTATATCCTGTCTTGCAGGTACATGTGAAAGAACCTCTGGTGTTAGTGCATATAGCATTGGGGTCACATTTTGCAGTTCCCAGGGAACATTCATCAACATCTGAAAAGCAAAAAAAGTTTAGTGATATACAGTATACCCAAAGGAAACATCCAATATTAGAATATTTCAGAACTGCAATAAATAAAATGCAAAATGTGGATGTACTAGTGGTATTTAACAAAGAGTTGGGCACACACAATGCTTGAACAACTCTTCTTAACTTAGAACATGCAACAGATGCTGCTTCTAATTAATTAAAGGGGAGCACGCTCCTTTGTTAATTGGGAATGATCTGTTGTCTGTTTTGTGGCTCTGACAGGCAAAGCACACAGCACAGAGAACAGAGAGAGCTGATGCTGCGGGCCACAGTCTCTGCCTGTCCCCATCCCTGCTTGGCTCAGATTGGAGAGATGTAGGGTGTTATGCCTGTGCAATCTCTGCTCGTGTTGTGTGTTCATTGCAGTGGGTGAGGAATGTGAGCGGTCGCACTTGGCGATAATCTGCATCAGTTTTCTGTTAATCAGGTGCAGACCTGTGCTAGTTTCTAGTTTTATATTTCTATCTAAAAGAAAAACTGGAGTAGATGGTGAAGATAGACTTGAAACAGGTCTCTGTGATCTAATGCACGCCACATCATTATAATGGCACAGGAAGCTTAGTTAATTTCCGAGACAGACTCTAACAGAGATTTTAGGATGATTTAACTTCTTCAAACAAAAATCAATAGGCTCCACCCAGTGCATAGTACAAAATTGAGTGGCTGCCAGCATAAGAACGTGAATGGCAAAACAAGTTGTCTCTTGCATCCAATTATGTTCTGTGTTGCAGGTGAAAAAAAGTATTAGATTGAATGTTGGGTAACACTTTTTCTCCTTACAGTTCTTTGGAATTAGATCTACAGTTCATAATACGTTCACTCACTGATAAAAATAAAAATGATGAGGCAGAAATGCAATAACACAGATGTGTATGTACATTTTCTTACCTTCATTGCATGTGCTTCCCTGCCACCCAGCTGGACACAGACAGGTGAAAGTATGGTATCCATCAATACAGGTACTGCGATTTGTACATGGGTTTGAGGCACAGTCATCAGGGTCTGTAAGGAAACCATCTGTCCATCACAAAGGTATAAAATTGCAAGAGAGCCATAGAAGAATGAAATCAGGGCTGAGAAAAAAGGGGTGGGGGGGGACATGCCAGTGTTGTGGAGGGGGTGGGGGGAGGAAAATGCTTGGAGCTTTGACTGCTTCATCTGTCAGAAATTTTTAAAATTATAACAAACTGCTAGCTGCTACTGTTGGTACTTCCTGTTTTAATGAGCAAATATGCAAACACTTTGAGCACACATTCACCTGAATAGGTTGCCCTACATGCAACAGATGCCCCAAAGTAGCGCCAGAACCTTTTCGGTCATGGAGAGTCACACGGTTTTTCAGTGCACTTTTTGGAGAGATTGTAGAGAGTTGTGTTGCATAGCAAAACATGGATCTACCAACCATGACTGGGGTGTTAACAATTAGGATGCATTCGCAGCTCACAAAATGTGCATTTCGCCTCATGTTTCCAAACACGCATCAGCTTGCATTGCAAATTAAGGCTGCATTCGCATCTGTGCATTTCTGAATACAAAAACACACACTTTGCTGCACATTTCAGAAATACGCTGCAAATGCGCTTCACACTTGTCTTGCCATTTAGGCTGCATTTGCATCTAAACATTTCTGAATGTAAAAATGCATGCTTCACCGCACGCGTTGCTATTTAGGCTGCTTATGCATCTCCACATTTCTGAATGCAAAAGTGAGTGCTTTGCCACGCATTTTAAAAATGCGCTGCGAACGCATGTCATGCTTGTGTTATTGAACTGCAAGTGTGATATTTCACACAACACAGGGAAACCAGGAGGTAAAAAGCAAAAGGATTTATGTCATACTAGCTATTGATATCACAGTGGCCAAAACCAAAAACGCATATCATCAAAGTTGCATCAAGCTGCAAGCAAGTTACACTACATAGTCTCATCAAAGTTGCAAGCACGTTGCATCAAAATAGCATCAAGTCGCAAGAAGAAATGCATCTAGATCGCAAAAGTGTGTGGTGAACTGGCCCTGACACTGATGCAGCAGTTTTCTTCTTAGTCACACCACCGATGCAATAGTTTGTTTCCTTCCAGTGACACTACCAATTCAGGGTCATTTTTCAGTGACAGCACTGATGCGGGGAGAATGTTTTCCTTCCGGTGACATCACTGACACGGGGACATTTTTTTCCTTCCAGTGAAACCACTGACGCAGTGCCATTTTTCCTTCACCACCGTTTGCCCCATATCTGTGCACCGATTTTAAAGGAAAAAAAAAAACTGTTGCTCTAACTGCTTAAAATGTGTTAGCTGGTATAAGGTTTTTGTTAGTCAAGTCCATCTAAATCTGCTACTACATCTAACACTACCCTAACCACAGACTGCAGCCACCACATTCAGGATAAGCTGCAATATATAGAATTTTTATTTTTCGGTTCATTTATGCTTCAGTTCATTTTGATTAAGATGTGTGCCCATCCAAAACTTTGTTTTTCTTAGTTTTGGATAGATTGGACAAAGATTAGAACACCTGCCACTGCTATTCAGGACTCCATCAGATAGATTTGCCTTCACTTACTGTCCTTTTGACAACTTTTGGACTCTCGGACAGGAACTTGGAAATCTCCAACAGTAGCACATACACATAAAAATACAGTACAGTAAGGATTAGATCAATTGCCTGGTCAATGTCCCTGTTGCAGATTTTCTCTCTTTGTATCTGGTGAAAGCATTGTTAGTAGGAAAGTAAATGAGGTAAAATCTCTTTCTAAAAGAACCCTGGATAGAATATGTACCAGACTGGAGATCCTCTCCTTTCTAAGAATATCCAAAATATTCGTTTTGCAAGCAACTTTTTTTTATTTTCAGGTGACAGAGTTGCTTTATACGGATACAGATATTCATTTGTAGACTAAGACATAATTACATACATTATACTCTCTATATTTATAATTCGCCATACCTGTTGTATTAGTGGAAAGGCCCTGAGTCGCCATTGTTGTAGTTGCAGAACTGAGGCTTGTAATGGCTTTGGTTGTTTCAAGTTGATAGGCAGTTGTTGGTTTATTACCTGTTAGAAGAAAGGTAAAAGTGACCTTGTGAAAGCTGTTGTTATAGCCTTCATTCTAAAATTACTGTTGGAGACGTCATAGAAGAGTGATGGCAGAAAAAGGACCAAGTGGTGCATTGAGTCTACCCCTTTTTTCTATGTTTTTAATTATCTTTGTGTTTTCTTTTGTATCATTTTTTTATTTTACACTTGTCCTAAATGTGTCTGAAGCCACTTACTGTTGACTGAATCACGACCTTTTCTGGAAGTCTATTACAAGCATCAGCTACTGTTTCAGTAAAATTATAACTTCTAAGATCAGTTTTTACCTTTGCTCTTGCCAATTTGAGGTCACGTCCCATATTGAAAATACTACCCTCCTGTTAATTGCAAACATTTTTTTGTCGTTTTTTTCTTCTAGGCTCTTGTTTAAGGCTGAACTCTGGGAGAACAAATATTGTGTGAATACAATACTCATGTGTAATTTGAATCTTGGTGGGCTTTGTGAATCTCTTCCAGATCTGTGCAGTTCTCTGTTCAGGGGTTTCCTGCTGTGCTTTCTACTTGTACAGGGTGACTGGTCTTATCCTCTCCCCTTCTTGCAGTTTTCTGCAGGCAGCCTGTAGTGGGTGGAGCCTGCTGGGTCCCTCCCACAGCTCTGCTATGTTTAGCACAGTGATGATGTCATTACTATTTTACATGGTAATCACTGGGCTTGTAAAGGCATCTGTGGCACAAAAAGTGGATATATCCTTTGCGACTATATTTTCTAATTAACTCATTCATCCCGTTCCTCCCTTAGCTGTCTTTTTTTAATGTGTACTGGAATCCTGAATCTGTTTAAATTCCTGACTATGAATAAACCACTTTGGTTAAATTATTGAAACACAACTATGTCCTGTAGTGACTTGGTGAGTGGCAAATGAAATTACATCATTTTACGGAACGTAGGAATCCAACATACTCGAAAATGTAATACTGAAGATTGTGACAGATGATGTACTGTAGCTCTTAAGGCCGAAGCACACAGTAAAGTGCACATGTTTTTTCATGTTCCATTTTTGACAGCCCATTCACTTCAGTAGCCCTCCAGATGCATGTGAATGTGCAAAAAGTACACGACTTTTAGCAATTCTGCTATACCAAGCTACATGTTACTGCAGTATTTTGCAGTTCGGTGGCCACAAACGTGCTACATTACAAATAATGGAATTAACAAATTATGGTGTCTAACAAAGGCAGGGCATTCCTGTGTGAATTGGCTTTTTAAGACAGTGAAGTGAGGACTTGCTTTCTACTGAAGAGTCGTTCCCTTTTGCAGGCACCTTTCTTAGGAATCTTTTTTTATAGGTATACACATATTTATTTGTGGAAATGCATAAACTTTTAACTCTCTCTATATTTTATTGTTTTGGTATATACTATACCTGTTGTTTTAGTGGTAGGCTTCTGAGTTGTTGCTGTTGTTGCTGTTGTTGAAGTTGTAGTTGTTGTAGTTGTTGTTGTAGTGGTTGCAGGAGTTGCACTTGTACTGGCTTTGGTTGATTCAAGCAGATTTATGCCTGTTGATTTACTACCTATTAGAAAAGAGGCAAAACAGACCTATGCTGTTATAGCCTTCATTCATAAATGTAATTCAAAATGTAATTATTAACACTTAGTTAACCTTAATCTCCCCTCATATATACAGGATAGATAGATAGATAGATAGGTCCGACCCACTGTGTTATAAGAGGGAGACAGTGGTATGGAACGGTGAGCCCGAAGGGGAGAGAGTAGGAGAGCCATGCTTATGTGGAATAAGAGAATGTCGTCTGTTGATATGACCATGATGTAGGAGGTCATCGGGACCCAGGGTTCATCCCCAAAGACATCAGCCATTGTGGAATGCCTTACACAAGACTCTACCTTTGCTGGTATGCCGGGACGTATGTAGCACGTAGCCTGAGTTATGATTAGGAATGTAGGAGGAAAGACTGTTCTTGCATGTTGGACTGTGTAATATGTTGCACTTTTTTAAAATAAAGCTTTTGAAACCTTGTTCCCACCTGGTCAGGGGGATGTAATGCAAGTAACCGGTACATTTCTATGACTAAGAACACTAAGTCACCTTGGGGTATGAACAAGACCAGCACAAGGGCTGTCTACCCTGGGTGCAGTGGCTTACTGTAGGGATGGGGGCGCCTTCCTTCTTTTATAAGGCTGTCTGGAGTAATGACAACAACATCTCTACTCCTGTCAGTCCAGTGCTGGGAGCAGCAAAGAGCAGAGGAGAGAACCGGGAGGCCATGCAGGCAGTGCTCTCGCTTCTACTCATTCTTCCTGCCAGTGCAGTGCTCCTGTATTAACAAGCAGGTGGGGGCATTCACAGACACACAGGAGCTGCACCAACAGGAAGGATGAGAGGGAGAAAGAGCACAGCCTGCACCATCGAGCGCAGAAGTGTCAAGAAGAAAGCCGCGAGTGGAGGAGAGAGCCATGAGTGAAGGAGGGAGCCATTAACACATGCACGTGCTCAATGTTAAACTGAGCTGCACAGTGATTTTGAAAAGCGATTGACTGCTGGGTTTAGGATCCCTTAAGCTTGCACATCATGAAGGATGGGGGTGCAGTTTGACATCTTTGCCCTGGGCGCTGGATGACCTTGTCCCGGCACTGGGTATGAAGACATCAGTACAAGACTTCATACAGTGTGGAGATACAAGTGGTTATCAAAGGTAACAGAGGTTTAACAAGCAGCCTGTTGTGAATTATGTGCCCGTGGCAGGGATAGCCTCTTGCAGGAGGGAGCTATTGCCGACACTCTCGCTGTGAGCAGTGTGTCTCCCATAGCAACGGGAGCAGACTCGCACTGCAGAGGTTCCTGACCTGTGCATAGGTAGAAAAGAGGGAGCTAAATGCTGGTATGGAGTCCACGCTAGGTGCACAGCAGGACCCCATCCTGTTACTGGAAGAAAGGTAGCAGTGATATGCGGGATGGGTGGATGTGGACAAGGCTCAGTGTCCCTCCTAAATACAAGCTACAGTAAGGTGTACATTGTCACGGGGACCCGAGAGTTAATTAGAGAACATGGTGCAAGTGTACATAATGTACATTCAGTTCTAAAAGCAGAAGCCCACCTTAAAGTGGTTGTAAACCCTCACATATTGTCAGGGCTGGGCTCTCAGCCCTACCTTCTCAGTGCTCAGGTTGCGCAGCTGTCGGTTAATTGCCAGCAGTCATCGTTCACAGTGGCTCATCTGGTGATCATTTCCTGCTCATCAGTCCAGCCTACAGCCAGCCCCTTCTGGCTATGTAAACTGCCTAGTTCATTCCTTGGGTGCCTTGGTCAAACATATCTGGAAAATCTTTGCTGTGTTTCTGTTGAATACTTGCCTGGCTGACGTCCCTTCTGGTTCCTGATCCTGCCTGCTGCCTCCAACTAGATGATACTGATCTCTGGCTTCCTGATTTAATGGCGTGTTCTGACTTCCCGCTTTGTCTACCGTACCCTGGCTCTGTTTTGACTACGTTTACTATTTGTACCATTTTTACTATTATGTTAAAAGGTGTGATTTTAACTGCATTTTCTGTCTCTGTCTGAATCATGGTTCCTGTCACAAATACCAAGTGAAGTGATTAGCCTCAGATGATACATAGAGATAAAACAAATTCTCCTACATAAGTTTTAATTGTATATCAGCCGTCTTCCCCTTTCTACACTCTTTTGAAAGTGCAGATCATGTTAGACATCTTTCTTCCTCTTTCAGCAGTGGGCGGGGAGTCTGGGCTTACACTGTGTGAGAGCTGATTAGCGGGAAGAGACACACCCCCCTCCACATAGGCAGAGGAACTTAGAAACATGCAGAGCTGTAGTCTGAATAGTTAAGAGGTGTGCTTATCTCCCCTCCCCAACACAACAGAGCACCAGAGAGAAATGGCACTTAGGGCTTTGGAGATAGATAAGTAAACACTACATATATACCGTATTTATCGGCGTATAACACGCGCCGGCGTATAACACGCACCCCAATTTAGGAGGGAATTTTAAGGAAAAAAAACTTTTAGGAGGGGAGTTGAAGGGAAAAAAACTTACATTTAAATGCCCATCATTGCAGCCTTCTCAGTGCAGCCTTGCCCCAGTGCAGCCATGTCAGTGCAGCCTTGTCAGTGCAGCCTTCCCCAGTGCAGCCTTGTCAGTGCAGCCATGTCAGTGCAGCCTTGCCCCAGTGCAGCCATGTCAGTGCAGCCTTGTCAGTGCAGCCTTCCCCAGTGCAGCCTTGTCAGTGCAGCCTTGTCAGTGCAGCCTTCCCCAGTGCAGCCATGTCAGTGCAGCCTTCCCCAGTGCAGCCTTGTCAGTGCAGCCTTCCCCAGTGCAGCCTTGTCAGTGCAGCCTTCCCCAGTGCAGCCTTGTCAGTGCAGCCTTCCCCAGTGCAGCCTTGTCAGTGCAGCCTTCCCCAGTGCAGCCTTCGTCAGTGCAGCCTTCGTCAGTGCAGCCTTCCCCAGTGCAGCCTTGTCAGTTCAGCCTTCCCCAGTGCAGCCTTGTCAGTTCAGCCTTCCCCAGTGCAGCCTTGCCCCATTGCAGCCATCGATCCCCTGTCCCTGCCATATTGGGCTTCAAAATCGCCGACCGTGATTTGAAAATGGCGCCGCCGGTGCCAAAATACACAGAGCCGGTCCTCGGCTCTTTCCGGCGGCTCGCGTTCATTTTCGGCTCCACTCGTAGTCCCGAGCGGAGCTATCCGAACCTAGCCGAGTAGGTTCGGATAGCTCCGCTCGGGACTACGAGTGGAGCCGAAAGTGAACGAGAGCCGCCGGAAAGAGCCGAGGACCGGCTCTGTGTATTTCGGCGCCGGCGGCGCCATTTTCAAATCGCGGTCGGCGATTTTGAAGTTTTGACACCACGGGATCGCAGGGGATCGGCGTATAACGCGCACCTGCGACTTTCCCCTGATTTTAAGGGGAAAAAAGTGCGTGTTATACGCCGATAAATACGGTATGTGCTTAGGTCAAATTTTGTGAATGGTGTTTACAAACACTTTAAGGTCGAGTATTCCCTCACGACGGCATTGATGCAGGCACAGAAGTAAAAAGGTACCCCATGTGTAATTAAATGATCCTTTTACAGGTGTCAAGCATAGCAGAGAAAAACCCACCTTGGGGTAGGCCTCTTATGTGAGCTACTCTTGGCACCCAACGAGGAGGGGAACATGGAGGAGGTACCACCCGCCTACCCTTATATATATCTCTGCTCTCTTGCTTCTGGATAGGCCCTCAGACAGCTTAGCAGCCAGATGTACCCGGGATAGGCCAAAACTAACACACGCCCACCCAGACATCCGTCCAGGTGGCACAGAACACTGATCACCTGACTCAACCCAAATATATAGGTTCTCCCAGCAGGCTACAGGGCCCAGGAAAACCCCTGTCCATTGGCTGAGAAACCCCATATACTCCTAATCTGTCCTTACATTGTCCTTGTCTTATCTAATGTCACCAGGTACCTGGCCACCCAGCGACAGAAGAAGGAAGTGCAGAAATTCCAGAGTTAGGGTCAAATCAATTGATCCCTAACAGTTGGCCAAGGCAACCATACCTGGCAGTTAAATTTAGGAGCAACCCTGCCTAAACTTCAGTGTGCTACACATACTAAACACAATGTGGACACATGGGAAGATGGCATGGAACCAGAGAGCACAACAAATGGGAGGGAGACTTTTGGAAACAGGGGGATAGAAATTAGAGAGTGTGGCTAGTTGTTGCTGTCAGAGGAAGGAGGGTGCCAGGCAAAAGGGTGAAAGTTAGAAATATCCCAAGAAGTTAAGAAAAGCAGGGGGTAAATAGGATGGAGGGAAGATTTATATAAATGCACATGTCCCTGGCCAGGAAGACAGGAGTGAGGGTGATCTATATAAGCTGCGGAGAAGAGAAGAGGAATACAGGTGTATCACCCTCTGTGTCAGGTGCTAGTTATGGGAGTTAGAGGAAAGTTTACTGTTTAGGCTCTGCTGTAGCCAGTGGAGCTTGTGGATTGCTTTTGTCTACTCTGGTTCTGCAACTGCAGGCTTACCTGTCTCCTCCTGTCTTTCCAGAACTTTCTAGAAGTATAGTGAGCCAGGGAGGGTAGTGTCTGAGCTGGCCCTGTATACAGACTTAGCCAATCCCTAGTCAAAAAGAGTGGCCAGCAGGGGGCTGAGAGTAGCGTGACCACATGTCCCGGATTGCCCAGGACAGTCCCACAATTGGCAGCTCTGTCCCAGGTCCCGGGCACTTTCATTCTGGGACAATACAGTGTGCCGGAATTGTCCCCTGGTCCTGGGATCTAATGCCCCCTAAAATAGCCCTCACATCGCCGTTGTTACTCACTGCCAACCTGTGGTGGACCCCTGGCTGGCGAGGACCCCTTTTACCTTGTTCACCACGGCTGCTCGCTCCCTGCCCAAGCTGGTTGCTAGCCGTGGGAGAGGCCCCAGGATTTAATGTCCTCCTTCTCCGCACCTACTGCTTAGCTCCACCCACCTCCTCCCTGTATCTTCTTGAGTCCAACCAGCTGCATGCAGAAGAAACATCTGAGGCACTGACTGCTGCCGTGCACAATGGGAGAGATAAGTTTAAGTAGAAAAGGCAAGTAAAGTCCAAAGCACTCTGTGCTGAACTGTCAGCACTTCACAGCAGAGCTCAGAGTGTGTGTGTGTCAGCCTGGATCCACTAGCAAGCCTCTGTAGTGCAGTGTGCAGAGAGGGTCGACACATAAGGTTTGACAGATAAGTATGCTGGCAGAAGAGAGGACACTGACACATGAGATGACACCTTCGGAGGGATGGGAGGAAAACATATCTTTAGATATCAGGGCAGGGTTCATGCTGGGACTTGTAATCCTTCACTTTTGGGGGATGTGACCCCCAAAAGTGAAGGACTACAGGTCCCAGCATGAACCCCTCAGAGCTGAAGATGTGATGCCCCCCAAATAGTCAAGAACTACCAGTCCCAGCATGATCCCTTTAAATCTATGGGGTCACATGCTTATTTCTCAGGGGTTCATGCTGGGACTTGTAGTCCTTCAATTTTTTTTGGGGGGGGTCACATCATTAGATTTCATATGTTCATGCTGGGACTTGTAGTCCTTCACTTTTGGGGATCACGTGACCTCCCCAAAAGTTGAGGACTACAAGTTCCAGCATGGGGGGTGTCCCTGAATGGCAATTTGGAAATGTGGTCACCCTAGCCGAGAGGTATATATAAGGGTGAAAGCAGAGAATAGCAGAGTGGAGATTGACCCAGCCTGGAAATGAGGTTAAGCTTTCCAAGTCTTTAAAGAAGCTTTCAGAAGTCCTGGATGATTCTGGCTCACCAAGAAGCTAACATATCACCCCTAATGCCGAAGGAGCACTAAAGGCTCTGGTCTGTGTGCTACACAGGAAGTAGAGATTACTGGGGAGGAATGAGCTGGATGGTGAAATATAGGTCCACTTACAGTCTGTCAGATGCACTGTAGTTTGTAGATACGTTCTTGTATATGCTTTAGTTAAAGTGTAGTGTAAAAGTGTCAAACTGTTTCGTCTAGACCCAAATTGCTTGAGTTTATGAAGAACGGACATAGATGTTTTTTTTTCCTACCCAGCACTATGAGATTTAGGCCTGACTTTAAAAACGAAACATGGACATATTCAAACTGAATAAATATTATTGACTCTTAATTATTTTCTTTGTTAAAAGGGATAATACTTTCCAGCAAAAGCAAAGGAGAAATTAATTTGGTAATACAAATGTGAAGGATCTCTGAGAGAAACAATCTGAATAGATCATCTGCAGCAAGGAAAACAAATAGGTCATAATTGTTTATGCATTTATTACATGAAAAGATAAATGTACCTGTTTGTGGCGATGATGAAGATGAATAACTCTGAAATGCTGTTGAATTCAAAACAGCAGTTTGTTCAGTCAACATAGTTGTTTGCAATTTGGATGATGACTCATAAGTAGTGATTTTCTCAGTAGAGGAGGAAGGAGATATACTGCTGAAATCTGAGGTATATATGAGAATTGGTCTGGGATCCAATGTGGATACAATAGTAGAGGTACTTGAGGCGTCAGTAAAAGAAGATATAGACATGCCGGGTTCTGATGTAAATGTAGATAATGTAGTCAATGGTTTTGTAGATGTAATATCAAAGGTTGTTTGATATTCAGAGGTTGATAGCCCAGATTTGCTTGATGCTTCTGAAGCTGAAATTGCATTTGTACTCAATGTTTCCATTATTGTTACCTTTTGTGATGTTAGATGTGAAGAAGCAGATAGTTCATTTGAGGTAGTCTCAGATGGTATAGAATGTAATTCAGTAGACTGTTCAGTTGTTAGAGAAGCAGGGGAACTTTCACTTTCAGCTGTTTTTTCAGTCAACATGGTTGTTGTCAATATGGATGATGACTCATAGGTAGTGATTTTCTCAGTAGAGGAGGAAGCAGATATACTGGTGAAATCTGAGGTATATATGGGAGTTGGTCTAGGTTCCAGTGTGGATAGAATAGTAGAGGTACTGGGGGCTTCAGTAGATGAGGATAAAGACATACCGGGTTCTGATGTAAATGTAGATAAAGTAGTCATTGGTTTTGTAGATGTAATATCAAAGTTTGTTTGATATTCAGAGGTCGATAGCCCAGATCTGCTTGTTGCTTCTGAAGGTGAAATCATTTTTGTAGTCAATGTTTCCATTATTGTTACCTTTTGTGATGTTAGATGTGAAGAAGCAGATGGTTCATTTGAGGTAGTCTCAGATGGGATAGACTGTAATTTAGTAGACATTTCAGTTATTAGGGAAGAAGGAGCACTTTCACTTTCAGCAGTATTTGCAGTCAACGTAGTTGTTTGCAATTTAGATGCTGACTCATAAGTAGTGATTTTCTCAGTAGATGAGGAAGCAGATATACTGGTGAAATGAGAGGTATATATGGGAGTTGGTCTGGGTTCCAATGTGGATACAATAGTAGAGGTACTGAAGCTGTCAGTAGATGAGGATAAAGGCATCTGGGGTACTGATGTAAATGTTGATAATGTAGTCAATGGTTTTGTAGATGTAATATCAAAGATTGTTTGATATTCAGAGGTTGATAACCCAGATTTGCTTGTTGCTTCTGAAGCTGAAATTGCATTTGTACTCAATGTTTCCATTATTGTTACCTTTTGTGATGTTAGATGTGAAGAAGCAGATGATTCATTTGAGGTAGTCTCAGATGGTATAGAATGTAATTCAGTAGACTGTTCAGTTGTTAGAGAAACAGGGGAACTTTCACTTTCAGCTGTTTTTTCAGTCAACATGGTTGTTGTCAATATGGATGATGACTCATAGGTAGTGATTTTCTCAGTAGAATAGGAAGCAGATATACTGGTAAATTCTGAGGTATATATGGGAGTTGGTCTAGGTTCCAGTGTGGATAGAATAGTAGAGGTACTGGGGGCTTCAGTAGACGAGGATAAAGACATACCGGGTTCTGATGTAAATGTAGATAAAGTAGTCATTGGTTTTGTAGATGTAGTATCAAAGATTGTTTGATATTCAGAGGTCGATAGCCCAGATCTGCTTGTTACTTCTGAAGGTGAAATCATTTTTGTACTCAATGTTTCCATTATTGTTACCTTTTGTGATGTTAGAAGTGAAGAAGCAGATGGTTCATTTGAGGTAGTCTCAGATGGGATAGACTGTAATTTAGTAGACATTTCAGTTATTAGGGAAGAAGGAGCACTTTCACTTTCAGCAGTATTTTCAGTCAACGTAGTTGTTTGCAATTTAGATGCTGATTCATAAGTAGTGATTTTCTCAGTAGATGAGGAAGCAGATATACTGGTGAAATGAGAGGTATATATGGGAGTTGGTCTGGGTTCCAATGTGGATACAATAGTAGAGGTACTGAAGCTGTCAGTAGATGAGGATAAAGACATCTGGGGTTCTGATGAAAATGTAGATAATGCAGTCAATGGTTTTGTAGATGTAATATCAAAGGTTGTTTGATATTCAGAGGTTGATAACCAAGATTTGCTTGTTGCTTCTGAAGCTGAAATTGCATTTGTACTCAATGTTTCCATTATTGTTGCCGTTGGCGATGTTAGATGTGAAAAATCAGATGGTTCATTTGAGGTAGTCTCAGATGGGATAGAATGAAAGTCAGTAGACTGTTCAGTTGTTAAAGAAGCAGGGGAACTTTCACTTTTAGCAGTTTTTTCAGTCAACATGGTTGTTTGCAATTTGGATGATGATTCATAGGTAGTGGTTTTCTCAGTAGAGGAGGAAGCAGATATATTGGTGAAATCGGAGGTATATATGGGAGTTGGTCTGGGTTCCAGTGTGGATAGAATAGTAGAGGTACTGGGGGCTTCAGTAGATGAGGATAAAGACATGCCGGGTTCTGGTGTAAATGTAGATAAAATGGTAATTGGTTTTGTAGATGTAAATTCAAAGGTCTTTTGATATTCAGTGGTTGAAAGCCCAGACCTGCTTGTTGCTTCTGAAGGTGAAATCATTTTTGTACTCAATGTTTCCATCATTGTTACCTTTTGTGATGTTAGATGTGAAGAAGCAGGTGGTTCATTTGAGGTAGTCTCAGAAGGGATAGACTGTAATTTAGTAGACATTTCAGTTATTAGGGAAGGAGCACTTTCACTTTCAGCAGTATTTTCAGTCAACGTAGTTGTTTGCAATTTAGATGCTGACTCATAAGTAGTGATTTTCTCAGTAGATGAGGAAGCAGATATACTGGTGAAATCAGAGGTATATATGGGAGTTGGTCTGGGTTCCAATGTGGATACAATAGTAGATGTACTGAAGCTCTCAGTAGATGAGGATAAAGACATCTGGGATTCTGATGTAAATGTAGATAATGTAGTCAATGGTTGTGTAGATGTAATATCAAAGGTTGTTTGATATTCAGAGGTTGATAACCCAGATTTGCTTGTTGCTTCTGAAGCTGAAATTGCATTTGTACTCAATGTTTCCATTATTGTTACCTTTTGTGATGTTAGATATGAAGAAGCAGATGGTTCATTTGAGGTAGTCTCAGATGGTATAAAATGTGATTCAGTAGACTGTTCAGTTGTTAGAGAAGCAGGCGAACTTTCACTTTCAGCTGTTTTTTCAGTCAACATGGTTGTTGTCAATTTGGATGATGACTCATAGGTAGTGATTTTCTCAGTAGAGGAGGAAGCAGATATACTGGTGAAATCTGAGGTATATATGGGAGTTGGTCTAGGTTCCAGTGTGGATAGAATAGTAGAGGTACTGGGGGCTTCAGTAGACGAGGATAAAGACATACCGGGTTCTGATGTAAATGTAGATAAAGTAGTCATTGGTTTTGTAGATGTAATATCAAAGATTGTTTGATATTCAGAGGTCGATAGCCCAGATCTGCTTGTTACTTCTGAAGGTGAAATCATTTTTGTACTCAATGTTTCCATTATTGTTACCTTTTGTGATGTTAGAAGTGAAGAAGCAGATGGTTCATTTGAGGTAGTCTCAGATGGGATAGACTGTAATTTAGTAGACATTTCAGTTATTAGGGAAGAAGGAGCACTTTCACTTTCAGCAGTATTTTCAGTCAACGTAGTTGTTTGCAATTTAGATGCTGATTCATAAGTAGTGATTTTCTCAGTAGATGAGGAAGCAGATATACTGGTGAAATGAGAGGTATATATGGGAGTTGGTCTGGGTTCCAATGTGGATACAATAGTAGAGGTACTGAAGCTGTCAGTAGATGAGGATAAAGACATCTGGGGTTCTGATGAAAATGTAGATAATGCAGTCAATGGTTTTGTAGATGTAATATCAAAGGTTGTTTGATATTCAGAGGTTGATAACCCAGATTTGCTTGTTGCTTCTGAAGCTGAAATTGCATTTGTACTCAATGTTTCCATTATTGTTGCCGTTGGCGATGTTAGATGTGAAAAATCAGATGGTTCATTTGAGGTAGTCTCAGATGGGATAGAATGAAATTCAGTAGACTGTTCAGTTGTTAAAGAAGCAGGGGAACTTTCACTTTTAGTAGTTTTTTCAGTCAACATGGTTGTTTGCAATTTGGATGATGATTCATAGGTAGTGGTTTTCTCAGTAGAGGAGGAAGCAGATATATTGGTGAAATCGGAGGTATATATGGGAGTTGGTCTGGGTTCCAGTGTGGATAGAATAATAGAGGTACTGGGGGCTTCAGTAGATGAGGATAAAGACATGCCGGGTTCTGGTGTAAATGTAGATAAAATGGTAATTGGTTTTGTAGATGTAAATTCAAAGGTCTTTTGATATTCAGTGGTTGAAAGCCCAGACCTGCTTGTTGCTTCTGAAGGTGAAATCATTTTTGTACTCAATGTTTCCATCATTGTTACCTTTTGTGATGTTAGATGTGAAGAAGCAGGTGGTTCATTTGAGGTAGTCTCAGAAGGGATAGACTGTAATTTAGTAGACATTTCAGTTATTAGGGAAGGAGCACTTTCACTTTCAGCAGTATTTTCAGTCAACGTAGTTGTTTGCAATTTAGATGCTGACTCATAAGTAGTGATTTTCTCAGTAGATGAGGAAGCAGATATACTGGTGAAATCAGAGGTATATATGGGAGTTGGTCTGGGTTCCAATGTGGATACAATAGTAGAGGTACTGAAGCTCTCAGTAGATGAGGATAAAGACATCTGGGATTCTGATGTAAATGTAGATAATGTAGTCAATGGTTTTGTAGATGTAATATCAAAGGTTGTTTGATATTCAGAGGTTGATAACCCAGATTTGCTTGTTGCTTCTGAAGCTGAAATTGCATTTGTACTCAATGTTTCCATTATTGTTACCTTTTGTGATGTTAGATATGAAGAAGCAGATGGTTCATTTGAGGTAGTCTCAGATGGTATAAAATGTGATTCAGTAGACTGTTCAGTTGTTAGAGAAGCAGGCGAACTTTCACTTTCAGCTGTTTTTTCAGTCAACATGGTTGTTGTCAATTTGGATGATGACTCATAGGTAGTGATTTTCTCAGTAGAGGAGGAAGCAGATATACTGGTGAAATCTGAGGTATATATGGGAGTTGGTCTAGGTTCCAGTGTGGATAGAATAGTAGAGGTACTGGGGGCTTCAGTAGACGAGGATAAAGACATACCGGGTTCTGATGTAAATGTAGATAAAGTAGTCATTGGTTTTGTAGATGTAATATCAAAGTTTGTTTGATATTCAGAGGTCGATAGCCCAGATCTGCTTGTTGCTTCTGAAGGTGAAATCATTTTTGTAGTCAATGTTTCCATTATTGTTACCTTTTGTGATGTTGGATGTGAAGAAGCAGATGGTTCATTTGAGGTAGTCTCAGATGGGATAGACTGTAATTTAGTAGACATTTCAGTTATTAGGGAAGAAGGAGCACTTTCACTTTCAGCAGTATTTGCAGTCAACGTAGTTGTTTGCAATTTAGATGCTGACTCATAAGTAGTGATTTTCTCAGTAGATGAGGAAGCAGATATACTGGTGAAATGAGAGGTATATATGGGAGATGGTCTGGGTTCCAATGTGGATACAATAGTAGAGATACTGACGCTGTCAGTAGATGAGGATAAAGGCATCTGGGGTACTGATGTAAATGTAGATAATGCAGTCAATGATTTTGTAGATGTAATATCAAAGGTTGTTTGATATTCAGAGGTTGATAGCCCAGATTTGATTGTTGCTTCTGAAGCTGAAATTGCATTTGTACTCAATGTTTCCATTATTGTTGCCGTTGGCGATGTTAGATGTGAAAAATCAGATGGTTCGTTTGAGGTAGTCTCAGATGGTACAGAATGTAATTCAGTAGACTGTTCAGTTGTTAGAGAAGCAGGGGAACTTTCACTTTCAGCTGTTTTTTCAGTCAACATGGTTGTTGTCAATTTGAATGATGACTCATAGGTAGTGGTTTTCTCAGTAGAGGAGGAAGCAGATATACTGGTGAAATCGGAGGTATATATGGGAGTTGGTCTGGGTTCCAGTGTGGATAGAATAGTAGAGGTACTGGGGGCTTCAGTAGATGAGGATAAAGATATGCCGGGTTCTGATGTAAATGTAGATAAAGTAGTCATTGGTTTTGTAGATGTAATATCAAAGGTTGTTTGATATTCAGAGGTCAATAACCCAGATCTGCTTGTATCTTCTGAAGCTGAAATCATATTTGTACTCAATTTTTCCATCATTGTTGCCGTTGGCGATGTTAGATGTGAAAAATCAGATGGTTCCTTTGAGGTAGTCTCAGATGGTGTAGAATGTAATTCAGTAGACTGGTTAGTTGTTAAGGAAGCAGGGGAACTATCACTTTCATCAGTTTTTTCAGTCAACATAGTTGTTTGGAATTTGGATGATGACTCATAAGTAGTGATTTTCTCAGTAGATGAGGAAGGAGATATACTGCTGAAATCTGAGGTATATATGGGAGTTGGTCTGGGTTCCAATGTTGATACAACAGTAGCAGTACTGGAGGCATCAGTAGATGAGGATAAAGACATCTGGGGTTGTGATGTAAATGTAGATAATGTAGTCAATGGTTTTGTAGTTGTAATATCAAAGTTTGTTTGATATTCAGAGGTCGATCTGCTTGTTGCTTCTGAAGCTGAAATCATATTTGTACTCAATGTTTCCATTATTGTTGCCTTTGGTGATGTTAGATGAGAAAAGTCAGCTGGTTCATTTAAGGTAGTCTCAGATGGGATAGAATTTAATTCAGTAGACTGTTCAGTTATTAGGGAAGAAGGGGAATTTTTAGCAGTATTTTCAGTCAACATAGCTGTTTGCAATTTGGATGCTGACTGATAAGTAGTGATTTTCTCAGTAGAGGAGGAAGCAGATATACTGGTGAACTCTGCAATAGGTATTGGACCTGTTCTGGGTTCTGGTGTGGAAAAAACAGCAGATGAACCATGGTCCTCAGTAGAATGGGATGGAGAAATGGTTGGTTCTGATGTGATTATAGATGGTGTACTTGGTGGTTCTGTAGATAAAATGTCAATGGTTGTTTTATATTCAGAGGCTGATGGATACACACTCACTGTTACAGTGGGCCCTACTGTTGGCCCTGATGTAGTATTTAAATGCAATGTTGAGTTTTCATCATTGGTACTTGATGCTGGTGTCACACTGTCATTGCTAGAAAATGTAGTACTAGAATCTGAGCCCTGGGTTGAATGAACATCTTCTGTTGCACTGTCTGTTGTGCTAGCTACAATCATAGTGGTATTAAGATATAATGCTGTTGTTCCAACAGCTGGTGCTGTGGATGATTCCACAGTTTTGTTGCTTGTGATCTCATTTGTAAGAGCTGAACTGGAAGCTGTAGGATTCACATGAGATGTTGATCTACCAGTAGATTCAGAAGAGAGAGAAACTGATGTTGCTTCTGAAATATACTTTGCAGATGTCTGTGTCATTGTTGTCTGTAAGACATCTGAAACAAAATACATAATGTAGGATTTATAGAGGAATCATTTACAAGTAAATTGTATAAATGCATTCAGTTGGCAATAAGTGACCATAAAAATTAGCTGCTACCCACAAATATAGCAGAGATCTTTGTAGTAGTGCTGATTACTACAGTGATTATCAGCTTACACAACAGTCCCTCAGGTATGAAATATGCACACTTACATTGGTCCAAGCTAAATCAATGTAGGCATGCAGTTAAGATCATACCTGGAGTTTTAATAAACACCAAATATTATTTAAATTCTTTAGGTTTTTACTGTGAAAGAGGGATGTGAATTTCCAGTTCCAACACCCTGCTAGCCTGTGTTTACAGTGAACCAAAAGTGAATCAATTAATATTACTGGTAACGTGAAGATCTTTGCGGTGCCTGCAATTACCTCTGTTTATATTCAAATAAGCTGCTTTGTGCCTGGGAAAGATTATGGATCCCATGCCCAAGTAATATACCGGGTCTTAAATACTCTCTAAGGTGACATTATGCCTTCCTCCCAGCACTAAGTCTACATTCAGGTTTAGGAATGTTAGTTTACATCTGTGGTGGTCAACTTATCAGGTATTAGGGGCCCAAATTGTGGCCCTTATCATCACAAAGGGGCTTCATGTAATGTCCATTATATGTAGTGCTAGATAGGTCTGTCACAGACTGCAGACATACTAGAGGAATGATGATCAGAGACTGAGAACATGCTATAGGTTTGAATGGAGGCTGATGATATGCTGTAGAAGATAATGAGTGACTGGGAACATGTTACATGAAGTTCGTAAACATTACTATGCACACCTGAAGTACATAGTTTGTCATCAGAGACCGGATCTAATCTTTCTTTGCTGTAGTTTTACTTTCATTTACAGGTCCCCCCACCCCCTCACCTCTCACCCCTCATTCTGTGACTGCACAGTAAATGTAGAAAAGGCACACTGATGATCTTATCTCTGTATCCCCCTCTCCTACCAGCATGGTTTTGAAAAAAATACATATTATGATCTATTATTGAATACAGTTCTGTAATAAAGTGGGGTTGATTTACTAAAGGCAAACCCACTCTGTACTACAAGTGCACTTGGAAGTGCAGTCGCTGGCGATCTGAGGGGGAAGATCTGAAATGAGTGGAAGTTCTGCTGATTTTTACCATCCAATCATGTACAAGCAAAAATGCTGTTTTTTATTTTCCTTGCATGTCCCCCTCAGATCTACAGCGACTGCACTTCCAAGTGCACTTGCAGTGCACTTGTAGTGCAAAGTGGATTTGCCTTTAGTAAATAAACCCCAGTGTGTCTTTTATATGTTCCTAAAGTCCAGTTACAAATGTGGTCAAGACTAACACTATAATAATTAAAATACTAATTGCAAGATGGATTTCTTGTCATTTTTGGGTATTGTGATTGATGAAGATCTCTATAAACTATCACCTGGCATCACCTGCACAATAATGTTTGCATACAATAAATGCACCATACAGTCTTTACTTTTTCATTAGCTTACAATGAATTTCTCCATAAAAAATTCTAGAGACACGTTTGCATTGTAAACATGTTTAAATAGTGAATTTTAGGAAAATATTTAAAAATGTTATTGAATATTTTCAATGAAACCTACTAGGACAATTCATTAAGCTATAACAATATTAGTATTTCAATCATAACGCTTTTAACTCTTTATTAACTACTTTTTACAACTGAAACTGAGTTTTCTGTTCATTCTGTTCAGATTTTATTGCGTGGATCATCTATATTTGTGATGTGTATTACATTACTTTGTGGTATTTTGTATTTAACCACTTCAATACTGGGCACATTTACCCCCTTCCTGCCCAGGCCAATTTTGACCTTTCAGCGCTGACACTGAATGATAATTGTGCATCAATATAGTAGTGCTGACTACTACACTGATTTCAGTCCAACAGACATTAGATATGCACCGATTGAGAGCTGGACCAATGTAAGTATGCAATTAAGATCATACCTGGTGTTCGGTTTTAAGTTTAATTGGGTTTACATATTTTTTGATAATGGAATGTATTTTAAACAAAGTAGTAATTATGAAAGGTAACATTGATCAGTTTCAATTTAATTGGGTTTATCTTCTAAATACTGTCATTATTACTCCCCATGCAGAGCTAGAAGAGAGTTTCCCTTACCTGTACACAACACTGTATCTTGGCATAGGCTAACAAGGCCCAGGCCTAGGGCAGCACTTTGCAGGGGGGCAGCACGAAAAGAGTTCCTGCTGGCATGCGCTACACTTTTAGTGTAGCGCTAGTCTTATGTGGCAGACTGGGCCAAGAGGCAAATTGGTCTGACGCCCCCATTAAGCAGCTGCATTGCCATCAGGGGGGGCAGCCCATAAATATGTAGTTGTTGTGCGGCCAGCTGGTGTTCCGCAACTGGGGGGGAGGGGCCGCTGCTTCTAGTTTTGACTGTCCAATCATCACAGCGGACTTCTAACCTGTGTTCTCGGCTACAGAGAGACAGATGCCATGTCGGGAGGCTAAAACTGTCTGAAGGAGAAAGTCAGCTGACGGGAGCGGGCCTATAGAGTGAAGGGGGAGGGGCTCTCCACTGTGTGAGGAGACCTCATGTCTGGAGAGGCACAGATGGAGACATAATAAGGGAGCCATGCAGGCTGAAAGGTAATCCACATCAGTTAAGTGGAAATTGAGGACAACTACCTAGCTGCCATTTGGCTTCTAATCTGGGTAGTAGGAATGGTGCAGAAGCAAGGAAGACCGAGATGATCAGCTACACTTAGGAGGTAGGTAGTAAGACTTTACTGCAAACCTTTGGGTGAACACAATCTAATATAATGTCTATACTAGAAACCTCAGAGGGCTTTCGAGCTTGCAATTATGCATATGGCAGTTAAATATAAGGAAATCTTATTTATTTGCCTTTGGCATAGGAGTTGCCATATGTTATAATGACGTACCATAGATATCAGCTACTGCTAATTTATATAGAAGGTAGGTGTTAATGTTTATAAAGTAGCTGACTAGATTATATACCATGGGGTATCCAGGGTAGAAGAAAAGCTACACTATTTGGCTGAAAAGGCTTTTAGTCAAGAGATGGTGCAGACACGGGGGGACACTGACATGGTCATCTATACCTGGCAGGACTCTTCTGCAATCCTTTGCTTGTGTCAGTTGTACATTTTAAGGAATCTTAATTTTATTTCTGTTGATTGCTGATGAGAAAAATAAACAGATGGATTTATTTGTTCCTGCCCCCAATCCTTCTTTTGCTCAACCTGGACCACATAGCTTCATTACTGTGCTAAATGTTTTCTGCTGCACCACTGGCATGGTTATATCCTCTTAGTCCTCTCCATAAATTCAGGAGAAATGTGTGCTTAAGCTAAAACTATAGGAAAAACATTTTTTTTCCATTTTGGATAGAGTAAGGGAGGATTATAGCCTGTCAGTTTATTTTTTGCCATCCCTGTCCCATTGCGGAGATTTCCCTTAATTTCCTGCCACACAGCCAAACAGGAAGAGGGAGGGAATCCATAGCCCCCCCAGGCCCACAGAACTAGTGTCCCCACTGGAAAATGTCAGGACGGGTCTTGAACAGGAAGGGGTGTGACCTTGAGAGGAAGGAGTGTGTCATATTTAAATTGGGGGTTGTGTGAGTTTAGTCAGACCTGGGGCATCACAAAACCTAAATATACCACTGCCTGTACAGTTGTGGCCATATCTACCAAATACTGTCATTATTATTCCCCATGCAGAGCTAGAAGAGGACTTTCCTTTACCTGTACAGTTGGGGCCAGAATATCCTGGGAGGCACTCACAGGAATAAGAGCCATTTGTGTTTATACAAAGAGAATTGCTTGTACAATTGTTGAGAGAAGTTATAGCACATTCATCAATATCTGGAACAGAAACAAATGCAAAAAATAAATAATTAGTAAATTAAAGGGGTTGTAAAGGTATTTTTTTTTTTTAAATAACAAACATGTTATACTTACCTTCACTGTGCAGCTCGTTCTGCACAGAGTGGCCCCGAACCTGCTCTTTTGTGGTCCCTCGGCGGCTGTTTCAGCTCCTCCTCGCAAGAACTAACCACCTTAATGCGAGCTCCCTCGCATGGTGGTTAGTTATTGTGGGCGCGCTCCCGTGATACAGCCGGCGGCTATAGCCGCTCGCTGTATCACTCGGCCCCGCCCCCCCGGTGCGCCGCGTCATTGGATGTGATTGACAGCAGCGCGAGCCAATGGCTGCGCTGCTTTCAATCCATCCACTATAGCCAATCAGCGACCAGGCTGAGCGGAGAACTGGAGGTCGGGAGCGAGCGGCTGAGTTTCGAGGTGTCAGGTAAGTAAAATGGGGGGGCTGGGGGCGGCGGTATTGTCAAAAGTTTTTTCACCTTAATGCATAGAATGCATTAAGGTGAAAAAATGTATACCTTTACAACCCCTTTAAGGAAGAAGAATAACCCAAGACAAAGAAGGGCACTGGAATGTTGTTTATTTTGCTCAAATGTGTTAAATGTATATGTGTACAATTTTTTTTTATTCCCCTATATCAAATCAGTAAGCAGTGGACAAATGTTTGTAAATCCACCATTTTAGTAGATAACTTACTAAATATCAAAGTCAAACTCGTTTTTGTAAAATCGTTGAGAATATAAAGAAACCCACTCCATTTTCAGCATGTAAAGCAAGGAGAAAGAGGCGCGTCTGGGTGCAGACGTTTAAAACAATTTATTAAAAAATTACAGCAACAGCTGGTAATGCACTCACATTTAGGAAGAAGATAGTAGGCAAAAAGAATGTCCCAAAGCAATCAAGGGGATCCGTGGGGTCATCTACTCTCGGCTGATGGATGGTAAAGGCTCTGGGCAGTCTGTGGACGCTGGATGTTTTCCGGCCGAACAGCGGAGACAGGCTCCAGAGAGAGGCTTGGATTGCAGCCGATCAGGCGAGGGATGATGATATATGGATCTCCATTATAGCCACTGGCACATTGACAATTATAGCTTCCTGGTGTGTTGGTGCATACAGTATTCTCTGCATAACTTGATATGTTCATACATTTATCTCCCTCCTCAACCCACTTGTCTATCACCTTTCTGTCTGTATTGGGAGTAGCGGCATGTCCCCAGAGTGTCCTGTGCCAGCCTTGCTCTGCCTTCCCCACCTGTCCTCGGCCCGGACTACCCGGATCCTAGCAAGATGGTGGAGGGTGAGAGCCTTGGAGCGTCATTGAGCACAAAAGGATTCTGCAGGAGATTGAGCACATGGTCAGGGTGTGTTTGGAGCCCACCCTGCGGTGAGATGTGTGTGTGTGGGGGGGTGTCAGGTGCTCAGATTTCCTCCATTGTCTCCTCTGTGCCATTCTCCCCCCTCTGATCTGATGGTCCTGGTAATACTGGCTGTTGTACACCACTGAGAGGAGGGAGGGTACTCTGGCCCAGTGATAACATAGCATGGTTGTGACAGACTCATCTGGGACAGAGGCTTTTGGAGGGGACTGAATGTCAGCCTCTTGCCTACAGATTATGGGCCCTGGCATTTGGGGTACCCTTGAGGTGTTGTTATTTTGGCTTTGGGTCCTTGTCCCCCAGGACACACCGACTCTGGGGACCCTGTATTTGCCATATTAGCAATAGTGACTGAGTCATACTATTGGGACTGTGAGGAGATGCTAATATCAACTCCACTCACCTCTCTGATGTCTGCTATAATGTGTTTAATGTAAATGAGTCTAGTCTGGCTTACCACAGGTTCTAAGGGTATTCCACACATTGTTGTTTGTTCTAATTAACCCTGTGTTGATGTTTATGGTAATGTGTATTGAATAGTCAATGAGCTAGGAGACGTAAAGTCTTAAACCCAAAGGTCATGTCTCTGAGTCACCTAGTCTGGGTAAATGATTTAGTAAACTAGCTCATGTTAATTAGGTTACAGTTGTATTGTTAGAGTAATATGAGCAGGAGGGGGGAACCTCCTCTAACGGTATATAAAGACTTATAATTTTGGTTCTAATAAAAACAGTCCATGTTAGCAGTGAAACAAGTCTCCTCTTGTTTTGTGCTTATGAGTGGTTGGAATATCTGATATCTATATCCAGACCGGGAGGAAGTGGTAAACTGACGGAAGCACTCAAGTGGAGTGTGGGCCGTTCCGTGACAATGGTGTTATCTCAACTATTATTATTATTGATCAGCAGATGCCACAGGAGGGGGCTGAGGCTGTGCTATAACATTAGATTGTAAGCTCTGTGGTCCACCCAAGCTGACAGGAACATCCACCACACTAGAAGGTGTCCATCCTTCCCCCACATAAGGGAGGAGCCTCATCACCCAGCTGTTGTAGCAGTACCAGCATGGGGTGGCAGGAAGATGGGAAGGTGGGCTAGCAGTACCAGCATGGGGTGGCAGGAATATGGGAATGTGGGCTAGCAGTACCAGCATGGGGTGGCTGGAGGCCGGGTGGGGGGTTGGGGGGCGGGGGTCTACAGCAGTACCAGTGGGGGGTGGCTGGCATGGGGGGTGGCCTAGCAGTACCAGCATGGGGTGGCTGGTAGACAGCGTTGGGTGAGCAGTACAAGTTTGCAAAGTGTATGTTCACTTAGCTAGGTGAATTTTGAGTACCTGTTTTCTCTTAGAATACTCAAACATGTGCAAGAGACGTCAATTAATTTGGCTGCACAAACCCAGATAATTGACGTAAGCATAGCACCACCTTGTTTACTTTGAACGATTACTGTTCTTATATTAAATCATCCCCAGTGGTTTCTTGAAAGAATGTAGAATAATCAATTGGGCTGATTAAACTAAAAAGAGCTGGGGCAAAAGTGGAGCTATTACCTACTACAAAAAAACAGGTTTTAAATTGTAGGAAAACAAAACATCTCAATGGCTGGTTTGAACATTGGTCCATCTTTGCTGCAGTTCTTATAAAACACCATTAAATTGTGTTGAGCTGGATAATGATATAATAATAATGGAATATCTGGTAAAATATACGTTCTTACCGTCACATCGATAAGGATTTTGTTGGTTAATTCTGTAACCTGCATTACATGAGCAGTTAAAACCTTCTGGTGTATTGATGCAAATTTGCTCACAAGCAGAGAGTCCTATCCTACACTTATCGATATCTGTCAAGAAAGAAAGTTCATTATTCCTAATGTTTGCGTATTTTGCTGAAGTTTTTTTAGTGTAGTTAGTATAAGTTTGTGCACAGTAAAAACGTAAAACCTTTTCGTGACAGTGTTGAGTTTGAAAATAGTGGTGCATGGAATCGCATATAAAAACCCTCTGAAAAACAATGTTATTTTTGCATGAAGGTGCCAAACTACCCAGCTACAGCTTTAGAACAGTGACTAAAGGTATTCGGGTTTGCTCTCTAGACAAGCATAATATTATGAGATCCATCCAGCAATATGCCTCGCAATGTCAGACAGGTAAGCAGATTCAGCTTTAATGACAGTTTATAAAGAAAGAGAGGAGAAGTCTATGTTTTGCATACAGCAAATTATTACATTTTTAGCATTTTTTAACCTACAACTGAAAAATGACAAGTGGAACCCATTGTTAGGACAAGACAAAGCCAAATAGGACTGTTTTTTTTCCCGCATTTAGCATAGATTCACCTCTTGATTACAGATCATTCCACTGACATGTATATTGAGAATAAGAATGTGGATGAGTCCTCTAGTGTGAATTATGAATACCTCTCAGTAAGTGGAGCAGCAAACAATTAAATGAATGGATAAAAACTAAAGTCATTCTTAAAGTGTTTGTTAACCCCCCCCAAAAAATATAGAGATCATGTTCCCTAAAAGGAGATTAAACAGCACAGTGCTGTGTAATCTGCCCCTCTCTAAACTGTAAAAAAAAACCTGGCTGATCCTGTCACTTCCTGTGTCCCGCTCTCTGTGCTGACCATGAATCCTGACTACTGTGGTCAGTGTATGTCCCTTCCTCATCCGCAGCCATGCTCTCAGCTCTCCTCTCTCCCCCTCCTCCCTGCCTGTCAGCTCTGTGTTCTGTGTTTCTGTCTCTGCCCGCTGCTATTAGTACAAATAAAATGTTATATATGGTCACTGCAAACCCCTCTATTATAGTTAGGCATAGCACATTGTATAACTCTTTAATAAAAACAAGGCTTGTAAATATTGATTTAGCATGATCTTCAGGCCGGTCACGTGACTCTGGACCAGTTTCAAGGGCTACTGCAGGAGGGGCTGAGCAGCCATGTCATTTCCCTGGCTGACATTAGAGGGAGATCTCGGCACCTCCTGCAGTAGCCATGTATCGGAGCTGTATAACGGCCATGAGTCACGTGACCAGCCTGAAGATTGCTCTAAATCGGTACAAGCCGCCATTTTATTAAAAACGTATACAGTGTTCTATGCCTAACTATAATAGAAGGTAATAGAAAGTAAACTCGGCAGTGGCTGCCTCCATATTTTCCCCATGTCAGTTTTTCTTTGGGATGCTTAACTGGTTATCCTGGAATTGAATGAAGCCCTCCAGGGTGTTGCCTTGTTGGCACCTCTTGATCACAGTATGAAAAATAACTTTTTCACTGCACTCTTATATATTGTTAGAGTACAGATCACAATAAAATTACAACCTGATGCCTGAAAAACCATCATTAGGGACACAAACTGCATTTCAATGTTAAAAGAGGTTCTAGCTTTCTTCCACCACTCTAATAACCAGTGTCCTTGTTGCTAATGTGTCCCTGTTAGCTAGATTTCCCCTCACTTCCTGTTCTGGTGACAGCTAGGCTAAATGTGGAGAGGTGCAGAGTGGAGTGGCGGCTGTAAACACTCAGAGTCCAGTTGCAAGAAACAGTATTAACTTGTATTAAAGTTAAAGTTTGCAATTCACAACAAGCCAAGCAGGAATGCAGCTGACCGGGCACACTCACAGGAAATAACAGCGATGTGCAGCAGAGCAAGTCTCGGAAGAGCCAACAGAGTCTGTCTTGAGGGATGGAATGCAGCCTGGCAGGTCCGTACCCAAGTGGGGAGAATTCCAGGAAGGATGGCATGTCCCTATCCTTTCCATAACGCTGTTCACTGTCCTTGACAGACTCTGCCTGACCCAAGATGGCCACTAAAGTCACATGGGATGACAGCAGCCAACAGGATAGCTTCGCCAGTGACCCAGGAAACCATAGAGAAACCATGTTCCTCTTGACTTCCTTTCCCTCTGCAATGCCGCTGCAATTGAGCGTCACATGCAGTGGAGAAAGTAAGCTGCATTTGCTTACATAAAGACACCAAAAAGCAAAATGTTTACCCATTACTTACTAAATCCAAAGCTAAAAACAGGCTTGATTATAGATGCATGGCTAAAACTATTCTGGCCTTACTTCTCTTGTGGGTTCCAGGAGTACATTTTCTTTTGTTGCCCTGTGAACCTGAGTCAGTTGATAGTGGATATTGCCTGCTATTAGCTGATGAAGCAGAGCTGTGCCAGGCTTGGAAGGTACTCAACAATATTGTTAGGATCCACCATGCTGGTTGATTGGCAGCTGGCTCTTCAAAGAATGGCTGAGATTCAAAGCCAGTAATGCATGCCCCCTCACCAGTGAGCGTTGGAGGAGCAGAGTGAAGAGTGATGACTGACAGTCACTGCTCTCCACTTGGAGCAGACTGAGAACTGAGCAATCAGTGAGAACTTGTGAAGTGATCGCTCAGTTCTCTGTGTTAGAGTCGGCATTGTGTGTGTGTGTTTGTTTTTTTTTTATGCATCACATACTTCTTCTTTAAGCAAATATAAACCTTACGTGAAGAAAGTCAGCTGCAACATTCAAAAAATTATAATAATGCTCCATATACTGTATCTGATTACTAACTTATATAACATTGCATTGTATAGGAATGATTTGTAAACAAAATAATATTTTTGAAAGGTAACACCAATTATTGGAATTACTCCTGATGTAGAGTTAGAAGTGGGCTTTCCTTTACCTGTACAATTGGAGCCAGTATATCCTGGGAGGCACTCACAGTAATAAGAGCCATTTGTGTTTATACAAAGAGAATTGCTTGAACAATTGTTGAGAGAAGGTGTAGCACATTCATTCTTATCTGGAAAAGTAATAGATGCAAATTCAAACTCAATTCTCAAAGTCATCGAAAATATGAAAAAACCCACTGCATTTTCTGCATGTATACATGACCCCGATGCTTCCATGATTGCATTATTTATCAAAATAATATAGTTAACATACCTGTGCAGTAGATATGTGGATCTCCATTATAGCCACTGGCACATTGACAGTTATAGCTTCCAGGTGTGTTGGTGCAAACAGCATTCTCAGCACAAATTGATTTGTTCATGCATTCATCAATGTCTGGAACAAGAGCAGATAAGGGTTTAATAGTGATACCTTAATAACTTGGCACAAATAATACGCTATTATATAAAATGAAGACATAAGAATTTGTAGTTGAAACTACTCTAAACAGCCAATGAGCATAAATGTTGGCATCTTGATTTCTCTCCAAGTGAACTTGGATAGAAGTGATATATTCGCAATAACCTGCACAGTAGATATGCGGTGTTTTGCCATGCAAGCAGCTGTCAGGGAAAGGTGCATTTCAGGACATCGCACTGCTTCATTTTTTATTAAAGTGGAAGTAAACCTATCCATTTAAGAGTTTCAAAAAACAGTTACATTCCTGGAACTTGCCGGAAATGTCCCACTCCCATTGGTTGTGCTCTCAACCAAACTGTCAAATGGCTGGTGTCATTACTGATCACAGTTGCAACATCATGGCAGTTCATTAGACAGAGGCCAAGATGGCAGCTCCCTTGGCTGAAAACAATAGGAGGGTTTACTTACACTTTAACTTTTCTTGAAGTTTTAAAAGTGGCAATTCATTCATGTCTTGGCACAACAGTTTGCATGTTACTGCAGCTCACCACACTACACATCACACCAGTGGTGATGTGAACGGGGACACATGGAAAGCAATTGTTTTCTATGTGTCTTAGCAGTGACCAGCATTTATCCAGTCCAAAAAAAAAGTAGTCACTGCACATGTGTGAATGAGCCCTTAAGGAAAGCTATAGTTAGGAAGCATAGAAGCTGCCATTGCAGCCATCTTTCCCCGACAATTACGCCATTAGCATTTTCAGGGGGAGGACATCTATGGCAGTTAACATATTTCTCTCATGCTGCACTAGGTACTGACCTACATATATCATTTGGTAACATGGCATGACATGTGGTAAATTCACTTTATGGGCCTGGTTATAACATCTACTAGACCAAAATTGGCATTACTTGATTCATTTCCATAGCCAGGGCCATAGTAAATGTATTCAAAATGCTTCATGCCAATTCTGGGTACTTATGAGAAAAACGCTGCCAAGGCAGTAATATTCAGAACACTTACCATCACAACGGTATGTATCAGCTGGATCAATTCTGTAACCTGTATTACAGGAGCAGTTGTACCCATCCCATGTATCAATACATATTTGCTCACATTTGGATATATTAGCAAAACATTCATCAACACCTGCAGGAGACATGAGATAGGTAAATTATATAGTAATGCATGCTAACACTTGACCTATACATATTAATGGTAACCTGCTATCTTATTCTCACCATAGCATTTTATCCCATCGCCAGACAGTCCATCAGGACAAGGTGAACACGTGTAGCTATCATTAGGAGCGGGATTGTCTATACAGGATGATGTGTTAAAACAGCTGTTCTCTAGACAAGCATTTAAATCTTCAGTACAAAACTCTCCTGTCCATCCAGAGGAACAATTGCAGCCCGTTGTCTGAATAGAAAACATTCATTACAAATATTGTTATACTACAGTTATTAATAATAGGGAGTTACCGTATATACTCGAGTATAAGTCGAAATTTTCAGCCCCTTTTTTGGGGCTGAAAGTGCCCCCCTCGACCTATACTCAAAGTCACCGCCGTCTGCTTACATGATCAGCATGTCATGCAGGCAGACGGCAGCCAGCGTGTGCTACATACCACTCGGCAGCCTCTCACTGTTTCAAAGCCGTGCCATTCTCTCATCCTCGTCCGTGGTATGAGGGTGAGAGAATGTCCGTGATAGGCTGACCGCTGACTGCTGGGAAATGGAGTTTTCTGCCTATCATGGACAAGGAGGAGGCGCGGCCTTTGAACAGTGAATGGCCACCGAATAGTAATAGCACACACTGATCGGTTCAGAGCGGCACACGGAGGCATGCACAGGACACAGGTAGGATGCACACAGACACATGCACACATACACAGGTACATATACACATGACACATACACACATACACAGGACACAGGTACATATACACATGACACATGCACATATACACAGGACACAGGTACAGGACACATGCACATATACACAGGACACAGGTACAGGACACGTGCACATATACACATGCACATATACACAGGACACAGGTACAGGACACATGCACATATACACAGGACACAGGTACAGGATACATGCACATATACACATGACACATGCACATATACACAGGACACAGGTACATGACACATGCACATATACACAGGACACATGACACATGCACATATACACATGACACATGCACATATACACAGGACACATGACACATGCACATATACACATATACACAGGACACATGCACATATGCACAGGACACATGCACATATGCCCAGGACACATGACACATGCACAGGACACATGCACAGGACACAGGGAGGTATACAGCTGCAGATGGGCATTGTTGACCCTCTTTTTCCACATACAGTAGCTGCTGCATTTCTCACCCTGGTCTTATACTCGGGGCAATAAGGGTTTTTCCCATTTTTTTATGGTAAATTAGGGCCTCGACTTATACTCGGAACGACTTATACTCGAGTATATACGGTATATACGTTTGTGAAATTGTTGAATAGTTAATAATAAAGGTGATATAACAAGTATCATATAGTGGTAGTAATCCACTTTGTAAAAAGAATTCTGGTAGTTCAATGTACAAATGAGCTGTATTCAAGAGCCTAAGATGTTATTCAGTAAAAGAAAAGTGTCAAGTCCTAGTAAGTTTTATGAAAACAGACAATACCATGAACTTGGAGTTGTTCCTCTGACCCCTCAGCAGGGTGTTCTCATAGTCACAGGTGGCGTTGTTACTACAGTTGCACAATATTAATGTGAGGCCTTGCTCTGCGATGGCTTGGGAGTTGTTGGCTATTACAGTTGCAAACACGGGTGTGGAAGATGAAGGCAACCATGTGAGAGTGCCATTTACTGTAGACAACAAGGATTTGAAACAGTATAGTTTTATTATTACTTTAATTATGAAACCAGAAATCCCTTTGGGCTCAAATATGAAGGTAATATTTAGCTGCCAATGCTGTGCACATATGTCCTCAGTTCTGATTGACTGTCCTATATCATACACAACAAATTAATTACATATTGCCACAGCTGTGTTAAATCAGATGCAGTGTATCATGGCTTAATGCAAACATGTAGCTAATTTCACAGGGCAGTGCAATAGTTCAATTAATATTATAGGCTCTGTACAGTAATGTACAAAAAATATTCAGTATAGTGGGTTTGCAGCTGAAGACTAAAATTCGCCAACTTCCATGTACTGATGGAGAAAGTCCCCAACTCAATCAGAGAATCATAGGAAGTGATAGTTAAAGTAGAACTATGGCCTCCCATTGAAAAAATATATGCTGCAGCCATGCATATGTACTTACAGTTGTCTCCTAGTCCCTCTGCAAAGCGGTGTTCATTTTGACATCAGGTCTCGATTCAGTTTAATTAATAGTCTTTTGACTAAAATGCCATTTTAGTTGTAGCCGTATTTTAGCCATCTGAATTGTTTTAGTTTTAGTCGTATTTTAGTCGACTAAAATCTTCAGTAAATTTTAGTTGACTAAAATCTAATGGGTTTAGTTAAATTGTAATGCATTATTTAAGAATTTCTCTAGAATTGCCAAACTCATTACTTACTCCAGGAGCTCCTATAAATATAGTGTTGCGCTATTTTGAAATCTTCCTATATTTGCTGCCACACTCACATTAACCATTGTAATAGACATCATTAGGCCATTATGATAATAATCCCTATGGATTTAGTGTACACACATCCAGTATAATATGTCTGGTAATGTCAAAAGGCTGTAATGCCGCATACACACGAGCGGAATGTCCGACAGAAAAAGTCCGGCGGAAGCTTTTCATCGTGTATTTCGATCGTGTGTATGCCTCATCTGACTTTTTTTTTTCGAAAATTCTGACGGACCTAGAAACGGAACATGTTCTAAATATTTCCAACTGAACCAATTCCTATCGGGAAAACAGCTCGTCTGTATGCTGTTCCGAAGGACCAAAAATGACGCATGCTCTGAAGCAAGTACAAGACGGAAGCTATTGGCTACTGGCTATTGAACTTCCTTTTTATAGTCCCGTCGTACGTGTTGTACGTCACCGCGTTCTTGATGATCAGACTTTGGTTTGATTGTGTGTACACAAGACAGTTCCAGTGGAATTCCGTCGGAATTCCTTCGGAAAAACCTGCAGAGTTTATTCCGACGGGAAAACCGGTCGTGTGTACGCGGCATAAGAGAATTATTAATGAGTATTAGGATGTCATACCTGAAATGATGAGGTCACTGGATTCTGTTTCCAGACTGAACACAGAGTCTGCAGCCGAGAAGCTAATCAGGACTTGTTCACCCAAGGAGCTCATGATAGTTACAGGGCCAGAGATATTTGGAGGAAAAATGGCTATATAAATAAAAAAAATAAAAATACACAACTGAAGTACAAAATATTGTTAGCATTATAATCAATCAAAGTTAAAGATTTCATGCAAGTACCATGTCTTTAACTAATTCCACCACTTCCTTTTTTTTAAAATATGACTACGGCTTCCTTTACAAAAAAGTTCTTCAGCAGTTAATCATAAGTACATCTGCCCTTGATTTTTTGTACAAATTCCTCTCATAGGGACACATATTTGCTTATATTACAGTGGGATGAAAAAAATGTTGGTGGGCCCGTGGCTATCAGCATTATCACTGTTGATTCAGAAACCTGTAGCTTGTCAATAGACACCTGGCCACAACTAGTCCTGTCCACTGCTTTCTGGATTGATAGCCCTTCCTCTGTTTTGGCTCGACCACGCTTTCCCCCTTCCTCAGGGGATTTGACTGACAGCAGAAGGAGCCTATGGTTCCCATTGCTCTCAGAGTCTCCTGTGAGAATAGGAAGAGGGAGTAGTGTTGCTGCAGAGAGGACATCGCTGGATCCGTGGAGAAGTCATGTAAGTGTTTAGGTGGTGGAACTTTACTGAGTTGTTTTTTTTACCTTAATGCAGGGAATGCACTAATATAAAAAACAATTAAACTTTTGACCACTTTATTATGGCTTGGGCATCGTTGATCTAGTACTTTTTAAGACTGTCATAGACTGTTACACAAGGTCCTACATTTGCAATTTAAATTTGAAATAGTGCTTTACTTTAGGTCTGCCATATGGGTCTATTGTTGTTGCTGTTTCTGTATGCAGAGATCAGTAATCCAGCATAGCAGTTGTGTCTAGGCCAGCCAGTCCCTGGCAGTCCCGTTGTGCCATGTCATTGCCTGCACACTCACTTCTGGATCCTGAGATGGCTCCAGCACTGAACAGACATTAGGAAGTGTCTACATCATACAGATGGTGATTTGGACAACTGAAGGATTTAATTTCCTCTGCACAGAAGAAGAGAGAAGTTTTGGGACCTAAATGTCATGTGAACATTAATATAGGCGAGTAAAAGGAGTATTGTTTTTTATTTTCATTTTTCAGTGATTAGTAAGTGAGAGGAGGAGGAGGCCAGAGATCAGCTTTAAGATATTTAAAATTTTAGTATCCTTGGTGGAAGGTCAATTATTGAACATCTTGAAGTTATTCTGCCTGCACAATGTAAATCTAAAACATATATAGCCCGATGTTGCAAGGGGACTGCAGACTTGGCTTGGTCTTAGTTATGATAATTATTGTCATTACTACAATCAGAAGCGTAGCTTAACCTCCCTGGTGGTATGCTGAATGCGGTACATTGTTTTGCATGGAAATTTGGTGTTTTATATTGTAGGACTGTAATTCTTAGGAATAACTCACTTAAATCTGTCCAAACAAGAGCCTACTAGACATCCCGGGTATGATAAAGTTTGAAGCACAAAATAATAAATTATAATATAATAAATAACTATAAATAATTATAACAAATAATAATATAATAATAATAAAATTCATTCAATAATGTAATCAACTCAAAAACACTGAAATGTGCTCAGTCGCAGAATTGTCACTGTCGTCACTTTCAGTGTTTGATGACGAATTTCCCCACGAATCACTATCGCAAAATTCTGCAAGTGTTCTAATTTACTATCACTGTTTTCTAGCTGGTCTAAAACCTTTGACGTAGATGGACACTTTTTGGTTGCCATGGACATTCTCCAGGTTCCAGGCAGAAAGAACAGTATTTATAATATAAAACTGCATGCAGGGCACTGGACAGAGCACTAGGGACAAAAGGGAGGTGATATAATTTGATTCAGTAATGTAATCTGTAAGATTACAGTGTTCTGTATGTGTTCTGTTTTTTGCACTTTTTGAATTTCCCGCCGGGATCCATACCCGCGCGTCGCTTGCAGGGAACGGAGCCCGGCATATAGAGCATCGGGCGGAAGACATAGCCACCGCACACAGCGTGAAGACATCGCAGGATATGGGGGACAAGGTAAGTAACTTTCCCTGGATATTGCGATGCAGCCCCGAGTGTGGCTCGGAGTTACCGCTCTTGGTATGGAGAATTCACCCCGAGCCACACTCGGGAATATCGCAAAGAAGGTTAAAGCTTGTGGGCCATGATGCAAAAGTGAACCTGGGACCCCCACTACCACCCGGCAATTCCACCACATGCCCAGTTACTCACAAAGTGTACCAAGATACTCTGGGTGGCCAAAGAGTAATTTCAGATATTTATTTACATGCTGAGAGGGTAATTCAAAAGATTTTGGAGAAACTGTCCATAGTTTCACATACCTCTCCAATTCTTTTGAATACCTGTAAACAGAGTTTGCAGAGGCAAGGAGAGACTGTCCATCTAAGGATAGACCCTACCAGCACACCCCCTCAGTATAGATCCCCCTCCACTAAATATAGAACCCCCGGTACAGACTCCCCTTGCTCAGTACAAACACTTGACCCCCGCCCCAATACAGAACCCTGCCAGCCCATCCCCTCAGTGTGGATCCCCCAGTGCAGACCATCTTCATCTCACTATAGAACTTCTCTCAGTATTGACCCCCTTGATACAGACCCCTTCTCTGTATAGACCCTCCTCAGTACAGTCCCTCCCCCCTTAGTACAGACTGCCCTTCCTTGGTGCATACCCCGCCCCCCACATTAGTACAGACTCAACTCCCTTCCTGCTCCCATTCCCTAACATAGAACTGTACAGATCTCCAGAATGGGTCTCCCTTGGCTCTGTGGGCTTTGTGAGGCAGCCAGAGACAGTGATGCAGTGAACAAACAACAGGCACTTACAGTGCTGTGACACACACACACACACACACATACAAAAACATGTTGGGTAGTCACTAAATAATGATAGGTCACCCAACATTTTTTTTTTCAGGAAGCCCCGTAGCACCTCCCAAGACCCAGCACCCTGCGCAGATTATGCACCTAGCAACCCAATTGGCCAGCTAAATTGTAATATCACTTGACCAGAAGAGCTGCAGCATACTACTTTATAGTGGCTGTGGGCCGAACTTAGCAATCTAGTTGAATGGGGAGCCTGAGCCAATGAGAGTGTAGGGGTTTGGAAGGCAAAGTGGAAGCCGGCTACAGTACGCAAGCCGGATCCAAGCAAGACTCCAGGATTTCGCTGAATCGGGGGGGTATGCTGATATTATAGGGAGGCTGCACGGGCCTCTTGGAGCATGGGCAGGGTCGCAATTGTGACACTTATTGTTACGCCCATGACTATAATGATTTTGTCACTGGATTGATGCAACATATGATCTACAGTGCCAGCTTCTCTGTGTCTCTGTATCTGTTTGTTAATGCCTTCCTGTCACTAGCACATTCATGCTTTCAGAATCTGATGGGAGCATGGGAGGCAGCAGGGTTTTAATAAATTGCTGTGAATTGTATATTCTGACAGTTACCTCCCATCTGTATGATTTGGAAATTAAAGTAATGAAACTGTCTCTTGAGGTTTGCTTGATTTTTACACTTACCAATCTGAGATCTCCTCTCACTGTATACAGAATTACTAATCATAGTGGCGGATCCTATAGCGAAGTTTCCAGTGCTCAGAATATCATAGAGACAGTCTGTATTTCCACCACAAGTGCTGTTTGCTTTTTGGAGAAACGCTGGGTCACTGGACGAAAGCAGCTCATCAAGGAACATTGGTACAAAACTATTGTTGTTGTAAGTGTACCAGGTTTCTTCCATAGTTGTGTTGTATAGGAATATTGTATCTTCAGGTGTTGTTTTCCCTATAAAAAAAATCAAATATACATGACAATAATCTATTAGAAAATATACAAACAACTTACAGCTATACTCTTATCACACCTCAATCTGCTTTAGTTACTTTGTGGCAATCACAATATTACAGATTATAATTATATTTTGTTCCACACTGTATCACCAGCCTGGTTTTTAGTGGTAAAATGTTTTTTTTTTTTTAATTAACCACTTCAATACAGGGCACTTATACAATTTCCTGCCCACACAAATCTTCAGCTTTCAGCGCTGTCGCACTTTGAATGACAATTGCGCGAACATGCTACACTGTACCCAAACTAAGTTTTTATCATTTTGTTCCCACATATAGAGCTAGATTTTGGTGGTATTTGATCGCCTTTGGGATTTTTATTTTCTGCTAAGCAAATAAAAAAAGACCGAAAATTTTGAAAAAAAATGTTTTTTTTTGTTTTAGTTCCAAAACTTTGTAAATAAGTAAGTTTTCTCCTTCACTGATGGGCACTGATGGGGCTGCACTGACGGGCACTGATAAGACGGCACTGATGGGCACCGATGAGGTGGCACCAATGAGGTGGCACTGATGAGTTGGCATTGATGGGCACTGATGATGGGCACTAATATGCAGCACTGATGGGGCACTGATAGGCGGCATTGACGGGCACTGATAGGTGGCACTGATATGCAGCACAGATGGGCACTGATAGGCGGCGCAGATGGGCACGGATAGGCGGCACGGATGGACACTGATAGGCGTCATGGATGGGCACTGATAGGCATCATGGATGGGCACTGATAGGTGGCACGGATGGGCACTGATAGGTGGCACAGATGGGCATGGATGGGCACTGATAGGTGGCACTGATGTACTGTAATGTATTGTACTGATGGATGCAAATCAGTGCCAAACAATAATGCCTGCCAATCAGTGATGCCCATTGTAGGCACTGATTGGCATCCATTGTGGGCACTGATTGGCATCCCTGGTGGTCTAGGGTGGCATACCTGGTGGTGGGAATCCCTGGTGGTCTGGTGGCATCCCTGGTGGTCCAGTGTGGGCATCCTCGGGGGGCTGCGCTTATAATCGATCAGCACAGATGACAGACACGAGTGAGGAAAAGCCGATCACCGGCTCTTCCTGTTTACATTGTGATCAGCCGTGATTGGACACGGCTGATCACGTGGTAAAGAGTCTCCATCAGAGACTCTTTACCTAGATTGGTGTTGCCGCGTGTCAGACTGACACACCGCAACAACGATCGCCGCGATGCGCGCCCCCGGGGGCGCACAGCGGCTTAATATCCTGAAGACATCATATGATGTCCGGTCAGGATACTGAAACCACTTTGCCGTAGTCATTTTGCTACAGTATATGGCGGGTGGCAAGTGGTTAAACATAGAAGACTTATTAAAAATATGGTTAAATAAATCTATATATAGATATAGATCTATATAGATATAGATCTATATCTATATCTATATATATATGGAAATATATATATACACACACACACACACAAAAACAAGCTGCATAAGCACCAAAAGTTGCCTCTCTGTTTGTACTCAGTAGGGTTTATTTACCAAAGGCAAATAGACTGGGCACTTTGCAAAGTGCAGTTGCACTCTGCATGTGCAATTGCTCCAGAGCTTAGTAAAATGAGCATAAGCTCTGCTGACTTCCATATACAAGCAAAAGTGATAGTTTTTAATTTTTTAATTTTTTTTTTAATTTTCCTTGCACGGGTATTTTTTGCAAAGTGCAGCATTACCTCATTTACTAAGCTCTGGAGCAAATTCCCTTGCAGAGTGCACAGTCTATTTACCTTTAGTGAAGCACCCCCAGTGTATTTGGTTAAAATTAGAGTTGAGCTGAACATACCTGGGTTTGGTTCATGACACATTTGCCAAACAGCTCACTGGTTTGGATATTAATTGGAACCACATTAAAGCCAATGGGAACCAAGTCTTTAAAATCAATTAGAACCATTTTCAGGGCCAATAGGCAAGGGAATATCAAACAAATGTTGTGGGGACTGTGCACTGCCAGGGGGGACATGTACCAATGCAAAAATATATATTTTTTAAATACCTTTTTGCAGGGGACAGCAATAATGCCCCATTCTTTTGAAAAACAAGGCTGAAGTAGGTCTTAAAGTAACATTAATGTTTTCATTTTTTTCATAGAATGCATTAAGGTTAAAAACCTTCTGGTTTTAGAACCACTTTAAACTTGTCTATGAAGTGACAAACCTGTATAATGTATATGGCGTACTGCAGCAAAACTTACAGATAAAAAATGTTGTTTAAATTGCCAGTAAAAAATGTCTCCCTACCAACTTGGCTTTACTTGTAAAAAAACACCACACAGACCCCCCAATGTACATACTAAACCCCTGCAGGTCTGCTATGTATTTTGGGGGGACCTTTGGTGGTCCCTTGCCATTTTGTTATTTAACAAAAAAAAATTAAAAAATACACTCATAGGAAAAATTTACTACATTCTACAGCAAGAATGAGGAAAAAGTTAACAAAAATTGTGGGGTCTCCCAGTGGCATAACTAGAAATAACATAGCAAAATGTTGTATGTCCCCCCCCCCTTGCAAACAGCCCCCCCCCCCCCCCCCCCCCCCCCCCCCCCCCCCCCCCCCCCCCCCCACCCACAAAAAAATTAACTAATGCCATTGAACAACAGATTACCACACTCATGTGGCACAGTACCCAGGCAACAGCTTATATTAATTTCGAACAACTAAACAAAAATTTGCCAATAAAATCTACAGGTTACATTTAGTACATTATAGTGTAAGTAAAGTCAAAAAAGATTTTTTTCAAGTTTTTCACCCCCACAACTAACGCCCCAGGGCTTGTGGGGAAGAGGCCCTTGTCCCCATCTGCACGGGGACAAGGTGCTTTTCCAGGCACTGTGCAAAACAGATGACAGTCTGTCTCCCACTCCCTTCCTACCTCCTGTCCAGACTCCAGAGCCTCCTTATGTGCTGAAAACTATGTCCCTTCACAGGTGCGCTCAAGTGTTCTGCCCCGCCCACTCTGCTCTCTGCTCCTGCCTCCTGCTGTATGCGGCTGCCTGTGTTGGGACATGGCCGGACTCGCGGGGCCCGGGAGGCTTAACAGTAAACTTACATTCCTCGAAGTGGAGCGGAGTGCCTCCTTACATCTCAGGTGTCCCCAGCGTAGTGCCTCCTTACATCTCAGGTGTCCCCAGCGGAGTGCCTCCTTACATCTCAGGTGTCCCCAGCGGAGTGCTTCCTTACATCTCAGGTGTCCCCAGCAGAGTGCCTCTTTACATCTTAGGTGTCCCCAGTGGAGGGCCTCCTTACATCTCCAGTGTTCCCAGCGGAGTGCTTCCTTACATCTCAGGTGTCCCTAGCGGAGTGTTTCCTTACATCTCAGGTGTCCCCAGCGGAGTGCCTCCTTACATCTCAGGTGTCCTCAGCAGGGTGCTTTCTTACATCTCAGGTGTCCCCAGCGGAGTGCCTCCTTACATCTCAGGTGTCCCCAGCGGAGTGCCTCCTTACATCTCAGGTGTCCCCAGTGGAGTGCCTCTTTACATCTCAGTTGTCCCCAGAGGAATGTTATCTTACATCTCAGGTGTCTCCAGCGGAGTGCCTCCTTACATCTCAGGTGTCCCCAGCGGAGTGTTTCCTTACATCTCAGGTGTCCCCAGCGAAGTGTTTCCTTACATCTCAGGTATCACTGTCCCCAGCCAGCGGAGTGCTTCCTTACATCTCAGGTGTCTCCCCTTTGGAGCCCTTCTATATCCCAGCACCGGTGTCTCTGCCGCCATTACTGAATGCCGAGGGGGAACAAAATAGAGGCGGAGCTGGCTGGCTACAATAGAAATTGAGCTGTGGCACCGCCCACCCTCCACCCCTTTCCACAATAGGTCACAGATGACAGACAGACCAGGGACGGGGGTGGGCGGTGCCGCAGCTCTATTTCTATTGTAGCCACTCAGCAGGCTCCACTTCTCCCGCATGGGTCGCTATGGCAGTAGTTCTGCCACTGGCTCTCCTCAAACCTATCCTTGATGATGGCCTGTTTTGGATCTCAAGGGGGTACCTTACTCGAAAAAAAAAAAATAATAATAAGGGGTCTCACCAGTAGCTGAACCATACCAGGACACATGCCCTCAATATGGGGTGGGTACCCTGCCAGGAGGCTCCCCTCTGGCAAAGGGCCTCTTCCCCACAATCCTGACCCAGTGGTTGATTATTGGAATCCAGAAATCCCAGATACTGAATCCAGATACCGCCTTCCCCATGTGAATGAGTAAGAGTTAATAATATCCCTACTCATTCACAAAAAAATATTAAAAGCAAATAAACCCACCACACATTTTGACGAGTCCTTTGTACAAAAAAAAAAAAAAAGTCTCATGAGGTAAATCCATCACAATTCAGTGATGCAGATCCTCATGATCAAGGATGCCCTCTGAAAATAAAAGCATGCCGATCCACCTGTTCTAGTAACCCGTACCTAATGACAGATCTAAGGCTCGCAGCTGAATTGCAAACAAAGAGGCAAAGATAGTGGATGATGTCAATGACCAATTATGTCTATATTACTTAGGCAATAATAGCCAGGGCCAGTGACTCCTTTCAGCTGGCCATACATGGATCAAAATTCTGACAATTCAGCAGAGACTGCACCATTTGTGATCTATGCATGGGCACTGTGGCTGAACAGAATTTGTTGACTTATATAGAACTGCCCTTTCAGATGTTTAGCCACTCAAGCAATGCTACAGGCTATAGCCTGCAGTGCTAATCAGTGTATTCTGATGACAGGGAAGTATTGTCGTACACAGAAAAAAGAAAAAAAAAGAAAATACTTGAATGTCATGAAGAAATTGCAGTACTGGCATTCTGTCACTTCAGGTCCACCTTCTGCGTAGAGCAAACAGTTATGACAATTAAATATTCTCTTACATGTCATGCCAAAGTTGAAGATCTGTGAGTCGTTTGGCTTTGTGTTGTCATTATATGGCAATGTGGAGCCATAAGCAGTCAGGAAGTCATCATTTGGATTTCCATTTAATACCCCTGAAATAAAATAGAAGAGGTAAATATACATTTGACAAGTCATGAAACAACAAAGCAACAACAATAAAGTCTGTTCCCCCTGGTGTGACAATGTTTCAAGTTATACAGCAATAAGTAGATTTTGCCGGTGTGTAGGAAGATTGAATAGTTACCTCCCTATCATTGAAAGCAGTAACATTTGATTTACTAAAACTGGAGAGTGAAAAATCTGGTGCAGCTCTATATAGAAAACCAATCATCTTCCAGGTTTTATTGTCAAAGCTTACTTGAACAAGCTGAAGTTAGAAGCTGATTGACTACCATGCAGAGCTGCACCAAATTTCGCACCCTTCAGTTTTAGTAAATCAACCCCATTGTGTAGTTACTTGTCAAAAAGCCCTAAATGACAATATAGGTATTATTGAATTGAACTGTAATGTCTGTCTGTATTTGCAAACTAGAATAAATTGCTGGGGACTACTGTTCCCCTTCTTGTCCCAGTTAAAGAAAACAAAAATAGTGTTAAGAGAAAAGCATAGGCTGTGATTACTGCTGTCTGTCTGACTTTAAAATTCTCTTAGTCACTGACCCTGAAAAGTAATAGAGATTCTGAGTTCTTCAGTTTACTGATTACAAGCTTGTTTCAAATGTGTGACTCAGAAGGCACTGATATAAAAGACAGTCATTTAGCCATTCTAGAAGTAGATGCAAACGTACAACCAGTGTATTTTTCACAAAACAGGGACAAAGTAAAATTTAAAAAAAGAAATGATTTGTACATTTCTGGAATATGTACAAATTTCCACGCTGCAAGCACATGACATTACCCCTACTCATTTATCAAAAAAAGTGTCAAAAAGAAAAAAACACAGTTTTTGACAATTCCTTTATTAAGAATTGAAAAAACAATGTCCCCCAATGTAGATCCATCGCCAATTATGATGCCCGTCACCACCGGTGGACTCTAAAAAAGAAAAAAAAAGTTCTGCCTGTGACGAAGGCTAACCACTGGCTGCCTGCTCCACCATTTGACAGTTCTTAAATAGATAAGAGGTGGGGCCACCTGGCGATGTCACCTGGTAACTCCGCTCCCATGTGACGTCACCGACCCAGCATTCACCATTTGGTGATGTCACATGTGTACAGTGCCACCAGATGATGTCACCAGGTGACTCCGTCCCTTACCTATTTAAGAACTGTCAAGCGGCAGAGCAGGCAGTCAGCAGTTAGCTTTCGTCGCAGGTGGAGCTTCCCCCCTTTTTTTTCGGGTCCGATGGTGGTGGCGGGCATCATGAGTGACGATCTACATCGGGGGACATTGTTTTTTAATTGTCAAAAACTGTGTGTTTTTATTTCTTTTTTGACACTTTTTGGTGAATGGGTAGGGGTACTATATACCCCACAATCATTCACTTGGGGGGAGTGGGATCTGGGGGCCCCCTTGTTAAAGGGGGCTTCCGGATTCCAATAAGCCCCCTTCCCACAGACACACTCAACCAAATCACAGGGTTGTCGGGAAGTGGCCCTTGTCTCCAAAGCACCCCCATGTGGCCTGGTATGGTTCACGAAAGGGGCACTCGCTCATCGCATGCTCAGATAAGGATCTGGTATGGATTTTGGGGGTACCCCATGCCGTTTTTTAGAAAAATGTTGGCATGGAGTGTCTCTTAAAACCCATACCAGACTCAAATGGCCTGGGATGGATTGGGGGGGGACCCCCATGACATTTTTCTTACATTTTTAAAAAAATGTTTGCATTGTATTGTTGGGAATTTGAATGTCATTTTTGTTACTTTATAAATGGCAGTTTTGCTGAAGCAGGTTCTATACATGGTACAGATGCACCACATTACAGGCAGACTAAGGGGACCCCCTAGGTACTATATTTAAAAGGAATTTTTAATTTTTATTGTTTCACTTTATGCATCATTAAAATCACTGTTCCTGTAAAAACAAACTAAAAAAAATTGCATTGATACACATCCCCCAGGGCAGTACCCAGCCACCCATACCCTTTTCATAGCCAATAACTTGAATATAAGCCTTTAAAATTAGGACTTTTGATATTTCAAGTTTGGGTCCCATATAGTTCACGGCTTGGGTCTGAACTTTTTGTTCGGGAGTTCTGGTGTGAACCAAACTGGGGGGTGTTTGGCCCATCACTATTAGTGTTACATACACTTTACCTAACACATATTAAAAATTTACATATTATACTCTTGACCCACTATTCTGCACTGAGCTGGTGTGGACATATATATATTAGATGCTTCATATTAACACAAGTTACTTACCGAGGAGACCTTCAGTCCTGTTTTGATATGTTGATTGCAATGTCACCACAAAACTCAAGATGCCCAGGTTAGCAGAACAAGAAACAGAGATGCCATTGTCAAACAGAACTTTCGCTTCCCCGGTTTTTGTCCTTCCAAATCCCACATGGTCAACATAAGTAAGATTGTCTAAAAATAAAATAACAACCCCATAATGGATCAGTGAACCCTAAAAATATTGCATTTACACAGTGACAAATTATAAGAATCTTCAAATGAAAATGGTTTGTATTAGGTGGCATTTTTTCAAAACCAGTAAAAGAGAGGTGGAGGTTGATTTACTAAAGGAGTTGATCATTTAGCTCAGTAAATTGTGTGAATATTTATTTGAATTATACAACCATGTGAAATGCAAATTCCTGTTCACTCTGAATACCCAATCATGTGCAAATGAGGTAAATGGGAATTTGCTTTTCACATGATTGGATAATTGATGTAAATATTCAAATAATTGTGATTATTTGTGAAGATTATAAAATCCTTCAGTAAATCAGCCTCATGACATCCACATTGCATTACGATGTACCCTTCTCACCTCCACACAATGGAGAACACCTTGCAATATTCCATATTAAGTTTTTGTTTTTACTGTCTATCTTGATTTAATTTCCAGAATTATAAATATATAATAATTACACAGAAAAAAAGTTTTAGTAAGGGCAACCATATGGCTGTGTACAAGGGGGCTGCCATTGTGAAACTAAGAGACTTAAAAGCTAATTTACTGTTTGTAGTGGCATTAAACCCAAAAACAAAAACGTGTTGTATATTGCAGCTTACCAAACCATAAATGCAGTAGTTGAATTGTCAGTTGTGGGAGTGGGTAGTGTTAGTTGCACTAGCAGATTTAGATGGACTTTACTAAAACCAAAGCTGAACTCCAGCTAGAGCTTTAGAATCAGTTACAGCAACAGTTTTCTTTTTCTTTAGGGATAAAGGCTTTACAAAAATGAATAAAAGCTGATCATTGAAGGCACCTCTGTCATGTTTGTACTTTTGCTAGACTGCTTGATCTAATAAAGGACATTGAAAAATAGTAGACATACTTGCTGGATAAACAGGTGAAAATAAACGGCAAAAGCATAAAAAGGAGACTAATACAGCCATTGCATCTATAAAAAGATAATCTACAATATAATAAATGTTTGGGTTTAATACTACTTTATTGTTACAATCCCAGCTTTGCCATGTCTATGTAAATAGATACCCATAGCATCTTTTTCACCCCAAAAAGCATAGGCTGTTATGTTCAGATGATGTTTGATGCATCTTCATTCACTTCCTTTTCCAAGACTACAACAACAGTGTGAACTGAACAATCACCCATAAAAGAGGAAAGTTTAAAACTTATTTTACCCACCTGAGAGTTCAATGAAGGTCCCATTGTAGCTCACTGTGGTTTCGTTAGCATTCTTTAAGCTCCATTGAATCTGAAATGCAAAGTTTAATAATCAGTTTACAGGGGTTATTAAACAAAGCCTTTGTATATTTTCTTCCTGTGTTCATTACCTGGTCACCGTAGGATGTGGAAGCTGCCAATGCCACAAAGTTGGTTGCATAGCTGGTTCCATTGCCAGCTCGGGCCGTGCGTCCTTGAAGTCTGAAGACAACTGTGTCATTTTCATCCTTTGCGTTGGTCAAAATAAATTCACCCAGACCATTAAATGTATATCTCAAACCATCCAGAGTGTTAATATGAGGGTCTCCATAGAAAAATCCTTCCAGTAAAAATAGAAAAAAAAATCATTTATAACTTTCTTTAAAACTGTGCATATCTTCTTCGGAAGCAAAGAAAACTTAAAAGCTTTAATGCAAAACTTTACCCATAACAACTTGATAAAAAATAATGTTCTTTAGCAAGGTGCATACATTCCACAATAACAATGATGCTACCAAAATTAGTGTGCTGTAAATTGCATCCAGCATTGTTCCTGCTTCTTCTTGTTGGAGGCTGCCATTTTTCCGAAGCCCAGAGCCCCTGAGCAGCTGTAAATATTTAAGCTGTCAGCAGATTGGCCTCTAGTGGCTCTGATTTTTAGCAGATTGCTCTAAATAGAGTGCAACTGAGCATGTGCAAAGCAGGGTGAGACAACGAGGGGGATTTACCAAAATGGGCACACACAAAATCTGGTTCAACTTTGCATAGTAACTAATAAGCTTCTAACTTCAGCTTGTTCAATTAAGCTTAGATAATAAGCCCCCTTCACACTGAATGCGGCTTTGCATACCTGCAAAAGGGGCCTGCCTGAAGTGATCTAGCAGAATGTAATTTTCTGAGTAAAGTTCAACTTTAATATGCACTTGCTACTGCTATTTTATACAATCCTTATGGAAATGTCAGTTCAAGCCATGAACAATTATTTGTATTATTTCAGTTTATTTATTTGCAGGAAGAACCATCAAGCCTGACACTGCTGACCTACCACTATAATGTTTGTTGCCTGGCTATCATGCTGAAGCAGGCTATTTCTCTTTTTTTGTACAGACTTAACTGAAGTAATTCTAATCTAATGTCTATGCTGATTATTTTAATTGTTTATTTAGTCTTTTAGTATATGGTATATTGTATGTATACAATTCTGTAAGTTACTAAGTAGACATACAAACACTGCAAACTGATGTCTGCTACTTGGTAATCTGTGGAAGAGTGACAATGATCCCTTTGTTTGGATACAAATGATTTGGTGGGGTTGTAACCCACACCAAAGATACTTTAGGTCCTTATTACGCATGTACACCAGATTCCAGAGGCATGAAATGGTGGATTCTCATAGTTGGGATTATAGGTGTATGCAAATAGTGGTGGCCAATTGGTAATTACCAGTAACCATTGCTATTTTCATACACCTGTCATCCCTGCCACAACAATGTGATGATTTTTTAATGTATTGTATTTTTACAGTAGGAAGGATAGATCAATCCCATTATGGGTGGAGTTAAAACAAGCTATATGGTGAATTATTTACTTATAATGATTTATGTGTTGGGATAATTTCATAGTTTTTTTACCTGCAATAAGAAAGATAATCTAATCCTGTTATGGGTGGAGACCATCTCAATATCACAGACTGCCTGAAGAAAAATAATTGTGTCTTTGGTGTTGTTTCTTGGGCACATAGGGGTTGATTTACTAAAACTGGAGAGTGCAAAATCTGGTGCAGCTGTGCATAGTTTCCAATCAGCGTCTAACTTCAGCTTCTTCATATAAGCTTTGACAAAAAAAAAATGGAAGCTGATTGGTTTCTATGCACAGCTGTACCTGATTTTGCACTCTCCAGTTTTAGTAAATCAACCCCATAGATGTTGTGGAGGTACTTTTTAAAAAAAATATGTTTTTAGAATGCCAACATTTATTAAAAAAAATGAAAGATTGTTTATATTTTCAAAAATCAGATGGTAAAAGTCTATTCTTTTATCACTTTTCTTTTTACAAAAGAAAGTACCCACTCAATTTGGGGAGAGTTGGCATCTGATCTATAATAAAAGGATTTGCCTTTATTTCTTGTTGTTAATAATCTGGGCACTAGGGCTTTAACCGCTTCCAGACCAACCGTAGCAGTTATACTGCGGAACGTTGACCCCCCTGCGTGAGCCATCATAGCTATAAGTCAGCTCGCGGGGTCGGAATAGCGCGTGCGCGCGCTGCCTGCTGCACAGCGGGGGTGCCAGTGCTCATGGCCGACGGTCATGATGACCGCCGGCCACGAGTGATTGTGAGCAGGAGAGACAGAACAGGGACGAGTGTGTGTAAACACACACTTCCCTGTTCTGTTCTGACAGGAGTGATAGATCATGTGTTCCTATTATGTAGGAACTACAATCCGTCACTTCCTCCAATCAGCCCCCTCCCCCTTCAGTTAGAATCACCTCCCAGGGAACACAGTTAACCCCTCGAGCGCCCCCTAGTGTTAACCCCTTCACTGCCAGTGACATTTTTACAGTAATCAGTGCAATTTTATAGCATTGATCGCTGTGTTAATGCCAATGGTCCCAAAAATGTGTCAAAATTGTCCGATGTGTCCGATGTGTCACAATAAAAAAACGCAGATCGCCGCCATTACTAATAAAAAAAAAAAATAATAAAAATGCTTTAAATCTATCCCCTATTTTGTATACGCTATAACTTTTGCGCAAACCAATCAATATATGCTTTATGTGATTTTTTTTTTACCAAAAATATGTAGAAGAATACATATCGGCCTAAACTGAGGAAAACATTTTTTTTATATATTTTTGGAGGATATTTATGATAGCAAAAAGTAAAAAATAATGCTTTTTTTTTTTTCAAAATTGTCGCTCTGTTTTTGTTTATAGCGCAAAAAATAAAAACTGCAGAGGCGATCAAATACCACCAAAAGACCAAAAGAAAGCTGTGAAAGCTGTGGAAAAAAAGGATGTCAATTTTGTTTGGGTACAACGTCGCACAACCACGCAATTATCAGTTAAAGCGACGCAGTGCCGAACCGCAAAAAGTGCTCTGGTCAGGAAGGGGGTAAATTCATCCGGGACTGAAGTGGTTAAGAAAGCAGATCTTTTACATACCTAGGCGTGGAGGGATATAGTTGTCACAATAATCCAGAGGTCTTTTCTGTCTGTAAAGGTTACACAGGTAAGTGGATTCTGAATATCTGCAACAAGTGTTGTAGGAGTCAATTTCCTCAACTGAAAAATAAATATAGAGTGTTTATTTGAACAATTAATTTGTAAATTAGTTTTGGAATATTGTTTAATTTTTATGATTATATCATTCAATACCTTTATATAGTTGTCTTTGAGGAGGAAGAACTGTATTCCAGAAGTAGTTATTATAAGCTATTTGGTTAGAGTAATATTTGAAGGTATTAAAGGAGGTCCATGGAGTTGGGAGGTATCGCTCCTTCTCACCGTAAACAAGGGCTCCACTCCAGCTACTATAGTAACATCTACTCCCAGCCCCATTTCTGGAGGGGAACATATTTTGTACTGTCAAGTATTGTTCTGAAACAGACAAATTATTAGAATAAAGTTACACTGGTTACATTAATCCGTTTTAGCAAATGCATGAATATGGTATAAGTTGTCCATTAGAAGGTGTATTAATATTGCCATTAAATAGATTCAGTGTAGAGTAATTAAATGACCATCATCCTTTCAAAAAGTTATATAGACAACAATGAATAAGTATGATAATGAATAAATATTTATGGCACAACTGTATACTCGGTGCAGAGGGACTCCAGTGATTCACAGACTATTAACCACAAAAAGATCTTTCTAACACCTAAAATTTATTTACATTCCCCTGTATTGTGACTCATCCTATACCTTTAAGGTAAGTCAGGACTTGATAAATGTGAGTTTTCCCCATCAAACAAGTATAACTGCATCCAACTTCTGCATGCAAAGAACTTATCTGATGTTAAGATAAACATATTGCTATGGGGTATTGCATATTCTGTGCCTTGCAATTTTCATTTTCTGCGTGAATATCTGTATAAAGCTTGATTTTAAAGTTTCAGCAATAAATGATGAATCTCATGCTGGGTAACTGATGAAAAATAGGACAAATAGTATGCAGTTTTATTTTCTACACATAGTAGTCATAACCTTAATGTAATTTTAATATAAGACACACATGCAACAATTTGCATTATTATCCATTGATTTATGCAGTGTTTCAAATGCAAAAATTCAAGTATTAAACCTTACCAGATGCCTTCTTGATATCAAAGCCATAGTTCAAAATGTTAAATCCATCAGTGAAAGAGGAGTCAGAAGTTGCCTGATTGTAAGTACATGGACATGGGGATGTGCTGGAGATCCAATATGGAATTTCCTCTTTATAATACCACTGCAGACATTGTAGCCTTGAATTGATGGCGCTCTGACTGTTGCTGTCTAGACGATATGCCCATCTTCCTTTTTTACCTTGAAAAATAAGGTAAAATGATAGAAATAAATACGGTATCTGTTAAACTTACAACATTTTACCTGAGCGATGTTTCCTCTTCTCACCTGTGTTGTAGCCGATGTACTGATCTGGACGGTATCTCTGCTTGATGCTTACAGATGTGTCTGTCTGTGGATCATTGAAAGCTGGGAAGTTGTTGACATTACGTGCACTAGGGATACCACTAGAAAGAGAGAATGATTCTAAATGTGTTTGCCATATTTACATGCAGTTACCAATACTACTGTGGAAGGTTAAATGGGCTGAAAGAAGAGGAAGAGCAAGGTACTCTACTGAAAGTCTTTACCTGTGATAGCCCATTTTTGGCAGATGGAATGTGGGGAGAGCATTGAAGATCCACTTCATTCCTCCATCATCAAACAGGATTAGTGCAAACGAATATATTCCATCAGTAACTAAGACAACTTGGAAAGTGTTTGTCTAAAAAGAAAACCAAAGAGAAAAATATTAAATGTTCTAGATGTGCTTATTGTGTATCCATTACTGTAGTGCTGGATTTCATTATGTATATTTGTTTGGTATAATGCAGCTCCTATTGCTATTACTATATCACACAGCTCCAGGCTTTTGTGGTATGAGTAGGATACAATTGCTTTACTTGTGTCCTAATGGTGAACTGTGTGGTAAAACACTGGTCACTGCAATAGTGTGGATTGGCACTTTATTCTTCTTTGCTTTCTGCATTCTGCATGATAATAAAAATGGACTGCTTTTTACAAAATATTAAAGTGGACGTAAGCTGTTCCTTTTTTAAGTTTTTTTTGTATTGTGCTAGTTTAACCACTTCACGCAAAATCACATACCTGTACGTCATTTGTTAAAGTGGCTATATCGGGGTGATGCCTGCAGCCGCTGCAGGCATCACTCCGGTACCGGTACTGGGTACTGTTTTTTAGAACTAGCGGTTGGCTTTCTCACGATAACAACCAATATGGATAATGGATAACTTGGCAGTTAAAATAAGCAGCGTGAGGGGATGACCCCCTCCCGCCGCCTTCTGTCGCTGTGCCCGGGTCTCCCATCCGGCACGTCCGCCGGCTGTGTGGAGTCCCGAAAGCTGCCAGCTTCAATCAGGTCTCCAATGTAAAAGCACAGAAGCAACGTCACAGCGTTTTGAATACTATGAAGTGCAAAGGAGGTATTTGGGGTCTCTCCATAAAGAATACCTGTCACTAGCTATTACTGTCACAAGGGATGTTTACATCCCTTGTGACAGCAATAAAAGTGATCAGATGTTTTTATTTTTTTAAAGGGACAGAGTTAAATAAATAAAAAATTATAAAATAAATAAAAAAAAGAAAGAAGTTTTAAAGCACCCTCGTCCCCGCGAGCTCGCACACCAAAGAAAATGCATACGCAAGTCGCGTCCACAAATGTTAATGGTGTTCAAATAACACATGTGAGGTATTGCCACCATCGTTAGCGAGAGCAATAATTTTAGCAAATTCTACCTCCTCTGTAACTCTGAACAGGTAACCGTTAAAAAATTGTAAACGTTGTCTACCGTAGTTTGTCGCCATTCCATGAGTGTGTGCAATTTTAAAGTGTAACATGTTAGATATCTATTTACAATATGCAAAAAAACGTTTACAATATGCAAAAAAAACTTGGATTAACTTTACTGTTTTCTTATTTTTTAATTCAAAAAAGTGTATTTTTTCCAAAAAAAAGTGTTTAAAAGACCCATGTGCAAATACCGTGGGACATAACATATTGTAACGACTACCATGTTATTCTCTAGGGTCTTTGCTAAATTATATATATATATATATAATGTTTGGGGGTTCTAAGTATTTTTCTAGCACAAAATACTGATTTTAACTTGTAAGCAAAAAATTTCAAAAATAGGCTTGGGGCTGAAGTGGTTAAAAACCATAACAAGCAATCAAAGATCTGTTTGCTGCTTTTAAGTGCTAACTGCACTTTGGATTTTGTATTATATGGGGCTACTAGATTCACCTAATATGCCTTTCAAGCAAGCTTTTAAAAAGGCCACTTTGCTTTCAAAACAGTAATATCAAAGGTACAAGAGCTGAGATCCATCTACACACACTGAGAACCTTCTATACACAGGGAATTCAATCCTAACAGTATGGATAATCACTGGCACAGTGCAATACTCACATTGTTGACTTGGGTGTTCCAATAAGCGTTTGAGTTATAAATCCCAGACTTGAATGGAGGAACATTGTCCCATGTTATTTTGAGAGCCCATAAAGCTTTAAACTGAGTCAAGTTAAAATATGCAGCAACCGTGCTTTCTAGTGATTCTTTAAATGTTGTATTCACATTGGTGGACTGAAAGTTGTAAACCTGTGATAAGAGAGTAAAAAAAAAAAAGTACATGTATGTATATATATATATATATATATATATATATATATATATATATATATATATATAAACATTTTATCCTAAAGGTACACTCACAAAAATATTTTATGCAAACTATTTTAATCATACAACATTCTTTTTTTTTATACTCTGTTTTTATTTCATGTGATGTCATAATATGAGCAGAAATAACATACAGTACATCATATGCATTGTGATGCCATCAGTAGTAGACAGAGTGAGCATGTAGGTATATCAAGGGCTATCACTTTGTTACGACAGCAAAGCATTAGACAGGGGTTGATTTACTAAAACTGGAGAATGCAAAATCTATTGCAGATGTGCACAGAAACCAATCAGCTTCTAACTACAGCTTGGTCAGTTAAGCTTTCACCAAAAAAAAAAAAAAATGGTAGTTAATTGGTTTCTATGCAGAGCTGCACCAGATTTTGCACTCTCCAGTTTTAGTAAAAAAACCTCACGGTGCCTTTAATGCATCAGAGTAATTTGTTGGCACATAAACAAAAAATAAATGCAGCAGTAAGAGGGGGAAGATAATAGAAAGGGAAATGAAGAACTGGTGGCACGGACATATACAGTGTCTTCAATTAATGTCTTAAAAGTTTTCATTCGTGTGTTAAACAGATGCTACCTGATGAATCCTGCCTACTAATGTTAAATTGTGTTGCAGATTCACGGGGTTCTGTAGCAGGACAGTTAGGAGGTCAAAGCTTCTCCCTTAGGCTTATCAGTTTCGAAGAAATAATACATCCAGCCTAAACAGATGTCTCAAAAATTTTCTATTTTCCTCTAATGATCTATTGACCCATCTCTCTGATTTTTTTATTTGTCTACTTCCTTTTTCCATTCCTGGATCATAGAACAGTGGTCCTGTCTATAGAACTGGGGTATCAGGCTTTTCAGGGGGTGCGGCATAACACTGCTTTTGTACGCACTTAAAGGTGAGGGGACATCATGAAATATATCAATGAAAGGTGTAAATTGTATATGTCTGAGGGTAGGTTTTTTTTTTGCTTTCAATAAGTTTTTATTTGAAATAACCAGATATAATTACAGAGAAGGACATCGTGTCAACATTAGCGTCACTGAATCGTGAACAGATAAAAATCAACTAAGAGGTTGAAAAGTACATATAAAATAGCAAAAATATCTGTCTTGGATGCTCACTTAATTGATAAACTAATCAAAATAACAAAAAGAACATGGAATTACTGGTTCAATTATTGAGGAATAGAATATCCCCCCTAATGGGAGTCAATACCGTAATCTCAGTGAGCTCAACACAACTATATGAGAACCTGCCCAAGACACCCAAATACATGTCCCAAAATGAAACTAACGAAGATACAAAGAAAAGATAATCCAACAATACAAATTTGAAGAGGAGAGGGTCGTTTTTTTATTCCATGGTGATATCGCTTTTCAGAACTTCTTTATCTTAGGGAAGGACCATCAGATGCCAAAAAGAGTCCTCTTGCAGGCACCCTCTCCAGCATGAGGAGCCTGGAAAATATTTTTGCCCGCATCCTTGGGGTCCTATACCAATGTGAGAAAAATCTATAACACATTTCCTGAGTTTTAGAACTGATGGAGGAGACATGTGATAACTGAATCATTTTTTGCAGTTGGGCAGGAGTCATTTGCAGACCTACTTCTGTCCCCATTCTCCCATAAAATACAGGATTTGCTGCGAACAGCGAGACAACATAAATTTATATATGGGAATCAGGAGGTGTTAGAATTGCCAGTTTACAGCACACATGCTGCCTGCAACTTAGGAATCAGCCTGTTAAGAAACTCTGAGAGTTGTCAGTAGCACCAGTGGTCCAACAACCAAATTTTGGGGTAACTGCTCTAAGCATACAGCCTGAGGGGTCCAAGTAAATGCAGCCCACATTCCCTTCTCTGCTCCAAGTTCTGAAAAATCCTATATCCTTCCCTGGTGGGAACCAAGGATATTCCTTGAAAAGGGGCTAAAGGTGATGTGTGTCTCCAGTAATGTTCAATCTGTTCCATAACCATAAGTGTGGTTGATATGAGTGGTGATGTCCAGCTTGACAGACCCCGCTGCTTTGCTGGTATCCATGGCACTCCTGCTAAGTTTTTTCCTGCTGTTGTCTTTTCTAAGGACACCCAGAGTTTAATACCCTGTATTATGGTACCAATTGTGAATTAGCACCATTGCCATTGCTTTGTAATATAGGTTAATGTCAGGGAGGCCCAGGCCTTTGTTCATTTAATGTCTGTGTAAAATAGAATAAGCCAGGCAAGGTTGCTTCCCTTGCCAGACAAAACTCATTATTAATTTATGAAATTGTTTAAAGAACCCTAGTGGCAGTTCAATAGGCATACAACATTCCATTTAACATGGCATGAGACCTGCCTTCTAAGTGCCATGGAAGTTAACTTATATTATTCAAGTGAAGTCATTTAGACAAAACCCTCAAACAGAAGACCTGTTTGCAATTTTGGAGAGAGGGACATAAAGGGAGAGCAAGATTATGAGTGACAAATATCTGTTAACTATACTTTTCTTTGGTCTCTCTCTTGCAAATCATAAGATATATGGGGTTATTTACTAACGATGTAGAGGCTGTTCACTTTGTAAAACAAATGTTCCCTTCGCTTGGTAAATAAGGTGAAGCCTGGTGAAGCCTGGTGTGCTAAGCACGGTTTAATTCATTGAAATTACTATAGCAAATACTAAGCATTTCATTATTTTTAAATAAAGGGACAGCTCAATGTTTCATACCCATAAACTGTCCATGGCCAGAGCCACCCAAGAAACTAACTCTCAAGATGGTACCCTACGCCCTCCAGAGTGCACCCAGTTTTCCCATCCCACTTGGATTCTTGTTGGCATTGTCAAGCCTCCCATGGCAATCTTCTTCATATCTGGTGGGAATGCCCCCCCACCCTAAAGCTTTGGGGCACTGTTGTTTCTTCTCTACAATCTATTTACCAAGGAATCAGCGCCAGAATTACCAGGGTCGCAACAGTCGCACTTGCGACTGGGCCCTGGCAAATCCCGCCACTGTAAGGGGGCCCCACGACCGCACAAAAGACTTCCAGTCCGTCACCTGGTGTAGCGGCTGCTGTGTCTCTCACCTCCGGCTCCAGTGATTGGCTCGCAGCGTGTGAGGGGTGTTTCTGTTCCCACACGCTGCGATTACACTTTACGGCATCTCTCCCTCTCTCCCCCCTTCCTCCCCCCTTCACACTAACACAGAGACTGAAGTCCCCTCCCTCTTTTCCTCGGCTCGGACGTCAGAGACTCAGAGACAGGAGAAGGAGGGGGAGGAGAATGGACACAGCACTCAGCATCAAGAGAACGGGACATGCTGATCTGAGGTTTGTACTGAATCTTAATGTTTGGCACTGGCAGGGGAAGGAGACAGTAAAGGGGACTCAGAGAAGGGGGCAAGTTGTTAAAGAAGAATACTTGCAGTGATTTGGGGGGATAGGAGGATGCCTTATGTGTAAGGGGGGAAGAAAACTTGTGATTGGGGGGGTCAGATTTTTAAATTAACCTCCCTTCCAGCACAATTTCTCTCCCCTCCCAAAGTGCCCCCTAACACATAAACCATCCTCCTATCCCCCCAAATCACTTCATGTATTCATCTTTGATAACTTGCCTCTCCCCCCTTCTTAAAAGACAAACTGGCTGCTATTGAGGGGATAATCATGGTGTCTGGGATCCTGGGCACCTTGCTAGAGATTCAGGGCAATTGCTCCAGGTTCCTATGCTAGTGCCCCCCTGTCTAGCAAATTAATGGAGCCAAGTGCCTGGACTTTTTTTTGGCACTGGGCACCAAGACTCAGGGCCGGTTCATACCACAAATCACATAGGAATGCTCTGTGCGTTCCTTTGCAATTCACATGCCTTCCAGGTGCTGTGCAATTTCAGCCCTTTCATTTTAATGGGCTGAAACTGTGTTGGTCTGCACTAAGAGCTGTGCATGCGCTGCTTTATAAAATGCACAGCAACTGGATCGCATGGTACTGCTGCTCAAACATTCTAGCGCAGGCAAACACTGCTTTTGCGACCTGCATTTGGGTAGTCATTAACCCCTTGCCACACACAAATATGCGGCCTCTCATCACCTGGGCCTTGGCACAGAGAGGCCACATATTTGCATTAATTGTGATCAGTAGTGATGTACACGCCTTCAGCATCCCCTTATCAGTTACCGGCGTCTAACTGGAAGCAATCAGGAGTTTTTGGATCACATGACTGCCAGGAGGCACAGTGTGAAGACGTTAAGTTGACACCCATTACAGATCGCTATGGCAGTGCATTTTGAATACATTGTGGGAAATGCACACAAAATGTAGGTTTCCCTCACAGCATTCTGGTATAAACAGACCCTTAATCCGGATACACAGGATTTCATTTGTATCTCAGGAAGGTCCCACCAAAACCAGGACAGTCGGGAAGCATGGATTTGGATTTGTGACAGAACTGGGGAGAGTACTTATGCCGGCATAGGGGAAAGAGGATTCGTGCTGGGGGGGATGGGGGGGAGTGGATTTGACCCAGGATGAGGGGGGGAGGTTGGTTCTGCTGGAAGGGAGGACCTGGAGGAGAGGATCTGTGCTAGAGGTGGGGAGAGGATTTTTGCTGAGAGAGGGATTGAGTGGGGATGGACTTGTCCTGGGAGGGATTTAAAGAGACGTCCTTCACGTTGCACCCCATCACAAACACAGGTATAATGTGAAGGAGGTCCCAGCACAGCTGTGGACAGTAGGGGTGGTGGGGTTGCATTGTGGAGGGGGGAGGGGTGGCAGGTGGATGGTGGAGTGGAAGAGCATCAAAAATCGAAATGCACCTTCACCTGTGTAGACAAAAATTCTTGCACCGGCTCTTCTGTTAGACCCCTTTCACACTGCTGATGCCTGGGCGTCAGTGGTAAAGCGGCGCTATTTTTAGCACTGCTTTACCGCCGTTTTAGCGGTGCTATTCGGCTGCTAGCGGGGCAGTTTTAACCCCCCACTAGAGGCCGAAAAGGGGTTAAATCCACCCGCAAAACCCCGCCAGGGCGTTTTGCCAGCGGTATCGCAGCGCTGCCCCATTGATTTCAATGGGGAGCAGCGGTGGAGGAGTGAGTTCACCGCTGCAAAGAAGCTGCTGGCAGGACTTTTTCTGACGCCCTGCCAGCGCACCGCTCTGGCTTTCACACTGGAATTAATGTAGCAGCTGTTTTGAGGCGTTTTGCAGGCACTATTTTTAATGCTATAGTGCCTGCAAAACGCTCCAGTGTGAAAGGGGTCTTACTGATAACCACCTCCTGACTTGGCCCCCCACCACTCCCCACTGCTGCTAGCCCAATGCTGCCAGTCTGACATTCCAACCTCCATCAGTGTCCTCAATGTGAGCCACTTGCTGTCATAGCTTTCCTCCTGCACCACTGCAGCTCATATTCCTGGGCTTGGCAAAGGGTATGTTGGTTCTCCTGTCATGGGTGATCTGCTCAGGGTCCGCTCACTGAGCCTGTCAGTACCATCCTGTTTAAAAGCCTTTCAGATGCTGGGAGTGCAGGTCTTACATGCCGGTAAAATCTATCACATTTATGGCAGTACCTAAATGCAGGTGGAACAAAGTGGCGGAACTACCAGGGTCACAAAGGTTGCACTTGGGACTGGACCCTGGTGTTCTACCACCATGATGGCAGAAAGGAGGCCGCTGTGAGACCCTAATAAAGGGCCCCACAATGAGAGTAAAGGGATCTAGGCCCGGGATCAGAGGTCAAGGGGGCCCTTCATGGTTTCTTGCACCGGGGCCCTGAAAGTTGTAGTTACGCCTCTACCAGGAATTGGTTTCCAGTTCACCTAAACTTTTTTTTTTCTTTTTTGTGGTTAAAGAATTGATCCCTAGACAATGGAAATCTTCACCTTTGTTCCCTGAATGGCTTCAGACCAGCTCATAACATTATGCATATGGAAGAATTGGTGGCTGAAAAACATAACACCTATGAGAAGTTCAAAAGGGTCTGGCTGGTATGGATGATGTTCAAGAACTCTCCCCAACTACATAACTTTTTGGAAGACCTTCGTTGAAGTCCATTGTTGTGATCCCATTCATTTTCTTACTGCTTTCATATCTGCTTTTAAATCACTGTCTTTTTTAGCACTTCTGCTGTCACTAGAGGTTCCCTCCTGACATCCCCACCACTGCGCGAGATCCACTGCCAACATTTACTTACAGACCTATGCCCCATCCCTGCTCTGCACTCCCTCTTTCCCCTTTCTTGCCTCTTTATCTCTAATCTCTTCTTCTTATCTTGTTCCCTGGATATGATATTTCAATAGATAGAGATTCAGGACACATTTGTTCTCTCCCATCCCTCAAGATTACTATGACTTACTCAATTACATGGGATGTCTCCCTTCTGCTACTACAGTTTTTTCTTCCTGTACCATTATATTATCCCTGCAGTATACAACTGGATTACCCTTCGGTGGAGATATGGTATGCTATCTTTGTTCTTCATTGTATTGTCCTTTTAAAAAAAACAATAAAAACCTGTTTCTTTAAATTTGATGGTTCATTGCTAGATGCTGGAGGGTTAAATCGCCTGACAGTTTTTTTCTATGTCTTGGGTTTTATATTGTTGAGCTCTCTGTGCTTTGGGTTCCTGGGTCTGCATTACTGCTGTAGCCATTATGAGGGGTCCCAGTCTGTTAGATTTTTTAATTTATTTTATAATAGGGGAAATACTAAAAGAGATACTAGAAAGGTCAAAGGTGGGTGGGAACACTCAAGGATCAGAGCTGGAAATTGTGGCAAGAAGATCTCTCTCTTGGAGAATCCAAGATGAATAAAAAAAGCCTAGAGTTTACTCAGTCAACCATGCTCTACCAATAAATAAATATCACTTTTCGGTGAACCGACCTTTCAAGGAGTATTGAATCATTTTGTAACTGTCCAATAGCCTACATGACATTACCTGATAAAAGATATCCCCGAAACCAGAGACATCAACATCAGCCCAGAAGGCAGCTAGAATTGGGGGTGTATATGGATCATTGCTTTTGAAGGTTGTGTAAGGATAACTCAGTGCATAGGTGCGGTCATATATGTTGCGTTGAAAAACAATAACACCATTATCTGTGAACTGGAAAACACAAAGAGAATGATCACATCTTAACATTATGTTATATGGCTTAAGTTAAATAGACACATACATTTGATAGGTAATTAAACAGTTGTCAGCTTTCACAAATACATCTTACAATGGATTTCATACTTACGTATAGGTTGTTATAAAATGCGGAGTCAAATGGAAAACCAACAGGGACATTAATTAAAGGAGAAACAAAGTCTCTGAGGCGTTTTGTTGCTTTGCTGTCCCCTGCTGAAGGGCCATAGCTGAATAAACGTATTTCTAAATAAAAGAAATCACAGTGGAATCTTATTTAGTATGAATCCCCAATGTTAATTCATTACAGGAATTATCTCTGCAAAAACCATCTGCAACCCACAATCAAGTTTCCCGAATTAAATCATATATATGGTCAAAATATGAACCATATATTAATTTCCACGTTGTATTTCAATCCCCACACATTTACTTCCTTGTATTCTGTGACATATATTCATTATGCCCTGTGAGTAGGCATTGCTGTGTCACACATTTTAAAGAGTCTGTCTTCTGAACTACAGAGGTACTCAGAGGAGGAGTTTTAGGAGGTCAAGTCAGTAGAGGAATCACAGCTTGCAGGCAGCAAGGTACCATGGAACATATACTCCTTAGCAATTAAAATTGATCAGCAGAAGAGAAGCTGCAAAGCATCTAGAGACTACAGGAAGTTGTGGAAAGAGATGCCAGTAGAAATGCAGCACTCACATAATGAACATATATTTTTCAAGGAAGCTTCAATTTGATTGCCAAAAAAAGTATTGTTTGTATTGCTATTACAATACTGTCAAAAAATGAATGCTGCGACCATAGATTTTCTTTAACCATTTGCCGACTGTGTCACACAAATATACTGCGGCACAATGGATCTCCTGGGCAAAACCCATAGGGGTACGTTCTACCCATTTTCGGCCACTGGAGGCACGTGCGCATGCCCGCTGCACATGGCCGGTGGGCACAATCGGAGCCGGCCAAACACGATCGCGTGCACGAGTGCCAGAGCAGGGATTTGTGTGTGTAAACACACAAATCTCTGTACTGTCAGAGGAGAGGAGCCATATCGTTTCTTCCTACGAAGTAGAAAAAACGATATGGCTCCTCTCCTACTCACTCTCATCCCCACACAGTTAGAACATGATGAGGGAACACACATTTAACCCCTTGATTGCCCCCTATTGTTAACCCCTTCCCTGCCAGTGACATTTACACAGCAATCAGTGCATTTTTATAGCACTGATCGCTGTATAAATGCCAATGGACCCAAAAAAGTGTCAAAAGTCTCCGGTCTGTCCATCGCAATGTCGCAGTACCGATGAAAATTGCAGATCACCGCCATTACTAGTGAAAAAAAAACCCCCATAAAAACACCATAAATTTTTCCCATAGTTTGCAGATGCTATAACTTTTGTGCAAACCAATCAATATACTGCTTATTGCAAATTTTTTTACCAAAAATTTGTAGAAGAATATATATAAACTGATATAGAATATTTTTTTAAATAAAAACGTTTGGGGATATTTATTATAGCAAAAAGTAAAAAATATTGTTTTTTTTTTTCAAAATTGTCACTCTTTTTTTGTTTATAGCGCAAAAAATAAAAACCACAGAGGTGATCAAATACCACCAAAAGTAAGCTCAATTTGTGAAAAAAAAAGGACGACCGCGCAGTTGTCAGTTAAAGCGGCGCAGTGCCAAATTGTAAAAAGTGCTCTGGTCAAGAAGGGGGTCAAATTTTCTGGGGCTGAAGCAGTTAAACAGTAACTTTGTTGAGAAAAAAGCATTCCCCTCTGGGTGATCTATGTACATTGCAAGGATTTTAACAAACTTTGTTGCAGATTCCTACCTTTTGTTATTGTGGAGAAATAGCTGTTTGTTTGTGGTTGACCATGTGCAAAGTGAATGTGAATAAAAGTGACTGTAATTATCAATCAGCTGCTGTACTTGCAGGGTTCTAGTGAGGAAAGTGGCAGTGTTTAAATACCTTTTGATGTGATTAAATTTTTGGGAGTATCTCACCAAAACAGAAATGTTTGTTGCAGAGAATGCCCAAAATATGATTTGAATCTTTGTGCAGACTTCTGTGGGGGGCATTCCATACACCGTCTGTGTACAGAATGCCTCCAGGTTGCTATATTGCCTTACATATTACAGAAAACTTCAGCATTGCAGATTAAAAAGGAAAGGTAATTAGAATTATGTTATATTACAATATGGCTTATATTGCAATTGTATATGCTATAATATTTTTTTTTTAATATGTGATTTTTTTCCACACGAAAGTGGAGTTACACTTTGAGTAATTAACATGTACCAATTATAGAGAAAAAAAATAAACTAGTGGAAAAAAAATGTAAAATAAAAAAAGCTGCATGCTCAGGCCAAGTAGGTGATCAGTACACTTACCAGTACAGGTAAAGCCATCTCCCCTATAGCCACTGTTACAGGTACAATTGTAGGATCCAAGTGTGTTGGTGCACATTGCATGCTGGTCACAAATATTGAGCCCTTGAGAACATTCATCCACATCTGGAAGAAATATTGATGATATCATTTTTTACATCATCTGAACAGTTCATCTACTTTCTGCAGATGAATAGAAAATTCAGTATCCCCTTACCTGTAGTACAGTTGCTGCCAGTCCAGCCTTTCTGGCACAGACAAGAGTAAGCATTCACTTTGTTTATACAGACTGCACCATTCTTACAAGGGGCACTTGCACAATCATCAACTTCTATAATGATATAAAAAGAAATGTCATTCTGAACAAACGGGCAATGCCTAGCTTTCATGGAGGACAATAGAAACAATCATCACATGGCAGATGCCCTAATCACATGTCAAGTGCTGTAGTTTACTATCTTGTACCTTCACAGTGACCATAATAAATTTATTTTTAGAATGCGTAGGTATCTCCAAACCATGGGCACTGCCCCTCCTACCTTCTTTTAGGCCACCACATTCAATACGTAGCCTCATGGGCTACCAGTTCTTGATTTATCTGCAGAGCACAGCCTGAGCTTTGGCAAGTCAGGCCACCTATTCCAATTGGTGACCAATAGGAATGTGTCAGATGTGGAAGCAGATGAGATTGGATATACCTGAGCACTTGAAAATTAAAGCAAGCATGTGAATATGCTTGTTCTCGGAACCTGGGATGCCCATATATGCAATGACCCCACAGGTTCAATCGCTTTGGACTTTTGTCTGCACCAGGCTTCATATAAACATAAATGCAGTTTAGTTATACTATAAGTAATCGCCTTTTTTTATAAAATGAGATCTAGGGATCTAAATGACCAATTTCCAGCAGAAATACATTCTCAGGTGTTTCTAGTGCAATAAATGACATAAATAACACATACAGTATATTCTGATGCACTCACCAATTTCACATAACTTTCCACTGTATCCCATGGGGCATGAACAGGAAAAGGAGTTCAGAGAACTTATACAAGTTGCACCATTCAAACAAGAATTTCTGAGACACAAGTTTATAACTGCCAAGAGAAAAAGACATTTTATAAATTTTGTGTATTACATAATTGTTTCAAATTCTAACAAACTGCTAGGTGCTACTGCTGGTACTTCTTGTTTTGATGAGCAAATATGCAAATACTACACATGTATAATTCTACAACCTATTTCTTTACATCTAAATAGGAATAAGGGAGATCAAGTTTCCTTAGCTCATGTTAGTGTGGTCAGCTTTTAAGTTATTATAGACTAAAAATTGGGTTAAAATGATTTACTTAACTACTGTAGTGATTTTTACTTAGATCGAAAAGTTCTGTTTTGGTCTTATTGGACCAAACAACTTACATAGTTACATACATACGACAGTTACATAATTCATGAGATTGAAATAAGGCATAGGTTCATTCAGTTCAGTCTGAGTGTGTGTTTGTGTGTGATATGTATTCTCTAACAGTTCCCATAGCCATGTATATGCTACTTTCTGAGGAAGATGTCTAAATGTTTTTTAAAGTTGTTGACACTCGTAGCTAAAACTACTTCCTCGGGGACCAAGTTCCACATTTTTCCTGCTCTAAAGGTATAGAACCCTTTTCACAATCTAAGGTTAAACCTCCTTTCTTCTAACCTCAAATTGTGACCACGTTTCCTCTTCAAGAACCTTAGAGTAAACCGTTTATTACAGTTATTGTATTCACCCTTGATATATTTGTACAATGTAATCATATCCCCTCTTAAGCACATCTTCTCCAGAGTCAATAATTGTAACATATGTAATCAATCCTCATAGCTGAGCTCTCCCACCCCCCTATTAATTTTGTTGCCCTTTACTGGATTCTATGTCCAATGAAAGTAAAGTGAGTGTGCTGAATGACATCATAGAGCAGAGAAATGTGTTTTTTAAAGGATTATTTTTTAACTACAAAATAGTATAAAACAAAGTGATACTCCTGCGCTATCACATAAATATAAAAATGTGAATAAGAGTTCCGCAAACACCGATAAGAAAATCTGTGGCTAAAAAATGTATAAGAAATGGTGATGATGTTGCGCTGTCAATATAATCGTGTATTACTATGCAATAAATAACATAATATGCATAAGATACTTCATAAAACAAAACATTTCATAAAAAAGACAAATACATTTTAATTGTTTCTATAAAAACCATATACTCAAGTGCCAATAAAGTGCCTGATTAAATAACTAAAGTTTACACTAAGCACTGGTGGGGTAGCCATGAAGTTAGAACCCTTAGTGTGGTCTATACAAATATATTTCAATATATTGCATATACTTTTTAATAATGTGTCTGGATTCCTATGTTTGTTTTGTGTAGGTTAGGATGACCTGAATCAATTCTGCTGTCTCTGGGCTTGTTTTTTTTTTATTTATTTTTTTATTTTTTATTTTATTTTTTTACCCATTTTTTTTATATCTTTTGGAATAATCCCCATGTTAGTAATATTTATCCAATTAGTTCTACGGATTATTGAAGTTTTTTTAATGTAGTTGTTTGACATTGTTTAGTTAAATGGCTGCCGAAATAGCTATAAAAAGATGTCCGCTATGGTAGGCTTGCATAATGAACACCTAGATAAGGGCTTCCATAAGGTATTTCAATGGGAGACTATGAGAAAATGGCCACCGACTCAATTGTTACATATGACGGGCCACAATAAAATGGTTGTTACAATACATTCTAATGGTAGGCTATGGGAAAATGTCCGCCTGCAGATACTTACCTATCACACTATATAGGGACACCATTTCTATCTGTTGTTATCCCCTGATGAAGTCACGTGATACGTGATGATACATGTCGGGATTGGGCGACAGATAGGCCGTAAGTGATGTAGGCGTACAAGCTTGCTGCTCGTGGATTATATGTCTAGCTGATCGTTTATAATGTGAGTAAAACCACGCTGCATTTTATAATAAAATGTGTTTGAGAAACTATGACACTATTGGAGCTCCTTTTGTTTATATACCACCATCAAGGAGGAGACTAGGTGGAACCCCAGGATTACTTGTAAGTATTGCCATCTATCCAGTCCCGAGGGCTGCGTCCATTGCAGAGAGATCCCCAGAGATAAGTGGAGGCACAAGGATCCCCCATGAGAGTTATCTACACCCAATGCTGTTACCTTACAGCAGTAAGGTGAGAGGCTTGTGAGCACTGAGGTGTCATATAAGCTTTAAGAAGAGACACCAATCATTCTATTCTCTATTTGAAATGTGGAAGAATTGCAGCACTTTTTTTATAGCTGCACTGTTGTATTTATATTGTCATCACTGAGACTTTAGTTATTTAATCAGTCACTTTAGTGGCAGTTGAGTATATGGTTATTATAGAAACAATGAATATGTATGTGTCTTTTTTATGAAATGTTTCGTTTTATGAAGTATCTTATGCACATTATGTTATTTATTGCATAGTAATACACAATTATATTGACAGTGCAACATCATCACCATTTCTTATACAAAATAATATGTAATTATTGCACTGAATCCCACACTTACATTCACAACTTTGGCCTGTTTCTCTATATCCTGTCTTGCAGGTACATGTGTAAGAACCTCTGGTGTTAGTGCATACAGCATTGGGGTCACATTTTGCAGTTCCCAGGGAGCATTCATCAACATCTGAAAAGCAAACAAAGTTTAGCTATTAACAGTATATCCAAAGGAAAGATCCAGTATAAAACAATTTCAGAACTGCAATAAATAAAATGTAAAATGTAGATGTACTAGTGGTAATTAACAAAGAGTTGGGCACACACAATGCTTAAACAACTATTCTAAAATTAGAACATGCAACAGATGCTGCTTCTAATTAATTAAAGGGGAGCACGTCCCTTAGTTAGTTGGGAATGATGTTGTCTGTTTTGTGGCTCTGACAGGCAAAGTACACAGCACAGAGAACAGAGAGAGCTGATGCTGCAGGCCACAGTCTCTGCCTGTCCCCATCCCTGCTTTGCTCAGATTGGAGAGATGTAGGGTGTTAAGCCTGTGCAGTCCCTGCTCGTGTTGTGTGTTCGCTGCAGTGGCAGGGAGAGGGATGTGAGTGATCACACTTGGCAGTTTTTTTTAATCAGGTGCAGACTTGTGCTAGTTTCTATTTTACTCTGAAAGAAAAAAACTGGAGCAGATGGTGAAGATAGACTTGAAACAGGTCTCTGTTAATGTGATGCATGCCACATCATTATAATGGCACTGGAAGCTTAGTTAATTCCCCAGACAGGCTCTAAAATTTAAAACAGAGATTTCAGGATGATTTAACTACCTCAAACAAAATTCAATAGGCTCCAAGCAGTTCACAGTATAAAATTGAGTGGCTGCCAGCATAAGAACTTGAATGGCAAAACAAGTTGTCTGTTGCAACCAATTACAGTATATTCTGTTTGCAGGTAAAAGAAAGTATTGGAATGAATGTTGGGTTTTTCTTCTTACAGTTCTTCAGAATTAGTACAGTTCATACTTAGTTCACTTACTGATAAAAACAGGAACGACAAGGCAGAAATGCAATAACACAGATGTGTATGTACATTTTCTTACCTTCATTGCATGTGCTTCCCTGCCAACCAGCTGGACAAAGACAGGAGAAAGTATAGTATCCATCAATACAGGTACCATAATTTTTACATGGGCTTGAGGCACAGTCATCAGGGTCTGCAATGAAACACATCTATCTGTCAGAAAGGAATAAAGGTGCAAGATAGCCATATAACAATGTAATCAGGGCAGGGAGAAGGGGGGTGGGGCAGAAGGGCCACGTGCCCCTGCCACAGTGTTGATATGTGGAGAGAGTGGGGGAAGGAAAATGCTGGGAGCTTCAGCTGCTTTGTTCATCTGTCAGAAGAAGCAGGTGCCACTGAGAAGTGAGGGCAGGTTGTTCTTTTTCCTGTTTACCTTTGTCATGTGACATATCACATGACCTGAGATAGAAAGGAGGAGAAGGTGCCTTCATTCCCCTTGGGCGCAGAGCTAAGGAGGAGGTCTGAACTAAGTGAGTATACAGAGGGTGGGGGATAACTCAATCCTAGACTTCCTCCCCAAAACCCATCAAAAGCCCCTGACTTCCTCCCTTAGAGGCCTTAAGCCACTTTCCTCCTTCAGAGTCCCTAAGATCCCTTTAGATTTATCCATGTTTTCGATGACACCGGTCTTAATCAATGGGACTCAGCAAGGTGGGGTTTTGGAAAGGGCTCCTGTACTATTTAGGTGCCACTCCAGTGTGATTTCAGCACCATTGACTTCTATGTTATCTCACAGAAGTCGCACCATCATTAGATAAGAAGTGATTCCTGTAAGACTTTGATAGATATTTTTTTTTAACCCTTACCTCTGCTCCCAGGTCATTGATTCCTAAAAACTCTTTATCCAAGTACATTCCATTCACACCTGAGCATAGCCAAAATACGAGTTCCCGCTCATTTTTTATTACCCTATGCGCAGCACGCATAAGGCAGCCCATTCACTTGAATGGGTTGCCCTACATGCAACAATGCCAAAGTAGCTCCAGAACCTTTTCGGTCATGGAGAGTCACACGGTTTTTCAGTGCACTATTTGGAGAATTTGTAGTGCATTTTGTTGCATGGCAAAACACGCATCTGCCAACCGCGATTGGGGTGTCATTAACAATTAGGATGCATTCGCAGCTGTACATTACTGAACGCATGGCAACCCGCTCAAAAAATGTGCATTTTGCCTCATGTTTTCTAACACTCATCAGCTTGCTTTGTCATTTAATCCGTATTCGCATCTCTCACATTTCCAAACACAAAAAACTTGCACTTTGCTGCACATTTCAGAAATACTCTGTAAAATGTGCATCGCACTTGCATTGCCATTTAGGCTGCATTTGCACCTGCGCATTTCTGAACGTAAACATGTGTGCTTCACTGCATGTTTTGTAAATGTGCTGCAAACATGCATCTTGCTTTTGCTGGCATTTAGGCTGCATTTTCATCTCCGCACTTCTGAATTCAAAAATGCTTTGCCACGCATTTCAGAAGTGCACTGCAAACGCACGCCATGCTTGTGTTGTCATGGAACTGCAAGTGTGGCATGCCACACAACACAGAGAACACAGGAAGTAAAAAGGAAAAGAATTTATGTCACACTATTGTTATCAGTGGCCAAAACCAAAAACGCATAACATCAGGGTTGTATTGAGTCGCAAGAAAGTTGCACTACATAGTCTCATCAAAGTCGCAAGCAAGTTGCATCAAAACCGCATCAAGTCACAAGCAGAAAAGCATCTGGATTGCAAAAGTGTGTTGTGAACTGGCCCTGACACTGATGTAGCAACAGTTTTCTTCTTATGGCCTGTACACATGATCGGACTTTCCGACAATAAAACCATGGATTTTTGTTCGAAGGATGTTGGCTCCAACTTGTCTTGCATACACACGGTTACACAAATGTTGGCCAACAATTACGAGCGTGGGAACGTGGTGACGTACAAGACGTACGACGAGCCGAAAAAAGGAAGTTTAATAGCCAGTGCGGCTCCTTCTGCTTGATTCCGAGCATGAGTGAACTTTTATGCGTCGGACTTGTGTACACACGATCGGAAATTCCGACAACAAAGATTTGTTGGCAGAAAATTTGAGAACCTGATAGCCAACATTTGTTGGCGGAAAGTCAGACGAAAAATGTTCGATGGAGCATACACACGGTCAGACTTTCAGCCAACAAGCTCACATCCAATATTTGTTGCAAAATCCGATCGTGTGTATGGGGCATTAGTCACACCATGTGGCAATTTGTTTCCTTCCAGTGACACTACCAATGCAGGGTCATTTTTTAGTGACAGCACTGATGTGGGGAGAATTTTTTCCTTCCGGTGACATCACTGACACGGGGACATTTTTTCCTTCCACTGAAACAACTGATGCAGTGACATTTTTCCTTCACCACCGTTTGCCCCATATTTGTGCACCAATTTTATAGGAAAAAAAAACCCTGTTGCTCTAACTGCTTAAAATGCGTTAGCTGGTATAAGGGTTTTGTTAGTCAAGTCCATCTAAATCTGCTAGTACATCTAACACTACCCTAACCACAGAATGACAATGCTCTATCCAGAATGGAGACACCTTAAGTGTTACTGGCCAGATCACCAGGTAAAAGGAAGAAAAAAGAAAGTAAAAAAAAGACAAATAATGCAGCCACCACATTCAGGATTAATAAGCTGCAATATATTTATTATTTTTTTGGTACAATTATACTTGAGTTCATTTTTATTAGGTGTGTGCCCATCCAAAACTTTGTTTTTCTTAGTTTTGGATAGATTGGACAAAGATTAGAACACCTGCCACTGCTATTCAGGACTCCATCAGATAGATTTGCCTTCACTTACTGTCCTTTTGACAACTTTTTCCCGGACAGAAACTGGGAAATCTCCAACAGTAGCACAGACAAATAAAAATACAGTACAGTAGGGATTAGATCAATTGCCTGGTCAATGTTCCTGTTGCAGATTTTCTCTCTTTGTATCTGGTGAAAGCATTGTTAGTAGGAAAGTAAATGAGGTAAAATCTCTCCCTAAAAGAACCCTGGATAGAATATGTACCAGACTGGAGATCCTATCCTTTCTAAGAATATCCAAAATGTTAGTTTTCCAATCAACTTTTTTTTTTTTCAAAGTTGCCTTATAGGGATACAGATATTCATTTGTAGACTAAAATATAATTACATACATTATGCTCTCTATATTACGTTATAATTTACTATACCTGTTGTATTAGTGGAAAGGCCCTGAGTTGCCATTGTTGTAGTTGCAGAACTGAGGCTTGTAATAGCTTCGGTTGTTTCAAGTTGATAGGCAGTTGTTGGTTTATTACCTGTTAGAAGAAAGGTAAAAGTGACCTTGTGAAAGCTGGAATATATGTAGAAAAATGGGGCTTGGACTTTTTAAGCACAGTCAACAAGTATTAATACAAAAAGTATATATAATTTTATTTTAATATGATGCATAAAACATACATGATCTAAAAATCCATATTGATAGTACAATACACAATGTAATAAACAGTACCGCTGCTGTACAGAACCAAAAATAACTTCAAAAGGACAAAGGACCTTGTGAAAGCTGTTGTTATAGCCTTCATTCTAAAATTACTGTTGAAGACTTCATAGAAGAGTGATGTCAGAAAAAGAACCAAGTGGTGCATTGAGTCTACCCCTTTTTTCTATGTTTTTTATTATTTTTGTGTTTTCTTTTGTATTATTTTTTAATTTTACGCTTGTCCTAAATGTGTCTGAAGCCACTTACTGTTGAACGACTCACTACCTTTTCTGGAAGTCTATTACAAGCATCAGCTACTGTTTCAGTAAAATTATAACATCTAAGATCAGTTTTTACCTTTGCTCTTGCCAATTTGAGGTCACGTCCCATATTGAAAATACTACCCTCCTGTTAATTGCAAACATTTTTTTGTCGCTTTTTTTTTTTCTAGGCTCTTGTTTAAAGCTGAACTTTAAACAAGAGCCTAGAGAACAAATGTTGTGTGAATACAATACTCATGTGTAATTTGAATCTTGGTGGGCTTTGTGAATGTCTTCCAGATCTGTGCAGTAATCCAGTTCTCTGTTCAGGGGTTTCCTGCTGTGCTTTCTACTTGTACAGGGTGACTGGTCTTATCCTCTCCCCTTCTTGCAGTTTTCTGCAGGCAGCCTGTAGTGGGTGGAGCCTGCTGGGTCCCTCCCACAGCTCTGCTATGTTTAGCACAGTGATGATGTCATTACTATTTTACGTGGTAATCACTGGGCTTGTAAAGGCATCTGTGGCACAAAAAGTGGATATATCCTTTGCGACTATATTTTCTAATTAACTCATTCATCCCGTTCCTCCCTTAGTTGTCTTTTTTTTAATGTGTACTGGAATCCTGAATCTGTTTAACTTCCTGACTATGAATAAACCACTTTGGTTAAATCATTGAAACACAACTATGTCCTGTAGTGACTTGATGACTGGCAGATGAAAGTACATCATTTGACGGAACGTAGGAATCCAACATACTCGAAAATGTAATACTGAATTGCTTTTCAGCTATTTGTACCGATTGCGACAGATGATGTACTGTAGCTCTTAAGGCCGAAGCACACAGTAAAGTGCACACGTTTTTTCATGTTCCACTTTTGACAGCCCATTCACTTCAGTAGGCCTCCAGATGCATGTGCAAAAAGTACACGACTTTTAGCAATTGTGCTGTACCAAACCACATGGTACTGCAGTATTATGCAGTTTGGTGGCCACAAACATGCTACATTTGGGGTGCCATTAAAAAATAATGACATTAACAAACTATGGTGTCTAACAAAGGCAGGGCATTCCTGTGTGAATTGGCTTTTTAAGACAGTGAAGTGAGGACTTGCTTTCTACTGAAGAGTCATTCCCTTTTGCAGGCACCTTTCTTAGGAATCTTTTTTTTATATGTATACAGATATTTATTTGTGGAAATGCATACACTTTTAACTCTCTCTATATTTTATTGTTTTGGTATATACTATACCTGTTGTTTTAGTGGTAGGGTTCTGAGTTGCTGTTGTTGTAGTTGTTGTTGTAGTAGTTGTAGGAGTTGCACTTGTACTGGCTTTGGTTGATTCAAGCAGATTTATGCCTGTTGATTTACTACCTATTTGAAAAAAGGCAAAACAGACCTATGCCGTTATAGCCTTCATAAATGTAATTGAAAATCAGATAGATAGATAGATAGATAGATAGATAGATAGATAGATAGATAGATAGATAGATAGATAGTTTTATTAACTCCATCTTCTTTTTCCCTCAGATATATATATATATATATATATATATATATATATATATATATATATATATATATATATATCAGAGGGAAAAATATATATATATGGCAGAAAGAATAGTATTTATAATGTAAAACTGCATGCAGGACACTGGACATACCACTAGGGACAAAGGGGATGTGTAATTATTTGATACAGTACTGTAATCTGTAAGATTACAGTATACTGTATCTATACACCAACACATATATCATATATATATATATATATATATATATATATATATATATATATATATATATATATATATATATATATGTTGGTGGGTTGTAATCAACCTAGTTAGGTGCTCCCCAGGATGGGGGGGGGGGGTGAGGGCTCTTTTTTTCCCAGTTCTTTTCAAGGTTTTTCTTTAGGTCCGACCCACTGTGTTATAAGAGGGAGACAGTGGTCTGGAATGGTGAGCCCGAAGGGGAGAGAGTAGAAGAGCCACGCTTATGTGGAGTAAGAAAATGTTGTCTGCTGCTATGACCATGTTGTAGGAGGTCATCGGGACCAAGGGTTCATCCCCAAAGACACCAGCCATTGAGGAATGCCTTACACAAGGACTCTACCTTTGCTGGTATGCCAGGACAGCACGTAGCCTGAGTGATGATTAGGAATGTAGGAGGACAGACTGTTCTCGCATGTTGGACTTTGTAATATGTTGCACTTTTTTAAAATAAAGCTTTTGAAACCTTGTTCCCACCTGGTCTAAAGTTGCTTAAGGAGATGTAATGCAAGTAACCGGCACATTTCTATGACTAAGAACACTAAGTCACCTTGGGGTATGAATAGGGCACAAGGGGTGGGCGGGAGGCACGTCTACCCAGGACGTAATGGTTTAATGTAGGGATGGGGGCGCCTTCCTTCTTTTATAAGGCTGCCTGGAGTAATGACAACAACATCTCTACTCCTGTCAGTCCAGTGCTGGGAGCAGCAAAGAGAGGAGGAGAGAACCGGGAGGTGGCGCAGGCAGTGTTCTCGCTCCTGCTCATTCTTCCTGCCAGTGCAGTGCTCCTTTATTAACAAGCAGGTGGGGGTGTTCACAGACACACAGGAGCTGGACCAACAGGAAGGATGAGAGTGAGAGAGAGAACAGCCCGCACCACCGAGCGCAGAATTGTCAAGTTGTCAAGGAGAAAGCTGCGAGTGGAGGAGAGAGCCATGAGTGAAGGAGGGAGCCATTAACACATGCATGTGCTCAATGTTAAAGCGGAGCTGCACAGTGATTTTGAAAAGTGATTGACTGCTGGGTTTAGGATCCCTTAAGCTTGCACATCATGAAGGATGGGGGCGCAGATTGACATCTTTGCCCTGGGCGCTGGATGACCTTGTCCCGGCACTGGGTATGAAGACATCAGTACAAGACTCCATACAGTGTGAAGATACAAGTGGTTATCAATGGTAACAGAGGTTTACCAAGCAGCCTGTTGTGAAACATGTGCCTGTGGCAGGAGGGATAGCCTCTTGCAGGAGGGAGCTATTGCCGGCACTCTCGCCATGAGCAGTGTGTCTCCCATAGCAATGGGAGCAGACTCGCACTGCAGAGGTTCCTGGCCTGTGCACAGGTATGGAAAAGAGGGATCTAAGTGCTCGTATGGAGTCCACACTAGGTGGGAGCAGCAGGACCCAATCCTGTTACTGGGAGAGAAGTAGCGGTGATATGCGGGATGGGTGGATGTGGACAAGGCTCAGTGTGTCCCTCCTAAATGCAAGCTACAGTAAGGTGTACATTTTCACGGGGACCCGAGAGTTAATTGGAGAACATTTATGGTGCAAGTGTACATAATGTACATTCAGCTCTAAAAGCAGAAGCCCACCTTAAAGTGGTTGCAAACCCTCACATATTGTCAGGGCTGGGCTTTCAACCCTTCTCAGTGCTCAGGTAGCTCAGCTGTCGGTTAATTGCCAGCACTCATCGTTCCACAGTGGCTCACCTGGTGATCATTTCCTACTCTTCAGTCCAGCCTGCAGCCAGCCCCTTCTGCCTAGTTCATTCCTTGAGTGCCTTTGCCTTGGACAAACATATCTGGAAACACTCTGCTGTGTTCCTGTTGAATACTTGCCTGACTGACATCCCTTCTGATTCCTGATTCTGTCCGCTGCCTCCGACTACGATGATCTCTGACTTCCTGATTTAATGGCGCGTTCTGACTTCCTGCTTTGGCTACCGTACCCTGGCTATGTTTTGACTACGTTTACTATTTGTACCATTTTACTATTATATTAAAAGGTGTGATTTTAACTGCATTTTCTGTCTCCCTCTGATTCATGGTTCCTGTCACAAATATCAAGTGAAGTGAGTAGCCTCAGATGATATATAGAGATGAAACAAATTTTCCTACATAAGTTTTAATTGTATATCTGCCGTCTTCCCCTTTCTACACTCTTTTGAAAGTGCAGATCATGTTAGAAATCTTTCTTCCTCTTTTAGCAGTGGGTGTGGAGTCTGGGCTTACACTGTGTAACAGCTGATTGAAGGGAAAGGACACACCCCTATCCACATAGGCAGAGGAACGAAGAAACATGCAGAGCTGTAGTCTGAATAGATAAGCTGTGTGCTTATCTCCCCTCTTCAACACAAATTTTCAGCTACTGTTACCTCATGTGCTGGAGAGCTTGTCAGATGTGACTCATGCTGATAACATAGCAACAGAGCACCAGAGAGAAATGGCACTTAGGGCTTTGGAGAGAGATAAGTAAACACTATGTATATATGTGCTTAGGTCCAATTTTGTGAATGGGGTCTACAACCACTTTAAGGTCGAGTATTCCCCCATGGCAGCATTGATGAAAACAGCACAGAAGTAAAAAGGTACCCCATGTGTAATTAAATGATCCTTTTACAGGTGTCTAGTATAGCTGAGAAGAACCCACCTTGGGGTAAGCCTCTTATGTGACCCACTCTTGGCACCCAACGAGGAGGGGAACATGGAGGAGGTACCACCCACCTACCCTTATATATATCTCTGCTCTCTAGCTTCTGGATAGGCCCTCAGACAGCCTAGCAGCCAGATGTACCCTGGATAGGCCAAAAATAACACCCACCCAGACACCCATCTAGGTGACACAGAACACTGATCAGCTGACTCCTCTCAAATATATAGGTTCTCTCAGCAGGCTACAGGGCCCAGGAAAACCCCTGCCTATTGGCTGAGACACCCCATATACTCCTAATCTGTCCTTGCATCGTCCTTTTCTTATCTAATGTCACCAGGTACCCGGCCACCCAGCGACTGAAGAGAGAAGTGCAGCAATTCCAGAGTTAGGGTCAAATCAATTGATCCCTAACAGTTGGCCAAGGCAATAATACCTGGCAACTAAAAGAAACCCTGCCTAAACTTCAGTGTGCTACACAGACTAAACACAGTGTGGACACATGGGAAGATGGCATGGGACTAGAGGGCACAAGAAAAGGGAGGGTGACTCTTGGAAACAGGGGAATAGAAATGGAGAGTGTGGCTAGTTGTTGCTGTCAGAGGAAGGAGGGTGTCAGGCAAAAGGGCGAAAGTTAGAAATCTCCCAAGAATTTAGGAAAAGCAGGGGGTAAATAGGATGGAAGTAAGATTTCTATAAATGCACATGTCCCTGGCTAGGAAGGCAGGAGTGAGGGTAATCTATATAAGCTGTGGAGAAGAGAAGAGGAATACAAGAGTATCACCCTCTGTGTCAGGTACTAGTTATGGTAGTTAGAGGAAAATTTACTGTTTAGGCTCTGCTGTAGCCAGCGGAGCTTGTGGATTGCTTTTGTCTACTCTGGTTCTGCATCAGCAGGCTTGCCTGTCTCCTCCTGTCTTTCCAGAACTTTCTAGAAGCATAGTGAGCCGGTGCGGGCAGTGTCTGAGTTGGCCCTATATACAGACTCAGCCAATCCCTGGTCAAGAAGAGTGGCCAGCAGGGGGCTGAGAGTAGCGTAACCACATGTCCCGGATTGCGCGGGGCAGTCCTACAATTGTCAGCCCTGGTCCGGGCACCTTCATTCTGGGACAATACAGTGTGCCGGAATTGCCCTCTGGTCCTGGGATCTAATGCCCCCTAAAATAGCCCTCACATCGCCGCTGTCACTCACTGTCAACCTGTGGTGGACCCCTGGCTGGCGAGGACCCCTTTTACGTTGTTCACCACGGCTGCTGGCTCCCTGCCCAAACTTGTTGCTAGCCGAGGCCCGCCTGGCATCTAGCAACCAGTGACGGCACGAGGAGGAGAGAGGCAGAGGCCCCAGGATTTAACGTCCTCCTTCTCTGCACCTACTGCTTAGCTCCACCCACCTTCTCCCTGTATCTTCTTGAGGCCAGCCAGCGGCATACAGAAGAAACATCTGACTGCTGTAGTGCACAATGGGAGAGATAAGTTTAAGTAGAAAAGGCAAGTAAGGTCCAAAGCACTCACAGATTAGAGATCAGGGTTAAAATCATCAGTCAGGTCTCCCCAGCAGCCAGCGTACTGTGCTGAACTGTCAGCACTTCACAGCAGAGCTCAGAGTGTGTGTGTGTGTGTCAGCCTGGAGCCACTAGAAAGCCTCTGCAGTGCAGTGTGCAGAGAGGACAGACGGCACATAAGGGTTGGCAGATAAGTATGCTGGCAGAAGAGAAAACACTGACACATGAGATGGCAGGATGGGAGAAAGACATATCTTTAGATATCAGGGCAGGGTTCATGCTGGGACTTGTAATCCTTCACTTTTGGGGGATGTGACCTTCCAAAAGTGAAGGACTACAGGTCCCAGCATGAACCCCTCAGTGCTGAAGATGTGATGCCCCGCCCCAGTAAGTGAAGAACAGGTCCCAGCACAATCCCATGAAATCTATGGGGTCACAGTCTTATTTCTCAGGGGTTCATGCTGGGACTTGTAGTCCTTCAATTTTTTTGGGGGGGTCACATCCTTAGATTTCATGGGTTCATGCTGGGACTTGTAGTCCTTCATTTCTGGGGGATCATGTGACCTCCCCAAAAGTGAAGGACTACAGGTCCCAGCATGGGGAGTGTCTCTGAATGGCAGTTTTGAAATGTGGTCACCCTAGCTGAGAGGCAGAGCTTTTTTTCAGCGGGAACGTGGGGGAACGCAGTTCTGGCACCTCCAGCACTAAATGTATGCAGTGGCAAGGGGTAGTGGGGAGTGCTGAAGGGTCCAATGATGCCAGCTGCTGGGGGATCTATTGTTGCTGGTGGGTATTATGTTGCTAGTGGGTCAATTGTGGATGGGCGGATACTGTTGAGGGAGGAGTCTATTGATGCTGGCTGCTGGGGAATCTATTGTTGATAGGGGAGATCTAGTGTTGTGGAAGGGGTCTATTGTTGCTGGGGGGTCTTGTGTTGGTGTGGGTCAGTTGTTGCAGGAAGCGATCTACTGTTGAGGATGGGTCTATTGTTGCCCACTGTCGGGAGATCTATTGTTGCTGGTGGGGTCTTTCATTCCTGAGGTGGGTCTGTTATTGCGAGGTGGTATTTTGTTTAAAGAGGTCTATTGTTGCCGGGGGAATCTGTTATTGTTGGGGGTGTCTTTTATCGAGGGGGGGCTATTGTTGCTGGCTGCATAGGATCCATTTTACTACCTTTATTGCTATAATTACCAAAATCCATAAAGATTACTTGTGTAAAAAGTAACTATCTTGCGGTTACCCTACACATCAATCTACTTATTGAATATATAAAGAGGTGCCGCAACACATAAAAGGCTTAAATACTCAACCCAAATACATATACAAAAAAATAAGTGCGCAACCAAAACAAATAAATTGATATATAAAGTGCTTGAAATAAAGAATACTTAGCACCACAAAAAGATACTCGGTTATGTTTTCTCTAAAATAGATGGTTCTGGGAAGTGGGTATGGGGTGGAAACAAGGGACGGTGCTTTGAGGTGGGTAGGGGGGCAGAGACAAATGGTGACACGGGAGAGGGGAGTTCCTGCACCTATTCTCTGAGAAAAAAAGGGCTGCCAAGAGGTATATATAAGGGTGAGAGCAGATAATAGCAGGGTGGACATTGACCCAGCCTGGAAATGCTGTTAAGCTATGCAAGTCTTTAAAGAAGCTTTCAGAAGTCCTGGATGATTGTGGCTCACCAAGAAGCTAACATATCACCCCTAATGCCGAAGGAGCACTCAAGGCTCTGGTCTGTGTGCTACACAGGAAGTAGAGATTACTGGGGAGGAATGAGCTAGATGGTGAAATATAGGTCCACTTACAGTCTGTCAGATGCACTGTAGTTTGTAGATACGGTCTTGTATATGCTTTAGTTAAAGTGTAGTGTAAAAGTGTCAAACTGTTTCGTCTAGACCCAAATTGCTTGAGTTTATGAAGAGCAGACATAGATGTTTTTTTTTCCTACCCAGCACTATGAGGTTTAGGACTGACTTTAAAAACGAAATGGACATATTCAAACTGAATAAATATTATTGACTCTTAATTATTTTCTTTGTTAAAAGGGATAATACTTTCCAGCAAAAGCAAAGGAGAAATTAATTTGGTAATACAAATGTGAAGGATCTCTGAGAGAAACAATCTGAATAGATCATCTGCACCAAGGAAAACAAATAGGTCATAATTGTTTATGCATTTATTACATTAAAAGATAAATGTACCTGTTTGTGGCGATGATGAAGATGAATAACTCGGAAATGCTGTTGAATTCAAAACAGCAGTTTGTTCAGTCAACATAGTTGTTTGCAATTTGGATGATGACTCATAAGTAGTGATTTTCTCAGTAGATGAGGAAGGAGATATACTGCTGAAATCTGAGGTATATATGAGAATTGGTCTGGGATCCAATGTGGATAGAATAGTAGCGGTACTTGAGGCGTCAGTAAAAGAAGATATAGACATGCCAGGTTCTGTTGTAAATGTTGATAAAGTAGTCATTGGTTTTGTAGATGTAAAGTCAAAAGTTGTTTGATATTCAGAGGTCGATAACCCAGATCTGCTTGGTACTTCTGAAGCTGAAATTGCATTTGTACTCAATGTTTCCATTTTTGTTGCCGTTGGCGATGTTAGATGTGAAAAATCAGATGGTTCATTTGAGGTAGTCTCAGATGGGATAGAATGTAATTCAGTAGACTGTTCAGTTGTTAGAGAAGCAGGGGAACTTTCACTGTTAGGAGTTTTTTTAGTAAACATAGTTGTTTGCAATTTAGATGCTGACTCATAACTAGTGATTTTCCCAGTAGATGAGGAAGCAGATATACTGGTGAATTCTGAGGTATATATGGGAGTTGGCCTTGGTTCCAATGTGGATACAATAGTAGCAGTACTGGAGGTGTCAGGAGATGAGGATAAAGACTTCTGGGGTTCTGATGTAAATGTAGATAATCTAGTCATTGGTTTTGTAGATGTAATATCAAAGGTTGTTTGATATTCAGAGGTTGATAACCCAGATCTGCTTGTGACTTCTGAAGTTGAAATCATATTTGTACTCAATGTTTCCATTATTGTTGCCTTTGGAGATGTTAAAAGTGAAACATTAGATTGTTCATTCGAGGTAGTCTCAAATGAGATAGAATGCAATTCATTAGACTGTTCAGTTGTTAAGGAAGCAGGGGAACTATCACTTTCATCAGTTTTTTCAGTCAGCATAGTTGTTTGCAATTTAGATGATGACTCATAAGTAGTGATTTTCTCAGTAGAGGAGGAAGGAGATATATTGCTGAAATTTGAGGTATATATGGAAGTTGGCCTTGGTTCCAATGTGGTTACAATAGTAGCAGTATTGGAGGTGTCAGGAGATGAGGATAAAGACATCTGGGGTTCTGACGTAAATGTTGATAATGTAGTCAATGGTTTTGTAGATGTAATATCAAAGGTTGTTTGATATTCAGAGGTTGATAACCCAGATTTGCTTGTTGCTTCTGAAGCTGAAATCATATTTGTACTCAATGTTTCCATTATTGTTGCCTTTGGTGAAGTTAGATGTGAAAAATCAGAAGGTTTATTTGAGGTAATCTCAGATAGGATAGAATGTAATTCAGTAGACTGTTCAGTTGTTAGAGAAGCAGTGGCACTTTCACTTTCAGCAGTTCCTTTACTCAACATAGTTGTTTGCAATTTGAATTCTGACACATAAGTAGTGATTTTCTCAGTAGAGGAGGAAGCAGATATACTGGTAAAATCGGAGGTATATATGGGAGTTGGTCTGGGTTCCAGTGTGGATAGAATAGTAGAGGTACTGGGGGCTTTAGTAGAGGAGGATAAAGACATGCCGGGTTCCATTGTAAATGTAGATAAAGTAGTCATTGGTTTTGTAGATGTATTATCAAAGTTTGTTTGATATTCAAAGGTCGATAGCCCAGATCTGCTTGTTGCTTCTGAAGGTGAAATCATAGTTGTGCTCAATGTTTCCATTATTGTTACCTTTTGTGATGTTAGATGTGAAGAAGCAGATGGTTCCTTTGAGGTAGTCTCAGACGGGATAGACTGTAATTTAGTAGATATTTCAGTTATCAGGGAAGAAGGAGCACTTTCACTTTCAGCAGTATTTTCAGTCAAAGTAGTTGTTTGCAATTTAGATGCTGCCTCATAAGTAGTGATTTTCTCAGTAGATGAGAAAGCAGATATACTGGTAAAATCAGAGGTATATATGGGAGTTGGTCTGGGTTCCAATGTGGATACAATAGTAGTGGTACTGGAGCTGTCAGTAGATGAGGATAAAAACATCTGGGGTTCTGATGTAAATGTAGATAATGTAGTCAATGGTTTTGTAAATGTAATATCAAAGGTTGTTTGATATTCAGAGGTTGATAACCCAGATTTGCTTGTTGCTCCTGAAGCTGAAATTGCATTTTTACTCAATGTTTCCATTATTGTTGCCGTTGGCGATGTTAGATGTGAAAAATCAGATAGTTTGTTCGAGGTAGTAATAGATGGGATAGAATGTAATTCAGTAGACTGTTCAGTTGTTAGAGAAGCAGGGGAACTTTCATTTTCAGCTGTTTTTTCAGTCAACATGGTTGTTGTCAATTTGGATGATGACTCATAGGTAGACATTTTCTCAGTAGAGGAGGAAGAAGATATATTGGTGAAATCTGAGGTATATATGGGAGTTGGTCTGGGTTCCAGTGTGGACAGAATAGTAGAGGTACTGGGGGCTTCAGTAGAGGAGGATAAAGACATGCCAGGTTCTGATGTAAATGTAGATAAAGTAGTCATTGGTTTTGTAGATGTAATATCAAAGGTTGTTTGATATTCAGAGGTCGATAACCCAGATTTGCTTGTTGCCTCTGAAGCTGAAATCATATTTGTACTCAATGTTTCCATTATTGTTGCCTTTGATGAAGTTAGATGTGAAAAATCAGAAGGTTTATTTGAGGTAATCTCAGATAGGATAGAATGTAATTCAGTAGACTGTTCAGTTGTTAGAGAAGCAGTGGCACTTTCACTTTCAGCAGTTCCTTTACTCAACATAGTTGTTTGCAATTTGAATTCTGACTCATAAGTAGTGATTTTCTCAGTAGAGGAGGAAGCAGATATACTGGTAAAATCGGAGGTATATATGGGAGTTGGTCTGGGTTCCAGTGTGGATAGAATAGTAGAGGTACTGGGGGCTTCAGTAGAGGAGGATAAAGACATGCCGGGTTCCATTGTAAATGTAGATAAAGTAGTCATTGGTTTTGTAGATGTATTATCAAAGTTTGTTTGATATTCAAAGGTCGATAGCCCAGATCTGCTTGTTGCTTCTGAAGGTGAAATCATATTTGTGCTCAATGTTTCCATTATTGTTACCTTTTGTGATGTTAGATGTGAAGAAGCAGATGGTTCATTTGAGGTAGTCTCAGACGGGATAGACTGTAATTTAGTAGATATTTCAGTTATCAGGGAAGAAGGAGCACTTTCACTTTCAGCAGTATTTTCAGTCAAAGTAGTTGTTTGCAATTTAGATGCTGCCTCGTAAGTAGTGATTTTCTCAGTAGATGAGAAAGCAGATATACTGGTAAAATCAGAGGTATATATGGGAGTTGGTCTGGGTTCCAATGTGGATACAATAGTAGTGGTACTGGAGCTGTCAGTAGATGAGGATAAAAACATCTGGGGTTCTGATGTAAATGTAGATAATGTAGTCAATGGTTTTGTAAATGTAATATCAAAGGTTGTTTGATATTCAGAGGTTGATAACCCAGATTTGCTTGTTGCTCCTGAAGCTAAATTTGCATTTTTACTCAATGTTTCCATTATTGTTGCCATTGGCGATGTTAGATGTGAAAAATCAGATAGTTTGTTCGAGGTAGTATCAGATGGGATAGAATGTAATTCAGTAGACTGTTCAGTTGTTAAGGAAGCAGGGGAACTATCACTTTCATCAGTTTTTTCAGTCAACATAGTAGTTTGGAACTTGGATGATGACTCATGAGTAGTGATTTTCTCAGTAGATGAGGAAGGAGATATACTGCTGAAATCTGAGGTATATATGGGAGCTGGACTGGGTTCCAATGTGGATACAATAGTAGCGGTACTGGAGGCGTCAGGAGATGAGGATAAAGACATCTGGGATTCTGAGGTAAATGTAGATAATGTAGTCAATGGTTTTGTAGATGTAATATCAAAGGTTGTTTGATATTCAGAGGTTGATAACTGAGATTTGCTTGTTGTGTCTGAAGCTGAAATCATATTTGTACTCAATGTTTCCATTATTGTTGCCTTTGGTGATGTTAAATGTGAAACATCCGATGGTTCCTTTGAGGTAGTCTCAAATGAGATAGAATGTAATTCAGTAGACTGTTTAGTTGTTAAGGAAGCAGGGGAACTATCACTTTCATCAGTTTTTTCAGTCAACACAGTTGTTTGGAGTTTGGATGATGACTCATAAGTAGTGATTTTTTCAGTAGAGGAGGAAGGAGATATACTGCTGAAATCGGAGGTATATATGGGAGTTGGCCTTGGTTCCAATGTGGATACAATAGTAGTGGTACTAGAGGCATCAGTAGATGAGGATGAAGACATCTGGTGTTCTGATGTAAATGTAGATAAAGTAGTCATTGATTTTGTAGACGTAATATCAAAGTTTGTTTGATATTCAGAGGTTGATATCCCAGGTTTTCTTGTTGCTTCTGAAGCGGAAATCATATTTGTACTCAATGTTTCCATTATTGTTGCCTTTGGTGATGTTAAATGTGAAACATCCAATGGTTCCTTTGAGGTAGTCTCAAATGAGATAGAATGCAATTCAGTAGACTGTTCAGTTGTTAAGGAAGCAGGGGAACTATCACTTTCATCAGTTTTTTCAGTCAACACAGTTGTTTGGAGTTTGGATAATGACTCATAAGTAGTGATTTTCTCAGTAGAGGAGGAAGGAGATATACTGCTGAAATCTGAGGTATATATGGGAGTTGGACTGGGTTCCAATGTGGATACAATAGTAGCGGTACTGGAGGCGTCAGGAGATGAGGATAAAGACATCTGGGATTCTGATGTAAATGTAGATAATGTAGTCAATGGTTTTGTAGATGTAATATCAAAGGTTGTTTGATATTCAGAGGTTGATAACCCAGATTTGCTTGTTGCTCCTGAAGCTAAATTTGCATTTTTACTCAATGTTTCCATTATTGTTGCCGTTGGCGATGTTAGATGTGAAAAATCAGATAGTTTGTTCGAGGTAGTATCAGATGGGATAGAATGTAATTCAGTAGACTGTTCAGTTGTTAGAGAAGCAGGGGAACTTTCATTTTCAGCTGTTTTTTCAGTCAACATGGTTGTTGTCAATTTGGATGATGACTCATAGGTAGACATTTTCTCAGTAGAGGAGGAAGAAGATATATTGGTGAAATCTGAGGTATATATGGGAGTTGGTCTGGGTTCCAGTGTGGACAGAATAGTAGAGGTACTGGGGGCTTCAGTAGAGGAGGATAAAGACATGCCAGGTTCTGATGTAAATGTAGATAAAGTAGTCATTGGTTTTGTAGATGTAATATCAAAGGTTGTTTGATATTCAGAGGTCGATAACCCAGATCTCCTTGTTACTTCTGAAGCTGAAATCATATTTGTACTCAATGTTTCCATTATTGTTGCCTTTGGAGATGTTAAAAGTGAAACATTAGATGGTTCCTTTGAGGTAGTCTCAAATGAGATAGAATGCAATTCAGTAGACTGTTCAGTTGTTAAGGAAGCAGGGGAACTATCACTTTCATCAGTTTTTTCAGTCAACATAGTAGTTTGGAACTTGGATGATGACTCATGAGTAGTGATTTTCTCAGTAGATGAGGAAGGAGATATACTGCTGAAATCTGAGGTATATATGGGAGCTGGACTGGGTTCCAATGTGGATACAATAGTAGCGGTACTGGAGGCGTCAGGAGATGAGGATAAAGACATCTGGGATTCTGAGGTAAATGTAGGTAATGTAGTCAATGGTTTTGTAGATGTAATATCAAAGGTTGTTTGATATTCAGAGGTTGATAACTGAGATTTGCTTGTTGTGTCTGAAGCTGAAATCATATTTGTACTCAATGTTTCCATTATTGTTGCCTTTGGTGATGTTAAATGTGAAACATCCGATGGTTCCTTTGAGGTAGTCTCAAATGAGATAGAATGCAATTCAGTAGACTGTTCAGTTGTTAAGGAAGCAGGGGAACTATCACTTTCATCAGTTTTTTCAGTCAACACAGCTGTTTGGAGTTTGGATGATGACTCATAAGTAGTGATTTTTTCAGTAGAGGAGGAAGGAGATATACTGCTGAAATCGGAGGTATATATGGGAGTTGGCCTTGGTTCCAATGTGGATACAATAGTAGTGGTACTAGAGGCATCAGTAGATGAGGATGAAGACATCTGGTGTTCTGATGTAAATGTAGATAAAGTAGTCATTGATTTTGTAGACGTAATATCAAAGTTTGTTTGATATTCAGAGGTTGATATCCCAGGTTTTCTTGTTGCTTCTGAAGCGGAAATCATATTTGTACTCAATGTTTCCATTATTGTTGCTTTTGGTGATGTTAAATGTGAAACATCCAATGGTTCCTTTGAGGTAGTCTCAAATGAGATAGAATGCAATTCAGTAGACTGTACAGTTGTTAAGGAAGCAGGGGAACTATCACTTTCATCAGTTTTTTCAGTCAACACAGTTGTTTGGAGTTTGGATAATGACTCATAAGTAGTGATTTTCTCAGTAGAGGAGGAAGGAGATATACTGCTGAAATCTGAGGTATATATGGGAGTTGGACTGGGTTCCAATGTGGATACAATAGTAGCGGTACTGGAGGCGTCAGGAGATGAGGATAAAGACATCTGGGATTCTGATGTAAATGTAGATAATGTAGTCAATGGTTTTGTAGATGTAATATCAAAGGTTGTTTGATATTCAGAGGTTGATATCCCAGGTTTTCTTGTTGCTTCTGAAGCTGAAATCATATTTGTACTCAATGTTTCCATTATTGTTGCCTTTGGTGATGTTAAATGTGAAACATCCGATGGTTCCTTTGAGGTAGTCTCAAATGAGTTAGAATGCAATTCAGTAGACTGTTCAGTTGTTAAGGAAGCAGGGGAACTATCACTTTCATCAGTTTTTTCAGTCAACACAGTTGTTTGGAGTTTGGATGATGACTCATAAGTAGTGATTTTTTCAGTAGAGGAGGAAGGAGATATACTGCTGAAATCGGAGGTATATATGGGAGTTGGTCTGGGTTCCAATGTGGATACAATAGTAGTGGTACTGGAGGCGTAAGGAGATGAGGATAAAGACATCTGGGGTTCTGATGTAAATGTAGATAATGTAGTAAATGGTTTTGTAGATGTAATATCAGAGTTTGTTTGATATTCAGAGGTTGATAACCCAGATTTGCTTGTTGCTTCTGAAGCTGAAATCATATTTGAACTCAATGTTTCTATTATTGTTGCCTGTTGTGAAGTTAGATGTGAAAAACCAGATGGTTTGTTTGAGGTAGTCTCAGATGGGATAGAATGTAATTCAGTAGACTGTTCAGATGTTAGAGAAGCAGTGGCACTTTCACTTTCAGCAGTTCCTTTACTCAACATAGTTGTTTGCAATTTGAATTCTGACTCATAAGTAGTGATTTTCTCAGTAGAGGAGGAAGCAGATATACTGGTGAAATCGGAGGTATATATGGGAGTTGGTCTGGGTTTCAGTGTGGATAGAATAGTAGAGGTACTGGGGGCTTCAGTAGAGGAGGATAAAGACATGCCGAGTTCTGATGTAAATGTAGATAACGTACTCATTGGTTTTGTAGATGTAAAATCAAAGGTTGTTTGATATGCAGAGGTCGCTAACCCAGATCTGCTTGCTACTTCTGAAGCTGAAATCATATTTGTACTCAATGTTTCCATTATTGTTGCCTTTGGTGAAGTTAGATGTGAAAAATCATCTGGTTCATTTAAGGTAGTCTCAGACGGGATAGAATTTAATTCAGTAGACTGTTCAGTTATTAGGGAAGAAGGGGCACTTTCAGCAGTATTTTCAGTCAACATAGCTGTTTGCAATTTGGATGCTGACTGATAAGTAGTGATTTTCTCAGTAGATGAGGAAGCAGATATACTGGTGAACTCTGCGATAGGTATTGGACCTGTTCTGGGTTCTGGTGTGGAAAAAACAGCAGATGAACCATGGTCCTCAGTAGAATGGGATAGAGAAATGGTCGGTTCTGATGTCAATATAGATGGTGTACTTGGTGGTTCTTTAGATATAATGTCAATGGTTGTTTTATATTCAGAGGCTGATGGATACACACTCACTGCTACAGTGGGCCCTACTGTTGGTAATGTGGTATTTATATGCAATGTTGAGTTTTCATCATTGGTACTTGATGCTGTTGTCACACTGTCATTTCTAGAAAATGTAGTACTAGAATGTGAGCCCTGGGTTGAATGAACATCTTCTGTTGCACTGTCTGTTGTGCTAGCTACAATCATAGTGGTATTAAGATATAATGCTGTTGTTCCAGCAGCTGGTGCTGTGGGTGATTCCACAGTTTTGTTGCTTTTGATCTCATTTGTAAGAGCTGAACTGGAAGCTGTAGGGTTCACATGAGATGTTGATCTATCAATAGATTCAGAAGAGAGAGGAACTGATGTTGCTTCTGAAATATACTTTGCAGATGTCTGTGTCATTGTTGTCTGTAAGACATCTGAAACAAAAATACATAATGTAAGATTCATAGAGGAATCGTTTACGAGTGAATGATATAAATGTATTCAGTTGGTAATAAGTGACCATAAAAATTAGCTGCTACCCCCAAATATAGCAGAGATCTTTGTAGTAGTGCTGACTACTACAGTGATTATCAGCTTACACAAAGGTATGAAATATGCACACTTACATTGGTCCAAGCTAAATCAATATATGTATGCAGGTAAGATCATACCTGGAGTTCAGTTTTAATAAACACCAAATATTCTTTTAATTCTATAGGTTTTTACTGTGAAAGAGGGATGTGAATTTCCAGTTCCAACACCCTGCTAGCCTGTGCTTACAGTGAACCAAAAGTGTATAAATTAATATTACCGGTAACGTGAAGATCTTTGCGGTGCCTGCAATTACCTCTGTTTATATTCAAATCAGCTGCTTTGTGCCTGGGAAAGATTATGGATCCCATGCCCAAGTAATATACCGGGTCTTAAATACTCTCTAAGGTGACATTATGCCTCCCTCCCAGCACTAAGTCTATATTCAGGCTTAGGAATGTTAGTTTACATCTGTGGTGGTCAACTTATAAGGTATTAGGGGCCCAAATTGTGGCCCTTATCATCACAAAAGGGCTTCATGTTATGTTTATTATATGTAGTGCTATGTAGTGCTAGATACGTCTGTCACAGACTGCAGACATACTAGAGGAATGATGACCAGAGACTGGGGACATGCTATAGGTTTAAATGGAGGCTGATGATATGCTGTAGAAGATAGTGAGTGACTGGGAACATGTTACATGAAGTTCATAAACATTACTACCCTGTTTCCCCGAAAATAAGACCTAGCGTGATTGTTGGTGATGGCTGCAATATAAGCCCTACCCTCCAAATAAGCCCTAGTTAAAGTGATTGTAGGTCTTATTTTCAGGGTAGGGCTTATTTTTGAGGAAACAGGGTAGGGCTTATTTGGAGGGTAGAGCTTATATTGCAGCGATCACAGACAATCACGATAGGTCTTATTTTCGGGGAAACAGGTTATGCACACCTGCAGTACATAGTTTGTCATCAGAGACCGGATCTAATCTTTCTTTGCTGTAGTTTCACTTTCATTTACAGGTCCCCCACCACCACCACTCTGTGACTGAACATTAAATGGAGAAAAGGCACACTGATGATCTCATCTCTGTATCCTCTTCTCCTATCGGCATGCTTCTTCCACTGCAACACACCTGATTAGCTTGTTGTGAAGCTCTTCCCCACCCCCTTGAACTATGTTGTACAGATTGTACAGTAGAATGCAATAGGCTGAAATCAGATCAAATCCAGTTACTTACACAGCTTGGGTTTGAAAAAAATACATGTGATGATCTATTATTGATTACAGTTCTGTAATAAAGTGTGTCTTTTATATTTGCCTTAAGTCCAGCTACAAATGTAGTTGAGGCTAACACTATAATAATTAAAATACTAATTGCAAGATGGACTTCTTGTCATTTTTCGGTATTGTGATTGATGAAGATCTCTATAAAATATCACCTGGCATCGCCTGCACATTAATGTTTGCATACAACAAATGCACCATACAGTCTTTAATTTTTCATTAGCTTACAATGATTTTTTCCATAAAAAGTCTAGAGACACGTTTGCATTGTGAACGTGTTTATTAAATAGTGAATTTTAGGAAAATATTTAAAAATGTTATTGAATATCTTCAATGAAACCTACTAGGACAATTCATTAAGTTATAACAATATTAGTATTTCAATCATAACTCTTTTAACTCTTTATTAACTACTTTTTACAACTGAAACTGAGTTTTCTGTTCATTCTGTTCAGATTTTATTGCGTGGATCAGCTATATTTGTGATGTGTATTACATTACTTTGTGGTATTTTGTATTTAACCACTTCAATACTGGGCACACCCCCTTCCTTATATTTTTTTAAAAACAGGTAGAGTTTTCTTTTGGTGGTATTTAACCACCATTGTTTTTTTTTTTTTTTTGCTAAACATACGAAAAATAACTGAAAATTTTGAAAAAAAACAGTGGTGATTAAATAACAACAAAAGAAAGCTCTATTTGTCTCAAAAAAGATTAAAAAATTCATTTGCGTACAGTACTGCATGACTGAGTAATTGTTATTCAAAGTGTCAAAGCACTAAAAGCTGAAAATTGGCCTGGGCAGGAAGTTAGGTGAAAGTGTCCAGGATTGAAGTGGTTAAAGAGACAGCGCACACACCCAATGTGAGAGCTGGACCAATGTAAGTATGCAATTAAGATCATACCTGGTGTTCGGTTTTAAGTTTAATTGGGTTTACATATTTTTTGATAATAGAATGTATTTTAAACAAAGTAGTAATTTTGAAAGGTAACATCGATCAGTTTCAATTTAATTGGGTTTATCTTCCAAATACTGTCATTATTACTCTCTATGCAGAGCTAGAAGAGGGTTTCCCTTACCTGTACAGTTGGGGCTATATCTACTAAATACTGTCATTATTATTCCCCATGCAGAGCTAGAAGAGAGTTTTCCTTACCTGTACAGTTATGGCCAGAATATCCTGGGAGGCACGCACAGGAATAAGAGCCATTTGTGTTTATACAAAGAGAATTGCTTGTACAATTGTTAAGAGAAGTTATAGCACATTCATCAATATCTGGAACAGAAACAGATGCAAAAAAAATAAATATTTAATTCAATTAAGGAAGAACAATAAACCAAGACAAAGAAGGGCACTGGAATGTTGTTTATTTTGCACAAATGTGTTAAATATATGTGTACAATTTTTTTTATTCCCCTATATTGAATTAGTAAGCAGTGGACAAATGTTTGTAAATCCACTATTTTACTAGATAACTTACTAAATATCAAAGTCAAACTCGTTTTTGTAAAATCGTTGAGAATATAAAGAAACCCACTCCATTTTCAGCATGTGTACATGACCCCGTCACCGTGTATGTATGATTATAATATTTATAAGAATAATATAGTTAATATACCTCTGCAGAAGATATATGGATCTCCATTATAGCCACTGGCACATTGACAATTATAGCTTCCTGGTGTGTTGGTGCATACAGTATTCTCTGCATAACTTGATATGTTCATGCATTTATCTCCCTCCTCAACCCAAAATGTTGGCAGGTCTTTGACATCATTAAGTGCAATGCAATACAAGACCAGTGGTGGATGCTGGTCCTGCATTACACGTAATGATGATCCGAATAACCCCCCCACTTTTCTATCACCTGTCTGTCTGCATTGGGAGTAGTGGCATGTCCCCAGAGCACTCTCTAGTGTCCTGTGCCAACCTTGCTCTGCCTTCCCCATCTGTCCCCGGCCCGGGTTACCCAGATCCCAGCAATATGGCGGAGGGTGAGAGCCTTGGAGCGTCATTGAGCACAAAAGGGTTCTGCAGGAGAATGAGCAGATGGCCAGGGCGTGTGTGGAGGCCACCCTGCGGTGAGATGTGTGTGGGGGGGGGGTGTCAGGTGCTCAGATTTCCTCCATTGTCTCCTCTGTGCCATTCTCCCCCCTCTGATCTGATGGTCCTGGTGATACTGGCTGTTGTACACCACTGAGAGGAGGGAGGGTAGTCTGGCCCAGTGTCTGGTCACTGCTGAGATTTGAAGTCCTGAACACTTCTGGTGATAACACAGAGGACATGGTGTTATCTCCATTATTATTGATATTATTGATCAGCAGATGTCACAGAAGGGGGCTGAGGCTGTGCTTTAACATTAGACTGTAAGCTCTGTGGTCCACCTAAGCTGACAGGAACATCCACCACACTGGAAGGTGTCCACCCATCCCCCACATAAGGGATGAACCTCATCACCCAGCTGTTGTAGCAGTACCAGCATGGGGTGGCAAGAATATGGGAAGGTGGGCTAGCAGAACCAGCATGGGGTGGATGGAGGCCGGGTGTGGGGGTTAGGGGGCGGCGGGGGTCTACAGCAGTGCCAGTGGGAGGTGGCTGGCATGGGGGTTGGCCTAGCAGTACCAGCATGGGGTGGCTGGTAGACAAGGGTGAGCGAGCAGTACCAGTTTGCAAAATGTATGTTCACTTAGCTTAGTGAATTTTGTGAACCTGTTTTCACTTTGAATACTCAAACATGTGCAAGGGACATCAATTAATTTGGCTACATAAACCCAGATAATTAAATTAAGCATAGCATGACCTTGTTTACTTTGAACATTTACTGTTCTTATATTAAATCATCCCCAGTGATTTCTTGAAGAATGTAGAATAATCTCTCTGCAATTGGGCTGATTAAACTAAAGAGAGCTGGGGCAAAAGTGGAGGAGCTATCACCTACAACGAAAAAACACGTTTTAACTTGTAGGAAAACAAAACATACATCTCAATGGCTGGTTTGAACATTGGTCCATCTTTGCTGCAGTTCTTATAAAACACCATTAAATTGTGTTGAGCTGGATAATGATATAATAATAATGGAATATCTGGTAAAATATACGTTCTTACCGTCACATCGATAAGGATTTTGTTGGTTAATTCTGTAACCTGCATTACATGAGCAGTTAAAACCTTCTGGTGTATTGATGCAAATTTGCTCACAAGCAGAGAGTCCTATCCTACACTTATCGATATCTGTCAAGAAAGAAACTTCATTATTCTTAATGTTTGCATATTTTACTGAAGCTTTTTTTTAGTATAGTTAGTATAAGTTTGTGCACAGTAAAAACGTAAAACCTTTTAGTGACAGTGTTGAGTTTGAAAATAGTGGTGCATAGAATCGCATATAAAAACCCTTTGAATAACAATGTTATTTTTGCATAAAGGTGCTAAACTACCCAGCTACAGCTTTAGAACAGTGACTAAAGGTATTCGGGTTTGCTCTCTAGACAAGCATAATATTATGAGATCCATCCAGCATCATGCCTTGCAATGTGGAACCCATTGTTAGGACAAGACGAAGACAAATAAGACTGTTTTTTTTTTTTGTTTTGTTCTTTTGCATTTAGGATAGATTCACCCCTTGGTTACAGATCATTCCACTGACATGTATACTGGGAATAAGAATGTGGATGAGCCCTCTAGTGTGAACTATGAATAGCTCTCAGTAAGTGGAGCAGCAAACAATTAAATTAATGGATAAAGACTAAAGTCATTCTTAAAGTGTTTGTTAACCCCCCCCAAAAAAGAAAATATAGAGATCCTGTTCCCTATAAAGCAAATTAAACAGCACAGTGCTGTGTAATCTGTCCCTCTCTAAACTGTAAAAAAACCTGACTGATCCTGCCACTTCTTGTGTCCCACTCTCTGCGCTGACCATGAAAATCAGGGCTGCTGAGCCCTGACCACTGTGGTCAGTGTATGTGCCTTCCTTATCCGCAGCCCTGCTCTCAGCTCTCCTCTCTCCCCCTCCTCCCTGCCTGTCAGCTCTGCGTTCTGTGTTTCTGTCTCTGCCTGCCGCTATTAGTACAAATAAAATGTTATATATGGCCACTGCCAGCCCCTCTATTATAGTTAGGCATAGCACATTGTATAAGTCTTTAATAAAAATGAAGCTTGTAAATACTGATTAAGCGCAACCTTGAGGCCGGTCACATGACTCTGGGCCAGTTTCCAGGGCTACTGCAGGAGGAGCTGAGCGGCCATGTCATTTCCCTGGCTGACATCAGAGGGAGATCTTGGCCCCTCCTGCAGTAGCCAAGTATCAGAGCTGTATAACGGCCATGAGTCACGTGACCAGCCTGAAGACCGCTCTAAATCGGTACAAGCCTCCTTTTTATTAAAAACATATACAGTGTTCTATGCCTAACTATAATAGAGGGGCTGCCAGTGCTTTACATATTTGGGTTCACAAACACTTTAACACTAACAGTGGGAAGTGAATGACAATACCATATCCTACTAAAATCTAGCTAAAGCTCCCTACCATTCACCTGAAATTACTATAAATTAGTGGATTTGGAAAAAGTATCATTTAGATATCACTTTCTTCACTTCTTGTATATGTCCTTTTATTCTTGCTGTTAGTAGTTAAAGAAAACTGGACAATAGGGAAATATCACGGCTGACTTTACTGACCTATCCCTGAAATTCCAGCTATTTAAAAAAAAAAGAAAACTCAGCAGGGGCTGCCTCCATATTTTCCCCATGTCAGTTTTTCTTTGGGATGCTTAACTGGTTATTCTGGAATTGAATAAAGCCCTCCAGGGTATTGCCTTGTAGGCACCTCTTGATCACAGTATGAAAAATCACTTGATTAAAAGGTTTTATTCCATTCTTCACTCATATATATTGCTAGAGTACAGCTCACAATAAAATTACAACCTGATGCCTGAAAAAACCATCAGCAGGGACACAAACTGCATTTCAATGTTAAAAGAGGTTCTAGCTTTCTTCCACCACTCTAATAAACAGTGTCCTTGTTGCTAATGTGTCCCTGTTAGCTAGATTTACCCTCACTTCCTGTTCTGGTGACAGCTAGGCTAAATGTGGAGAGGTGCAGAGTGGTGTGGCGGCTGTAAACACTCAGAGTCCAGTTGCAAGAAACAGTATTAACTTGTATTAAAGTTTCTAATTCACAACAAGCCTGGCAGGAAGGGACTGGACCGGGCACACTCACAGGAAATAACAGCGATGTGCAGCACAGCAGGTCTCAGATGACCCAACAGAGTCTGTCTTGAGGGATGGAATGCAGCCTGGCCAGTCCGTACCCAAGTGGGGAGCATTCCAGGAGGGATTGCATGTCTCTATCCTTTCCATAACGCTGTTCACTGTCCTTGACAGACTCTGCCTGACCCAAGATGGCCACTAAAGTCACATGGGATGACAGCAGCCAACAGGATAGCTTCGCCAGTGACCCAGGAAACCATAGAGAAACCATGTTCCTCTTGACTTCCTCTCCCTCTGCAAAGCCGCTTCAATTGAGCGTTACACGTAGTGGAGAAAGTAAGCTGCATTTGCTTACATAAAGAACAAAAAGCAAGAATTTTACCCAATACTTACTAAATCCAAAGCTAAAAACAGGCTTGATTATAGACGCATGGCTAAAACTGTTCTGGCCTTACTTCTCTTGTGGGTTCCAGGAGTACATTTTCTTTTGTTCCCCTGTGAACCAGAGTCAGCTGATAGTGGATATTGCTTGCTATTAGCTGATGAAGCAGAGCTGTGCCAGACTTGGGGAGGTTCTCAACAATATTGTTAGGATCCACCATGCTGGCTGATTGGCAGCTGGCTCTTCAAAGAATGGCTGGGAGTCGAAGCCAGTAAGGCATGCCCCCTCACCAGTGAGGGCTGAAGGAGCAGAGTGAAGAGTGGTGACTGACAGTCACTGCTCTCCACTTGGAGCAGACTGAGAACTAAGCAATCAGTGAGAACTTGTGAAATGATCGCTCAGTTCTCTATGTTAGAGTCGGTGTCTTTGTTTTTTTAATGCATCACATACTTCTTCTCTAAGCAACTATAAACCTTACGTGAAGAAAGTGATTATTGGAATTACTCCCGATGCAGACATAGAAGAGGGCTTTCCCTTACCTGTACAGTTGGAGCCAGTATATCCTGGGAGGCACTCACAGTAATAAGAGCCATTTGTGTTTATACAAACAGAATTGCTTGAACAATTGTAGAGTGATGGTGTAGCACATTCATTGATATCTGGAAAAGTAATAAATGCAAAAAAAATGTTTTCCCCCTAAATCAAATGGATGTAAGCAGTAGACAAATGTTTGTAAATCCTCAATTTTAGTAAATCAATCACTGTCACAAAATTAAGCTCATTCTCAAAGTTATTCGAACTTAATTCCCAAAGTCATCGAAAATATAAAGAAACCCACTGCATTTTCTGAATGTGTACATGACCCCGATGCTTCCATGATTACATTATTTATCAAAGTAATATAGTTAACATACCTGTGCAGTAGATATGTGGATCTCCATTGTAGCCACTGGCACATTGACAGTTAAAGCTTCCAGGTGTGTTGGTGCAAACAGCATTCTCAGCACAAATTGATTTGTTCATGCATTCATCAATGTCTGGAACAAGAGCAGATAAGGGTTTAATGGTGATACCTTAATAACTTGGCACACATAATACGCTATTATATAAAATGAAGACATAAGAATTTGTAGTTGAAACTACTCTAAGCAGCCAATGAGCAGAAATGTTGGCATCTTGATTTCTCTCCAAGAGTCCTTGGATAGAAGTGATATATTCGCAATAACCTGCGCGGTAGAATGCAGTGTTTTGCCATGCAAGCAGCTGTCAGGGAGAGGTGCAAAGTGCATTTCAGTACATCGCACTGCTTCATTTTTTATTAAAGTGATAGTAAACCTATCCATTTAACAGTTTCAAAAAACAGTTACATTCCTGGAACTTGCCGGAAATGTATCACTCCTATTGGTTGTGCTCTCAACCAAACTGTCAAACTATCTAATGGCTGGTGTCATCACTGATCACATGTGCAACATCATGGCAGTTGAAGATTAGACAGAGGCCAAGATGGCAGCTCCCTTGGCTGAAAACGATAGGAGGGTTTACTTCCACTTTAACTTTTTTTGAAGTTTTAAAAGTGGCAATTCATTCATGTTTTGGCACAACAGTTTGCATGTTACTGCAGCTCACCACACTACACATCACACCAGTGGTGATGTAAACAGGCACACATGGAAAGCAATTGTTTTCTATGTGTCTTAGCAGTGACCAGCATTTATCCAGTTCCAAAAAATTGTAGTCACTGCACATGTGTGAATGAGCCCTTAAGGAAAGCTATAGTTAGGAAGCATAGAAGCTGCCATTGCAGCCATCTTTCCCCGATAATTACGCCATTAGCATTTTCAGGGGGAGGACATCTATGGCAGTTAACATATTTCTCTCATGCTGCACTAGGTACTGACCTACATATATCATTTGGTAACATGGCATGACATGTGGTAAATTCACTTTATGGGCCTGGTTATACCATCTACTAACTAGACCAAAATTGGCATTGCTTGATTCATTTCCATAGCCAGGGCCATAGTAAATGTATTCAAAATGCTTCATTCCACTTCTGGGTACTTATGAGAAAAACATTGCCAAGGCAGTAATATTCAGAACACTTACCATCACAACGGTATGTATCAGCTGGATCAATTCTGTAACCTGTATTACAGGAGCAGTTGTACCCGTCCCATGTATCAATACATATTTGCTCACATTTGGATATATTAGCAAAACATTCATCAACACCTGCAGGAGACATGAGATAGGTAAATTATATAGTAATGCATGCTAACACTTGACCTATACATATTAATGGTAACCTGCTATCTTATTCTCACCATAGCATTTTATCCCATCGCCAGATAGTCCATCAGGACAAGGTGAACACGTGTAGCTATCATTAGGAGCGGGATTGTCTATACAGGATGATGTATTAAAACAGCTGTTCTCTAGACAAGCATTTAAATCTTCAGTACAAAACTCTCCTGTCCATCCAGAGGAACAATTGCAGCCCGCAGTCTGAATAGAAAACATTCATTACAAATATTGTTATACTACAGTTATTAATAATAGGGATTTATATAAGTTTGTGAAATTGTTGAATAGTATGTTAATAATAAAGGTGATATAACAAGTATCATATAGTGGTAGTAATCCACTTTGTAAAAAGAATTCTGTTAGTTACAATGTACAAATGAGCTGAATTCAAGAACCTAAGATCTTATTCAGTAAAAGAAAAGTGTCAAGTCCTAGTAAGTTGTATGAAAACAGACAATACCATGAACTTGGAGTTGTTCATCTGACCCCTCAGCACGGTGTTCTCATAGTCACAGGTGGCGTTGTTACTACAGTTGCACAATATTAATGTGAGGCCTTGCTCTGCGATGGCTTGGGAGTTGTTGGCTATTACAGTTGCAAACACGGGTGTAGAAGATGAAGGCAACCATGTGAGAGTACCATTTACTGTAAACAACAAGGATTTGAAACAGTATAGTTTTATTATTACTTTAATTATGAAACCAGAAATCCCTTTGGGATTAGCTGCAAAAGCTGTGCACCAGAGATGAGCCCGATGTTCAAGTCGAACGTAAGTTCGACTCGAACATCAGGTGTTCAACTGTTCATCAAACAGCGAACAATATGCGGTGTTCGCAGCAAATTCGAAAGCTTTAGGAACACCGTTAAAGTCTATGGGACACTAACATGAAAAATCAAAAGTGCTAATTTTAAAGGCTTATATGCAAGTTATCGTCATAAAAAGTGTTTGGGGACCTGGGTCCTGCCCCAGGGGACATGTACCAATGCAAACATTTTTTTAAAAATGGCTGTTTTTTGGGAGCAGTGATTTTTTTTAATGTTTAAGGTGAAACAATAAAAATGAAATATTCCTTTAAATATTATGGACTGGGGGGGATCCCATGCTCTTTTTCAATGAGTTTTATCTATATTGCCGAGACCCGACAATTCATTACAGCCGCAATCAGTTTTAAATGCCAATTTTTCCTTTAGAAATGTCATTTTGCTGTGGTACTGTTATAAACAGTACAGTGGAAAAATGCGCCACTTTTTAGGCATACTATATACACCCACCAGGCACGATATTTAACCAGTTGCCGACCGCCGCACGACGATGTACATCGGCAGAATGGCACGGGCAGGCAAAAGGACTTACAGGTACGTCCTTGCCTGCCCACGGGTGGGGGATCCGGTCGGACCCCCCCCCCAGTGCCTGCGGCAGTCGGCAAATCTTCCCCGGCGATCGGAGGTGAGGGGGAGGCCATCCATTTGTGGCCCCCCCCTCGCGATCGCTCCCAGCCAATGGGATCATTTCCCTGCCTCTGTATTGTACACAGAGGCAGAGGAAATGATGTCATCTCTCCTCGGCTCGGCATTTTAGGTTCCGGCGCAGAGGAGAGAAGACTGTAATGTGAGTGCACAACACACACACATACAGTAGAACATGCCAGGCACACATTACACCCCTGACCCCCCCCCCCCGATCACCCCCCGATCCCCCCCCAATCACCCCTCCCCCCCCCGTCACACTGACACCAAGCAGTTTTTTTTTTTCTGATTACTGCATTGGTGTCAGTTTGTGACAGTTAGTGTGTTAGGGCTGTTAGTGTTAGCCCCCTTTAGGTCTAGGATACCCCCCTAACCCCCCCCAATAAAGTTTTAACCCCTTGATCACCCCCCGTCGCCAGTGTCGCTAAGCGATCATTTTTCTGATCACTGTATTAGTGTCACTGGTGACGCTAGTTAGGTAGGTAAATATTTAGGTTCGCTGTCAGCGTTTTATAGCGACAGGGACCCCCATATACTATCTAATAAATTTTTTAACCTCTTGATTGCCCCCTAGTTAACCCTTTCACCACTGATCACCGTATAACCAATACGGGTGACGCTGGTTAGTTCATTTATTTTTTATAGTGTCAGGGAACCCGCCGTTTATTACCGAATAAAGGTTTAGCCCCCTGATCGCCCGGCGGTGATATGCGTCGTCCCAGGCAGCGTCAGATTAGCGCCTGTACCGCTAACACCCACGCAGGCAGGATACGCCTCTCTTAGTGGTATAGTATCTGAACGGATCAATATCTGATCCGATCAGATCTATACTAGCGTCTCCAGCAGTTTAGGGTTCCCAAAAATGCAGTGTTAGCGGGATCAGCCCAGATACCTGCTAGCACCTGCGTTTGCCCCTCCGCCCAGCCCAGCCCACCCAAGTGCAGTATCAATCGATCACTGTCACTTACAAGTGGTGTAGTGGGTAGCACTCTCACCTAGCAGTAAAAAGGTCGCTGGTTCGAATCCCAACCACAACACTACCTGCCTGGAGTTTGCATGTTCTCCCTGTGCCTGCGTGGGTTTCCTCGGGGTACTCCAGTTTCCTCCCACACTCCAAAGACATGCTGGTAGGTTAATTGGCTTCTGTCCAAAAAAAAAACTGGCCCTAGTATTAGTATATGAATGTGAGTTGGGGATCTTGGATTGTGGGCTACTTGAGGATAGGGACTGATGTGAGGGTGTACTCACTCAGGTTGAACTGGATGGACTGGTGTCTTTATTCAACCTTACTAACTATGTAACTATGTAACAAAACACTAAACGCATAACTGTAGCGTTCGCAGAGTCAGGCCTGATCCCTGCGATCGCTAACAGTTTTTTTGGTAGCATTTTGGTGAACTGGCAAGCACCAGCGGCCTAGTACACCCCGATCGTAGTCAAACCAGCACTGCAGTAACACTTGGTGACGTGGCGAGTCCCATAAGTGCAGTTCAAGCTGGTGAGGTGGCAAGCACAAGTAGTGTCTCGCTGCCACCAAAAAGACAAACACAGGCCCGTCGTGCCAATAATGCCCTTCCTGCTGCATTCACCAATCCTAATAATTGGGAACCCACCACTTCTGCAGCGCCCGTACTTCCCCCATTCACATCCCCAACCAAATGCAGTCGGCTGCATGAGAGACATTTTCTTTATGTCCTCCCGAGTACCCCTACCCAACGAACCCCCCAAAAAAGATGTTGTGTGTGCAGCAAGCGCAGATATAGGCGTGACACCCGCTATTATTGTCCCTCCTGTCCTGACAATCCTGGTCTTTGCATTGGTGAATGTTTTGAACGCTACCATACACTAGTTGAGTATTAGCGTAGGGTACAGCATTGCACAGACTAGGCACACTTTCACAGGGTCTCCCAAAATGCCATCGCATTTTGAGAGACCCAAATCTGGAACCGGTGACAGTTATAAATGTTAGTTACAAAAAAAAGTATAAAAAAAAATATATATATATATATATATAAAAAAAAAAATAGTGGTCGTTTTATTGTTCTCTCTCTCTATTCTCTCTCTATTGTTCTGCTCTTTTTTACTGTATTCTATTCTGCAATGTTTTATTGTTATTATGTTTTAGCATGTTTGCTTTTCAGATATGCAATTTTTTATACTTTACCGTTTACTGTATTTTATTGTTAACCATTTTTTTGTCTTCAGGTACACCATTCACAACTTTGAGTGGTTATACCAGAATGATGCCTGCAGGTTTAGGTATCATCTTGGTATCATTCTTTTCAGCCAGCGGTCGGCTTTCATGTAAAAGCAATTCTAGCAGCTAATTAGCTTCTAGACTGCTTTTACAAGCAGTGGAAGGGAATGCCCCCCCAACCGTCTTCCGTGTTTTTCTCTGGCTCTCCTGTCTCAACAGGGAACCTGAGAATGCAGCCAGTGATTCAGTCAGCTGACCATAGAGCTGATCAGAGACCAAAGTGGCTCCAAACATCTCTATGGCCTAAGAAACCGGAAGCTACGACATTTCATGACTTAGATTTCGCCGGATGTAAACAGCGCCATTGGGAAATTGGGAAAGCATTTTATCACACCGATCTTGGTGTGGTCAGATGCTTTGAGGGCAGAGGAGAGATCTAAGGTCTAATAGACCCCAATTTTTTTCAAAAAAAAGTACTTGTCACTACCTATTGCTATCATAGGGGATATTTACGTTCCCTGAGATAACAATAAAAATGATTAAAAAAAAAATGAAAGGAACAGTTTAAAAATAAGATAAAAAAGCAAAAAAATAATAAATAAAAAAAAAAAAGCACCCCTGTCCCCCCCCTGCTCTTGCGCTAAGACGAACGCAAGCATTGGTTTGGCGTCAAATGTAAACAGCAATTGCACCATGCATGTGAGGTATCACCGCGAAGGTCAGATCGAGGGCAGTAATTTTAGCAGTAGACCTCCTCTGTAAATCTAAAGTGGTAACCTGTAAAGGCTTTTAAAGGCTTTTAAAAATTTATTTATTTTGTTGCCACTGCACGTTTGTGCGCAATTTTAAAGCATGTAATGTTTGGTATCCATGTACTCGGCCTAAGATCATCTTTTTTATTCTATCAAACATTTGGGCAATATAGTGTGTTTTAGTGCATTAAAATTTTAAAAAGTGTGTTTTTTCCCCAAAAAATGCGTTTGAAAAATCGCTGCGCAAATACTGTGTTAAAAAAAAAAAGAAACACCCACCATTTTAATCTGTAGGGCATTTGCTTTAAAAAAATATATAATATTTGGGGGTTCAAAGTAATTTTCTTGCAAAACAAAATATTTTTTTCATGTAAACAAAAAGTGTCAGAAAGGGCTTTGTCTTCAAGTGGTTAGAAGAGTGGGTGATGTGTGACATAAGCTTCTAAATGTTGTGCATAAAATGCCAGGACAGTTCAAAACCCCCCAAATGACCCCATTTTAGAAAGTAGACACCCCAAGCTATTTGCTGAGAGGCGTGTCGAGTCCATGGAATATTTTATATTGTGACACAAGTTGCGGGAAAGAGACAATTTTTTTTTTTTTTTGCACAAAGTTGTCACTAAATGATATATTGCTCAAACATGCCATGGGAATATGTGAAATTACACCCCAAAATACATTCTGTTGCTTCTCCTGAGTACGGGGATACCACATGTGTGAGATTTTTTGGGAGCCTAGCCGCGTACGGGACCCCGAAAACCAAGCACTGCCTTCAGGCTTTCTAAGGGCATAAATTTTTAATTTCACTCTTCACTGCCTATCACAGTTTCGAAGGCAATGGAATGCCCAGGTGGCACAAACCCCCCCCAAATGACCCTATTTTGGAAAGTAGACACCCCAAGCTATTTGCTGAGAGGTATAGTGAGTATTTTGCAAACCTCACTTTTTGTCACAAAGTTTTGAAAATTGAAAAAGAAAAAAAAAAAGTTTTTTCTTGTCTTTCTTCATTTTCAAAAACAAATGGGAGCTGCAAAATACTCACCATGCCTCTCAGCAAATAGCTTGGGGTGTCTACTCAGGAGAAGCAGCTAAATGAATTTTGGGGTGCAATTCCACATATGCCCATGGCCTGTGTGAGCAATATATCATTTAGTGACAACTTTGTGCAAAAAAAAAAAAAAAAAATTGTCACTTTCCCGCAGCTTGTGTCAAAATATAAAATATTCCATGGACTCAACATGCCTCTCAGCAAACAGCTTGGGGTGTCTACTTTCCAAAATGGGGTAATTTGGGGGGGGTTGTGCCATCTGGGCATTTTATGGCCTTCAAAACTGTGATAGGTAGTGAGGAGTGAAATCAAAAATTTACGCCCTTAGAAATCCTGAAGGCGGTGATTGGTTTTCGGGGCCCCGTACGCGGCTAGGCTCCCAAAAAGTCCCAGTATCCCCGTACTCAGAAGAAGCAGCTGAATGTATTTTGGGGTGCAATTCCACATATGCCCATGGCCTGTGTGAGCAATATATCATTTAGTGACAACTTTTTGTAATTTTTTTTTTTTGTCATTATTCAATCACTTGGGACAAAAAAATTAATATTCAATGGGCTCAACATGCCTCTCAGCAATTTCCTTGGGGTGTCTACTTTCCAAAATGGGGTCATTTGGGGGGGGGGGGTTGTACTGCCCTGCCATTTTAGCACCTCAAGAAATGACATAGGCAGTCATAAACTAAAAGCTGTGTAAATTCCAGAAAATGTACCGTAGCTTGTAGAAGCTATAACTTTTGCGCAAACCAATATATATACACTTATTGACATTTTTTTTACCAAAGACATGTGGCCGAATACATTTTGGCCTAAATGTATGACTAAAATTGAGTTTATTGGATTTTTTTTATAACAAAAAGTAGAAAATATCATTTTTTTCAAAATTTTCGGTCTTTTTCCGTTTATAGCGCAAAAAATAAAAATGGCAGAGGTGATCAAATACCATCAAAAGAAAGCTCTATTTGTGGGAAGAAAAGGACGCAAATTTCGTTTGGGTACAGCATTGCATGACCGCGCAATTAGCAGTTAAAGCGACGCAGTGCCAAATTGTAAAAAGTGCTCTGGTCAGGAAGGGGGTAAATCCTTCCGGGCTGAAGTGGTTAAAGGAATATTTCATTTTTATTGTTTCACGTTAAGCATTAAAAAAATCACTGCTCCCAAAAAAACATCCATTTTTAAAACTTTTTTTGCATTGATACATGTCCCCTGGGGCAGGACCCAGGTCCCCAAACACTTTTTATGACAATAACTTGCATATAAGCCTTTAAAATTAACACTTTTGATTATTCATGTTCGTGTCCCATAGACTTTAACAGTGTTTGTGTGTTCTGCCAAATTTTTTGCCTAATGTGAAAAGGTGTTTTCAAAAGGCCCAAAAGTACACCACTCAGCGCCAGGGATCCAAGCAGTTCCAGAGCAGTGATAAATCAACGAAAAAAAGACAGTATATAAATATATCGAGATAACACAAATTTGCTGTCACAAAAAAGTGAAAAAACTCAAGTGAGACTAGAACAGCAGCCGTTTAAAAATTTAGAGAAATCATCATAAATAGTGGTATACCATAATCAGTAAATTATGACTATAATAACACACTAAAAACAGCGCTAGTGTTGAGCTAAAAGGATATATGTGGCCAACTTCACAAGCAAAAAAAAGTCCTTTGAGAGAGAAGGGCAGTAAGCACAATGGTTCAGAAAGTGTTCATAGGTGATAAAAGTATAGAAATTCAGTGTGCACCTTCCACCGGTCCATCCACTTCCACCCTGTGAGAACACACTCCCCTCAGGGGGTTAAACTCACCAGAGCCTAATAACCATAAGCATCCAAGAAAGTTATTAGGCTCTGGTGAGTTTAACCCCCTGAGGGGAGTGTGTTCTCACAGGGTGGAAGTGGATGGATCGGTGGAAGGTGCACACTGAATTTCTATACTTTTATCACCTATGAACACTTTCTGAACCATTGTGCTTACTGCCCTTCTCTCTCAAAGGACTTTTTTTTGCTTGTGAAGTTGGCCACATATATCCTTTTAGCTCAACACTAGCGCTGTTTTTAGTGTGTTATTATAGTCATAATTTACTGATTATGGTATACCACTATTTATGACAAATTTTTTGCCTGTTCGCATGTTCTGCTGCGAACCGAACAAGAGGGTGTTCGGCTCATCCCTACTGTGCACATATGTCCTCAGTTCTGATTGACTGTCCTATATCATACACAACAAATTAACTACATATTGCCACAGCTGTGTTAAATCAGTGGCAGTGTATCATGGGTTAATGCAAACATGTAGATAATTTCACAGGGCAGTGCAATAGTTCAATTAATATCATAGGCTCTGTAAAGTAATATACAAAAAATATTCAGTATAGTGGGTTTGCAGCTGAAGACTATAATTCGCCAACTTCCATGTACTGATGGAGAAAGTCCCCAACTCAATCAGAGAATCATAGGAAGTGATAGTTAAAGTAGAACTATGGCCTCCCATTGAAAAAATATATGCTTCAGCCGTGCATGTGTACTTATAGTTGTCTCCTAGTCCCTCTGCAGAGCGGTGTTCATTTTGACATCAGATTTCAAATCAGTTTTATTAATAGTCTTTTGACTAAAATGCCATTTTAGTTTTAGCCGTATTTTAGTCATCTGAATTGTTTTAGTTTTAGTTGTATTTTAGTCGACTAAAATCTTCAGTATGTTTTAGTTGACTAAAATCTAATGGGTTTAGTTAAATTGTAATGCATTATTTAAGAATTTCTCATTACTTACTCCAGGAGTAAGAATCTAATAATGTGTTATTATTTATGGTATTAAGGTTTGAACATTCACTACAGACACAGATTTAGCCATTGTGATATATAATGTCTTTATAAATAAAACCAAGTCTCCTAAACAAACAAAAATATGGCTTTTTGACAAACAGAAGTGCAACTAAAATAAAAACAAAAAACAAACAAACTGTATTGGCTGTAATGCCTTTGCACATATTATCTAAATATATCACCAACGTTAAATATTAAGAAAAAAAAATTAAGAACAGCATTTTTCTTATATTTTCTTTTCTTTCAGCAGCTTAGTACTTAGTAGATGCCCCCTACTTATTCTTATGTAGTAATGCAATACATGTTTATGTGCTATTATTATAGGCTGAGGATAGAATTGTGTTGCTGATTAAGAAAAGGCCAGCAGATGGCGCCAAAGCGATAGTGTGATTGAGTGTAATGTGTGGAACTGCATAGGAAAGGGCAAAAGATTGAAGGAGCCTGAGTCTCTTAGCTAATACAGCTTGTTAATAGAATCAGGGGGCTGGGGCTTTAACAGAGGTGGAGCTCCAAGGAAAGCGGACGTGCAGGTGGGTAAACATCCCTGCCTGACATTTTCGTTTAGTTTTTGGTTGTTGCCGAAAATTGAATTCATAGTTTTCGAACCAAAATGTATTTTTGTTTCGTTTTCATTACTGAAAACATGCAGTTGACAAAAACGATACTGAAACTATTTTCAATGATAAAATGAACACTGCTGCAAAGTACCTGCTGAGTCTACCAATGAATTCCACCAGAGCTGCTTTCTGTGATGGAATAGTGTGACAACAATGCTTCACTGCTCCTGAATTCAGTTGCCACTCTCATGAAGGGTGTATCTGCTTGCACTACAGTGGGAGGGGGAAAATGTTGCAGTGGGTGTGGCTATCAACAATGCCACTGCTGATTCACAAATCTGTAGTCTAGCCACACCTAGTCCTGCCCACTGCTTTCTGGGTTGGTAGAACTGTCTCTGTTCCTGAAACCCTCCCACTGTGATCAGCAATGTCTGGGAGAAGAAGCATGGGAGACATAAATGAAGGAGGATTTGGCTCAGTCAGGAAAGGTAAAGGAAGTTTTTAGTTTACTTTATAAAGGCTTTTGCATTGCGCAGTAACTAGATTTGATATTAGTGTAGAATGTCATACAGGAATCTTTAGCTTTAGCTGAACTGTAAACTAAAGTAAAGTCATGTGAAATGAAACCATCAACCAACCGATCATGTGCAGGGGAAATGTATAAATAAGCTTTCCTTTTATCCAATTTTGTTTTTTATTGCAGCATATTTTACAGCAAATAACAGCTCCTATAAATATAGTGTTGCGCTATTTTGAAATCTTTCTATATTTGCTGCCACACTCACATTAACCATTGTAACAGACGTCATTAGGCCATTATGATAATAACCCCTATGGATTTAGTGTACACACATCCAGTATAAAATGTCTAGTAATGTCAAAAGGCTGTAAGAGAATTATTAATGAGTATAAGGATGTCATACCTGAAATGATGAGGTCACTGGATTCTGTTTCCAGACTGAACACAGAGTCTGCAGCCGAGAAGCTAATCAGGACTTGTTCACCCAAGGAGCTCATGATAGTTACAGGGCCAGAGATATTTGGAGGAAAAATGGCTATATATTAAAAAAATAAAAATACACAACTGAAGTACAAAATATTGTTAGCATTATGATCAATCATAGTTAAAGAATTCATGCAAGTACCATGTCTTTCACTAATTCCACCCCTTCCTTTTTTTTTTTTTTAAATAGGACTATGGCTTCCTATAAAAAAAGTTCTTCAGCAATTAATTATAAGTACATCTACGCTTGATGTTTTGTACAAAGTCCTCACATAGGGACACATATTTGCTTATACTACAGTGGGATAGAAAAAATGTCGCTGGGCCTGTGGCTATCAGCATTATCACTGCTGATTCAGAAATCTGTAGCTTGTCAATAGACACCTGGCCACAACTAGTCCTGTCCACTGCTTTCTGGATTGATAGCCCTTCCTCTGTTTTGGCTCGACCACGCTTTCCTCCTTCTTTAGAGGATTTGACTGACAGCAGAAGGAGCCTTTTGCCCCGTATGCACGGTCAGACATTGATCGGACATTCCGACAACAAAGTCCATGGATTTTTTCCGACGGATGTTGGCTCAAACTTGTTTTGCATACACACGGTCACACAAAGTTATCGGAAAATCCAATCATTCTGAACGCGGTGACATAAAGCACGTACGTCAGGACTATAAATGGGGCAGTAGCCAATAGCTTTCGTCTCTTAATTTATTCTGAGCATGCATGGCACTTTGTCAGTCAGATTTGTGTACACACGATCGGAATTTCCGACAACGGATTTTGTTGTCGGAAAATTTTATAGCCTGCTCTCAAACTTTGTGTGTCGGAAATTCCGATGGAAAATATGTGATTGAGCCCACACACGGCCGGAATTTCTGACAACAAGGTCCTATCACACATTTTCCGTCGGAAAATCCGACCGTGTGTACAGGGCATATGGTTCCCATTACTCTCGTAGTCTCCTGTGAGAAAAGGAAGAGGGAGTAGTGTTGCTGCAGAGAGGACATCGCTGGATCGGTGGAGAAGTCAGGTAAGTGTTTAGGTGGTGGAAACTTACTGAGGTGTTTTTTTACCTAAATGCAGGGAATGCACTAATATAAAAAACTTTTTGAGACTGTCTTAGACTGTCACACAATGTCCTACATTTGCAATTTAAATTTGAAATAGTGCTTTACTCATTTAGGTCTGCCATATGGGTCTATCGCTGTTGCTGTTTCTGTATGCAGAGACCAGTAATCCAGCACAGCAGTTGTGTCTAGGCCAGCCAGTCCCTGGCAGTCCTGTTGTGCTGATGTCATTGCCTGCACACTCACTTCTGGATCCTGAGATGGCTCCAGCACTGAACAGACATTAGGAAGTGTCTACATCATAGAGATGGAGATGTGGACAACTGAAAAAGGATTTAATTTCCTCTGCACAGAAGAAGAGAGAAGTTTTGGGACCTAAATGTCATGTGAACATTAATATAGGCGAGTAAAGGGAGTATTGTTTTTTATTTTCATTTTTCAGTGATTAGTAAGTGAGAGGAGGAGGAGGCCAGAGATCAGCTTTAAGATATTTCCAATTTTAGTATCCTTGGTGGAAGGTCAATTATTGAACATCTTGAAGTTATTCTGCCTGCACAATGTAAATCTAAAACATATATAGCCCGGTGTTGCAAGGAGACTGCAGACTTGGCTTGGTCTTAGTTATGATACTTATTGTCATTACTACAATCAGAAGCATAGCTTAACCTCCCTGGCGGTATGCTGAATGCGGTAAATTGTTTTGCATGGAAATTTGGCGTTTTAAAATTGAATAACTCACTTAAATCTGTCCAAACAAGAGTCTAGTAGACATCCCAGGTATATTCAAGTTTGAAGCACAAAATCATAAATTATAATATAATAAATAACTATAAATAATGATCATAAATAATAATATAATAGTAATAATATTCATTCAATAATGTAATCAACTCAAAAACACTGAAATGTGCTCAGTTGCAGAATTGTCGCTGTCGTCACTTTCAGCGTTTGATGACGAATTTCCCCACGAATCACTATCGCTAAATTCTGTAAGTGTTCTAATTTACTGTTGCTGTTTTCTAGCTGGTCTAAAACCTTTGACGTAGATGGACACTTTTTGGTTGCCATGGACATTCTCCAGTCTCCAGTCAGAAAGAACAGTATCTATCATATAAAACTGCATGCAGGGCACTGGACAAAGCACTAGGGACAAAAGGGAGGTGAAATAATTCGATACAGTAATGTAATCTGTAAGATTACAGTGTTCTGTATGTGTTCTGTTTTTTGCACTTTTTGAATTTCCCGGTGGGTTCCGTCCCCGTGCGTTGCGTCGCTTGCAGGGAACGTAGCCTGGCATATAGAGTATCGGATGGAAGACATAGCCACCGCACACAGCAGGAAGACATTGCAGGATGTGGGGGATAAAGTAAGTAGCTTTCCCTGGATACTGCAATGCAGCCCCGAGTGTGGCTCGGGGTTACCGCTCTTGGTATGGAGAATTCACCCCGAGCCACACTCGGGAATATCGCTAAGATGGTTAAAGCTTGTGGGCCATGATGCAAAAGTGAATCTGGGACCCCACTACCACCTTGTGATTCCACCATGTGCCCAGTTACTCGCAAAGTGTGCCAAGATACTCTGAGTGGCTAAAGAGTTTCAGATTTCAGATATTTATTTACATATTGAGAGGGTAATTCAAAAGATTTTGGAGAAACTGTACAAATTTTCACATACCTCTCCAATTCTTTTGAATACCTGTAAACAGAGTTTGCAGAGGCAAGGAGAGACTGTCCATCTAAGGATAGGCCCTACCAGCACACCACCTCAGTATAGATCCCCCTCCACTAAGTATAGAACCCCCCAGTACAGACTCCCCTTTCTCAGTACAAACACCTAACCCCCCCAGTACAGACCCCTGCCAGCCCATCCCCTCAGTGTAGACCCCCCAGTGCAGACCATCTTCATCTCACTATAGAACTTCTCTCAGTATTGACCCCCTTGATACAGACCCCTTCTCAGTTTAGACCCTCCTCAGTACAGCCCCTCCTCCCCTTAGTACAGACCGCCCTTCCTTGGCACATACCCCCCACCTTAGTACAGACTCAACTCCCTTCATGCTTCCATTCCCTAACAAAGAACTGTACAGATCACCAGAATGGGTCTCCCTTGGCTCTGTGGGCTCTGTGAGGCAGCCAGAGACAGTGATGCAGTGAACATACAACAGGCACTTAAAGTGTTGTGACACACACATACAAAAACATTTTGGGTAGTCACTAAATAATCATAGGTCACCCAACATTTTTTTGTCAGGAAGCCCCATAGCACCTCCCAAGACCCAGCACCCTGCCCAGATCGTGCACCTAGCAACCCAATTGGCCAGCTAAATTGTAATATCATTTGACCAGAAGAGCTGCAGCATACTACTTCATAGTGGCTGTGGGCCGAACTTAGAAATTTAGTTGAATGAGGAGCCCGAGCCAATAAGAGTGTAGGGATTTGGAAGGCAAAGTGGAAGCCGGCTACAGTACGCAAGCCGGATCCAAGCAAGGCTCCAGGATTTTGCTGAATTTGGGGGAGGGGGGGTATGCTGATATTACAGGGAGGCTGCACGGGCCCCCTGGAGCATGGGCATGGTTGCAATTGTGACACTTATTGTTACGTCCATGACTATAATGATTTTGTCACTGGATTGATGCAACATATGATCTACAGTGCTAGCTTCTCTGTGTCTCTGTACCTGTTTGTTAATGCCTTCCTGTCACTAGCACATTCATGCTTTCAGAATCTGATGTGAGCATGGGAGGCAGCAGGGTTTTAATAAACCATGTTTTTGCTGTGAATTATGTATAGTCTGACAGTTACCTCCCATCTGTATGATTTGGAAATTAAAGTAATGAAACTGTCTCTTGAGGTTTGCTTGATTTTTACACTTACCAAGCTGAGATCTCCTCTCACTGTATACAGAATTACTAGTCATAGTGGCAGATCCTATAGCGAAGTTTCCAGTGCTCAGAATATCATAGAGACAGTCTGTATTTCCACCACAAGTGCTGTTTGCTTTCTGGAGAAATGCTGGGTCACTGGACAAAAGCAGCTCATCAAGGAACATTGGTACAAAACTATTGTTGTTGTAAGTGTACCAGGATTCTTCCATAGTTGTGTTGTATAGGAATATTGTATCTTCAGGTGTTGTTTTCCCTATAAAACAAAAACAAATATACAAACTAATTACAGCTATACTCTTATCACACCTCAATCTGCTTTAGTTACTCTGTGGCAATCACAATATTACAGATTATATTTTGTTCCACACTGTATCACCAGCCAGGTTTTTAATGGTAAAATGTAAAAAAAAAATGTAAATATAAACATAGAGGATTTATTAAAAATATGGTTGAATAAATATATATATATATATATATATATATATATATTGCATATAAGTGTATATATATGTGTATATATATTATATATATATATATATATATATATATATATATATATATATATATATATATATATATATATATATATATATATATATATATATATATATCAAGCTGCAGAAGCACCAAAAGCTGCCTCTCTGTTTGTACTCAGTAGGGTTTATTTACCAAAGGCAAATAGAATAAAATACTCTGCATGTGCAATTGCTCCAGAGCTTAGTAAAATGAGCATAAGCTCTGCTGACTTCCATCATCCAATCATATACAAGCAAAAATTATAGTTTTTTATTATTATTTTTTTTAATTTTCCTTGCATGGGTATTTTTTGCAAAGTGCAGCATTACCTCATTTACTAAGCTCTGGAGCAAATGCCCTTGCAGAGTGCACAGTCTATTTACCTTTAGTAAAGCACCCCCAGTGTATTTGGTTAAAATTAGGGTTGAGTTGAACATACCTGGGTTTGGTTCATGAGACATTTGCCAAACAGCTCACTGGTTTGGATATTAATTGGAACCACATTAAAGCCAATGGGAACCAAATCTTTAAAATAAATTAGAACCATTTTCAGGGCCAATAGGCAAGGGAATATTAACAAATGTTGTGGGGGCTGTGCACTGCCGGGGGGGACATGTACCAGTGCAAAAAAATATATATATTTAAATACCTTTTTGCAGGGGGCAGCAATAATACCCATTCTTTTGAAAAACAAGCCTGAGGTAGGTCTTAAAGTAACATTAATGCTTTCATTTGTTTCATAGCCTACATTAAGGTAAAAAAACCTTTCGGTTTTAGAACCACTTTAAACTTGTCTATGAAGTGACAAGCCTGTATAATGTATACAGCAAAACTTACAGGTAAAAACTGTTGTTTAAATTGCCAGTAAAAAATAGCTCCCTACCAACTTGGCTTTACTTGTAAAAAACATCACACAGACCCCCCAATGTACATACTAAACCCCTGCAGGTCTGCTATGTATTTTGGGGGGACCTTTGGTGGTCCCTTGCCATTTTGTTTTTTAACAAAAAAAGAATAAAAAAATATGCTCATAGGAAAAATTTTAATTACTGGCATGTTTTACTTTCTTAACTATCACTATTGCTGTTAAAAAGTTAACAAAAATTGTGGGACTAGTCAAACCCATCCTATCCTTGATTTCCTATTTTGGATTTTAAGGGGGTGCCCCATCAAAAAAAAAAAATTACAAGGGGTCTCACCAGTAGCTGACCTATACCAGGACACATGCCCTCAATATGGGGTGGGTACCCTGCCAGGAGGCTCCCCTCTGGGAAAGGGCCTCTTCCCCACAATCCTGACCCAGTGGTTGATTATTGGAATCCAGAAATCCCAGATACTGAATCCAGATACCGCCTCCCCCATGTGAATGAGTAAGAGTTAATAATATCCCTACTCTTTTACAAAAAAATATTAAAAGCAAATAAACCCACCACACATTTTGACGCCTCCTTTGTAAAAAAAAAAAAAAAATGCCCCCTGAGGTAAATCCATCATAATTCAGTGATGCAGATCCTCATGATCAAGGATGCCCTCTAAGGCTTGCAGCTGAATTACAAACAAAGAGGCAAATATAGTGGATGATGTCAATGACCAATTATGTCTATATTACTTAGGCAATAATAGCCAGGGCCAGTGACTCCTTTCAGCTGGCCAAAATTCTGACAATCCAGCAGAGACTGGACCATTTGCGATCTATGCATGGGCACTGTGGCTGAACAGAATTTGTTGACTTATATAGAACTGCCCTTTCAGATGTTTAGCCACTGGCACTCGAGCAATGCTACAGGCTGTAGTCTGCAGTGCTGATCAGTGTATTCTAATGGCAGGGAAGTGTTGTCCCCCCCCCCCCCCCCCCCCCGTCAAAATGCAATAGCTCAATTGGGAGGATTCCCCCATCCACCTTCATTATGTATTTTCTCTTAGGACTACAATACACAGAAAAAAGAAAAAAAAAAATACTTGAATGTCATGAAGAAATTGCAGTACTGGCATTCTGTCACTTCAGGTCTACCTGCTGCGTAGAGCAAACAGTTATGACAATTAAATATTCTCTTACATGTCATGCCAAAGTCGAAGATCTGTGAGTCGTTTGGCTTTGTGTTGTCATTATATGGCAATGTGGAGCCATAAGCAGTCAGGAAGTCATCATTTGGATTTCCATTTAATACCCCTGAAATAAAATAGAAGAGGTAAATATACATTTGACAAATCATGAAACAACAAGGCAACAACAATAAAGTCTGTTCCCCCTGGTGTGACTTTGTTTCAAGTTATACAGCAATAAGTAGATTTTGCCAGTGTGTAGGAAGATTGAATAGTTACCTCCCTATCAATGAAAGCAGTAACATTTGATTTACTAAAACTGGAGAGTAAAAAATCTGGTGCAGCTCTATATAGAAAACCAATCAGCTTCCAGGTTTTATTGTCAAAGCTTACTTGCACAAGCTGAAGTTAGAAGCTGATTGACTACCATGTAGAGCTGCACCAAATTTCACACCCTCCAGTTTTAGTAAATCAACCCCATTGTGTAGTTACTTATCAAAAAGCCCTAAATGACAATATAGGTATTAGTGAATTGAACTGTAATGTCTGTCTGGGGACTACTGTTCCCCTTTTTGTCCCAGTTAAAGAAAACAAAAATAGTGTTAAGAAAAAAGCATAGGCTGTGATTACTGCTAGCTGTCTGACTTTAAAATTTTCTTAGTCACTGACCCTGAACAGTTATAGAGAGTTCTGACTTTACTGAACGCATGCTTGTTTCTAATGTGTGACTCAGAAGGCACTGATATAAAAGACAGCCAGTCATTTAACCATTCTAGAAGTAGATGCAAAAGGAAAACCAGTGTATTTTTCACAAAACAGGGTCAAAGTAAAATTTTAAAAAATATATGATTTGTGGAATATGTACAAATTTCCACGCTGCAAGTACAGGAAAATGACTGTAGATGTGCCTGCAATATACCATATTATATTCCAACTTTTCTCTTTGACATGACAGCACGGTTCTAAATGACTAAACACATGGTGTCAGCCCTGCCTACTTAAATTATGATGGATTACAGGAAAAACAGTCTTCTCCAGAACCCCACCTTGTGTATAGGCAGTGAGCATGGACATTTATTAGATCACAGGATTTCTGACAAAATCACATGCAATTTTTGTGCTCATTGAAAAGCTATAGGAAAACATTTTCAATGGTATAGACCAAGTAAAAGAATTTCATTGTTAGTGTTTAGTTTTGGGCAAGTGTTGGGCGAGCGGCTGCACAGTTCATTCTAAGCCCTGATTGGGTAAAGCTTTGCCTGATCAGGGCACATTGAATAGCTGGTGGTTTAAGGAGCAGGCTGGGAAGCCGGTCTCTGCATCTATAACAATGGATGAGCCATCAGCTGTCAACATTGCTGAAAATAGAATAATGAAAAAAGAAAGGTGTTTGGGGTCCCCCCAATCCATACCAGGCCATTTGGGTCTGGTATAGATTTTAAGGAGAACCCCATGGCAAAATGAACCCCATGCCCCCCCCAAACCATACCAGGACACATGCCCACAACATGGGGGGGTGCTTTGGGGCAGGGGGGCTCTGCCTCCTTGCTCCCAAATCACCTTGTCCCCATGTTGATGGGGACATGGGCCTTCTCCGCAAACCCTGGGCTGTGGTTGTGTGGGTCTGCAGGTAGGGGGCTTCTTGAAATCTAGAAGGCCCCTTTGACAAGGGGGCCCCCACATCCCACCCCCTCTATGTGAAAGACCCCTACCCCTTTACCCCTACTCATTTACCAAAAAAAGTGTCTAAGAGAAAAAAAAAAACGGTTTTTGACAACTCCTTTATTAAAAATTGAAAAAAAACAATGTCCCCCGATATAGCTCCTTCGTCAATTATGATGCCCGACGCCACCTTCGTCTCAGTTCTGCCTGAGACGAAGACTAACCACTGGCTGCCTGCTCCACCGTTTGACAGTTCTTAAATAGATAAGAGGTAGGGCCACCTGGCGATGTCACCTGGTAACTCCAATGTGACGTCACCGAACCAGCATTCGCCAATTGGTGATGTCACATGGGGACGGTGCCACCAGGTGATGTCACCAGGTGACTCCGTCCCTTACCTATTTAAGAACTGTCAAGCAGCGGAGCAGGCAGTCAGCGGTTAGCTTTCGTCGCAGGTGGAGCTTCCCCCCCTTTTTTCAGGTCCGATGGTGGTGGTGGGCATCGTGAGTGATGATCTACATCGGGGGACATTGTTTTTTAATTGTCAAAAACTGTGTGTGTTTTTATTTATTTTTTGACACTTTTTTTGTGTATGTGTAGGGGTACTATATACCCCACAATCATTCACATGGAGGGAGTGGGATCTGGGGGCCACCTTGTTAAAGGGGGCTTTCGGATTCCAATAAGCCCCCTTCCCGCAGATCCACTCAACCAAATCACAGGGTTGTCGGGAAGTGGCCCTTGTCTCCAAAGCACCCCCCCTGTTCAGGTCATGTGGCCTGGTATGGTTCAGGAAGGGGGCGTTTGCTCATCGCATGCTTGCATAAGGATCTGGTATGGATTTTGGGGGTACCCCATGCCATTTCTTAGAAAAATTTTGGCATGGAGTTTCCCTTAAAACCTATACCAGACTCAAATAGCCTGGTATGGATTGGGGGGGACCCCCTATGCCTTTGTTTTTTTACAATTTTTTTTAAATTTTGTATTGTATTGTCGGGAATTTGAATGTCATTTTTGTTAGTTAATAAATGGCAGTTTTGCTGAAGCAGGTTCCATACACGGTACAGATGCACCATGTTACAGGCAGACTAAGGGGACCCCCTAGGTACTATATTTAAAAGGAATTATTAATTTTTGTTGTTTTACTTTAAGCATTTGTTCCTGTAAAAACAAACTTAAAAAAATAAATAAAACTTACATTGATGCATATCCCCCAGGGCAGTACCCAGGCACCCATACCCTTTTCATAGCCAATAACTTGAATATAAGCCTTTAAAATTTGAACTTTTGATATTTCAAGTTTGGATCCCATATAGTTCACGGCTTGAGTCTGAACTTTTTACATGTTCGGGAGTTCTGGGGTGAACCGAACTGGGGGGTGTTTGGCCCATCACTATTAGTGTTACATACAGTCAGGTCCATAAATATTGGGACATCGACACAATTCTAATCTTTTTGGCTCTATACACCACCACAATGGATTTGAAATGAAACAAACAAGATGTGCTTTAACTGCCGACTTTCAGCTTTAATTTGAGGGTATTTACATCCAAATCAGGTGAACGGTGTAGGAATTACAACAGTTTGTATATATGCCTCCCACTTTTTAAGGGACCAAAAGTAATGGGAAAATTGGCTGCTCAGCTGTTCCATGGCCAGGTGTGTATTATTCCCTCATTATCCCATTTACAAGGAGCAGATAAAAGGTCCAGAGTTCATTTCAAGTGTGCTATTTGCATATGGAATCTGTTGCTGTCAACTCTCAATATGAGATCCAAAGAGCTGTCACTATCAGTGAAGCAAGCCATCATTAGGCTAAAAAAACAAAACAAACCCATCAGAGAGATAGCAAAAACATTAGGTGTGGCCAAATCAACTCTTTGGAACATCCTTAAAAAGAAAGAACGCACCGGTGAGCTCAGCAACACCAAAAAACCCGGAAGACCACGGAAAACAACTGTGGTGGATGACCGAAGAATTCTTTCCCTGGTGAAGAAAACACCCTTCACAACAGTTGGCCAAATCAAGAACACTCTCCAGGAGGTAAGTGTATGTGTGTTAAAGTCAACAATCAAGAGAAGACTTCACCAGAGTGAATACAGAGGGTTCACCACAAGATGTAAACCATTGGTGAGCCTCAAAAACAGGAAGGCCAGATTAGAGTTTGCCAAACAACATCTAAAAAAGCCTTCACAGTTCTGGAACACCATCCTATGGACAGATAAGACCAAGATCAACTTGTACCACAGTGATAGGAAGAGAAGAGTATGGAGAAGGAAAGCAACTGCTCATGATCCAAAGCATACCACCTCATCAGTGAAGCATGGTGGTGGTAGTATCATGGCGTAGGCGTGTATGGCTGCCAATGGAACTGGTTCTCTTGTATTTATTGATGATGTGACTGCTGACAAAAGCAGCAGGATGAATTCTGAAGTGTTTCAGGCAATATTATCTGCTCATATTCAGCAAAATGCTTCAGAACTCATTGGACGGCGCTTCACAGTGCAGATGGACAATGACCCGAAGCATACTGTGAAAGCAACCAAAGAGTTTTTTTAAGGGAAAGAAGTGGAATGTTATGCATTGGCCTAGTCAATCACCTGACATGAATCCGATTGAACATGCATTTCAGTTGCTGAAGACAAAACTGAAGGGAAAATGCTCCAAGAACAAGCAGGAATTGAAGATAGTTGCAGTAGAGGCCTGGCAGAGCATCACCAGGGATGAAACCCAGCGTCTGGTGATGTCTATGCGTTCCAGATTTTAGGCTGTAATTGACTGCAAAGGATTTGCAACCAAGTATTAAAAAGTGAAAGTTTGATGGATGATTGTTAATCTGTCCCATTACTTTTGGTCCCTTAAAAAGTGGGAGGCACATATACAAACTGTTGTAATTTCTGCACCGATAACCTGATTTGGATGTAAATACCCTCAAATTAAAGCTGAAAGTTTGCAGTTAAAGCACATCTTGTTCATTTCATTTCAAATCCATTGTGGTGGTGTATAGAGCAAAAAGATTAGAATTATGTTGATGTCCCAATATTTATGGACCTGACTGTACACTTTAACTAACACATATTAAATATTTACATATTGTACTCTTGACCCACTATTCTAAACTGAGCTGGTGTGGACATATATATTAGATGCTTCATATTAACACAAGTCACTTACCGAGGAGACCTTCAGTCCTGTTTTGATATGTTGATTGCAATGTCACCACAAAACTCAAGATGCCCAGGTTAGCAGAACAAGAAACAGAGATGCCATTGTCAAACAGAACTTTCGCTTCCCCAGTTTTTGTCCTTCCAAATCCCACATTGTCGACATAAGTAAGATTGTCTAAAAATAAAATAACAACCCCATAATGGATCAGTGAACCCTAAAAATATTGCATTTACATAGTGACAAATTATAAAAATCTTCAAATGTAAATGGTTTGTATTGGGTGGCATTTTTTCAAAACCAGTAAAAGAGAGGTAGAGGCTGATTTACTAAAGCAGTTGCTCATTTTAGCTCAGTAAATTGTGTGAATATTTATTTGAATTATACAACAATGTGAAATACAAATTCCTGTTCACTCTGAATACCCAATCATGTGTAAATGAGATAGGTAAACAGGAATTTGCTTTTCACATGATTGGACAATTGATGTGAATATTCAAATAATTTTGATTATTTGTGAAGATTTTAAAATCCTTCAGTAAATCAGCCTCATGACATCCACATTGCATTACGATGTACCCTTCTCACCTCCACACAATTGAGAACACCTTGCAATATGCCATAATAAATTGTTGATTAAACTGTTCATCTTGACTTAATTTCCAGAATTATAAATATATAATAATTACAAAGAAAAAAGTTTTACTAAGGGCAAACATATGGCTGTGTACAAGAGTGGTGCCATTGTGAAAATAAGAGGCTTAAAAGCTAAATTACTATGTGTAGTGGCATTAATCCCAAAAACAAAAACGTGTTGTATATTGCAGCTTACCAAACCATAAATGCAGTAGTTGAATTGTCAGTTGTGGGAGTGGGTAGTGTTAGTTGCACTAGCAGATTTAGATGGACTTTACTAAAACCAAAGCTGAACTCCAGCTAGAGCTTTAGAATCAGTTACAGCAACAGTTTTCCTTTTCTTTAGGGATAAAGGCTTTACAAAAATAAATAAAAGCTGATCATTGAAGGCACCTCTGTCATGTTTGTCATGTTAAGTGTTTCTCCTACCCTCTGCCACTTTTGCTAGACTGCTTGATCTGATAAAGGACATTGAAAAATAGTAGACGTACTTGCTGGATAAACAGGTGAAAATAAATGGCAAAAGCATAAAAAGGAGACTAATACAGCCATTGCATCTATAAAAAGATAATCTACAATACAATAAATGTTTGAGTTTAATACTACTTTATTGTTACAATCCCAGCTTTGCCATATCTATGTAAATAGATCACCATAGCATCTTTTTCACCCCATAAGCATAGGCTGCTATGTTCAGATGATGTTTGATGCATGTTCATTTACTTCCTTTTGCAAGACTACAACAACAGTGTGAACTGAACAATCACCCATAAAAGAGGAAAGTTTAAAACTCATTTTACCCACCTGAGAGTTCAATGAAGGTCCCATTGTAGCTCACTGTGGTTTCGTTAGCATTCTTTAAGCTCCATTGAATCTGAAATGCAAAGTTTAATAATCAGTTTACAGGGGTTATTAAACAAAGCCTTTGTATATTTTCTTCCTGTGTTCATTACCTGGTCACCATAGGATGTGGAAGCTGCCAATGCCACAAAGTTGGTTGCATAGCTGGTTCCATTGCCAGCTCGGGCCGTGCGTCCTTGAAGTCTGAAGACAACTGTGTCATTTTCATCCTTTGCGTTGGTCAAAGTAAATTCACCCAGACCATTAAATGTATATCTCAAACCATCCAGAGTGTTAATATGAGGGTCTCCATAGAAAAATCCTTTCAGTAAAAATAGAAAAAAAAATGATTTATAACTTTCTTTAAAACTGTGTATATCTTCTTCGGAAGAAAAGAAAACTTAAAAGCTTTAATGCAAAATTTTACTCATAACTTGATAAAAAATAATGTTCTTTAGCAAGGAGCACACATTCCACAATAATAATTATGCTACCAAAATTAGTGTGCTGTAAATTGCATCCAGCATTGTTCCTGCTTCTTCTTGTTGGAGGCTGCCATTTTTCTGAAGCCCAGAGCCTCTGAGCAGCTGTAAATATTTAAGCTGTCAGCAGATTGGCCTCTAGTGGCTCTGATTTTTAGCAGATTGCTATAAATAGAGTGCAACTGAGCATGTGCAAAGCAGGGTGAGACAACGAGGGGATTTACTAAAATGGGCACACATAGAATCTGGTTCAACTTTGCATAGTAACTAATAGGCTTCTAACTTCAGCTTGTTCAATTAGGCTTAGACAATAAGACCCCATTCACACTGAATGCGGCTTTGCATACCTGCAAAAGGGGCCTGCCTGAAGTGATCCAGCAGAATGTAATTTTCTGAATAAAGTTTAACTTTAATATGCACTTGCTACTGCTATTTTATACAATCCTTATGGGAATGTCAGTTCAAGCCATGAACAATTATTTGTATTATTTCAGTTTATTTATTTGCAGGAAGAACCATCAAGCCTGACACTGCTGACCTACCACTATAATGTTTGTTGCCTGGCTATCATGCTGAAGCAGGCTATTTCTCTTTTTTTGTACAGACTTAACTGAAGTAATTCTACTCTAATGTCTATGCTGATTATTTTAATTGTTTATTTAGTCTTTTAGTATATGGTATATTGTATGTATACAATTCTGTAAGTTACTAAGTAGACATACAAATCTGTGGAAGAGTGACAATGATCCCTTTGTTTGGATACAAATGATTTGGTAGGGTTGTAACCCACACCAAAGATGCATTAGGTCCTTAACAAGGGTGATTACGCATGTACACCAGATTCCAGAGGCATGAAATAGCGGATTCTCATAGTTGGGATTACAGGTGTATGCGAATAGTGGTGGCCAATTGGTAATTACCAGTAACCATTGCTATTTTCATACACCTGTCATCCCTGCCACAACAATGTGATTATTTTTTATTGTATTGTATTTTTACAGTAGGAAGGATAGATCCATCCCATTATGGGTGGAGTTAAAACAAGCTATATGGTGAATGATTTACTTATAATGATTTATGTGTTGGGATAATTTCATGTTTTTTTCCCCTGCAATAAGAAAGATAATCTAATCCTGTTATGGGTGGAGACCATCTCAATATAACAGATTGCCTGAAGGTGGTAAATGGTGAATGAATAATGGTGAATTTCCAGAAAAATAATTGTGTCTTTGGTGTTGTTTCATGGGCACATAGGGGTTGATTTACTAAAACTGGAGAGTGCAAAATCTGGTGCAGCTGTGCATGGTTTCCAATCAGCATCTAACTTCAGTTTCTTCATAAAATCTTTGACAAAAAAAATCTGGAAGCTGGTTTCTATGCACAGCTGTACCTGATTTTGCAATCTCCAGTTTTAGTAAATCAACCCCATAGATGTTGTGGAGGTACTTTGGTGGTAAAAATATGTTTTTAGAATCCCAACATTTATAAAAAAAATGAAAGATTGTTTATATTTTCAAAAATCAGATGGTAAAAGTCTATTCTTTTATCACTTTTCTTTTTACAAAAGAAAGTACCCACTCAATTTGGGGAGAGTTAGCATCTGATCTATAGTAAAAGGATTTGCCTTTATTTCTTTTTGTTTACAATCTGGGCACTAGGGCTTTAACCGCTTCCTGACCAACCACCGCAGTTATACTGCGGCAGGTTGACTCCCCTGCGCGAGCCGTCATAGCTATATGTTGGCTTGCGGGGTCGGGATAGCGGGCACACGCACCGCCCACTACACAGTGGGGGTGCCGGTGCTCGTGGCCAATGGTTGTGATGACCGATGGCCACGAGCGATCGTGAACAGGAGAGACAGAACAGGGATGAGTGTGTGTAAACACACACTTCCCGTTCTGTTCTGACAGGAGTGAATGATCGTGTGTTCCTTTTAGCTAGGAAACACAATACATCACTTCCTCCAGTCAGTCCCCTCCCCCTTCAGTTAGAATCACCTCCCAGGGAACACAGTTAACCCCTCGAGCGCCCCTTAGTGTTAACCCCTTCACTGTCAGTGACATTTTTACAGTAATCAATGCAATTTTATAGCATTGATCACTGTATTAATGCCAATGGTCCCAAAAATGTGTCAGAATTGTCCGATGTGTCCATAATGTCGCAGTCACGATAAAAATCGCAGATCGCAACCATTACTAGTAAAAAATAATAATAAAAATGCTATAAATCTATTTTGTAGACGCTATAACTTTTGCGCAAAGTAATCAATATACGCTTACGTTGATTTTTTTTACCCAAAATATGTAGAAGAATACGTATCGGCCTAAACTGAGGAAAAAAAATTAAAAAAAATTTTTAAAAATAAAAACCGCATAGGCGATCAAATACTACCAAAAGAAAGCTCTATTTGTGGGGGAAAAAATGATGTCAATTTTATTTGGGTACAACGTTGCAGGACCGCGCAATTGTCAGTTAATGCAGCGCAGTGTCGAATCGCAAAAAGTGCTCTAGTCAGGAAGGGGGAAAATTCTTCTGGGGCTGAAGTGGTTAAGAAATCAGATCTTCTACATACCTAGGCGTGGAGGGATATAGTTGTCACAATAATCCAGAGGTCTTTTCTGTCTGTAAAGGTTACAAAGGTAAGTGGATTCTGAATATCTGCAACAAGTGTTGTAGGGGTCAATCTCCTCAACTGAAAAATAAAGATAGAGTGTTTATTTGAACAATTAATTTGTTAATCAGTTATGGAATATTGTTTAATTTTCATGATTATATCATTCAATACCTTTATATAGTTGTCTTTGAGGAGGAAGAACTGTATTCCAGAAGTAGTTATTATAAGCTGTTTGGTTAGAGTAATATTGGAAGGTATTAAAGGAGGTCCATGGAGTTGGGAGGTATTGCTCCTTCTCACCGTAAACAAGGGCTCCACTCCAGCTACTATAGTAACATCTACTCCCAGCCCCATTTCTGGAGGGGAACATATTTTGTACTGTCAAGTATTGTTCTGAAACAGACAAATTAATAGAATAAAGTTACACTGGTTATATTAATGCGCTTTAGCAAATGCATGAATATGCTATAAGTTGTCCATTATAAGGTGTATGAATATGCCATTAAATAGATTCAGTGTATAATAATTCAATTACTATAATCCTTTCAAAAAGTTATATAGACAACAATGAATAAGTATGATAATGAATAAATATTTATGGCACAACTGTATACTCGGTGCAGAGGGACTCCAGTGATTCACAGACTATTAACCACAAAAAGATGTTCCTAACACCTAAAATTTCTTTACAGTCCCCTGTATTGTGACTCATCCTATACCTTTAAGGTAGGTTGGGACTTGATAAATGGGAGTTTTCCCCATCAAGCAAGTATAACTGCATCCAACTTCTACATGCAAGGAACTTATCTGATGTTAAGATACACATATTGCTATGGGGTATTGCAATATTCTGTGCCTTGCAATTTTCATTTTCTGCGTGAATATCTGTATAAAGCTTGATTTTAAAGTTTCAGCAATAAATAACGAATCTCATGCTGGGTAACTGATGAAAAATAGGACAAATAGTATGCAGTTTTATTTTCTACACATAGTAGTCATAACCTTAATGTAATTTTAATATACGACACACATGCAACAATTTGCATTATTATCCATTGATTTATGCAGTGTTCCAAATGAAAATTCAAGTATTAAACATTACCAGATGCCTTCTTGATGTCAAAGCCATAGTTCAAAATGTTAAATTCATTAGTGAAAGAGGAGTCCAAAGTTGCCTGATTGTAAGTACATGGACATGGAGATGTGCTGGAGAGCCAATATGGAATTTCCTCTTTATAATACCACTGCAGACATTGTAGCCTTGAATTGATGGTGCTCTGACTGTTGCTGTCTAGACGATATGCCCATCTTCCTTTTTTACCTTGAAAAGTAAGGTAAAATGATAGAAATAAATATGGTATCTGTTAAACTTACAACATTTTACCTGAGCGATGTTTCCTCTTCTCACCTGTGTTGTAGCCGATGTACTGATCTGGACGGTATCTTTGCTTGATGCTTACAGATGTGTCTGTCTGTGGATCATTGAAAGCTGGGAAGTTGTTGACATTACGTGCACTAGGGATACCACTAGAAAGAGAGAATGATTTTAAATGTGTTTGTTATATTTACATGCAGTTACCAATACTACTGTGGAAGGTAAAACAGGCTGAAAGAAGAGGAAGAGCAAGGTACTCTACTGAAAGTCTTTACCTGTGATAGCCCATTTTTGGCAGATGGAATGTGGGGAGAGCGTTGAAGATCCACTTCATTCCTCCATCATCAAACAGGATTAGTGCAAACGAATATATTCCATCAGTAACCAAGATAACTTGGAAAGTGTTTGTCTAAAAAGAAAACCAAAGAGAAAAATATTAAATGTTCTAGATGTGCTTATTGTATATCCATTACTGTAGTGCTGGATTTCATTATGTATATTTGTTAATGGTATAATGCAGCTCCTATTGCTATTACTATATCACACAGCTCCAGGCTTTTGCGCTGAGTAGGATACAATTGCTTTACTTGTGTCCTAATGGTGAGCTGTAAAACAGCTCACCATTAGGCGGTAAAACACTGGTCCCTGCAATAGTGTGAATTGGCACTTTATATTTCTTTGCTTTCTGCGTGTTGCATTTTAATAAAAATGTACTGCTTTTTACAAAATGTTAAAGTGGACGTAATGTGTTATTGATTTAAAGTGGACGTAAGTTGTTCCTTTTTTAAGTGTTTTTTGTATTGTGCTAGTTTAACCACTTCACGCAAAATCACGTACCTGTATGTCATTTGTTAAAGTGGTTATACTGGGGTGATCCCAGCGGCTGCAGGCATCACCCCGGTACTCGGTACCGTGTTTTAGAGCTAGTGGTCGGCTATCTCACGATAACAACCAATGCGGCTAATGGCTAGCTCGGCAGTTAAAATAAGGAGCATGAGGGGATTTCCCCCTTTTCCCGCCGCCTTCTGTCGATGTGCCTGGGTCTCCCATCCGGCATGTCCACCGGCTGTGTGGAGTCCCGAAGGCAGCCGATTCAATCAGGTCTCCGATGTAAAAACACGGAAGCAACGTCACAGCGTTTTGAATACTTTGAAGTGCAAAGGAGGTATTTGGGGTCTTTTAGACTCCCAATCCCTCCATAAAGAGTACCTGTCACTACCTATTACTGTCACAAGGGATGTTTACATCCCTTGTAACAGCAATAAAAGTGATCAGATGTTTTTATTTTTTTTTTTAAAGGGACAGTGTTAAATGAATAAAAATTATAAAATAAATAAGAAAAAAAAGGAAGAAATTTTAAAGCACCCTCGCCCCCGCGATCTCGCGCACCAAAGAAAACACATACGCAAGTCACGTCCACAAATGTAAACGGTGTTCAAATAACACATGTGAGGTATTGCCACCATCCTTAGCGAGAGCAACAATTCTAGCAAATTCTACCTCCTCTGTAGCTCTGAACAGGTAACCGTTAAAAAATTGTAAATGTCGTCTACCGTAATTTGTCACCATTCCACGAGTGTGTGCAATTGTAAAGTGTAACATGTTAGGTATCTATTTACAATATGCAAAAAAAGTTCACAATATGCAAAAAAAACTTGGGTTAACTTTACTGTTTTATTATTTTTTAATTAAAAAAAGTGTATATTTTCCAAAAAAAAATGTGTTTAAAAGACCGATGCGCAAATACTGTGTGACATAACATATTGTAACGACTAACAAGACAAGGAATTGGTCGCACACTGGAACTCCAAATTATCTCGATGTCATCTTTATTGCTAAAAAGGGTCAGACAGATACAGGCAATGGTAGATGTTTCATAAGCGATAGCTTGCTTGTTCACAACCCAATTGTACAATTGTAACGACTGCCATGTTATTCTCTAGGGTCTTTGCTAAAAAAATATATATATATAGATATATATATATCTATATATATCTATATATATAGATATATATATCTATATATATATAGATATATAATGTTTGGGGGTTCTAAGTAATTTTCTAGCGAAAATTACTGATTTTAACTTGTAAGCAAAAAATATCAAAAATAGGCTTGGGGCTGAAGTGGTTAAAAACCATAACAAGCAATCAAAGATCTGTTTGCTGCTTTTAAGTGCTAACCGCACTTTGGATTTTGTATTATATGGGGCTACTAGATTCATATTTAGATGTGCACTGACAATAACACCTAATACGCCTTTCAAACAAGCTTTTAAAAGGGCCACTTTGCTTTCAAAATAATAATATCAAAGGTACAAGAGCTGAGATCCATCTACACACACTGAGAACCTTCTATACACAGGGGATTCAATCCTAACAGTATGGATAATCACTGGCACAGTGCAACACTCACATTGTTGACTTGGGTGTTCCAATAAGCGTTTGAGTTATAAATCCTAGATTTGAATGGAGGAACATTGTCCCATGTTATTTTGAGAGCCCATAAAGCTTTAAACTGAGTTAAGTTAAAATATGCAGCAACCGTGCTTTCCATTGATTCTTTAAATGTTGTGTTCACATTGGAGGACTGGAAGTCATAAACCTGTGATAAGAGAGTAATAATTAGAAAAGTACATGTATATATATATATATATATATATATATATATATATATATATATATATATTAATATTTTAATCATACAACATCCTTTTTTTTATACTCTGTTTTTATTTCATGTGATGTCATAAATAATATGAGCAGAAATAACATACAGTACATCATATGCATTGTGATGCCATCGGTAGTAGACAGAGTGAGAATGTAGGTATATCAAGGGCTATCACTTTGTTACGACAGCAAAGCATTAGACAGGGGTTTATTTACTAAAACTGGAGAGTGCAAAATCTGTTGCAGATGTGCACAGAAACCAATCAGCTTCTAACTTCAGCTTGGTCAGTTAAGCTTTGACAAAAAAAAAAAAAGGAAGCTAATTGGTTTCCACGCAGAGCTGCACCAGATTTTGCACTCTCCAGTTTTAGTAAATCAACCTCACGGTGCCTTTAATGCATCAGAATAATTTGTTGGCACATTAACAAAAAATAAATGCAGCAGTAGGAGGAGGAAGATAACAGAAAGGGAATTAAATTGGTGGCACGGACATATACAGTCTCTTCAATTAATGTCTTAAAAGTTTTCATTCATGTGTTAAACAGATGCTACCTGATGAATCCTGCCTACTAATGTTAAATTGTGTTGCAGATTCACGGGGTTCTGTAGCAGGACAGTTAGGAGGTCAAAGCTTCTCCCTTAGACTTATCAATTTCAAAGAAATAATACATCCAGCCTAAACAGATGTCTCAAAAATGTTCTGTTTTTCTCTAATGATCTAATGACCCATCTCTCTGATTTTTTTATTTGTCTACTTCTTTTTCCATTCCTGGATCATAGAACAGTGGTCCTGTCTATAGAACTGGGGTATCAGGCTTTTCAGGGGGTTACGGCATAACACTGCTTTTGTACGCTCTTAAAGGTGAGGGGACATCATGAAATATATCATGCAAAGGTGTAAATTGTATATGTCTGAGGGTAGTTTTTTTTTTGCTTTCAATAAGTTTTTATTTGAAATAACCAGACATAAATACAGAGAAGGACATCGTGTCAACATTAGCGTCACTGAATCGTGAACAGATCAAACCAATTAAGAGGTTGAAAAGTGCATACATTACATATAAAATAGCAAAAATATCTGTCTTGGGTGCTCACTTAATTGATAAACCAATCAAAATAACAAAAAGAACATGGAATTACTGGTTCAATTATTGAGGAATAGAATATCCCCCCTAATGGGAGTCAATACCGTAATCCCAGTGAGCTCAACACAACTATATGAGAACCTGCCCAAGACACCCAAATATATGTCCCAAAATGAAACTAACAAAGATACAAAGAAAAAATAATCCAACAATACAAATTTGAAGAGGAGAGAGTAGTTTTTTTAATCCATGGTGATATCGCTTTCCATAACGTCTGTATCTTAGGGACGGACCATCAGATGCCAAAAAGAGTCCTCTTGCGGGCATCCTCTCCAGCATGAGGAGCCTGGAAAATATTTTTGCCCGCATCCTTGGGGTCCTATACCAATGTGAGAAAAATCTATAACACATCTCCTGAGTTTTAGAACTGATGGAGGAGACATGTGATAACTGAATCATTTTTTGTAGTTGGGCAGGAGTCATTTGCTGACCTACTTATGTCCCCATTCTCCCATAAAATACAGGATTTGCTGCGAACAGCGAGACAACATAAATTTATATATGAGTCAGGAGGTGTTGGAATTGCCAGTTTACGGCACAAATGCTGCCTGCAACTTAGGGATCAGCCTGTTCAGAAAGTCGGAGAGTTGTCAGTAGCACCAGTGGTCCAACAACCAAATTTTGGGGTAACTGCTCTAAGCATGCAGCATAAGGGGGTCAAGTAAATGCAGCCCACATTCCCTTCTCTTCTCCAAGTTCTGAAAAATCCTATATCCCATATTCCCTGAAAAGGGGCTAAAGGTGATGTGTGTCTCCAGTAATGTTCAATCTGTCCCATAACCATAAGTGTGGTTGATATGAGTGGTGATGTCCAGCTTGACAGACCCTGCTGCTTTGCTGGTATCCATGGCACTTCTGCTAAGTTTTGTCCTGCTGTTGTCTTTTCTAAGGACACCCAGAGTTTAATACCCTGTATTATGGTACCAATTGTAAATTAGCACCATTGCCATTGCTTTGTAATATAGGTTAATGTCAGGGAGGCCCAGGCCTTTGTTCATTTAATGTCTGTGTAAAATAGAATAAGCCAGGCAAGGTTGCTTCCCTTGCCAGACAAAACTCATTATTAATTTATGAAATTGTTTAAAGAACCCTAGTGGCAGTACAATAGGCATGCAACATTCCATTTGACATGGCATGAGACCTGCCTTCTAAGTGCCATGGAAGTTAACAGTTATATTATTCAAGTGAAGTCAATTAGACAAAACCCTCAAACAGAAGACCTGTGAGCAATTTTGGAGAGAGGGACATAAAGGGAGAGCAAGATTATGAGTGACAAATATCTGTTAATTATACTTTTCTTTGGTCTCTCTCTTGCAAATCATAAGATATATGGGGTTATTTACTAAAGATGTAGAGGCTGTTCACAAATGTTCCCTTCGCTTGGTAAACAAGGTGAGGTCTGGTGAAGCCTGCTGTCCTAAGCACGGTTTAATTAGTTGAAATTGCTATAACAAATACTAAGCATTTAATTATTTTTAAATAAAGAGACATCTAAAGTCAATGTTTCATACCCATAAACTGCCCATGGCCAGAGCCACCCAAGAACGTAACTCTCAAGATGGTACCCTACCCCCTCCAGAGTGCACCCAATTTTCCCATCCCACTTGGATTCTTGTTGGCCTTGTCAAGCCTCCCATGGCACTCTTCTTCATATCTGGTGGGCATGCCCCCCCCCACCCTAAAGCTTTGGGGCTCTGTTGTTTCTTCTCTACGATCTATTTACCCAGGAATTGGCTTCCAGTTCACCTAAACTTTTTTTTTCTTTTTTGTGGTTGAAGAATTGATCCCTAGACAATGGAAATCTTCACCTTTGTTCCCTGAATGGCTTCAGACCAGCTCTTACCATTATGCATATGGAAGAATTGGTGGCTGAAAAACATAACACCTATGAGAAGTTCAAAAGGGTCTGGCTGGTATGGATGATCTTTAAGGACTCTCCCCAAATACATAACTTTTTGGAAGACCTTCGCTGAAGTCCATTGTTGTGATCCCATTCATTTTCTTACTGCTTTCATATCTGCTATTATATCACTGTCTTTTTTAGCACTTCTGCTGTCACTAGAGGTTCCATCCTGACACCCACCACTGCGCGAGATCCACTGCCAACTTTTACTTACAGACCTATGCCCCATCCCTGCTCTGCACTCCCTCTTTCCCCTTTCTTGCCTCTTTATCTCTAATCTCTTCTTCTTATCTTGTCCCCTGGATATGATATTTCAATAAATAGTGATTCAGGACACATTTGTTCTCTCCCATCTCTCAAGATTACTATGACTTACTCAATTACATGGGATGTCTCCCTTCTGCTACTACAGTTTTTTCTTCCCGTACCCTTATATTCTCCCTGCAGCATACAACTGGATTACCCTTCGGTGGAGATATGGTATGCTATCTTTGTTCTTCATTGTATTATCCTTTTAAAAAAACAATAAAAACCTGTTTGTCTAAATTTGATGGTTCATTGCTAGATGCTGGAGGGTTAAATCACCTGACAGTTTTTTCTATGTCTTTGGTTTTTTATTTCTATAGCTCTCTGTGTTTTGGGTTCTTGGGTCTGCATACCTGCTATAGCCATTATGCGGGGTCCCAGTCTGTTAGATGTTTTAATTTATTTTATAATAGGGGAAATACTAATATAGATACTAGAAAGGTCTAAGACGGGTGGGAACACTCAAGGTTCAGAGTTGGAAATAGTGGCAGGAAGATCTCTCTGTTGGAGAATCCAAGATGAATAAAAAAGCCTAGAGTTTACTCAATCAACCATGCTCTACCAATAAATAAATATCACTTTTCGGTGAACCGACCTTTCAAAGAGTATTGAATCATTTTGTAACTGTCCAATAGCCTACATGACATTACCTGATAAAAGATATCCCCAAAACCAGAGAGATCAACATCAGCCCAGAAGGCAGCTAGAATTGGGGGTGTATATGGATCATTGCTTTCGAAGGTTGTGTAAGGATAACTCAGTGCATAGGTGCGGTCATATATGTTGCGTTGAAAAACAATAACACCATTATCTGTGAACTGGAAAACACAAAGAAAATGATCACATCTTAACATTATCTTATATGGCTTAAGTTAAATAGACACATACATTTGATAGGTAATTAAACAGTTGTCAGCTTTCACAAATACATCTTACAATGGATTTCATACTTACGTATAGGTTGTTATAAAATGCGGAGTCAAATGGAAAACCAACAGGGACATTAATTAAAGGAGAAACAAAGTCACTGAGGCGTTTTGTTGCTTTGCTGTCCCCTGCTGAAGGGCCATAGCTGAATAAACGTATTTCTGAATAAAAGAAATCACAGTGGAATCTTATTTAGTATGAATCCCCAATGTTAATTCATTACAGGAATTATCTCTGCAAAAACCATCTGCAACCTGCAATCAAGTTTCCAGAATGAAATCATATCTATGGTCAAAATATGAACCATATATTCATTTCCAAATTGTATTTCAATCCCCACACATTTACTTCCTTGTATTCTGTGACATATATTCATTATGCCCTGTGAGTAGGCATTGCTGTGTCACACATTTTAAAGAGCCTGTCTTCTGAACTACAGAGGTACTCAGAGGAGGAGTTTTAGGAGGTCAAGTCAGTAGAGGAATCACAGCTTGCAGGCAGCAAGGTACCATGGAACATATACTACTTAGCAATTAAAATTGATCAGCAGAAGAGAAGCTGCAAAGCATCTAGAGACTACAGGAAGTTGTGGAAAGAGATGCCAGTAGACAGAGGCGGCTCTAGACTTTGTGAGGCCTTAGGCAAAACTTAGACATGAGGCCCCACTCACTCCCATAATGGGAAAAAAAAATTCAAGGGATGAAAATGAACTGTATTAGGAGGGTACAGTATAGGCGAGTGGACAGTACAGGGGGTAGGTGAGTGGGCATAATAAAGATATATTTTCCTCAAGCAGAGCTGCACAGGGAAGCTGCTCTCACAGATCCTACCTATTCTGGTAGGCTGTCACAAAGAGAGAAATAAAAGGGGGATGGGTGGAGAGGGAAGGAAGGAAGGAAGGAAGGAAGGAAGGAAGGAAGGAAGGAAGGAAGGAAGGAAGGAAGGAAGGAAGGAAGGAGAAAAAAAGAGAAAGAAAGAGAAAGAGAAAAAAAGATGGAAGGAACAAAAGAAAGAAAGATGGAAGGAAGAAAGATGGAAGGAATGAAAGAAAGAGAAAGAAAGATGGAAGAAAAGAGAAAGAAAGAGAAAGAAAGAAAGAAAGAAAGAAAGAAAGAAAGAAAGAAAGAAAGAAAGATGGAAGGAAAGATAGATAGATAGAGGCAGAGCAGAGAACACTGCCGAGGAGAGTGGGCGGGGCAGACACAGGAGGAGAGGGCGGGAGGAGGAGGAGCAGAAGCTCTCTCTCCTCTTCTGTCTGGCTGTGCGGGCAGCAGGGGGAGGGGGGAGATCTGTCAGAGCTCTGCACTGAGCGGCTCTCCATGTCTGTGATCCGGAGCTCCGATCACACGTCTCACTCGCAGCCCATATCTCTCCCTGTAGCAGAGCGAGGGGCTACGGGTCTGTGTGATGGCGGAGATCTCTGCTGCTGGAAGGGCGGCTCTCTAATTAGGTAAACTAGCCAGCTGTGCGAGGCCCCTATGACTGCGAGGCCTGAGGCCACCGCATATTTCGCCTAATTAGAGAGCCGCCTCTGCCAGTAGAAATGCAGCACTCACATAATGAAAATATATTTTTCAAGGAAGCTTCAATTTGATTGTCAAAAAAAGTATTGTTTGTATTGCTGTTACAATACTAATGTCAAAAAATGAATGCCGCGACCATAGATTTTCTTTAACCACTTGCCGACCGTGTCACGCAGATATACTGCGGCACAATGGCTCTCCTGGGCGAAATCCCGTAGGGTACATCCTACACGTTTTCGGCCTCCGGAGGTGCGGCTGTGCATTGCCGGTGGGCATGAACGCCACTGGCCACGCACGAATGCACCATGCAGGGATTGTGTAAACACACAAATCTCTGTACTGTCAGAGGAGAGGAGCCATATCGTTTCTTCCTACGAAGTAGAAAAAACGATATGGCTCCTCTCCTAGTCACTCTCATCCCCACACAGTTAGAACATGCTGAGGGAACACACATTTAACCCCTTGATCGCCCCCTAGTGTTAACCCCTTCCCTGCCAGTGACATTTACACAGTAATCAGTGCATTTTTACAGCACTGATCACTGTATTAATGCCAATGGTCCCAAAAAAAGTGTCAAAAGGTTCCGATTTGTCCGTCGCAATGTCGCAACACTGCTGAAAATTACAGATCACTGCCATTACTAGTAAAAAAAAAAAAAAAAAACATAAAAATGCCATAAAGCTTTCCCATAGTTTGCAGATGCTATAATTTTTGCACAAACCAATCAATATACGCTTATTGCGTTTTTTTTTTTACCAAAAATATGTAGAAGAATATATATAAACTGATGAAGAAGTTTGTTTTTTAAAAAAACTTTTGGGGATATTTATTATAGCAAAAAGTAAAGACTTTTTTTTTTTTTTTCAAAATTGTCGCTCTTTTTTTGTTTATAGCATAAAAAATAAAAACCGCAGAGGTGATCAAATACCACCAAAAGAAAGCTCTATTTGTGAAAAAAAAGGACGCAAATTTTGTTCGGGTACAGCTTCAAACGACCGCGCAGTTGTCATTTAAAGCGGCCAGTGCCAAATTGTAAAAAGTTCTCTGGTCAGGAAGGGGGTAAAATCTTCTCAACTTTGTTAAGAAAAAAGCATTCCCCTCTGGGTGATCTATGTACATTGCAAGGATTTTAAGAGACTTTGTTGCAGATTCCTACCTTTTGTTATTCTGGAGGAATTTGTTTGTTTGTTTGTTTGTTTGTGGTTGTCCATGTGCAAAGTGAATGTGAACAGAAGTGACAGTAATTATCAATCAACTGCTGTACTTGCAGGGTTCTAGTGAGGAAAGTGGCAGGGTCTGAATCCCTTTTGATATGATTAAACTTTTGGGAGTATCTCACCAAATCAGAAAAGTTTGTTGCAGAGAATGCCCAAAATGTGATTTGAATCTTTGTGCAGACTTCTGGGAAAATCAGTGTGTCAATCACACAAGCAGGAAATAGCATATCTAGGGGGGGGCATTCAGTACGCCGTCTGTGTACAGAATGCCTCCAGGTTGCTATATTGCCTTACATATTACAGAAAACTTCAGCATTGCAGATTAAAAAGGAAATGTAATTAGAATTATGTTATTGTACAATATGGCTTATTTTGCAATTGTATATGCTATATTATTTTTTTTTAATATGTGATTTCTTTCCCGTGAAAGTGGAGTTACACTATGAATAATTAACACAATTATAGAGCAAAAAAATAAACTAGTAGAAAAAAAATGTAACATAAAAAAAGCTGCATGCTCAGGCCAAGTAGGTGAGCAGTACACTTACCAGTACAGGTAAAGCCGTCTCCCCTATAGCCACTGTTACAGGTACAATTGTAGGATCCAAGTGTATTGGTGCACATTGCATGCTGGTCACAAATATTGAGACCTTGAGAACATTCATCCACATCTGGAAGAAACATTGACAATATAATTCTTGCTGTCATCTGCACAGCTCATCTACTTTCTGCAGATGAATAGAAAATTCAGTATCCCCTTACCTGTAGTACAGTTGCTGCCAGTCCAGCCTTTCTGGCACAGACAAGAGTAAGCATTCACTTTGTTTATACAGACTGCACCATTCTTACAAGGGGCACTTGCGCAATCATCAACTTCTATAAAGGTATAAAAAGAAATGTCATTCTGAACAACAGGCAATGCCTAGCTTGCATGGAGGACAATAGAAACAATCATCACATGGTAGATGCCCTAATCACATGTTCAGATTTTCCCAAATAATACCTTTTTGAACTCCAGAATGACAGCAGACAACAGTGCTCAGTGCACGCTGTCAATAGTGCTGTAGTTTACCATCTTGTAATATTATCTTGTATGGACTCATATGTGAATGTGTGAGATTGCCTTGAGCAGTACCTTTACATTGGCCATCTTAAATTTATTTTTAAAATGCGTAGGTATCTCCAAACCATGGACACTGCCCCTCCTACCTTATTTTAGGCCACCACATTCAATAGGTAGCCTCATGGGCTACCAGTTTATTGATTTATCTGCAGAGCACAACCTGAGCTTTGGCAAGTTAGGCCACCTATTTAAATTGGTGACCAAGAGGAATGTGTCAGATGTGGAAGCAGATGAGATAGGGATCACCAGCAAAAGCTGTGGCTGATATTTGTATTTAGTATGCCCAGGTTTTGGATATACCTGAGCACCTGAAAATTAACCATGGATGAAAACAAGCATGTGAATATGCTTGTTCTCAGTACCTGGGATGACCATATATGCAATGAGCCCATAGGTTCAATCGCTTTGGACTTTTGTTTGCACCAGGCTTCATATAAACATAAATCCAGTTTAATGATACTATAAGTAATCATCTTTTTCCATAAAATTAGATCTAGGGATCTAAATGACCAATTCCCAGCAGAAATACATTCTCAGGTGTTTCTAGTGCAATAAATGACATAAATAACACATACAGTATATTCTGATGCACTCACCAATTTCACATAACTTTCCACTGTATCCCATGGGGCATGAACAGGAAAAGGAGTTCAGAGAACTTATACAAGTTGCACCATTCAAACAAGAATTTCTGAGACACAAGTTTATAACTGCCAAGAGAAAAATACATTATTATATTATATATTATATATTATATTATTTTTTCCATCCAGTTCTATGAGGTTTAGGACTGACATTAAAAACTAAACATGGACATATTTAAACTGAATAAATATTATTGACTCTTAATTATTTTCTTTGCTAAAAAAGTTAATACTTTGCAGCAAAAGCAAAGGAGGAATTAATTTGGTAATACAAATGTGAAGGATCTCTGAGAGAAACAATCTGAATAGATCATCTGCAGCAAGGAAAACAAATAGGTCATAATTGTTTATGCATTTATTACATGAAAAGATAAATGTACCTGTTTGTGGCGATGATGAAGATGAATAACTCTGAAATGCTGTTGAATTCAAAACAGCAGTTTGTTCAGTCAACATAGTTGTTTGCAATTTGGATGATGACTCATAAGTAGTGATTTTCTCAGTAGATGAGGAAGGAGATATACTGCTGAAATCTGAGGTATATATGAGAATTGGTCTGGGATCCAATGTGGATACAATAGTAGAGGTACTTGAGGCGTCAGTAAAAGAGGATATAGACATGCCGGGCTCTGATTTAAATGTTGATAAAGTAGTCATTGGTTTTGTAGATGTAAAGTCAAAGGTTGTTTGATGTTCAGAGGTCGATAACCCAGATCTGCTTGTTGCTTCTGAAGCTGAAATCATATTTGTACTCAATTTTTCCATCATTGTTGCCGTTGGCGATGTTAGATGTGAAAAATCAGATGGTTCATTTGAGGTAGTCTCAGATGGGATAGAATGTAATTCAGTAGACTGCTCAGTTGTTAGAGAAGCAGGGGAACTTTCACTTTTAGAAGTTTTTTCAGTCAACATAGTTGTTTGCAATTTAGATGCTGACTCATTACTAGTGATTTTCTCAGTAGATGAGGAAGCAGATATACTGGTGAAATCTGAGATGTATATGGGAGTTGGTTTGGGTTCCAATGTGGATAAATTAGTAGCGGTACTGGAGCTGTCAGTAGATGAGGAAAAAGACATCTGGGGTTCTGATGTAAATGTAGATAATGTAGTCAATGGTTTTGTAGATGTAATATCAAAGGTTGTTTGATATTCAGAGGTCGATAACCCAGATTTGCTTGTTGCTTCTGAAGCTGAAGTCATATTTGTACTCAATGTTTCCATTACTGTTGCCTTTGGAGATGCTAGATATGAAAAATCAGATGGTTTGTTTGAGGTAGTCTCAGATGGAATAGAATGTAATTCAGTAGACTGTTCAGTTGTTGAGGAAGCAGTGGCCCTTTCACTTTCAGCAGTTCTTTCACTCAACATAGTTGTTTGCAGTTTGAATTCTGACTCATAAGTAGTGATTTTCTCAGTAGATGAGGAAGCAGATATACTGGTGAAATCAGAGGTATATATGGGAGTTGGTCTGGGTTCCAGAGTGGATAGAATAGTAGAGGTACTGGGGGCATCAGTAGACAAGGATAAAGACATGCCGGGTTCTGATGTAAATGTAGATGAAGTAGTCATTGGTTTTGTAGATGTAATATCAAAGGTTGTTTGATATTCAGAGGTCGATAACCCAGATCTGCTTGTTACTGCTGAAGCTGAAATCATATTTGTACGCAATGTTTCCATCATTGTTGCTTTTGGAGATGTTAAAAGTGAAACATCAGATGGTTCCTTTGAGGTAGTCTCAAATGAGATAGAATGCAATTCAGTAGACTGGTTAGTTGTTAAGGAAACAGGGGAACTATCACTTTCATCAGTTTTTTCAGTCAACATAGTTGTTTGGAATTTGGATGATGACTCATAATTAGTGATTTTCTCAGTAGAAGAGGAAGGAGACATACGGCTGAAATCTGAGGTATATATGGGAGTTGGTCTGGGTTCCAATGTGGATACAATAGTAGAGGTACTTGAGCTGTCAGTAGATGAGGATAAAGACATCTGGGGTTCTGATGTAAATGTAGATAATCTAGTCAATGGTTTTGCAGATGTAATATCAAAGTCTGTTTGATATTCAGAGGTCAATAACCCGGATGTGCTTGTTGCTTCTGAAGCTGAAATCATATTTGTACTCAATGTTTCTATTACGGTTGCCTCTGATGATGTTAGATGTGAAAAATCAGATGGTTTGTTTGAGGTAGTCTCAGATGGAATAGAATGTAATTCAGTAGACTGTTCAGTTGTTAAGGTAGCAGATGCACTTTTACTTTCAGCAGTTCTTTCACTCAACATAGTTGTTTGCAATTTGAATTCTGACTCATAAGTAGTGATTTTCTCTGTAGATGAGGAAGCAGATATACTGGTGAAATCGGAGGTATATATGGGAGTTGGTCTGGGTTCCAATGTGGATAGAATAGTAGAGGTACTGGGGGCTTCAGTAGACGAGGATAAAGACATGCCGGATTCTGATGTAAATGTAGATAAAGTAGTCATTGGTTTTGTAGATGTAATATCAAAGGTTGTTTGATATTCAGAGGTCGATAACCCAGATCTGCTTGTTACTTCTGAAGCTGAAATCATATTTGTACTCAATGTTTCCATTATTGTTGCTTTTGGAGATGTTAAATGTGAAACATCAGATGGTTCCTTTGAGGTAGTCTCAAATGAGATAGAATGCAATTCAGTAGACTGTTCAGTTGTTAAGGAAGCAGGGGAACTATCACTTTCATTAGTTTTTTCAGTCAACATAGTTGTTTGGAATTTGGATGATGACTCATAAGTAGTGATTTTCTCAGTAGAAGAGGAAGGAGACATACGGCTGAAATCTGAGGTATATATGGGACTTGGTCTGGGTTCCAATGTGGATACAATAGTAGAGGTACTGGAGCTGTCAGTAGATGAGGATAAAGACATCCGGGGTACTGATGTAAATGTAGATAATCTAGTCAATGGTTTTGTAGATGTAATATCAAAGTCTGTTTGATATTCAGAGGTCAATAACCCGGATGTGTTTGTTGCTTCTGAAGCTGAAATCATATTTGTACTCAATGTTTCCATTACGGTTGCCTCTGGTGATGTTAGATGTGAAAAATCAGATGGTTTGTTTGAGGTAGTCTCAGATGGAATAGAATGTAATTCAGTAGACTGTTCAGTTGTTAAGGTAGCAGATGCACTTTTACTTTCAGCAGTTCTTTCACTCAACATAGTTGTTTGCAATTTGAATTCTGACTCATAAGTAGTGATTTTCTCTGTAGATGAGCTAGCAGATATACTGGTGAAATCGGAGGTATATATGGGAGTTGGTCTGGGTTCCAATGTGGATAGAATAGTAGAGGTACTGGGGGCTTCAGTAAAGGAGGATAAAGACATGCCGGGTTCTGATGTAAATGTAGATAAAGTAGTCATTGGTTTTGTAGATGTAATATCAAAGGTTGTTTGATATTCAGAGGTCGATAACCCAGATCTGCTTGTTACTTCTGAAGCTGAAATCATATTTGTACTCAATGTTTCCATTATTGTTGCTTTTGGAGATGTTAAATGTGAAACATCAGATGGTTCCTTTGAGGTAGTCTCAAATGAGATAGAATGCAATTCAGTAGACTGTTCAGTTGTTAAGGAAGCAGGGGAACTATCACTTTCATTAGTTTTTTCAGTCAACATAGTTGTTTGGAATTTGGATGATGACTCATAAGTAGTGATTTTCTCAGTAGAAGAGGAAGGAGACATACGGCTGAAATCTGAGGTATATATGGGAGTTGGTCTGGGTTCCAATGTGGATACAATAGTAGAGGTACTGGAGCTGTCAGTAGATGAGGATAAAGACATCTGGGGTTCTGATGTAAATGTAGATAATCTAGTCAATGGTTTTGCAGATGTAATATCAAAGTCTGTTTGATATTCAGAGGTCAATAACCCGGATGTGCTTGTTTCTTCTGAAGCTGAAATCATATTTGTACTCAATGTTTCCATTACGGTTGCCTCTGATGATGTTAGATGTGAAAAATCAGATGGTTTGTTTGAGGTAGTCTCAGATGGAATAGAATGTAATTCAGTAGACTGTTCAGTTGTTAAGGTAGCAGATGCACTTTTACTTTCAGCAGTTCTTTCACTCAACATAGTTGTTTGCAATTTGAATTCTGACTCATAAGTAGTGATTTTCTCTGTAGATGAGGAAGCAGATATACTGGTGAAATCGGAGGTATATATGGGAGTTGGTCTGGGTTCCAATGTGGATAGAATAGTAGAGGTACTGGGGGCTTCAGTAGACGAATATAAAGACATGCCGGATTCTGATGTAAATGTAGATAAAGTAGTCATTGGTTTTGTAGATGTAATATCAAAGGTTGTTTGATATTCAGAGGTCGATAACCCAGATCTGCTTGTTACTTCTGAAGCTGAAATCATATTTGTACTCAATGTTTCCATTATTGTTGCTTTTGGAGATGTTAAATGTGAAACATCAGATGGTTCCTTTGAGGTAGTCTCAAATGAGATAGAATGCAATTCAGTAGACTGTTCAGTTGTTAAGGAAGCAGGGGAACTATCACTTTCATTAGTTTTTTCAGTCAACATAGTTGTTTGGAATTTGGATGATGACTCATAAGTAGTGATTTTCTCAGTAGAAGAGGAAGGAGACATACGGCTGAAATCTGAGGTATATATGGGACTTGGTCTGGGTTCCAATGTGGATACAATAGTAGAGGTACTGGAGTTGTCAGTAGATGAGGATAAAGACATCTGGGGTACTGATGTAAATGTAGATAATCTAGTCAATGGTTTTGTAGATGTAATATCAAAGTCTGTTTGATATTCGGAGGTCAATAACCCGGATGTGTTTGTTGCTTCTGAAGCTGAAATCATATTTGTACTCAATGTTTCCATTACGGTTGCCTCTGGTGATGTTAGATGTGAAAAATCAGATGGTTTGTTTGAGGTAGTCTCAGATGGAATGGAATGTAATTCAGTAGACTGTTCAGTTGTTAAGGTAGCAGATGCACTTTTACTTTCAGCAGTTCTTTCACTCAACATAGTTGTTTGCAATTTGAATTCTGACTCATAAGTAGTGATTTTCTCTGTAGATGAGGAAGCAGATATACTGGTGAAATCGGAGGTATATATGGGAGTTGGTCTGGGTTCCAATGTGGATAGAATAGTGGAGGTACTGGGGGCTTCAGTAAAGGAGGATAAAGACATGCCGGGTTCTGATGTAAATGTAGATAATGTAGTCATTGGTTTTGTAGATTTAATATCAAAGGTTGTTTGATATTCAGAGGTCAATAACCCCGATCTGCTTGTTACTTCTGAAGCTGAAATCATATTTGTACTCAATGTTTCCATTATTGTAGCCTTTGGAGATGTTAAATGTGAAACAATAGATGGTTCCTTTGAGGTAGTCTCAAATGAGATAGAATGCAATTCATTAGACTGTTCAGTTGTTAAGGAAGCAGGGGAACTATCACTTTCATCAGTTTTTTCAGTCAACGTGGTTGTTTGGAATTTGGATGATGACTGATAAGTAGTGATTTTCTCAGTAGATGAGGAAGGAGATATACTGCTGAAATCTGGGGTATATATGGGAGTTGGTCTGGGTTTCAATGTTGATACAATAGTAGCGGTACTGGAGACATCAGTAGATGAGGATAAAGACATCTGGTGTTCTGATGTAAATGTAGAAAATGTAGTCAATGGTTTTGTAGATGTAATATCAAAGTCTTTTTGATATTCAGAGGTCGATAACCCAGATTTGCTTGTTGCTTCTGAAGCTGAAATCATATTTGTCCTCAATGTTTCCATTATTGTTGCCTTTGGTGATGTTAGATGAGAAAAATCAGCTGGTTCATTTAAGGTAGTCTCAGATGGGATAGAATTTAATTCAGTAGACTGTTCAGTTATTACGGAAGAAGGGGATCTTCCAGCAATAACAGTCAACATAGCTGTTTGCAATTTGGATGCTGACTGATAAGTAGTGATTTTCTCAGTAGATGAGAAAGCAGATATACTGGTGAACTCTGCGATAGGTATTGGACCTGTTCTGGGTTCTGGTGTGGAAAAAACAGCAGATGAACTGTGGTCCTCAGTAGAATGGGATAGAGAAATGGTTGGTTCTGATGTCAATATAGATGGTGTACTTGGTGGTTCTGTAGATATAATGTTAATGGTTGTTTTATATTCAGAGGCTGATGGATGCACACTCACTGTTACAGTGGGCCCTACTGTTGGTAATGTGGTATTTATATGCAATGTTGAGTTTTCATCATTGGTACTTGATGCTGTTGTCACACTATCATTGCTAGAAAATGTAGTACTAGAATGTGAGCCCTGGGTTGAATGAACATCTTCTGTTGCACTGTCTGTTGTGCTAGCTACAATCATAGTGGTATTAAGATATAATGCTGTTGTTCCAGCAGCTGGTGCTGTGGGTGATTCCACAGTTTTGTTGCTTGTGATCTCATTTGTAAGAGCTGAACTGGAAGCTGTAGGGTTCACATGAGATGTTGATCTACCAGTAGATTCAGAAGAAAGAGAAACTGATGTTGCTTCTGAAATAATTTTTGCAGATGTCTGTGTCATTGTTGTCTGTAAGACATCTGAAACAAAAATACATAATGTAAGATTCATAGAGGAATCTTTTACGAGTGAATTATATAAATGTATTTAGTTGGTAATAACTGACCATGAAAATTAGCTGCTACCCCCAAATATAGCAGAGATCTCTGTAGTAGTGCTGACTACTACAGTGATTATCATCATATACAACGGCCCCTCGGGTATGAAAAATACACACTTACATTGATCCAAGCTAAATCAATGTAGGAATGCAGTTAAGATCATACCTGGAGTTCAGTTTTAATAAACACCAAATATTCTTTTAATTCTTTAGGTCTTTACTGTGAAAGAGGGATGTGAATTTCCAGTTCCAACACCCTGCTAGCCTGTGCTTACAGTGAACCAAAAGTGAATCAATTAATATTACCGGTAACGTGAAGATCTTTGCGGTGCCTGCAATTACCTCTGTTTATATTCAAATTAGCTGCTTTGTGCCTGGGAAAGATTATGGATCCCATGCCCAAGTAATATACCGGGACTTAAATACTCTCTAAGGTGACATTATGCCTTCCTCTCAGCACTAAGTCTATATTCAGGTTTAGGAATGTTAGTTTACATCTGTGGTGGTCAACTTATCAGGTATTAGGGGCCCAAATTGTGGCCCTTATCATCACAAAAGGTCTTCATTGTAATGTCCATTATATGTAGTGCTAGATAGGTCTGTCACAGACTGCAGACATACTAGAGGAATGATGATCAGAGACCGAGAACATCCTATAGGTTTGAATGGAGGCTGATGATATGCTGTAGAAGATAATGAGTGACTGGGAACATGTTACATGAAGTTCGTAAACATTACTATGCACACCTGCAGTACATAGTTTGTCATCAGAGACCGGATCTAATCTTTCTTTACTGCAGTTTTACTTTCATTTACAAGGTCCCCCCCCCCACTCTGGCTGCAGATTAAATGGAGAAAAGGCCACTGATGATCTTATCTCTGTATCCTCTTCTCCTATCGGCATGCTTCTTCCACTGCAACACACCTGATTAGCTTGAACTATGTTGTACAGATTGTACAGTAGAATGCAATAGGCTGAAATCAGATCAAATCCAGTTACTTACACAGCTTGGGTTTGAAAAAAATACATGTGATGATCTATTATTGATTACAGTTCTGTAATAAAGTGTGTCTTTTATATTTGCCTAAAGTCCAGCTACAAATGTGGTTGAGGCTAACACTATAATAATTAAAATTCTAATTGCAAGATGGATTTTTTGTAATTTTTGGGTATTGTGATTGATGAAGTTCTCTATAAAATATCACCTGGCATCACCTGCACATTAATGTTTGCATACAACAAATGCACCATACAGTCTTTACTTTTTCATTAGCTTACAATGAATTTCTCCATAAAAAGTTGCATTGTAAACATGTTTAAATAGTGAATTTTAGGAAAATATTTAAAAATGTGATTGAATATCTTCAATGAAACCTACTAGGACAATTCATTAAGTTATAACAATATTAGTATTTCAATCATAACTCTTTTAACTCTTTATTAACTACTTTTTACAACTGAAACTGAGTTTTCTGTTCATTCTGTTCAGATTTTATTGCGTGGATCAGCTATATTTGTGATGTGCATTACATTGCTTTGTGGTATTTTGTATTTAACCACTTCAATACTGGGCACATTCACCCCCTTCCTGCCCAGGCCAATTTTCACCTTTCAGCGCTGTCATACGGTGAATGATAATTGTGCCATGCAACACTGTACCCATATGAATTTTTTATATATTTTTTTTAAAACAGGTAGAGCTTTCTTTTGGTGGTATTTAACCACCATTGTTTTTTTTTTTTGCTAAACATACGAAAAATAACTGAAAGTTTTGAAAAAAAAACAGTGGTGATTAAATATCATCAAAAGAAAGCTATATTTGTCTCAAAAATGGTTTTAAAAAATCATTTGGGTACAAAACTGCACGACTGAGTAATTGTTATTCAAAGTGTCAAAGCACTAAAAGCTGAAAATTGGCCTGGGCAGGAAGTTAGGTGAAAGTGTCCAGTATTGAAGTGGTTAAAGAGACAGTGCACCCACCCTTAATGCATTAATATAGTAGTGCTGACTACTACACTGATTTCCGTCCAACAGACATTAGATATGCACCAATGTGAGAGCTGAACCAATGTAAGTATGCAATTAAGATCATACCTGGTGTTCAGTTTTAAGTTTAATTGGGTTTACATATTTTTTGATAATGGAATGTATTTTAAACAAAGCAGTAATTTTGAAAGCTAACATCGATCAGTTTCAATTTAATTGGGTTTATCTTCCAAATACTGTCATTATTACTCTCTATGCAGAGCTAGAAGAGGGTTTCCCTTACCTGTACAGTTGTGGCCAGAATATCCTGGGAGGCACTCACAGGAATAAGAGCCATTTGTGTTTATACAAAGAGAATTGCTTGTACAATTGTTGAAAGAAGTTATAGCACATTCATCAATATCTGGAACAGAAAGAGATTAAAAGAAAAAAATAATTAATTCAATTAAGGAAGAACAATAACCCAAGACAAAGAAGGGCACTGGAATGTTGTTTATTTTCCTCAAATGTTAAATATATGTATACAATTTTTGTTTATTCTCCTATATCAAATTAGTAAGCAATGGACAAGTGTTTGTAAATCCACTATTTTAGTAGATAACTTAATAAATATCAAAGCCAAACTCATTTTTGTAAAATCGTTGAGAATATAAAGAAACCCACTACATTTTTAGCATGTGTATATGACCCTGTGTTTGTATGATTATAATATTTATCAGAATAATATAGTTAATATACCTGTACAGAAGATATATGGATCTCCATTATAGCCACTGGCACATTGACAATTATAGCTTCCTGGTGTGTTGGTGCATACAGTATTCTCTGCATAACTTGATATGTTCATGCATTTATCTCTTTCCTCAATCCAAAATGTTGGCAGGTCTTTGACATCATTAAGTGCAATGCAATACAAGACCAGTGGTGGATGCTGGTCCTGCATTAAATGTAATGATGATTTGAATACCCCCCTCCACTTGTCTATCACCTGTCTGTCTGTATTGGGAGTAGCGGCATGCCCCCAGAGCACTCTATAGTGTCCTGTGCCAGCCTTGCTCTGCCTTCCCCACCTGTCCCCAGCGCGGGCTACCTAGATCCCAGCAAGATGGCGGAGGGTGAAAGCCTTGGAGCGTCATTGAGCACAAAAGGATTCTGTAGGAGATTGAGCACATGGCCAGGGCATGTGTGGAGCCCACCCTGCGGCGAAATGTGTGTGGGGGGGTGTCAGGTGCTCAGATTTCCTCCATTGTCTCCTTTGTGCCATTCTCCCCCCTCTGATCTGATGGTCCTGGTGATACTGGCTGTTGTACAGCACTGAGAGGAGGGAGGGTACTCTGGCCCAGTGTCTGGTCACTGCTGAGATTTGAAGTCCTGAACACTGCTGGTGATAACACAGAGGGCATGGTGTTATCTCGACTATTATTATTGATCAGCAGATGTCACAGAAGGGGGCTGAGGCTGTGCTATAACATTAGATTGTAAGCTCTGTGGTCCACCTAAGCTGACAGGAACATCCACCACACTGGAAGGTGTCCATCCATCCCCCACATAAGGGATGCACCTCATCACCCAGCTGTTGTAGCAGTACCAGCATGGGGTGGCAGGAAGATGGGAAGGTGGGCAAGCAGTACCAGCATAGGGTGGCTTGAGGCTGGGTGCAGGGGTTAGGGGGCGGTGGGGGTCTACACCAGTACCAGTGGGGGGTGGCTGGCATGGGGGGTTAGCCTAGCAGTACCAGCATGGGGTGGCTGGTAGACAGGGGTGGGCGAGCAGTACCAGTTTGCAAAGTGTATGTTCACTTAGCTTAGTGAATTTTGTGAATCTGTTTTCACTTTGAATACTCATACATGTGCAAGGGACATCAGTTATTTGGCTGCACAAACCCAGATAATTAAATTAAGCATAGCATGACCTTGTTTACTTTGAACATTTACTGTTCTTATATTAAATCATCCCCAGTGATTTCTTGAAGAATGTAGAATAATCTCTCTGCAATTTTGCTGATTAAACTAAAGAGAAAAGAGCTGAGGCAAAAGTGGAGAAGCTATTACCTACAACAAAAAACATGTTTTAAACTTGTAGGAAAACAAAACATCTCAATGGCTGGTTTGAACATTGGTCCATCTTTGCTGCCGTTCTTATAAAACACCATTAAATTGTGTTGAGCTGGATAATAATATAATAATAATGGAATATCTGATAAAATATAAGTTCTTACCGTCACATAGATAAGGATTTTGTTGGTTAATTCTGTAACCAGCATTACATGAGCAGTTAAAACCTTCTGGTGTATTGATACAAATTTGCTCACAAGCAGAGAGTCCTATCCTACACTTATCGATATCTGTCAAGAAAGAAAGTTCATTATTCCTAATGTTTGCGTATTTTACTGAAGTTTTTTTTAGTGTAGTTAGTATAAGTTTGTGCACAGTAAAAACGTAAAACCTTTTAGTGACAGTGTTGAGTTTGAAAATAGTGGTGCATAGAATTGCATATAAAACCCTCTGAATAACAATGTTATTTTTGCATAAAGGTGCCAAACTACCCAGCTACAGCTTTAGAACAGTGACTAAAGGTATTCGGGTTTGCTCTCTAGACAAGCATAATATTATGAGATCCATCCAGCATCATGCCTCGCAATGTCAGCCAGGTAAGCAGATTCAGCTTTAATGCCAGTTTATAAAGAGAGAAGTCTATGTTTTGCATACAGCAAATTATTACATTTTTAGCATTTTTTAAACTACAACTGAAATATGACAAGTGGAACCCATTGTTAGGACAAGACGAGTACAAATAGGACTGTTTTTTTGGGTTTTTTTTGCATTTAGCATAGATTCACCCCTTGGTTACAGATCATTCCACTGACATGTATACTGAGAATAAGAATGTGGATGAGCCCTCTAGTGTGAATTATGAATAGCTCTCAGTAAGTGGAGCAGCAAACAATTAAATGAATGGATAAAGACTAAAGTCATTCTTAAAGTGTTTGTTAACCCCCCCAAAAAAGAAAATATAGAGATCCTGTTCCCTATAAAGCAGATTAAACAGCACAGTGCTGTGTAATCTGTCCCTCTCTAAACTGTAAAAAAAACCTGGCTGATCCTGCCGCTTCCTGTGTCCCGCTCTCTGTGCTGACCTTTACATATTTGGGTTCACAAACACTTTAACACTAATGCCCCGTACACACGGTCGGATTTTCCGACGGAAAATGTGTGATAGGACCTTGTTGTCGGAAATTCCGACCGTGAGTAGGCTCCATCACACATTTTCCATCGGATATTCCGACACACAAAGTTTGAGAGCAGGCTATAAAATTTTCCGACAACAAAATCCGTTGTCGGAATTTCCAATCGTGTGTACACAAATCCGACGCACAAAGTGCCACGCATGCTCAAAATAAATAAAGAGATGAAAGCTATTGGCTACTGCCCCGTTTATAGTCCCGACGTACGTGTTTTAAGTCACCGCGTTCAGAATGATCGGATTTTCCGACAACTTTGTGTGACCGTGTGTATGCAAGACAAGTTTGAGCCAACATCTGTCGGAAAAAATCCTAGGATTTTGTTGTCGGAATGTCCGATCAATGTCCGACCGTGTGTACGGGGCATAACAGTGGGAAGTGAATGATAATACCATATCCTACTAAAATCTAGCAAAAGCTTCCTACAATTCACCTGAAATTACTATAAATTAGTGGATTTGGAAAAAGTATCATTTAGATATCACTTTCTTCACTTCTTGTATATGTCCTTTTATTCTTGCTGTCAGGAGTTAAAGAAAACTGGACAATAGGGAAATATCACGGCTGACTTTACTGACCTATCCCTGAAATTCCAGCTATTTTTTTTTAAAGAAAACTCAGCAGGGGCTGCCTCCATATTTTCCCCATCTCAGTTTTTCTTTGGGAAGCTTAACTTTTTATCCTGGAATTGAATAAAGACCTCCAGGGTGTTGACTTGTTGGCACCTCTTGATCACGGTATGAAAAATCACTTGATTAAAAGGTTTTATTCCATTCTTCACTCATATATATTTTTAGAGTACAGCTCACAATAAAATTACAACCTGATGCCCGAAAAAACCATCAGTAGGGACACAAACTGCATTTCAATGTTAAAAGAGGTTCTAGCTTTCTTCCACCACTCTAATAAACAAATTTCCCCTCACTTCCTGTTCTGGTGACAGCTAGGCTAAGTGTGGGGAGGTGCAGAGTGGTGTGGCGGCTGTAAACACTCAGAGTCCAGTTGCAAGAAACAGTATTAACTTCTATTAAAGTTAAAGTTCGCAATTCACAATAAGCCTGGCAGGAAGGGACCGGACCGGGCACACTCACAGGAAATAACAGCGATGTGCAGCAGAGCAGGTCTCAGATGACCCAACAGAGTCTGTCTTGAGGGATGGAATGCAGCCTGGCATCCTGTCCGTACCCAAGTGGGGAGCATTCCAGGAAGGATGGCATGTCCCTATCCTTTCCATAACGCTGTTCATTGTCCTTGACAGACTCTGCCTGACCCAAGATGGCCACTAAAGTCACATGGGATGACAGCAGCCAACAGGATAGCTTCGCCAGTGACCCAGGAAACCATAGAGGAACCATGTTCCTCTTGACTTCCTTAAACCCTGCAATGCCGCTGCAATTGAGCGTCACATGCAGTGGAGAAAGTAAGCTGCATTTGCTTACATAAAGACACCAAAAAGCAAGACGTTTACCCATTACTTACTATATCCAAAGCTAAAAACAGGCTTGATTATAGATGCATGGCTAAAACTATTCTGGCCTTACTTCTCTTGTGGGTTCCAGGAGTACATTTTCTTTTGTTGCCCTGTGAACCTGAGTCAGCTGATAGTTGATATTGCCTGCTATTAGCTGATGAAGCAGAGCTGTGCCAGACTTGGGGAGGTTCTCAACAATATTGTTAGGATCCACCATGCTGGTTGATTGGCAGCTGGCTCTTCAAAGAATGGCTGAGATTCAAAGCCAGTAATGCATGCCCCCTCACCAGTGAGCGTTGGAGGAGCAGAGTGAAGAGTGATGACTGACAGTCACTGCTCTCCACTTGGAGCAGACTGAGAACTGAGCAATCAGTGAGAACTTGTGAAGTGATCGCTCAGTTCTCTGTGTTAGAGTCGGCATTGTGTGTGTTTGGTTTTTTTTATGCATCATATACTTCTTCTTTAAGCAAATATAAACATTACGTGAAGAAAGTCAGCTGCAACATTCATAAATTATAATAATGCTCCATATACTGTATCTGATTACTAACTTATATAATATTGCATTGTATAGGAATGATTTGTAAACAAAATAATATTTTTGAAAGGTAACACCAATTATTGGAATTACTCCCGATGCAGACTTAGAAGAGGGCTTTCCCATACCTGTACAGTTGGAGCCAGTATATCCTGGGAGGCACTCACAGTAATAAGACCCATTTGTGTTTATACAAAGAGAATTGCTTGAACAATTGTAGAGAGAAGGTGTAGCACATTCATTGATATCTGGAAAAGTAATAGATGCAAATTCAAACTCGATTCCCAAAGTCAATAAAAATATAAAAAAATCCACTGCATTTTCTGCATGTGTACATGACCCCGATGCTTCCATGATTGCATTATTTATCAAAATAATATAGTTAACATACCTGTGCAGTAGATATGTGGATCTCCATTATAGCCACTGGCACATTGACAGTTATAGCTTCCAGGTGTGTTGGTGCAAACAGCATTCTCAGCACAAATTGATTTGTTCATGCATTCATCAATGTCTGGAACAAGAACAGATAAGGGTTTAATGGTGATACCTTAATAACTTGGCACAAATAATACGCTATTATATAAAATGAAGACATAAGAATTTGTAGTTGAAACTACTCTAAACAGCCAATGAGCAGAAATGTTGGCATCTTGATTTCTCTCCAAGTGAACTTGGATAGAAGTGATATATTCGCAATAACCTGCACGGTAGAATGCAGTGTTTTGCCATACAAGCAGCTGTCAGGGAGATGGGCATTTCAGGACATCGCACTGCTTCATTTTTTATTAAAGTGGAAGTAAACCTATCCATTTAACAGTTTCAAAAAACAGTTACATTCCTGGAACTTGCCGGAAATGTACCACTCCCATTGGTTGTGCTCTCAACCAAACTGTCAAATGGCTGGTGTCATTACTGATCACAGTTGCAACATCATGGCAGTTCATTAGACAGAGGCCAAGATGGCAGCTCCCTTGGCTGAAAACAATAGGAGGGTTTACTTCCACTTTAACTTTTTTTGAAGTTTTAAAAGTGGCAATTCATTCACGTCTTGGCACAACAGTTTGCATATTACTGCAGCTCACCACACTACACATCACACCAGTGGTGATGTGAACGGGGACACATGGAAAGCAATTGTTTTCTATGTGTCTTAGCAGTGACCAGCATTTATCCAGTCCAAAAAAAAGTAGTCACTGCACATGTGTGAATGAGCCCTTCGGGGAAAGCTATAGTTAGGAAGCATAGAAGCTGCCATTGCAGCCATCTTTCCCCGACAATTACGCCATTAGCATTTTCAGGGGGAGGACATCTATGGCAGTTAATATATTTCTCTCATGCTGCACTAAGTACTGACCTACATATATCATTTGGTAACATGGCATGACATGTGGTAAATTCACTTTATGGGTCTGGTTATACCATCTACTAGACCAAAATTGGCATTACCTGATTCATGTCCATAGCCAGGGCCATAGTAAATGTATTCAAAATGCTTCATGCCAATTCTGGGTACTTATGAGAAAAACACTGCCAAGGCAGTAATATTCAGAACACTTACCATCACAACGGTATGTATCAGCTGGATCAATTCTGTAACCTGTATTACAGGAGCAGTTGTACCCGTCCCATGTATCAATACATATTTGCTCACATTTGGATATATTAGCAAAACATTCATCAACACCTGCAGGAGACATGAGATAGGTAAATTATATAGTAATGCATGCTAACACTTGACCTATACATATTAATGGTAACCTGCTATCTTATTCTCACCATAGCATTTTATCCCATCGCCAGACAGTCCATCAGGACAAGGTGAACACGTGTAGCTATCATTAGGAGCGGGATTGTCTATACAGGATGATGTATTAAAACAGCTGTTCTCTAGACAAGCATTTAAATCTTCAGTACAAAACTCTCCTGTCCATCCAGAGGAACAATTGCAGCCCGCAGTCTGAATAGAAAACATTCATTACAAATATTGTTATACTACAGTTATTAATAATAGGGAGTTATATAAGTTTGTGAAATTGTTGAATAGTATGTTAATAATAAAGGTGATATAACAAGTATTATATAGTGGTAGTAATCCACTTTGTAAAAAGAATTCTGTTAGTTCAATGTACAAATGAGCTGTATTCAAGAACCTAAGATCTTATTCAGTAAAAGAAAAGTGTCAAGTCCTAGTAAGTTGTATGAAAACAGACAATACCATGAACTTGGAGTTGTTCCTCTGACCCCTCAGCACGGTGTTCTCATAGTCACAGGTGGCGTTGTTACTACAGTTGCACAATATTAATGTGAGGCCTTGCTCTGCGATGGCTTGGGAGTTGTTGGCTATTACAGTTGCAAACACGGGTGTGGAAGATGAAGGCAACCATGTGAGAGTACCATTTACTGTAAACAACAAGGATTTGAAACAGTATAGTTTTATTATTACTTTAATTATGAAACCAGAAATCCCTTTGGGCTCAAATATGAAGGGAATATTTAGCTGCAAAAGCTGTGCACTAGAGATGAGCACGATGTTCGAGTTGAACGTAAGTTTGACTCGAACATCAGGGGTTCGCCTGTTCACCGAACTGTGAACAATATGCGGTGTTCGCGGCAAATTCAAAAGCTGCCGGAACACCGATAAAGTCTATGGGACACTAACATGAAAAATCAAAAGTGCTAATTTTAAAGGCTTATATGCAAGTTATTGTCATAAAAAGTGTTTGGGGATCTGGGTCCTGCCCCAGGGGACATGTATCAATGCAAATATTTTTTTTTTTAAATGGCCGTTTTTTCAGGAGCAGTGATTTTTTAATGCTTAAAGTGAAACAATAAAAATGAAATATTCCTTTAAATATTATGGACGGGGGGGATCCCATGCTCTTTTTTTCAATGAGTTTTACCTATATTGCTGAGACCCGACAATTCATTACAGCCACAATCAGTTTTGAATGACAATTTTTCCTTTAGAAATGTCATTTTGCTGTGGTACTGTTCTAAACACGGGAAAAATGCGCCACTTTTTAGGCATACTATAGACACCCCCCAGCACGATATTTAAAGGAATATTTCATTTTTATTGATTCACTTTAAGTATTAAAAAAATCACTGCTCCCCAAAAAAAGTCCCTTTTTTAAACTTTTTTTGCATTGATACATGTCCCCTGAGCCAGGACCCAGGTCCCCAAACACTTTTTATGACAATAACTTGCATATAAGCCTTTAAAATTAGCACTTTTGATTATTCATGTTCGTGTCCCATAGACTTTAATGGTGTTCATGTGTTCTGCCAAATTTATTGCCTGTTCGCATGTTCTGCTGCGAACCGAATAAGAGGGTGTTTGGCTCATCTGTCCTCAGTTCTGATTGACTGTCCTATATCATACACAAAAAGTAACTACATATTGCCACAGCTGTGTTAAATCAGATGCAGTGTATCATGGCTTAATGCAAACATGTAGCTAATTTCACAGGGCAGTGCAATAGTTCAATTAATATCATAGGCTCTGTACAGTAATATACAAAAAATATTCAGTATAGTGGGTTTGCAGCTGAAGACTATAATTAGCCAACTTCCATGTACTGATGGAGAAAGTCCCCAACTCAATCAGAGAATCATAGGAAGTGATAGTTAAAGTAGAACTATGGCCTCCCATTGAAAAAATATATGCTGCAGCCGTGCATATGTACTTACAGTTGTCTCCTAGTCCCTCTTCAAAGCGGTGTTCATTTTGACATCAGATCTCGATTCAGTTTTATTAATAGTGTTTTGACTAACATGCCATTTTAGTTTTAGCCGTATTTTAGTCATCTGAATTGTTTTAGTTTTAGTCGTATTTTAGTCAACTAAAATCTTCAGTATGTTGTGGTCGACTAAAATCTAATGGATTTAATTAAATTGTAATGCATTATTTAAGAATTTCTCATTACTTACTCCAGGAGTAAGAATCTAATAATGTTTTATTATTTATGGTATTAAGATTTGAACATGCACTACAGACACAGATTTAGCCATTGTGATATATAATGTCTTTATAAATAAAACCAAGTCTCCTAAACAAACAAAAATATGGCTTTTTGACAAACAGAAGTGCAACTTTAAAAAAAAAAAACAAAACAAAACTGTAAACTCTATTGGCTGTAATGCCTTTGTACATATTATATAAATATATTACCAATGTTAAATATTAAGAAAAAAAATTAAGAATAGCATTTTTCTTATATTTTCTTTTCTTATAACAGCTTAGTACTTAGTAGATGCCCCCTACTTATTCTTATGTAGTAGTGCAATACATGTTTATGTGCTATTTTTATAGGCTGAGGATAGAATTGTGTTGCCGATTAAGACAAGGCCAGCAGAGGGCGCCAAAGAGATAGTGTGATTGAGTGTAATGTGTGGAACTGCATAGGAAAGGGAACAGATTGACGGAACCTGAGTCTCTCAGCCAATACAGCTTGTGAAAAGAATCAGGGGGCTGGGACTTTAACAGAGGTGGAGCTCCAAGGAAAGCGGATGTGCAGGTGGGTAAATGTCCCTCCCTCACATTTACGTTTAGTTTTTGTTTGTTGCTGAAAATGTAATTCTTAGTTTTCGAATGAAAATTTATTTTCGTTTAGTTTTGCAGTTGATAAAAACGATGGTGAAACTATTTTCATTGACAAAATTAACACTGCTGCAAAGTACCTGCTGAGTCTACCAATTAATTCCACCAGAGCTGCTTTCTGTGATGGAATAGGTGTCCTTTTATGAAGCAGTGAAATCTATTCACTGCTTCATTCTCCGCCATTCACAGTGGAGATCTTTCTCCTCTGTGTGCCTGTTTATGATGCAGAGTAGATCGCTTCACCTTTGGAGGATTGAAGTGATCTACAAATGCTTCAAACATGCTTGACATGCCTGATTTTATGGATGTCGTGGTATTGTCCTTTTGAAGATTTCAAAATAAATACGGTCTGTGCAGCAATCCCTTGTTTCGAAGCCTGTGGGAGGGCTTGATTGCTAAGCACGGCCATCTGAGACTGTAGTGCACGTCACCCTTCTGACTATTTTTATATATATATATATATATATATATATATATATATATATATATATATATATACATGTACACATTATATATATGTATATACATGTATACACATAAATATGACAGGGGGACATGCTTACAGTGTTGGGGGGTCCGAACGAGGCATAAGGCAGTTAAAAATCTTCCTCCTTCCCCCTCAGATCCCCCGAGATTCCCTCTTCACTCCCCGATTCTCCACCTCTGAGCTGGTGAATCTGGGAGTGTGAATTCTGATACAGATCGCCAGTGAAGCGCTGAGATCGCAGCTTCATAAACTGGCCGCTACTGTGTCATTCAATGAGGATTCTCCATGTGTGGAGAACATCGGCGGGAGAACAAGTTCAAACACTTCTCCCCTCGATTATCTCTGTTTCATAAACTGTTTATGGACTGTGATCAGTGACACTGCTTCATAAACGGACACCATAGTGTGACAACAATTCTTCACTGCTCCTGAATTCAGTTGCCACTCTCATGAAGGGTGTATCTGCTTGCACTACAGTGGGAGGGGGGAAATGTTGCAGGGGGTGTGGCTATCAACAATGCCACTGCTGATTCACAAATCTGAAGTCTAGCCACACCTAGTCCTGCCCACTGCTTTCTGGGTTGGTAGAACTGTCTCTGTTCCTGAAACCCTCCCACTGGGATCAGCAATGTCTGGGAGAAGAAGCATGGGAGACATAAATGAAGGAGGATTTGGCTCAGTCAGGGAGGGTAAAGGAAGGTTTTAGTTTACGTTATGAGGCTTTTGCATTGCACAGTAACTAGATTTGATATAAGTGTAGAATGTCATACAGGAATCTTTAGCTTTAGCTGAACTGTAAAGTAAAGTAAAGTCATGTGAAATGAAACCATCAACCAACCGATCATGTGCAGGGGAAATGTATAAATAAGCATTCTTTTCATCCAATTTTGTTTTTTATTGTAGCATATTTTACAGCAAATAACAGCTCCTATAAATACAGTGTTGTACTATTTTGAAATCTTTCTATATTTGCTGCCACACTTACATTAACCATTGTAACAGACATCATTAGGCCATTATGATAATAACCCCTATGGATTTAGTGTACACACATCCAGTATAAAATGTCTAGTAATGTCAAAAGGCTGTAAGAGAATTATTAATGAGTATAAGGATGTCATACCTGAAATGATGAGGTCACTGGATTCTGTTTCCAGACTGAACACAGAGTCTGCAGCCGAGAAGCTAATCAGGACTTGTTCACCCAAGGAGCTCATGATAGTTGCAGGGCCAGAGATATTTGGAGGAAAAATGGCTATATAAATAAAAAAATAAAAATACACAACTGAAGTACAAAATATTGTTAGCATTATAATCAATCATAGTTAAAGAATTCATGCAAGTACCATGTCTTTCACTAATTCCACCCCTTTCTTTTTTTTTTTTAAATAGAACTATGGCTTCCTATAAAAAAAAGTTCTTCAGCAAATAATTATAAGTACATCTGCCCTTGATTTTTTGTACAAAGTCCTCACATAGGGACACATATTTGCTTATACTACAGTGGGATGAAAAAAATGTCGCTGGGCCTGTGGCTATCAGCATTATCACTGCTGATTCAGAAATCTGTAGCTTGTCAATAGACACCTGGCCACAACTAGTCCTGTCCACTGCTTTCTGGATTGATAGTCCTTCCTCTGTTTTGGCTCGACCACGCTTTCCTCCTTCCTTAGTGGATTTGACTGACAGCAGAAGGAGCCTACGGTTCCCATTGCTCTCAGAGTCTCCTGTGAGAATAGGAAGAGGGAGTAGTGTTGCTGCAGAGAGGACATCGCTGGATGGGTGGAGAAGTCAGGTAAGTGTTAAGGTGGTGGAAACTTACTGAGGTTTTTTTTACCTTAACCGGTTCCCGACCGGCTCCTGTAGATATACGTCGACAGAATGGCACGGCTGCGCAAAGTGCTGCACAAAGCACTGATTGCTGTATAAATGACAATGGTCCCAAAAATGTGTCAAAAATGTCCGACATGTCCGTCATAACGTCACAGTCACAATAAAAATCGCTGATCGCCGCCATTACTAGTAAAAAAAAATTATTAATAAAAATGCCATAAAACTATCCCCTATTTTGTAAACGCTATAACTTTTGCGCAAACAAATCAATAAATGCTTATTGCAATTTTTTTTTACTAAAAATATGTAGAAGAATACGGATCGGCCTAAACTGAGGAAAAAAAATGCTTTTTTATATATTTTTTGGGGATAATTATTATAGCAAAATGTAAAAAATAATGCGTTTTTTTCAAAATTGTCACTCTTATTTTCTTTATGGCGCAAAAAATAAAAATCGCAGAGATGATCAAATACCACCAAAAGAAAGCTCTATTTGTGGGGAAAAAAGGACGACAATTTTGTTTCGGAACCACGTCGCTCGACAAATGCCGACAATTAACTGACAATTGCCGCGCAATTGTCAGTTAAAGCGACGCAGTGCCGAATAGCAAAAAGTGCTCTGGTCAGGAAGGGGGTAAATCCTTCCGGGGCTGAAGTGGTTAATGCAGGGAATGCACTAATATAAAACACAATTAAACTTTTGCCCACTTTTTTATGGCTTGGGCATCGTTGATCCAGTACTTTTTGAGACTGTCATAGACTGTCGCACAAGGTCCTACATTTGCAATTTAAATTTGAAATAGTGCTTTACTCATTTAGGTCTGCCATATGGGTCTATCGCTGTTGCTGTTTCTGTATGCAGAGACCAGTAATCCAGCACAGCAGTTGTGTCTAGGCCAGCCAGTCCCTGGCAGTCCCGTTGTGCTGATGTCATTGCTGATGTCATTGCCTGCACACTCACTTCTGGATCCTGAGATGGCTCCAGCACTGAACAGACATTAGGAAGTGTCTACATCATAGAGATGGAGATGTGGACAACTGAAGAAGGATTTAATTTCCTCTGCACAGAAGAAGAGAGAAGTTTTGGGACCTAAATGTCATGTGAACATTAATATAGGCGAGTAAAAGGAGTATTGTTTTTTATTTTCATTTTTCAGTGATTAGTAAGTGAGAGGAGGAGGAGGCCAGAGATCAGCTTTAAGATATTTCCAATTTTAGTATCCTTGGTGGAAGGTCAATTATTGAACATCTTAAAGTTAATCTGCCTGCACAATGTAAATCTAAAACATATATAGCCCGGTGTTGCAAGGGGACTGCAGACTTGGCTTGGTCTTAGTTATGATACTTATTGTCATTACTACAATCAGAAGCGTAGCTTAACTTCCCTGGTGGTATGCTGAATGCGGTACATTGTTTTGCATGGAAATTTGGCGTTTTATATTGTAGGACTGTAATTCTTAGGAATAACTCACTTAATGCTGTCCAAACAAGAGTCTAGTAGACATCCCGGGTATGATTAAGTTTGAAGCACAAAATAATAAATTATATTATAATAAATAACTATAAATAATTATTAAAAATAATAATATAATAATAATAAAATGTATTCAATAATGTAATCAACTCAAAAACACCGAAATGTGCTCAGTTGCAGAATTGTCACTGTCGTCACTTCTAGTGTTTGATGAGAATTTCCCCACAAATCACTATCGCTAAATTCTGCAAATGTTCTAATTTACTATCTCTGATTTCTAGCTGGTCTAAAACCTTTGACGTAGATGGACACTTTTTGGTTGCCATGGATATTCTCCAGTTTCCAGGCAGAAAGAACAGTATATATAATATAAAACTGCATGCAGGGCACTGGACAAAGCACTAGGGACAAAAGGGAGGTGAAATAATTTGATACACTAATGTAATCTATAAGATTACAGTGTTCAGTATGTGTTCTGTTTTTTGCACTTTTTGAATTTCCCGCCGGGTTCCGTCCCCGTGCGTCGCGCCGCTTGCAGGGAACGAAGCCTGGCATATAGAGCATCGGGCGGAAGACATAGTCATTGCACACAGCGGGAAGACATCGCAGGATGTGGGGGATAAAGTAAGTAGCTTTCCCTGAAAACTGCGATGCAGCCGGAGTGTGGCTTGGGGTTACCACTCTTGGTATGGAGAATTCACCCTGAGCCACACTCGTGAATACCGCTAAGAAGGTTAAAGCTTGTGGGTCATGATGCAAAAGTGAACCTGGGACCCCCCACTACCACCTGGCGATTCTACCACGTGCCCAGTTACTCGCAAAGTGTGCCAAGATACTCTGAGTGGCTAAAGAGTAATTTCAGATATTTATTTACATATTGAGAGAGTAATTCAAAAGATTTTGGAGAAACTGTCCATATTTTCACATACCTCTCCAATTCTTTTGAATACCTGTAAACAGGTATGCAGAGGCAACGAGAGACTGTCCATCTAAGGATAGACCCTACCAGCACACCTCCTCAGTATAGATCCCCCTCCACTAAGTATAGAACCCACCAGTACAGACTCCCCATTGTCAGTACAAACACCTGACCCCCCCAGTACAGACCCCTGCCAGTCCAACCCCTCAGTGTAGACCCCCCAGTGCAGACCATCTTCAACTCACTATAGAACTTCTCTCAGTATTGACCCCCTTGATACAGACCCCTTCTCTGTGTAGACCCTCCTCAGTACAGCCCCTCCTCCCCTTAGTACAGACTGCCCTTCCTTGGTAAATACCCCCCCACCTTAGTACAGACTCAACTCCCTTCCTGCTCCCATTCCCTAACATAGAACTGTACAGATCTCCAGAATGGGTCTCCCTTGGCTCTGTGGGCTCTGTGAGGCAGCCAGAGGCAGTGATGCAGTGAACATACAACAGGCACTTACAGTGCTGTGACACACACACACACACACATACAAAAACATGTTGTGTAGTCACTAAATAATGATAGGACACCCAACATTTTTTTTTCAGGAAGCCCCATAGCACCTCCCAAGACCCAGCACCCTGCGCAGATCGTACCCCTAGCAACCCAATAGGCCAGCTAAATTGTAATATCACTTGACCAGAAGAGCTGCAGCATACTACTTCATAGTAGCTGTGGGCTGAACTTAGAAATTTAGTTGAATGAGGAGCCCGAGCCAATGAGAGTGTAGGGGTTTGGAAGGCAAAGTGGAAGCCGGCTACAGTACGCAAGCCGGATCCAAGCAAGGCTCCAGGATTTTGCTGAATTGGACGGGAGGGGATATGCTGATATTATAGGGAGGCTGCACGGGCCCCCTGGAGCATGGGCAGGGTCGCAATTGTGACATTTATTGTTACGCCCATGACTATAATGATTTTGACACTGGATCGATGCAACAAGTGCTGGCTTCTCTGTGTCTCTGTACCTGTTTGTTAATGCTTTCCTGTCACTAGCACATTCATGCTTTCAGAATCTGATGTGAGCATGGGAGGCAGCAGGGTTTTAATAAACCATGTTGTTGCTGTGAATTATGTATAGTCTGACAGTTACCTCCCATCTGTATGTTTTGGAAATTAAAGTAATGAAACTGTCTCTTGAGGTTTGCTTGATTTTTACACTTACCAATCTGAGATCTCCTCTCACTGTATACAGAATTACTAGTCATAGTGGCGGATCCTATAGCGAAGTTTCCAGTGCTCAGAATGTCATAGAGACAGTCTGTATTTTCACCACAAGTGCTGTTTGCTTTCTGGAGAAATGCTGGGTCACTGGACAAAAGCAGCTCATCAAGGAACATTGGAACAAAACTATTGTTGTTGTAAGTGTACCAGGTTTCTTCCATAGTTGTGTTGTATAGAAATATTGTATCTTCAGGTGTTGTTTTCCCTAAAAAAAAAATCAAATATACAAACAAATTACAGCTATACTCTTATCACACCTCAATCTGCTTTAGTTGCTCTGTGGCAATCACAATATTGCAGATTATATTTTGTTCCACACTGCATCACCAGCCAGGTTTTTAATGGTAACATTTATTTATTTTTTTTAATTAAACATAGAGGACTTATTAAAAATATGGTTAGATACATACATATACACAACAAGCTGCATAAGCACCAAAAGCTGCCTCTCTGCTGTTTGTACTCAGTAGGGTTTATCTACCAAGGGCAAATAGACTGTGCACTTTGCAAAGTGCCGTTGCACTCTGCATGTGCAATTGCTCCAGAGCTTAGTAAAATGAGCATAAGCTCTGCTGACTTCCATCATCCAATCATATACAAGCAAAAATGATAGTTTTTTTTATAATTTTTTTTTTATTTTCCTTGCATGGGTATTTTTTGCAAAGTGTAGCATTACCTCATTTACTAAGCTCTGGAGCAAATGCACTTGCAGAGTGCACAGTCTATTTACCTTTAGTAAAGCACCCCCAGTGTATTTGGTTAAAATTAGGGTTGAGCTGAACATACCTGGGTTTGGTCCATGAGACATTTGCCAAACAGCTGACTGGTTTGGATATTAATTGGAACCACATTAAAGCCAATGGGAACCAAATCTTTAAAATCAATTAGAGCCATTTTCAGGGCCAATAGGCAAGGGAATATCAAACAAATGTTGTGGGGGGCTGTGCACTGCCGGGGGGGACATGTACCAATGCAAATATATATATATATATATTTAAATACCTTTTTGCAGGGGGCAGCAATAATACCCCATTCTTTTGAAAAACAAGCCTGAGGTAGGTCTTAAAGTAACATCAATGTTTTCATTTTTTCATAGAATGCATTAAGGTAAAAAAAATCCGGTTTTAGAACCACTTTAAACTTGTCTATGAAGTGACAAGCCTGTATAATGTATACGGTGTACTACAGCAAAACTTACAGATAAAAACTTTAAATTGCCAGTAAAAAATAGCTCCCTACCAACTTGGCTTTACTTGTAAAAAACACCACACAGACCCCCCAACGTACATACTAAACCCCTGCAGGTCTGCTATGTATTTTGGGGGGACCTTTGGTGGTCCCTTGCCATTTTGTTTTCTAACAAAAAAAAATACGCTCATAGGAAAAATTTAAATTACTGGCATGTTTTACTTTCTTAACCATCACTACTGCTGTTCTACATTCTACAGCAAGAATGAGGAAAAAGTTAACAAAAATTATGGGGACTCCTCAAACCTATCCTTGATGATGGCCAGTTTTGGATTTTAAAGGGGGTACCCCACGCAAAAAATAAAAAAAAATGATAAGGGGTTTTACCAGTAGATGAACCATACCAGGACACATGCCCTCAATATGGGATGGGTACCCTGCCAGGAGGCTCCCTTCTGGCAAAGGGCCTCTTCCCCACAATCCTGACCCAGTGGTTGATTATTGGAATCCAGAAATCCCAGATACTGAATCCAGATACCGCCTCCCCCATGTGAATGAGTAAGAGTTAATAATATCCCTACTCATTCACAAAAAAATATTAAAAGCAAAGAAACCCACCACACATTTTGACGGGTCCTTTGTAAAAAAAAAAAAAAAAATGTCCCATGAGGTAAATCCATCATAATTCAGTGATGCGGATCCTTATGATCAAGGATGCCCTCTGAAAATAAAAGCATGCCGATCCACCTGTTCTCGTAACCCGTACCTAATGACAGATCTAAGGCTAGCAGCTGAATTACAAACAAAGAGGGAAAGATAGTGGATGATTTCAATGACCAATTATGTCTATATTAGGCAATAATAGCCAGGGCCAGTGACTTCTTTCAGATGGCCATACATGGATCAAAATTCTGACAATTCAGCATAGACTGGACCATTTGCGATCTATGCATGGGCCCTGTGGCTGAACAGAATTTGTTGACTTATATAGAACTGCCCTTTTAGATGTTTAGCCACTGGCACTCGAGCAATGCTACAGGCTATAGCCTGCAGTGCTGATCAGTGTATTCTGATAGCAGGGAAGTGTTGTCCCCTCCCCCCTCTGCTGTCAAAATGCAATAGCTCAATTGGGAGGATTCCCCCATCCACCTTGATTGTGTATTTTCTCTTAGGACTACAATACACAGAAAAAAAAAAAAAAATACTTGAATGTCATGACAAAATTGCAGTACTGGCATTCTGTCACTTCAGGTCTACCTGCTGCATAGAGCAAACAGTTATGACAGTTAAATATTCTCTTACATGTCATGCCAAAGTCGAAGATCTGTGAGTCGTTTGGCTTTGTGTTGTCATTATATGGCAATGTGGAGCCATAAGCAGTCAGGAAGTCATCATTTGGATTTCCATTTAATACCCCTGAAATAAAATAGAAGAGGTAAATATACATTTGACAAATCATGAAACAACAAGGCAACAACAATAAAGTCTGTTCCCCCTGGTGTGTCTTTCTTTCAATTAATACAGCAATAAGTAGATTTTGCCAGTGTATAGGAAGATTGAATAGTTACCTCCCTATCAATGAAAGCAGTAACATTTGATTTACTAAAACTGGAGAGTAAAAAATCTGGTGCAGCTCTATAGAGAGAACCAATCAGTTTCCAGGTTTTATTGTCAAAGCTTACTTGAACAAGCTGAAGTTAGAAGCTGATTGACTACCATGCAGAGCTGCACCAAATTTCGCACCCTCCAGTTTTAGTAAATCAACCTCATTGTGTTGTTACTTGTCAAAAAGCCCTAAATGACAATATAGGTATTAGTGAATTGAACTGTAATGTCTGTCTGTATTTGCAAACTAGAATAAATTGCTGGGGACTACTGTTCCCCTTTTTGTCCCAGTTAAAGAAAACAAAAATAGTGTTAAGAGAAAAGCATAGGCTGTGATTACTGCTAGCTGTCAGACTTTAAAATTCTCTTAGTCACTGACCCTAAACAGTTATAGAGAGTTCTGACTTTACTGAACGCATGCTTGTTTCTAATAGGTGACTCAAAAGGCACTCATATAAAAGACAGCCAGTCAATTAGCCATTTTTTCACAAAACAGGGTCAAAGTAAAATTAAAAAAAAATAAATCCCCCCAATCCATACTAGGCCATTTGGTTCTGGTATAGATTTTAAGGGGAACCCCATGGCAAAATGTAAAAAAAAAAAAACCTTGTGGGGTGCCCCCCAAAATCCATACCAAACCCTTATCCAAGCATGCAGCCTGGCAGGCCAGTAAAGGGGGAACAAGCAAGTGCCCCCCTAAACCATACCAGGACACATGCCCTAAACATGGGGGGCGCTTTGGGGCAGGGAGCTCTGCCTCCCCACTCCCAAAGTACCTTGTCCCCATGTTGATGGGGACAAGGGCCTCCTCCCCACAACCCTGGGCTGTGGTTGTGCGAGTCTGCAGGGGGCTTCTTGGAATCTAGAAAGCCCCTTTGACAAGGAGGCTCCCATATTCCACCCCCTCTATGTGAATGAGTAGGGGTACATTGTACCCCTGCTCATTTACCAAAAAAAGTGTCAGTTTTTGACAATTCCTTTATTAAAAATTGAAAAAAACAATGTCCCCCTTGATGTAGATCCATCATCAATTATGATGCCCGTCGCCACCGGTGGACTCGAAAAAAGAAAAAAAAAGTTCTGTCTGCGACGAAGGCTAACCACTGGCTGCCTGCTCCTCCGTTTGAAATAGATAAGAGGTGGGGCCACCTGGCGATGTCACCTGGTAACTCCGTTCCCATGTGACGTCACCGACCCAGCATTCACCAATTGGTGATGTCACATGGGGACAGTGCCACCAGGTGATGTCACCAGGTGACTCCGCCCCTTACCTATTTAAGAACTATCAAGCAGCGGAGCAGGCAGTCAGCGGTTAGCTTTCATCGCAGGTGGAGCTTTCCCCCCCTTTTTTCGGGTCCGATGGTGGTGGCGGGCATCATGAGTGACAATCTACATTGGGGACTTTTTTTGGTGAATGGGTAGGGGTACTATATACCCCACAATCATTCACATGGGGGGAGTGGGATCTGGGGACCCCCTTGTTAAAGGGGGCTTACGAATTTCAATAAGCCCCCTTCCCGCAGACCCACTCAACCAAATCACAGGGTTGTCGGGAAGTGGCCCTTGTATCCAAAGCACCCCCTCTGTTCAGGTCATGTGGCCTGGTATGGTTCAGGAAGGGGGCACTGGCATGCTCGGATAAGGATCTGGTATCTATTTTAGGGGTACCCCATGCCATTTTTTAGAAAAATGGTGGTATGGAGTTTCCCTTAAAACCCATACCAGACTCAAATGGCCTGGTATAAATTGGGGGGGACTCTCCATGCCGTTTTTTTTTGCATTTTTTAAAACATTTTTGCATTGTATTGTTGGGAATTTGAATGTCATTTTTGTTACTTTATAAATGGCAGTTTTGCTGAAGCAGGTTCCATACGCGGTACAGATGGACCACGTTACAGGCAGACTAGGGGGACCCCCTAAGTACTATACTTAAAAGGAATTTTTAACTTTTGTTTTTTCACTTTAACCTCCCTGGCGGTATGATTATTTCAGATTTTAGGTGCTGAAAACGGTACAATTATTTTGCATGGAAATTTGGCGTTTTATATTGTAGGCCTGTAATTCTTAGGAATAATTCATTTAAATCTGTCCAAACCAGAGTCTAGTAGACATCCCGGGTATGATAAAGTCTGAAAAACGAAATCATAAATTATAATATAATAAATAACTATAAATAATTATCCCAAATAATAATAATAATAAAAATTATTCAATAATGTAATCAAATCAAAAAACACTGAAATTTGCTCAGTTTTAGAATTGTCACTGTCATTACTTTTCAGTGTTTGATGACGGATCTCCCCACAAATCACTATCGCTCAATTCTGCAAATGATTCTAATTTATTATCGCTGTTTTCTAGTTGGTCTAAAACCACTTTTGATGTAAAGGGACGGTTTTGGTTGCTATGGACTATCTCCAGTTTCCAGGCAGAAAGAACAGTTTTTATAATATAAAACTGCATGCAGGGCACTGGACAGACCACTAGGGACAAAGGGCATGTGTAATTATTTGATACAGTATTGTAATCTATAAGATTACAGTATACTGTATCTATGCTGTGTGTTTTACTTTTTGAATTTGGCGCCGAACTCCGTCCCCGTGCGTCGCAACGCTCGCAGGGAACGGCGCACGGCACTGTGAATCGAGCGAGACACGGCGGCTCGCAGATCACAGTGGGGAGACATCGCAGGACCCAGGGGACAAGGTAAGTAAACTCTACAAGGATCCTGCGATGCGATCCCGAGTCTGGCTCGGGGATAGCGCTTTTGGTATTGAAAAGCCAGACTTGGGAATACCGCTAGGGGGGTTAAGCATCATTAAAATTACTGTTCCTGTAAAAACAAACTTAAAAAAAAAGAAAAAATTGCATTGATACATATCCCCCAGGGCAGTATGTAGGCACCCATAGCCATAGCCAATAACTTGAATATAAGCCTTTAAAATTAGAACTTTTGATGTTTCAAGTTTGGGTCCCATATACTTGGGTCTGAACTTTTTACATGTTTGGGAATTCTGGTGTGATCCGAACTGGGGGGTGTTTGGCCCATCACTATTAGTGTTACATAACTTTAACTAACACATATTAAATATTTACATATTATACTCTTGACCCACTATTCTGCACTGAGCTGGTGTGGACATATATATTAGATGCTTCATATTAACACAAGTCACTTACCGAGGAGGCCTCCAGTCCTGTTTTGATATGTTGATTGCAATGTCACCACAAAACTCAAGATGCCCAGGATAGCAGAACAAGAAACAGAGATGCCATTGTCAAACAGAACTTTCACTTCCCCGGTTTCTGTCCTTCCAAATCCCACATTGTTGACATAAGTAAGATTGTCTAAAAATAAAATAACAGCCCCATAATGGATCAGTGAACCCTAAAAATATAACATTTACATAGTGACAAATTATAAGAATCTTCAAATGAAAATGGTTGTATTATGTGGCATTTTTTCAAAACCAGTAAAGAGAGGTAGAGGCTGATTTACTAAAGGAGTTGATCATTTAGCTCAGTAAATTGTGTGAATATTTATTTGAATTATACAACCATGTGAAATGCAAATTCCTGTTCACTCTGAATACCCAATCATGTGCAAATGAGGTAAGTAAACAGGAATTTGCTTTTCACATGATTGGATAATTGATGTGACTATTCAAATAATTTTGATTATTTGTGAAGATTATAAAATCCTTCAGTAAATCAGCCTGATGACATCCACATTGCATTACGATGTACCCTTCTCACCTCCACACAATGGAGAACACCTTGCAATATGCCATATTAAATGTTGATTACACTGTCTATCTTGATTTAATTTCCAGCATTATAAATATATAATAATTACACAGAAAAAAGTTTTACTAAGGGCAACTATATGGCTGTGTACAAGAGTGGTGCCATTGTGAAAATAAGAGGCTTAAAAGCTAAATTACTGTGTGTCGTGGCATTAAACCCAAAAACAAAAACGTGTTGTATATTGCAGCTTACCAAACCATAAATGCAGTAGTTGACTTGTCAGTTGTGGGAGTGGGTAGTGTTAGTTGCACTAGCAGATTTAGATGGACTTTACTAAAACCAAAGCTGAACTCCAGCTAGAGCTTTAGAATCAGTTACAGCAACAGTTTTCTTTTTCTTTAGGGATAAAGGCTTTACAAAAATGAATAAAAGCTGATCATTTTAGGCACCCAAGTGTTTCGTCCTACCCTCTGCCACTTTTGCTAGACTGCTTGATCTGATAAAAGACATTGAAAAATAGTAGACGTACTTGCTGGATAAACAGGTGAAAATAAATGGCAAAAGCATAAAAAGGAGACTAATACAGCCATTGCATCTATAAAAAGATAATCTACAATATAATAAATGTTTGGGTTTAATACTACTTTATTGTTACAATCCCAGCTTTGCCATGTCTATGTAAATAGATACCCATAGCATCTTTTTCACCCCAAAAAGCATAGGCTGTTATGTTCAGATGATGTTTGATGCATCGTAATTCACTTCCTTTTCCAAGACTACAACAACAGTGTGAACTGAACAATCACCCATAAAAGAGGAAAGTTTAAAACTTATTTTACCCACCTGAGAGTTCAATGAAGGTCCCATTGTAGCTCACTGTGGTTTCGTTAGCATTCTTTAAGCTCCATTGAATCTGAAATGCAAAGTTTAATAATCAGTTTACAGGGGTTATTAAACAAAGCCTTTGTATATTTTCTTCCTGTGTTCATTACCTGGTCACCGTAGGATGTGGAAGCTGCCAATGCCACAAAGTTGGTTGCATAGCTGGTTCCATTGCCAGCTCGGGCCGTGCGTCCTTGAAGTCTGAAGACAACTGTGTCATTTTCATCCTTTGCGTTGGTCAAAATAAATTCACCCAGACCATTAAATGTATATCTCAAACCATCCAGAGTGTTAATATGAGGGTCTCCATAGAAAAATCCTTTCAGTAAAAATTTAAAAAAAAATTACAACTTTCTTTAAAACTGTGCATATCTTCTTCGGAAGCAAAGAAAACTTAAAAGCTTTAATGCAAAACCATAACAACTTGATAAAAATTAATGTTCTTTAGCAAGGAGCATACATTCCACAATAATAATTATGCTACCAAAATTAGTGTGCTGTAAATTGTATCCAGCATTGTTCCTGCTTCTTGTTGGAGGCTGCCATTTTTCCGAAGCCCAGAGCCCCTGAGCAGCTGTAAATATTTAAGCTGACAGCAGATTGGCCTCTAGTGGCTCTGATTTTTAGCAGATTGCTCTAAATAGAGTGCAACTGAGCATGTGCAAAGCAGGGTGAGACAATGAGGGGGATTAACTAAAACGGGCACACACAGAATCTGGTTTGCATAGTAACTAATAAGCTTTTAACTTCAGCTTGTTCAATTAAGCTTAGATAATAAGCCTCCTTCACACTGAATGCGGCTTTGCATACCTGCAAAAGGGGCCTGCCTGAAGTGATCTAGCAGAATGTAATTTTCTGAGTAAAGTTCAACTTTAATATGCACTTGCTACTGCTATTTTATACAATCCTTATGGGAATGTCAGTTCAAGCCATGAACAATTATTTGTATTATTTCAGTTTATTTATTTGCAGGAAGAACCATCAAGCCTGACACTGCTGACCTACCACTATAATGTTTGTTGCCTGGCTATCATGCTGAAGCAGGCTATTTCTCTTTTTTTGTACAGACTTAACTGAAGTAATTCTAATCTAATGTCTATGCTGATTATTTTAATTGTTTATTTAGTCTTTTAGTATATGGTATATTGTATGTATACAATTCTGTAAGTTACTAAGTAGACATACAAATCTGTGGAAGAGTGACAATGATCCCTTTGTTTGGATACAAATGATTTGGTGGGATTGTAACCCACACCAAAGATGCTTTAGGTCCTTAACAAGGGTGATTACGCATGTACACCAGATTCCAGAGGCATGAAATGGTGGATTCTCATAGTTGGGATTACGGGTGTATGCAAATAGTGGTGTCCAATTAGTAATTACCAGTAACCATTGCTATTTTCATACACCTGTCATCCCTGCCACAACAATGTGATGATTTTTTAATGTATTGTATTTTTACAGTAGGAAGGATAGATCAATCCCATTATGGGTGGAGTTAAAACAAGCTATATGGTGAATAATCTACTTATAATGATTTATGTGTTGGGATAATTTCACGTTTTTTTTACCTGCTATAAGAAAGATAATCTAATCCTGTTATGGGTGGAGACCATCTCAATATCACAGACTGCCTGAAGAAAAATAATTGTGTCTTTGGTGTTGTTTCTTGGGCACATAGGGGTTGATTTACTAAAACTGGAGAGTGCAAAATCTGGTGCAGCTGTGCATTGTTTCCAATCAGCGTCTAACTTCAGTTTCTTCATATAATGGCCCGTAGACACGATCCAAATATAGTACGAACGATCGTGCAACCAATTTCGCTTAATAGTCGCAAGTAGAAATTGAATAGCTAAATAAAGTCATGAAAATTCTCGTACGACAGAAAAAAAAATTGGAAGTGATGTCACGTGTTGTAATGTATTTGTATTGAATTTTCGGACGACAACCATACAGACTAACCGAAAATCGTACGATCTGGAATCGTACGAGGAACATTTTTATGCATGCCCGATCATATAAGATCGAATGAATGGTCGTGATCGGCTGTCGAAAGTAGTGTACACACGATCCGAAAATCGTACGATCCTTCCTCGGACGACTGTTTTCGTACGATATTTGGATCGTGTATACGGGCCATAAGCTTTGACAAAAAAAAAAAAAATGGAAGCTGATTGGTTTCTATGCACAACTGTAACTGATTTTGCATTCTCCAGTTTTAGTAAATCAACCTCATAGATGTCGTGGAGGTACTTTGGTGGTAAAAATATGTTTTTAGAATGTTTTTAGAATCCCAACATTTTAAAAAAAAATAAAGATTGTTTATATTTTCATAAAATCAGATGCCAAAAGTCTATTGTTTTATCACTTTTCTTTTTACAAAAGAAAGTACCCACTCAATTTGAGGAGAGTTAGCATCTGATCTATAATAAAAGGATTTGCCTTTATTTTTTTTTGTTTATAATGTGGGCACTAGGGCTTTAAGAAATCAGATCTTTTACATACCTAGGCGTGGAGGGATATAGTTGTCACAATAATCCAGAGGTCTTTTCTGTCTGTAAAGGTTACACAGGTAAGTGGATTCTGAATATCTGCAACAAGTGTTGTAGGGGTCAATCTCCTCAACTGAAAAATAAAGATAGAGTGTTTATTTGAACAATTAATTTATCAATTATTATGGAATATTGTTTCATTTTTATGATTATATAATTCAATACCTTTGTATAGTTGTCTTTGAGGAGGAAGAACTGTATTCCAGAAGTAGTTATTATAAGCTGTTTGGTTAGAGTAATATTTGAAGGTATTAAAGGAGGTCCATGGAGTTGGGAGGTATCGCTCCTTTTCACCGTAAACAAGGGCTCCACTCCAGCTACTATAGTAACATCTACTCCCAGCCCCATTTCTGGAGGGGAACATATTTTGTACTGTCAAGTATTGTTCTGAAACAGACAAATTATTAGAATAAAGTAACACTGGTTACATTAATCCGTTTTAGCAAATGCATGAATATGCTATAAGTTGTCCATTAGAAGGTGTATGAATGTGCCATTAAATAGATTCAGTGTATAGTAATTAAATTACCATCATCCTTTCAAAAAGTTATATAGACAACAATGAATAAGTATGATAATGAATAAATATTTATGGCACAACTGTATACTCGGTGCAGAGGGACTCCAGTGATTCACAGACTATTAACCACAGAAAGATGTTCCTAACACCTAAAATTTCTTTACAGTCCCCTGTATTGTGACTCATCCTATACCTTTAAGGTAGGTTGGGACTTGATAAATGTGAGTTTTCCCCATCAAACAAATATAACTTCATCCAACTTCTACAAGCAAGGAACTTATCTGATGTTAATATAAACGTATTGCTATGGGGTATTGCAATATTCTGTGCCTTGCAATTTTCATTTTCTGTGTGAATATCTGTATAAAGCTTGATTTTAAAGTTTCAGCAATAAATTATGAATCTCATGCTGGGTAACTGATGAAAAATAGGACAAATAGTATGCAGTTTTATTTTCTACACATAATAGTCATAATCTTAATGTAATTTTAATATACGACACACATGCAACAATTTGCATTATTATCCATTGATTTATGCAGTGTTCCAAATGAAAATTCAAGTATTAAACATTACCAGATGCCTTCTTGATATCAAAGCCATAGTTCAAAATGTTAAATTCAGTAGTGAAAGAGGAGTCCAAAGTTGCCTGATTGTAAGTACATGGACATGGAGATGTGCTGGAGAGCCAATATGGAATTTCCCCTTTATAATACCACTGCAGACATTGTAGCCTTGAATTGATGGTGCTCTGACTGTTGCTGTCTAGACGATATGCCCATCTTCCTTTTTTACCTTGAAAAGTAAGGTAAAATGATAGAAATAAATATGGTATCTGTTAAACTTACAACATTTTACCTGAGCGATGTTTCCTCTTCTCACCTGTGTTGTAGCCGATGTACTGATCTGGACGGTATCTCTGCTTGATGCTTACAGATGTGTCTGTCTGTGGATCATTGAAAGCTGGGAAGTTGTTGACATTACGTGCACTAGGGATTCCACTAGAAAGAGAGAATGATTCTAAATGTGTTTGTCATATTTACATGCAGTTACCAATACTACTGTGGAAGGTAAAACAGGCTGAAAGAAGAGGAAGAGCAAGGTACTCTACTGAAAGTCTTTACCTGTGATAGCCCATTTTTGGCAGATGGAATGTGGGGAGAGCGTTGAAGATCCACTTCATTCCTCCATCATCAAACAGGATTAGTGCAAACGAATATATTCCATCAGTAACCAAGACAGCTTGGAAAGTGTTTGTCTAAAAAGAAAACCAAAGAGAAAAATATTAAATGTTCTGGATGTGCTTATCAGGGCCGATCCTACCCAGGGTGCGAAGGGTGCTTTGCACCCAGGCGCCTGCAGATGTGGGGGCTCCAAAGAGCCAGACTTCTTCCCTCCCTCCTTCTCTCCTTTTGAGTGTCCGTCCAGAACTCCAGCGTGAGCCTGGCAGTGCTGGGGGGGGAGGGTTCTAGTCAGTGGCTGCTGAGTGCTGATGTGCGGGAATGAATTCCTCTCACTGGGACCCCGCACTGTCTCTACCAACTCCAGTTGGAATGCCTCCTCCTCCCATCTCTATCTCGGGCTGCACGGAGAGAGAACTGAGGTGAGTCAGTGTGCTGTGTGTAGGAATGGCATCCTCTGCACACCTTTAGATGTGCTCTGGGCTGCCCCTGCTAAGAGATGTTTTATGGTATGATAGATTACAATAGGATACACAGCCCCTGTACCTTCCTGCACCTTAGTAGTTCATTTACAGATGTGATGTTTAATGAGATGTTCTAAGAGCCCTTTCACACTGACAGTGCGGGGGCATCAGTGGTAATGCGCTGCTACTTTTAGTGGCGCTTTACTGTCGCTTTAGAGGTACATTTAACCCCCACTAAAGGGTTCAAAGGCGCAACTGCGGAGGCGCTTTGCAGGCACTGCCCATTGATTTCAATGAGCAAGGGCACTTTAGGAGCGGTGTATACACCGCTCCTAAAGTGCCTCAAAGAAGCTACTTGCAGGAATTTTTTGGACGTCGTGCCAGTGCTCTGCTCCAGTGTGAAAGCATTCAGGCTCTCACACTGGGATTGCAGATAAGGCTTTTTCCAGGTGCTATTTTTAACACTAAAGCACCTGAAAAATGCCTCCAGTGTGAAAGGGGTCTAATGGACGATCTCCTGTACTATGTCTGCAGTAAGGATGAGCTCAGGCATGTTCGCAAGCTGCACGTGCAGAGCCTGGCAGGAAGTCGGCACTGCACATCGCTAATCACAAGCAGTGAGACATTTCCCGATGTGCGGCTGCAGAGATCGGGAAATATCTCACTGCTTGTGATTAGCGCAGCGCATTGCCGACTTCCTGGCGGGCTCTGCACGTGCAGCTTGCCAACATGCCGGAGCTCATCCTTAGTCTGCAGTCTCGGATCATCTCCTGTAGTATGTCTGCAGTCTCTGACCATCTCCCGTAGTATGTCTGCAGTCTCTGACCATCTCCCGTATTATGTCTGCAGTCTCTGACCATCTCCCGTAGTATGTCTGCAGTCTCTGACCATCTCCTGTATTATGTCTGCAGTCTCTGACCATCTCCTGTATTATGTCTGCAGTCTCTGACCATCTCCTGTATTATGTCTGCAGTCTCTGACCATCTCCTGTATTATGTCTGCAGTCTCTGACCATCTCCTGTACTATGTCTGCAGTCTCTGATCATCTAGTGTACTATGTCTGCAGTCTCTGATCATCTAGTGTACTATGTCTGCAGTCTCTGATCATCTAGTGTACTATGTCTGCAGTCTCTGATCATCTAGTGTACTATGTCTGCAGTCTCTGACCATCTAGTGTACTATGTCTGCAGTCTCTGACCATCTCCTGTAGACTCTCTAACAGAAGCGCTCTCTGTCTCCATCAGAGAGGCCCCCCTCCAAGTCCCAATTTGTACCTGTAAGGATCCCAGGGTAATGAAGACTTCGTGGTGGAGCATCTCTGTGGCTGAGTCCTTGCCATAGAAATATTTGTAAAGGGGAGGAGTTAATAAAATGACCATGCCCATGTGGGGGCGCCAGAAATATTTCTGCACCCAGGCGCCTGTGACCCAAGGATCGGCCCTGGTGCTTATTGCGTATCCTTTACTGTAGTGCTGGATTTCATTATGTATATTTGTTAATAGTATAATGCAGCTCCTATTGCTATTACTATATCACACAGCTCCAGGCTTTTGCGGTTTTGAATAGGATACAATTGCTTTACTTGTGTCCTAATGGTGAACTGTGCGGTAAAACACTGGTCACTGCAATAGTGTGGATTGGCACTTTATTCTTCTTTGCTTTCTGCATGTTGCATTATAATCAAAATGGACTGCTTTTTACAAAATGTTAAAGTGGACTTAAGCTGTTCCTTTTTTAAGTTTTTTTTTTTTTTTATTGTGCTAGTTTAACCACTTCATGCAAAATCACGTACTTGTACGTCATTTGTTAAAGTGGTTATACCGGGGTGATGCCGGTACTGGTATTCGGTAGCGTTTCTTTGGAGCTAGCGGTCGGCTATCTCATGATAACAACCAATGCGGCTAATGGCTAACTCAGCAGTTAAAATAAGGAGCGGGAGGGGATGCCCCCCTCCTGCCGCCTTCTGCCGCTCTGCCCGGGTCTCCCATCCGGCACGTCCTCCGGCTGTGTGGAGTCCCTAAGGCAGCCGGCTTCAATCAGGTCTCCGATGTAAAAACACGGAATAACGTCACAGCGTTTTGAATACTTTGAAGTGCAAAGGAGGTATTTGGGGTCTTTTAGACTCCTGATCCCTCCATAAAGAGTACCTGTCACTACCTATCATTGTCACAAGGGATGTTTACATCCCTTGTGACAGCAATAAAAGTGATCAGATGTTTTTATTTATTTTAAAGGGACAGTGTTAAATAAATAAAAAATTATAAAATAAATAAGAAAAAAAGAAAGAAATTTTAAAGCACCCTCGTCCCCACGAGCTCGCGCACTGAAGAAAATGCATATGGAAGTCGCGTCCACTAATGTAAACGGTGTTCAAATAACACATGTGAGGTATTGCCGCCATCGTTAGAGGGAGAGCAATAATTCTAGTAAATTCTACCTTCTTTATAACTCTGAACAGGTAACCGTTAAAGAATTGTAAACGTCGCCTATCGTAGTTTGTCGCCATTCTACGTGTGTGTGCAATTTTAAATCGTAACATGTTAGGTATCTATTTACAATATGCAAAATAACTTGGGTTAACTTTAATGTTTTCATATTTTTAAATTAAAAAAGTGTATTTTTTCCCAAAAAAATGTGTTTCAAAGACTGCTGCGCAAATACCATGTGACATAAAATATTGTAACGATCGCCATGTTATCCTCTAGGGTGTTTGCTAAAAATTTATATATATATATATATATATACATATATATACATATATATATATATATATATATATATATATATATATATATATATATATATATATATGTTTGGGGGTTCTAAGTAATTTTCTAGTAAAAAATACTGATTTTAACTTGTAACCAAAAAAATGTCAAAAATAGGCTTGGGGCTGAAGTGGTTAAAAACCATAACAAGCAATCAAAGATCTGTTTGCTGCTTTTAAGTGCTAACTGCACTTTGGATTTTGTATTATATGGGGCTACTAGATTCATATTTAGATGTGCACTGACAATAACACCTAATATGCCTTTCATGCAAGCTTTTAAAAAGGCCACTTTGCTTTCAAAATAATAATATCAAAGGTACAAGAGCTGAGATCCATCTACACACACTGAGAACCTTCTATACACAGGGAATTCAATCCTAACAGTATGGATAATCACTGGCACAGTACAACACTCACATTGTTGACTTGGGTGTTCCAATAAGCGTTTGAGTTATAAATCCCAGACTTGAATGGAGGAACATTGTCCCATGTTATTTTGAGAGCCCATAAAGCTTTAAACTGAGTTAAGTTAAAATATGCAGCAACCGTGCTTTCCAATGATTCTTTAAATGCTGTATTCACATTGGAGGACTGGAAGTCATAAGCCTGTCATAAGAGAGTAAAAATGTCATACAATAATTAGAAAAGTACATGTATGTATATATTAATATTTTAACATTTTATCCTAATGGTACACTCATAAAAATATTTTATGTAAACTATTTTAATCATACAACATTCCTTTTTTATATTCTGTTTTTATTTATGTGATGTCATAATATGAGCAAAAATAACATACAGTACATCATATGCATTGTGATGCCATCAGTAGTAGACAGAATGAGCATGTAATTATATCAAAGGCTATAACTTTGTTGCGACAGCACTAAGCATTAGACGGGGGTTGATTTGCTAAAGCTGGAGAGTGCATTATCGGTTGCAGATGTGCACAGAAACCAATCAGCTTCTAACTTCAGCTTGGTCAGTTAAGCTTTGACAAGAAATAAAAAAAAAAAAGGAAGCTAATTGGTTTCTATGCAGAGCTGCACCAGATTTTGCACTTTCCAGTTTTAGTAAATCAACCTCACGGTGCCTTTAATGCATCAGAGTAATTTGTTGGCACATAAACAAAAAATAAATGCAGCAGTAAGAGGGGGAAGATAACAGAAAGGGAAATGAAGAACTGGTGGCACGGACATATACAGTGCCTTCAATTAATGTCATAAAAGGTTTCACTTGTGTGTTAAATAGATACTAATCCTGCCTACTAATGTTAAATTGTGTTCCAGGTTCACGGGGTTCTGTAGCAGGACAATTAGGAGGTCAAAGCCTCTCCCTTATGCCCTGTACACACGATCAGATTTTCCAACAACAAAACCATGGATTTTTTTTCCGAAGGATGTTGGCTCAAACTTGTCTTGCATACACACGGTCACACAAATGTTGGCCAAAAATACCGAACGTGAGAACGCGGTGACATACAACACATACGATGGGACTATAAAAAGGAAGATAAATAGTCAGTGCGGCTCCTTCTGCTTGATTCAGAGCATGCGTGAACTTTTGTGCGACGGACTTGTGTACACAAGATCGGACTTTCCAACAACAAGTTTTGTTGGCGTAAAATTTGAGAACCTGCTCTCAAACATTTGTGTGCGGAAATTCCAACAGCAAATGTTCAATGAAGCATACACATGGTCGGACTTTCCGACAACAAGCTCACATCGAACATTTACCATTGGAAATTCCTATCGTGTGTATGGGGCATAAGACTTATCAATTTCAAAGAAATAATACATCCAGCCTAAACAGATGTCTCAAAAATGTTCTGTTTTTCTCTAATGATCTAATGACCCATCTCTCTGATTTTTTTATTTGTCTACTTCCTTTTTCCATTCCTGGATCATAGAACAGTGGTCCTGTCTATAGAACTGAGGTATCAGGCTTTTCAGGGGGTGCGGCATAACACTGCTTTTGTACACTCTTAAAGGTGAGGGGACATCATGAAATATATCATGCAAATATGTAAATTGTATATGTATGAGGGTAGGTTTTGTTTTTGCTTTCAAAAAGTTTTTATTTAAAATAACCAGATATAATTACAGAGAAGGACATTGTGTCAACTTTAGTGTCATTGAATTGTGAACAGATCAAACCAACCAAGAGGTTGAAAAGTGCATACAGTATATCACATATAAAATAGCAATAATATCTGTCTTGGATCCTCACCTAATTGATAAACCAATCAAAATAACAAAAAGAACATGGGAATACTGGTTCAATTATTGAGGAATAGAATATCACCCCTAGCGGGAGTCAATACCGTAATCCCAGTGAGCTCAAAACAACTATATGTACCCAAATACATATCCCAAAATGAAACTAACAAAGATACAAAGAAAAAATAATCCAAAAATACAAATTTGAAGAGGAGAGGGTAGTTTTTTTAATTCATGGTGATATCGCTTTCCAGAACTTCTGTATCTTAGGGAAGGACCATCAGATGCTAAAAAGAGTCCTCTTGCGGGCACCCTCTCCAGCATGAGGAGCCTGGAAAAGTTTTTGCCCGCATCCTTGGAGTCATATACCAATGTGTGAAAAATCTATAACACATCTACTGAGTTTTAGAACTGATGGAGGAGACATGTGATAACTGAATCATTTTTTTACAGTTGGGCAGGAGTCATTTGCAGACCTACTTCTGTCCCCATTCTCCCACAAAATACAGGATTTGCTGCGAACAGCGAGACAACATAAATTTATACATGTGAGTCAGGAGGTGTTGGATTTGCCAGTTTATGGCACACATGGATTAGAATTCTGTAAGAGATGTTACTGCCTGCAATTTAGGGATCGGCCTTTTCAGAAAGTCTGAGTTGTCAGTAGCACCAGTGGTCCAACAACCACATTTTGGGGTAACTGCTCTGAGCATACGGTCTGAGGGGGCCACGTAAATGCAGCCCACATTCCCTTCTCTGCTCCAAGTTCTGAAAAATCCTATATCCTCCCCTGGTAGGAACCAAGGATATTTGCTGAAAAGGGGCTAAAGGTGATGTGTGTCTCCAGTAATGTTCAATCTTTCCCATAACCATAAGCGTGGTTGATATGAGTGGTGATGTCCAGCTTGACAGACCCCGCTGCTTTGCTGGTATCCATGGCAATCCTGCTAAGTTTTGTCCTGCTGTCGTCTTTTCTAAGGACACCCAGAGTTTAATACCCTGTATTATGGTTTCAATTGTGAATTAGCACCATTGTCATTGCTTTGTAATATAGGTTAATGTCAGAGAGGCCCAGGCCTTAGTTCATTTTATGTCTGCGTAAGATAGAATAAGCCAGGTAAGGTTGCTTCCCTTACCAGGCAAAACTCATTATTAATTTACGAAATTGTTTAAAGAACCCCAGTGGCAGTTCAATAGGCATACAACATTCCATTTGACATGACATGAGACCTGTCTTCTAGGTGCCGTGGAAGTTAACAGTTATATTATTCAAGTGAAGTCAATTAGACAAAACCTTCAAACAGAAGACCTGTGAGCAATTTTGGAGAGAGTGACATAAAGGGAGAGCAAAATTATGAGTGACAAATATCTGTTAATTATACTTTTCTTTGGTCTCTCTCTTGCAAATCATAAGATATATGGGGTTAATTACTAAAGAGTTAGAGGCTGTTCACTTTGTAAAACAAATGTTCCCTTCGCTTGGTAAATAAGGTGAAGCCTAGTGAAGCCTGGTGTGCTAAGCATGGTTTAATTAGTTGAAATTGCTATAACAAATACTAAGCATTTAATTATGTTTTAAATAAAGGGACACCTAAAGTCAATGTTTCATACCCATATACTGTCCATGGCCGGAGCCACCCAAGAACGTAACTCTCAAGATGGTACCCTACCCCCTCCAGAGTGCACCCAATTTTCCCATCTCACTTGGATTCTTGTTGGCTTTGTCAATCCTCCCATGGCACTCTTCTTCATATCTGGTGGGCATGCACCCCCCACGATAAAGCTTTGGGGTTCTGTTGTTTCTTCTCTACAATCTATTTACCCAGGAATTGGTTTCCTATTCACCTGATGTTTTTTTATTTTTGTGGTTAAAGAATTGATTCCTAGACACTGGAAATCTTCATTCCCTGAATGGCTTCAGACCAGCTCATGACATTATGCATATGGAAGAATTGGTGGCTGAAAAACATAACACCAATGAGAAGTTCAAAAGGGTCTGGCTGGTATGGATGATGTTCAAGGACTCTCCCCAATTACATAACTTTTTGGAAGACCTTCGCTGAGGTCCATTATTGTGATCCCATTCATTTTCTTACTGCTTTCATATCTGCTTTTCTATCACTGTCTTTTTTAGCATTTCTGCTGTCACTAGAGGTTCCCTCCTGACATCCCCACCACTGCGCGAGATCCACTGCCAACTTTTACTTACAGACCTACGTCAAATCCCTGCACTCCCTCTTTCCCCTTTCTTGCCTCTTTATCTCTAATCTCTTCTTCTTATCTTATCCTCTGGAGAATATGATATTTCAATAAATAGAGATTCATAGTACATTTGTTCTCTCCCATCCCTCAAGATTACTATGACTTACTCAATTACATGGGATGTCTCCCTTCTGCTACTACAGTTTTTTCTTCCTATACCATTATATTCTCCCTGCAGTATACAACTGGATTACCCTTCGGTGGAGATATGGTATGCTATCTTTGTTCTTCATTGTATTATTCTTTTAAAAAAACAATAAAAACGTGTTTGTCTAAATTTGATGGTTCATTGCTAGATGCTGGAGGGTTAAATCACCTGACAGTTTTTTCTATGTCTTGGGTTTTTTATTTCTATAGCTCTCTGTGTTTTGGGTTCTTGGGTCTGCATACCTGCTATAGCCATTATGCGGGGTCCCAGTCTGTTAGATGTTTTAATTTATTTAATAGGGGAAATACTAATAGAGATACTAGAAAGGTCTAAGACGGGTGGGAACACTCAAGGTTCAGAGTTGGAAATAGTGGCAGGAAGATCTCTCTGTTGGAGAATCCAAGATGAATAAAAAAGCCTAGAGTTTACTCAATCAACCATGCTCTACCAATAAATATCACTTTTCGGTGAACCGACCTTTCAAAGAGTATTGAATCATTTTGTAACTGTCCAATAGCCTACATGACATTACCTGATAAAAGATATCCCCGAAACCAGAGAGATCAACATCAGCCCAGAAGGCAGCTAGAATTGGGGGTGTATATGGATCATTGCTTTCGAAGGTTGTGTAAGGATAACTCAGTGCATAGGTGCGGTCATATATGTTGCGTTGAAAAACAATAACACCATTATCTGTGAACTGGAAAACACAAAGAAAATGATCACATCTTAACATTATCTTATATGGCTTAAGTTAAATAGACACATACATTTGATAGGTAATTAAACAGTTGTCAGCTTTCACAAATACATCTTACAATGGATTTCATACTTACGTATAGGTTGTTATAAAATGCGGAGTCAAATGGAAAACCAACAGGGACATTAATTAAAGGAGAAACAAAGTCACTGAGGCGTTTTGTTGCTTTGCTGTCCCCTGCTGAAGGGCCATAGCTGAATAAACGTATTTCTGAATAAAAGAAATCACAGTGGAATCTTATTTAGTATGAATCCCCAATGTTAATTCATTACAGGAATTATCTCTGCAAAAACCATCTGCAACCTACAATCAAGTTTCCAGAAATAAATCATATCTATGGTCAAAATATGAACCATATATTCATTTCCACGTTGTATTTCAATCCCCACACATTTACTTCCTTGTATTCTGTGACATATATTCATTATGCCCTGTGAGTAGGCATTGCTGTGTCACACATTTTAAAGAGCCTGTCTTCTGAACTACAGAGGTACTCAGAGGAGGAGTTTTAGGAGGCCAAGTCAGTAGAGGAATCACAGCTTGCAGGCAGCAAGGTACCATGGAACATATACTCCTTAGCAATTAAAATTGATCAGCAGAAGAGAAGCTGCAAAGCATCTAGAGACTACAGGAAGTTGTGGAAAGAGATGCCAGTAGAAATGCAGCACTCACATAATGAAAATATATTTTTCAATATATTAGCTTCAATTGTCAAAAAAAGTATTGTTTGTATTGCTGTTACAATACTAATGTCAAAAAATGAATGCTGCGACTATAGATTTTCTTTAACCACTTGCCGACCGTGTCACGCAGATATACTGCGGCACAATGGCTTTCCTGGGGGAAATCCCGTAGGGGTACGTCCTACACGTTTTCGGCCACCGGAGGCGTGCGCTGTGCATTGCTGGTGGGCATGAACGCCGCTGGCCACGCACGAATGCACCATGCAGGGATTGTGTAAACACACAAATCTCTGTACTGTCAGAGGAGAGGAGCCATATTGTTTCTTCCTACGAAGTAGAAAAAACGATATGGCTCCTCTCCTAGTCACTCTCATCCCCACACAGTTAGAACATGCTGAGGGAACACACATTTAACCCCTTGATCCCCCCTAGTGTTAACCCCTTCCCTGCCAGTGACATTTACACAGTAATCAGTGCATTTTTACAGCACTGATCGCTGTATAAATGCCAATGGTCCCAAAAAAAGTGTCAAAAGGTTCCGATCTGTCCGTCGCAATGTCTCAACACTGCTGAAAATTGCAGATCACCGCCATTACTAGTAAAAAAAAAAAAACCATAAAAATGCCATAAATCTTTCCCATAGTTTGCAGACGCTATAATTTTTGCACAAACGAATCAATATACGCTTATTGCGGTTTTTTTTTACCAAAAATATGTAGAAGAATATATATAAACTGATGAAGAAATTAGTTTTTTACAAAAACTTTTGGGGATATTTATTATAGCAAAAAGGAAAAACTATTTCTTTTTTCAAAATTGTCGCACTTTTTTTGTTTATAGCACAAAAAATAAAAACCGCAGAGGTGATCAAATACCACCAAAAGAAAGCCCTATTTGTGAAAAAAAAGGACGCAAATTTTGTTCGGGTACAGCGTCAAACGACCGCACAGTTGTCAGTTAAAGCGGCGCAGTGCCAAATTGTAAAAAGTTCTCTGGTCAGGAAGGGGGTAAAATTTTCTCAACTTTGTTAAGAAAAAAGCATTCCCCTCTGGGTGATCTATGTACATTGCAAGGATTTTAAAAGACTTTGTTGCAGATTCCTACCTTTTGTTATTCTGAAGGAATAGCTGTTTGTTTGTGGTTGTGCAAAGTGAATGTGAATAGAAGTGACAGTAATTATCAATCAACTGCTGTACTTGCAGGGTTCTAGTGAGGAAAGTGGCAGGGTCTGAATCCCTTTTGATGTGATTAAACTTTTGGGAGTATCTCACCAAATCAGAAAAGTTTGTTGCAGAGAATGCCCAAAATGTGATTTGAATCTTTGTGCAGACTTCTGGGAAAATCAGTGTGTCAATCACACAAGCAGGAAATAGCATATCTAGGGGGGGGCATTCCGTACGCCGTCTGTGTACAGAATGCCTCCAGGTTGCTATATTGCCTTACATATTACAGAAAACTTCAGCATTGCAGATTAAAAAGGAAATGTAATTAGAATTATGTTATTGTACAATATGGCTTATTTTGCAATTGTATATGCTATATTATTTTTTTTTAATATGTAATTTCTTTCCCGTGAAAGTGGAGTTACACTATGAATAGTTAACACAATTATAGAGCAAAAAAAAATAAACTAGTAGAAAAAAAATGTAAGATAAAAAAAGCTGCATGCTCAGGCCAAGTAGGTGAGCAGTACACTTACCAGTACAGGTAAAGCCGTCTCCCCTATAGCCACTGTTACAGGTACAATTGTAGGATCCAAGTGTATTGGTGCACATTGCATGCTGGTCACAAATATTGAGACCTTGAGAACATTCATCCACATCTGGAAGAAACACAGACAATATAATTCTTGCTGTCATCTGCACAGCTCATCTACTTTCTGCAGATGAATAGAAAATTCAGTCTCCCCTTACCTGTAGTACAGATGCTGCCAGTCCAGCCTTTCTGGCACAGACAAGAGTAAGCATTCACTTTGTTTATACAGACTGCACCATTCTTACAAGGGGCACTTGCGCAATCATCAACTTCTATAAAGGTATAAAAAGAAATGTCATTCTGAACAACAGGCAATGCCTAGCTTGCATGGAGGACAATAGAAACAGTCATCACATGGCAGATGCCCTAATCACATGTTCAGATTTTCCCAAATAATACCTTTTTGAACTCCAGAATGACAGCAGACAACAGTGCTCAGTGCACGCTGTCAATAGTGCTGTAGTTTACCATCTTATAATATTATCTTGTATGGACTCATATGTGAATGTGTGAGATTGCCTTGAGCAGTACCTTCACATTGACCATCTTACATTTATTTTTAGAATGCGTAGGTATCTCCAAACCATGGACACTGCCCCTCCTACCTTATTTTAGGCCACCACATTCAATAGGTAGCCTCATGGGCTACCAGTTTATTGATTTATCTGCAGAGCACAACCTGAGCTTTGGCAAGTCAGGCCACCTATTCCAGTTGGTGACCAAGAGGAATGTGTCAGATGTGGAAGCAGATGAGATAGGGATCACCAGCAAAAGTTGTGGCTGATATTTGTATTTAGTATGCCCAGGTTTTGGATATACCTGAGCACCTGAAAATTAACCATGGATGAAAACAAGCATGTGAATATGCTTGTTCTCAGAACCTGGGATGACCATATATGCAATGAGCCCACAGGTTCAATCGCTTTGGACTTTTGTTTGCACCAGGCTTCATATAAACATAAATCCAGTTTAATTATACTATAAGTAATCATCTTTTTCCATAAAATTAGATCTAGGGATCTAAATGACCAATTCCCAGCAGAAATACATTCTCAGGTGTTTCTAGTGCAATAAATGACATAAATAACACATACAGTATATTCTGATGCACTCACCAATTTCACATAACTTTCCACTGTATCCCATGGGGCATGAACAGGAAAAGGAGTTCAGAGAACTTATACAAGTTGCACCATTCAAACAAGAATTTCTGAGACACAAGTTTATAACTGCCAAGAGAAAAATACATTATTATATTATATATTATATATTATATTATTTTTTCCATCCAGTTCTATGAGGTTTAGGACTGACATTAAAAACTAAACATGGACATATTTAAACTGAATAAATATTATTGACTCTTAATTATTTTCTTTGCTAAAAAATTTAATACTTTGCAGCAAAAGCAAAGGAGGAATTAATTTGGTAATACAAATGTGAAGGATCTCTGAGAGAAACAATCTGAATAGATCATCTGCAGCAAGGAAAACAAATAGGTCATAATTGTTTATGCATTTATTACATGAAAAGATAAATGTACCTGTTTGTGGCGATGATAACGATGAATAACTCTGAAATGCTGTTGAATTCAAAACAGCAGTTTGTTCAGTCAACATAGTTGTTTGCAATTTGGATGATGACTCATAAGTAGTGATTTTCTCAGTAGATGAGGAAGGAGATATACTGCTGAAATCTGAGGTATATATGAGAATTGGTCTGGGATCCAATGTGGATACAATAGTAGAGGTACTTGAGGCGTCAGTAAAAGAGGATATAGACATGCCGGGCTCTGATTTAAATGTTGATAAAGTAGTCATTGGTTTTGTAGATGTAAAGTCAAAGGTTGTTTGATGTTCAGAGGTCGATAAACCAGATCTGCTTGTTACTTCTGAAGCTGAAATCATATTTGTACTCAATTTTTCCATCATTGTTGCCGTTGGCGATGTTAGATGTGAAAAATCAGATGGTTCATTTGAGGTAGTCTCAGATGGGATAGAATGTAATTCAGTAGACTGTTCAGTTGTTAGAGAAGCAGGGGAACTTTCACTTTTAGACGTTTTTTCAGTCAACATAGTTGTTTGGAATTTAGATGCTGACTCATAACTAGTGATTTTCTCAGTAGATGAAGAAGCAGATATACTGGTGAAATCTGAGATGTATATGGGAGTTGGTTTGGGTTCCAATGTGGATAAATTAGTAGCGGTACTGGAGCTGTCAGTAGATGAGGAAAAAGACATCTGGGGTTCTGATGTAAATGTAGATAATGTAGTCAATGGTTTTGTAGATGTAATATCAAAGGTTGTTTGATATTCAGAGGTCGATAACCCAGATTTGCTTGTTGCTTCTGAAGCTGAAGTCATATTTGTACTCAATGTTTCCATTACTGTTGCCTTTGGAGATGCTAGATATGAAAAATCAGATGGTTTGTTTGAGGTAGTCTCAGATGGAATAGAATGTAATTCAGTAGACTGTTCAGTTGTTGAGGAAGCAGTGGCCCTTTCACTTTCAGCAGTTCTTTCACTCAACATAGTTGTTTGCAGTTTGAATTCTGACTCATAAGTAGTGATTTTCTCAGTAGATGAGGAAGCAGATATACTGGTGAAATCAGAGGTATATATGGGAGTTGGTCTGGGTTCCAGAGTGGATAGAATAGTAGAGGTACTGGGGGCTTCAGTAGACAAGGATAAAGACATGCCGGGTTCTGATGTAAATGTAGATGAAGTAGTCATTGGTTTTGTAGATGTAATATCAAAGGTTGTTTGATATTCAGAGGTCGATAACCCAGATCTGCTTGTTACTGCTGAAGCTGAAATCATATTTGTACGCAATGTTTCCATCATTGTTGCTTTTGGAGATGTTAAATGTGAAACATCAGATGGTTCCTTTGAGGTAGTCTCAAATGAGATAGAATGCAATTCAGTAGACTGGTTAGTTGTTAAGGAAACAGGGGAACTATCACTTTCATCAGTTTTTTCAGTCAACATAGTTGTTTGGAATTTGGATGATGACTCATAAGTAGTGATTTTCTCAGTAGAAGAGGAAGGAGACATACGGCTGAAATCTGAGGTATATATGGGACTTGGTCTGGGTTCCAATGTGGATACAATAGTAGAGGTACTGGAGCTGTCAGTAGATGAGGATAAAGACATCTGGGGTTCTGATGTAAATGTAGATAATCTAGTCAATGGTTTTGCAGATGTAATATCAAAGTCTGTTTGATATTCAGAGGTCAATAACCCGGATGTGCTTGTTACTTCTGAAGCTGAAATCATATTTGTACTCAATGTTTCCATTACGGTTGCCTCTGATGATGTTAGATGTGAAAAATCAGATGGTTTGTTTGAGGTAGTCTCAGATGGAATAGAATGTAATTCAGTAGACTGTTCAGTTGTTAAGGTAGCAGATGCACTTTTACTTTCAGCAGTTCTTTCACTCAACATAGTTGTTTGCAATTTGAATTCTGACTCATAAGTAGTGATTTTCTCTGTAGATGAGGAAGCAGATATACTGGTGAAATCGGAGGTATATATGGGAGTTGGTCTGGGTTCCAATGTGGATAGAATAGTAGAGGTACTGGGGGCTTCAGTAGACGAGGATAAAGACATGCCGGATTCTGATGTAAATGTAGATAAAGTAGTCATTGGTTTTGTAGATGTAATATCAAAGGTTGTTTGATATTCAGAGGTCGATAACCCAGATCTGCTTGTTACTTCTGAAGCTGAAATCATATTTGTACTCAATGTTTCCATTATTGTAGCCTTTGGAGATGTTAAATGTGAAACAATAGATGGTTCCTTTGAGGTAGTCTCAAATGAGATAGAATGCAATTCATTAGACTGTTCAGTTGTTAAGGAAGCAGGGGAACCATCACTTTCATCAGTTTTTTCAGTCAACGTGGTTGTTTGGAATTTGGATGATGACTGATAAGTAGTGATTTTCTTAGTAGATGAGGAAGGAGATATACTGCTGAAATCTGAGTTATATATGGAAGTTGGTCTGGGTTTCAATGTTGATACAATAGTAGCGGTACTGGAGCTGTCAGTAGATGAGGATAAAGACATCTGGGGTTCTGATGTAAATGTAGATAATCTAGTCAATGGTTTTGCAGATGTAATATCAAAGTCTGTTTGATATTCAGAGGTCAATAACCCGGATGTGCTTGTTACTTCTGAAGCTGAAATCATATTTGTACTCAATGTTTCCATTACGGTTGCCTCTGATGATGTTAGATGTGAAAAATCAGATGGTTTGTTTGAGGTAGTCTCAGATGGAATAGAATCTAATTCAGTAGACTGTTCAGTTGTTAAGGTAGCAGATGCACTTTTACTTTCAGCAGTTCTTTCACTCAACATAGTTGTTTGCAATTTGAATTCTGACTCATAAGTAGTGATTTTCTCTGTAGATGAGGAAGCAGATATACTGGAGAAATCGGAGGTATATATGGGAGTTGGTCTGGGTTCCAATGTGGATAGAATAGTAGAGGTACTGGGGGCTTCAGTAGACGAGGATAAAGACATGCCGGATTCTGATGTAAATGTAGATAAAGTAGTCATTGGTTTTGTAGATGTAATATAAAAGGTTGTTTGATATTCAGAGGGCGATAACCCAGATCTGCTTGTTACTTCTGAAGCTGAAATCATATTTGTACTCAATGTTTCCATTATTGTAGCCTTTGGAGATGTTAAATGTGAAACAATAGATGGTTCCTTTGAGGTAGTCTCAAATGAGATAGAATGCAGATCATTAGACTGTTCAGTTGTTAAGGAAGCAGGGGAACCATCACTTTCATCAGTTTTTTCAGTCAACGTGGTTGTTTGGAATTTGGATGATGACTGATAAGTAGTGATTTTCTTAGTAGATGAGGAAGGAGATATACTGCTGAAATCTGAGTTATATATGGAAGTTGGTCTGGGTTTCAATGTTGATACAATAGTAGCGGTACTGGAGGCATCAGTAGATGAGGATAAAGACATCTGGGGTTCTGATGTAAATGTAGAAAATGTAGTCAATGGTTTTGTAGATGTAATATCAAAGTCTTTTTCATATTCAGAGGTCAATAACCCGGATTTGCTTGTTGCTTCTGAAGCTGAAATCATATTTGTACTCAATGTTTCCATTATTGTTGCCTTTGGTGATGTTAGATGAGAAAAATCAGCTGGTTCATTTAAGGTAGTCTCAGATGGGATAGAATTTAATTCAGTAGACTGTTCAGTTATTACAGAAGAAGGGGCACTTCCAGCAGTAACAGTCAACATAGCTGTTTGCAATTTGGATGCTGACTGATAAGTAGTGATTTTCTCAGTAGATGAGGAAGCAGATATACTGGTGAACTCTGCGATAGGTATTGGACCTGTTCTGGGTTCTGGTGTGGAAAAAACAGCAGATGAACTGTGGTTCTCAGTAGAATGGGATAGAGAAATGGTTGGTTCTGATGTCAATATAGATGGTGTACTTGGTGGTTCTGTAGATATAATGTTAATGGTTGTTTTATATTCAGAGGCTGATGGATGCACACTCACTGTTACAGTGGGCCCTACTGTTGGTAATGTGGTATTTATATGCAATGTTGAGTTTTCATCATTGGTACTTGATGCTGTTGTCACACTATCATTGCTAGAAAATGTAGTACTAGAATGTGAGCCCTGGGTTGAATGAACATCTTCTGTTGCACTGTCTGTTGTGCTAGCTACAATCATAGTGGTATTAAGATATAATGCTGTTGTTCCAGCAGCTGGTGCTGTGGGTGATTCCACAGTTTTGTTGCTTGTGATCTCATTTGTAAGAGCTGAACTGGAAGCTGTAGGGTTCACATGAGATGTTGATCTACCAGTAGATTCAGAAGAAAGAGAAACTGATGTTGCTTCTGAAATAATTTTTGCAGATGTCTGTGTCATTGTTGTCTGTAAGACATCTGAAACAAAAATACATAATGTAAGATTCATAGAGGAATCTTTTACGAGTGAATTATATAAATGTATTTAGTTGGTAATAACTGACCATGAAAATTAGCTGCTACCCCCAAATATAGCAGAGATCTCTGTAGTAGTGCTGACTACTACAGTGATTATCATCATATACAACGGCCCCTCGGGTATGAAAAATACACACTTACATTGATCCAAGCTAAATCAATGTAGGAATGCAGTTAAGATCATACCTGGAGTTCAGTTTTAATAAACACCAAATATTCTTTTAATTCTTTAGGTCTTTACTGTGAAAGAGGGATGTGAATTTCCAGTTCCAACACCCTGCTAGCCTGTGCTTACAGTGAACCAAAAGTGAATCAATTAATATTACCGGTAACGTGAAGATCTTTGCGGTGCCTGCAATTACCTCTGTTTATATTCAAATTAGCTGCTTTGTGCCTGGGAAAGATTATGGATCCCATGCCCAAGTAATATACCGGGTCTTAAATACTCTCTAAGGTGACATTATGCCTTCCTCTCAGCACTAAGTCTATATTCAGGTTTAGGAATGTTAGTTTACATCTGTGGTGGTCAACTTATCAGGTATTAGGGGCCCAAATTGTGGCCCTTATCATCACAAAAGGTCTTCATTGTAATGTCCATTATATGTAGTGCTAGATAGGTCTGTCACAGACTGCAGACATACTAGAGGAATGATGATCAGAGACCGAGAACATCCTATAGGTTTGAATGGAGGCTGATGATATGCTGTAGAAGATAATGAGTGACTGGGAACATGTTACATGAAGTTCGTAAACATTACTATGCACACCTGCAGTACATAGTTTGTCATCAGAGACCGGATCTAATCTTTCTTTACTGCAGTTTTACTTTCATTTACAAGGTCCCCCCCCCTCACTCTGGCTGCAGATTAAATGGAGAAAAGGCCACTGATGATCTTATCTCTGTATCCTCTTCTCCTATCGGCATGCTTCTTCCACTGCAACACACCTGATTAGCTTGAACTATGTTGTACAGATTGTACAGTAGAATGCAATAGGCTGAAATCAGATCAAATCCAGTTACTTACACAGCTTGGGTTTGAAAAAAATACATGTGATGATCTATTATTGATTACAGTTCTGTAATAAAGTGTGTCTTTTATATTTGCCTAAAGTCCAGCTACAAATGTGGTTGAGGCTAACACTATAATAATTAAAATTCTAATTGCAAGATGGATTTTTTGTAATTTTTGGGTATTGTGATTGATGAAGTTCTCTATAAAATATCACCTGGCATCACCTGCACATTAATGTTTGCATACAACAAATGCACCATACAGTCTTTACTTTTTCATTAGCTTACAATGAATTTCTCCATAAAAAGTTGCATTGTAAACATGTTTAAATAGTGAATTTTAGGAACATATTTAAAAATGTGATTGAATATCTTCAATGAAACCTACTAGGACAATTCATTAAGTTATAACAATATTAGTATTTCAATCATAACTCTTTTAACTCTTTATTAACTACTTTTTACAACTGAAACTGAGTTTTCTGTTCATTCTGTTCAGATTTTATTGCGTGGATCAGCTATATTTGTGATGTGCATTACATTGCTTTGTGGTATTTTGTATTTAACCACTTCAATACTGGGCACATTCACCCCCTTCCTGCCCAGGCCAATTTTCACCTTTCAGCGCTGTCATACGGTGAATGATAATTGTGCCATGCAACACTGTACCCATATGAATTTTTTATATATTTTTTTTAAAACAGGTAGAGCTTTCTTTTGGTGGTATTTAACCACCATTGTTTTTTTTTTTTGCTAAACATACGAAAAATAACTGAAAGTTTTGAAAAAAAAACAGTGGTGATTAAATATCATCAAAAGAAAGCTTTATTTGTCTCAAAAATGGTTTTAAAAAATCATTTGGGTACAGAACTGCATGACTGAGTAATTGTTATTCAAAGTGTCAAAGCACTAAAAGCTGAAAATTGGCCTGGGCAGGAAGTTAGGTGAAAGTGTCCAGTATTGAAGTGGTTAAAGAGACAGTGCACCCACCCTTAATGCATTAATATAGTAGTGCTGACTACTACACTGATTTCCGTCCAACAGACATTAGATATGCACCAATGTGAGATCTGAACCAATGTAAGTATGCAATTAAGATCATACCTGGTGTTCAGTTTTAAGTTTAATTGGGTTTACATATTTTTTGATAATGGAATGTATTTTAAACAAAGCAGTAATTTTGAAAGCTAACATCGATCAGTTTCAATTTAATTGGGTTTATCTTCCAAATACTGTCATTATTACTCTCTATGCAGAGCTAGAAGAGGGTTTCCCTTACCTGTACAGTTGTGGCCAGAATATCCTGGGAGGCACTCACAGGAATAAGAGCCATTTGTGTTTATACAAAGAGAATTGCTTGTACAATTGTTGAAAGAAGTTATAGCACATTCATCAATATCTGGAACAGAAAGAGATTAAAAGAAAAAAATAATTAATTCAATTAAGGAAGAACAATAACCCAAGACAAAGAAGGGCACTGGAATGTTGTTTATTTTCCTCAAATGTTAAATATATGTATACAATTTTTGTTTATTCTCCTATATCAAATTAGTAAGCAATGGACAAGTGTTTGTAAATCCACTATTTTAGTAGATAACTTAATAAATATCAAAGCCAAACTCATTTTTGTAAAATCGTTGAGAATATAAAGAAACCCACTACATTTTTAGCATGTGTATATGACCCTGTGTTTGTATGATTATAATATTTATCAGAATAATATAGTTAATATACCTGTACAGAAGATATATGGATCTCCATTATAGCCACTGGCACATTGACAATTATAGCTTCCTGGTGTGTTGGTGCATACAGTATTCTCTGCATAACTTGATATGTTCATGCATTTATCTCTTTCCTCAACCCAAAATGTTGGCAGGTCTTTGACATCATTAAGTGCAATGCAATACAAGACCAGTGGTGGATGCTGGTCCTGCATTAAATGTAATGATGATTTGAATACCCCCCTCCACTTGTCTATCACCTGTCTGTCTGTATTGGGAGTAGCGGCATGCCCCCAGAGCACTCTATAGTGTCCTGTGCCAGCCTTGCTCTGCCTTCCCCACCTGTCCCCAGCGCGGGCTACCTAGATCCCAGCAAGATGGCGGAGGGTGAAAGCCTTGGAGCGTCATTGAGCACAAAAGGATTCTGTAGGAGATTGAGCACATGGCCAGGGCATGTGTGGAGCCCACCCTGCGGCGAAATGTGTGTGGGGGGGTGTCAGGTGCTCAGATTTCCTCCATTGTCTCCTTTGTGCCATTCTCCCCCCTCTGATCTGATGGTCCTGGTGATACTGGCTGTTGTACAGCACTGAGTGGAGGGAGGGTACTCTGGCCCAGTGTCTGGTCACTGCTGAGATTTGAAGTCCTGAACACTGCTGGTGATAACACAGAGGGCATGGTGTTATCTCGACTATTATTATTATTGATGAGCAGATGTCACAGAAGGGGGCTGAGGCTGTGCTATAACATTAGATTGTAAGCTCTGTGGTCCACCTAAGCTGACAGGAACATCCACCACACTGGAAGGTGTCCATCCATCCCCCACATAAGGGATGCACCGCATCACCCAGCTGTTGTAGCAGTACCAGCATGGGGTGGCAGGAAGATGGGAAGGTGGGCAAGCAGTACCAGCATAGGGTGGCTTGAGGCTGGGTGCAGGGGTTAGGGGGCGGTGGGGGTCTACACCAGTACCAGTGGGGGGTGGCTGGCATGGGGGGTTAGCCTAGCAGTACCAGCATGGGGTGGCTGGTAGACAGGGGTGGGCGAGCAGTACCAGTTTGCAAAGTGTATGTTCACTTAGCTTAGTGAATTTTGTGAATCTGTTTTCACTTTGAATACTCATACATGTGCAAGGGACATCAGTTATTTGGCTGCACAAACCCAGATAATTAAATTAAGCATAGCATGACCTTGTTTACTTTGAACATTTACTGTTCTTATATTAAATCATCCCCAGTGATTTCTTGAAGAATGTAGAATAATCTCTCTGCAATTTTGCTGATTAAACTAAAGAGAAAAGAGCTGAGGCAAAAGTGGAGAAGCTATTACCTACAACAAAAAACAGTTTTTAACTTGTAGGAAAACAAAACATCTCAATGGCTGGTTTGAACATTGGTCCATCTTTGCTGCCGTTCTTATAAAACACCATTAAATTGTGTTGAGCTGGATAATAATATAATAATAATGGAATATCTGGTAAAATATACGTTCTTACCGTCACATCGATAAGGATTTTGTTGGTTAATTCTGTAACCTGCATTACATGAGCAGTTAAAACCTTCTGGTGTATTGATGCAAATTTGCTCACAAGCAGAGAGTCCTATCCTACACTTATCGATATCTGTCAAGAAAGAAAGTTCATTATTCCTAATGTTTGCGTATTTTACTGAAGTTTTTTTTAGTATAGTTAGTATAAGTTTGTGCACAGTAAAAACGTAAAACCTTTTAGTGACAGTGTTGAGTTTGAAAATAGTGGTGCATAGAATTGCATATAAAACCCTCTGAATAACAATGTTATTTTTGCATAAAGGTGCCAAACTACCCAGCTACAGCTTTAGAACAGTGACTAAAGGTATTCGGGTTTGCTCTCTAGACAAGCATAATATTATGAGATCCATCCAGCATCATGCCTCGCAATGTCAGCCAGGTAAGCAGATTCAGCTTTAATGCCAGTTTATAAAGAGAGAAGTCTATGTTTTGCATACAGCAAATTATTACATTTTTAGCATTTTTTAAACTACAACTGAAATATGACAAGTGGAACCCATTGTTAGGACAAGACGAGTACAAATAGGACTGTTTTTTTGGGGGTTTTTTGCATTTAGCATAGATTCACCCCTTGGTTACAGATCATTCCACTGACATGTATTCTGAGAATAAGAATGTGGATGAGCCCTCTAGTGTGAATTATGAATAGCTCTCAGTAAGTGGAGCAGCAAACAATTAAATGAATGGATAAAGACTAAAGTCATTCTTAAAGTGTTTGTTAACCCCCCCAAAAAAGAAAATATAGAGATCCTGTTCCCTATAAAGCAGATTAAACAGCACAGTGCTGTGTAATCTGTCCCTCTCTAAACTGTAAAAAAAACCTAGCTGATCCTGCCGCTTCCTGTGTCCCGCTCTCTGTGCTGACCTTTACATATTTGGGTTCACAAACACTTTAACACTAATGCCCCGTACACACGGTCGGATTTTCCGACGGAAAATGTGTGATAGGACCTTGTTGTCGGAAATTCCGACCGTGAGTAGGCTCCATCACACATTTTCCATCGGATATTCCGACACACAAAGTTTGAGAGCAGGCTATAAAATTTTCCGACAACAAAATCCGTTGTCGGAATTTCCAATCGTGTGTACACAAATCCGACGCACAAAGTGCCACGCATGCTCAAAATAAATAAAGAGATGAAAGCTATTGGCTACTGCCCCGTTTATAGTCCTGACGTACGTGTTTTAAGTCACCGCGTTCAGAATGATCGGATTTTCCGACAACTTTGTGTGACCGTGTGTATGCAAGACAAGTTTGAGCCAACATCTGTCGGAAAAAATCCTAGGATTTTGTTGTCGGAATGTCCGATCAATGTCCGACCGTGTGTACGGGGCATAACAGTGGGAAGTGAATGATAATACCATATCCTACTAAAATCTAGCTAAAGCTTCCTACAATTCACCTGAAATTACTATAAATTAGTGGATTTGGAAAAAGTATCATTTAGATATCACTTTCTTCACTTCTTGTATATGTCCTTTTATTCTTGCTGTCAGGAGTTAAAGAAAACTGGACAATAGGGAAATATCACGGCTGACTTTACTGACCTATCCCTGAAATTCCAGCTATTTTTTTTTAAAGAAAACTCAGCAGGGGCTGCCTCCATATTTTCCCCATCTCAGTTTTTCTTTGGGAAGCTTAACTTTTTATCCTGGAATTGAATAAAGACCTCCAGGGTGTTGACTTGTTGGCACCTCTTGATCACGGTATGAAAAATCACTTGATTAAAAGGTTTTATTCCATTCTTCACTCATATATATTTTTAGAGTACAGCTCACAATAAAATTACAACCTGATGCCCGAAAAAACCATCAGCAGGGACACAAACTGCATTTCAATGTTAAAAGAGGTTCTAGCTTTCTTCCACCACTCTAATAAACAGTGTCCTTGTTGCTAATGTGCCCCTGTTAGCTAGATTTCCCCTCACTTCCTGTTCTGGTGACAGCTAGGCTAAGTGTGGGGAGGTGCAGAGTGGTGTGGCGGCTGTAAACACTCAGAGTCCAGTTGCAAGAAACAGTATTAACTTCGATTAAAGTTAAAGTTCGCAATTCACAATAAGCCTGGCAGGAAGGGACCGGACCGGGCACACTCACAGGAAATAACAGCGATGTGCAGCAGAGCAGGTCTCAGATGACCCAACAGAGTCTGTCTTGAGGGATGGAATGCAGCCTGGCATCCTGTCCGTACCCAAGTGGGGAGCATTCCAGGAAGGATGGCATGTCCCTATCCTTTCCATAACGCTGTTCACTGTCCTTGACAGACTCTGCCTGACCCAAGATGGCTACTAAAGTCACATGGGATGACAGCAGCCAACAGGATAGCTTTGCCAGTGACCCAGGAAACCATAGAGGAACCATGACTTCCTTAAACCCTGCAATGTCGCTGCAATTGAGCGTCACATGCAGTGGAGAAAGTAAGCTGCATTTGCTTACATAAAGACACCAAAAAGCAAGACGTTTACCCATTACTTACTATATCCAAAGCTAAAAACAGGCTTGATTATAGATGCATGGCTAAAACTATTCTGGCCTTACTTCTCTTGTGGGTTCCAGGAGTACATTTTCTTTTGTTGCCCTGTGAACCTGAGTCAGCTGATAGTGGATATTGCCTGCTATTAGCTGATGAAGCAGAGCTGTGCCAGACTTGGGGAGGTTCTCAACAATATTGTTAGGATCCACCATGCTGGTTGATTGGCAGCTGGCTCTTCAAAGAATGGCTGAGATTCAAAGCCAGTAATGCATGCCCCCTCACCAGTGAGCGTTGGAGGAGCAGAGTGAAGAGTGATGACTGACAGTCACTGCTCTCCACTTGGAGCAGACTGAGAACTGAGCAATCAGTGAGAACTTGTGAAGTGATCGCTCAGTTCTCTGTGTTAGAGTCGGCATTGTGTGTGTTTGGTTTTTTTTATGCATCATATACTTCTTCTTTAAGCAAATATAAACATTACGTGAAGAAAGTCAGCTGCAACATTCATAAATTATAATAATGCTCCATATACTGTATCTGATTACTAACTTATATAATATTGAATTGTATAGGAATGATTTGTAAACAAAATAATATTTTTGAAAGGTAACACCAATTATTGGAATTACTCCCGATGCAGACTTAGAAGTGGGCTTTCCCTTACCTGTACAGTTGGAGCCAGTATATCCTGGGAGGCACTCACAGTAATAAGAGCCATTTGTGTTTATACAAAGAGAATTGCTTGAACAATTGTAGAGAGAAGGTGTAGCACATTCATTGATATCTGGAAAAGTAATAGATGCAAATTCAAACTCGATTCCCAAAGTCAATAAAAATATAAAAAAACCCACTGCATTTTCTGCATGTGTACATGACCCCGATGCTTCCATGATTGCATTATTTATCAAAATAATATAGTTAACATACCTGTGCAGTAGATATGTGGATCTCCATTGTAGCCACTGGCACATTGACAGTTATAGCTTCCAGGTGTGTTGGTGCAAACAGCATTCTCAGCACAAATTGATTTGTTCATGCATTCATCAATGTCTGGAACAAGAACAGATAAGGGTTTAATGGTGATACCTTAATAACTTGGCACAAATACGCTATTATATAAAATGAAGACATAAGAATTTGTAGTTGAAACTACTCTAAACAGCCAATGAGCAGAAATGTTGGCATCTTGATTTCTCTCCAAGTGAACTTGGATAGAAGTGATATATTCGCAATAACCTGCACGGTAGAATGCAGTATTTTGCCATACAAGCAGCTGTCAGGGAGATGGGCATTTCAGGACATCGCACTGCTTCATTTTTTATTAAAGTGGAAGTAAACCTATCCATTTAACAGTTTCAAAAAACAGTTACATTCCTGGAACTTGCCGGAAATGTACCACTCCCATTGGTTGTGCTCTCAACCAAACTGTCAAATGGCTGGTGTCATTACTGATCACAGTTGCAACATCATGGCAGTTCATTAGACAGAGGCCAAGATGGCAGCTCCCTTGGCTGAAAACAATAGGAGGGTTTACTTCCACTTTAACTTTTTTTGAAGTTTTAAAAGTGGCAATTCATTCACGTCTTGGCACAACAGTTTGCATATTACTGCAGCTCACCACACTACACATCACACCAGTGGTGATGTGAACAGGGACACATGGAAAGCAATTGTTTTCTATGTGTCTTAGCAGTGACCAGCATTTATCCAGTCCAAAAAAAAGTAGTCACTGCACATGTGTGAATGAGCCCTTAAGGAAAGCTATAGTTAGGAAGCATAGAAGCTGCCATTGCAGCCATCTTTCCCCGACAATTACGCCATTAGCATTTTCAGGGGGAGGACATCTATGGCAGTTAACATATTTCTCTCATGCTGCACTAAGTACTGACCTACATATATCATTTGGTAACATGGCATGACATGTGGTAAATTCGCTTTATGGGCCTGGTTATACCATCTACTAGACCAAAATTGGCATTACCTGATTCATTTCCATAGCCAGGGCCATAGTAAATGTATTCAAAATGCTTCATGCCACTTCTGGGTACTTATGAGAAAAACACTGCCAAGGCAGTAATATTCAGAACACTTACCATCACAACGGTATGTATCAGCTGGATCAATTCTGTAACCTGTATTACAGGAGCAGTTGTACCCGTCCCATGTATCAATACATATTTGCTCACATTTGGATATATTAGCAAAACATTCATCAACACCTGCAGGAGACATGAGATAGGTAAATTATATAGTAATGCATGCTAACACTTGACCTATACATATTAATGGTAACCTGCTATCTTATTCTCACCATAGCATTTTATCCCATCGCCAGACAGTCCATCAGGACAAGGTGAACACGTGTAGCTATCATTAGGAGCGGGATTGTCTATACAGGATGATGTATTAAAACAGCTGTTCTCTAGACAAGCATTTAAATCTTCAGTACAAAACTCTCCTGTCCATCCAGAGGAACAATTGCAGCCCGTTGTCTGAATAGAAAACATTCATTACAAATATTGTTATACTACAGTTATTAATAATAGGGAGATATATAAGTTTGTGAAATTGTTGAATAGTATGTTAATAATAAAGGTGATATAACAAGTATCATATAGTGGTAGTAATTCACTTTGTAAAAAGAATTCTGTTAGTTCAATGTACAAATGAGCTGTATTCAAGAACCTAAGATCTTATTCAGTAAAAGAAAAGTGTCAAGTCCTAGTAAGTTTTATGAAAACAGACAATACCATGAACTTGGAGTTGTTCCTCTGACCCCTCAGCACGGTGTTCTCATAGTCACAGGTGGCGTTGTTACTACAATTGCACAGTATTAATGTGAGGCCTTGCTCTGCGATGGCTTGGGAGTTGTTGGCTATTACAGTTGCAAACACGGGTGTGGAAGATGAAGGCAACCATGTGAGAGTGCCATTTACTGTAAACAACAAGGATTTGAAACAGTATAGTTTTATTATTACTTTAATTATGAAACCAGAAATCCCTTTGGGCTCAAATATGAAGGTAATATTTAGCTGCAAAAGCTGTGCACTAGAGATGAGCACGATGTTCGAGTTGAACGTAAGTTTGACTCGAACATCAGGGGTTCGCCTGTTCACCGAACAGTGAACAATATGCGGTGTTCGCGGCAAATTCAAAAGCTGCCGGAACACCGATAAAGTCTATGGGACACTAACATGAAAAATCAAAAGTGCTCATTTTAAAGGCTTATATGCAAGTTATTGTCATAAAAAGTGTTTGGGGATCTGGGTCCTGCCCCAGGGGACATGTATCAATGCAAATATTTTTTTTTTTAAATGGCCGTTTTTTCAGGAGCAGTGATTTTTTAATGCTTAAAGTGAAACAATAAAAATGAAATATTCCTTTAAATATTATGGACGGGGGGGGATCCCATGCTCTTTTTTTCAATGAGTTTTACCTATATTGCTGAGACCCGACAATTCATTACAGCCACAATCAGTTTTGAATGACAATTTTTCCTTTAGAAATGTCATTTTGCTGTGGTACTGTTCTAAACACGGGAAAAATGCGCCACTTTTTAGGCATACTATAGACACCCCCCAGCACGATATTTAAAGGAATATTTCATTTTTATTGATTCACTTTAAGTATTAAAAAAATCACTGCTCCCCAAAAAAAGTCCCTTTTTTAAACTTTTTTTGCATTGATACATGTCCCCTGAGCCAGGACCCAGGTCCCCAAACACTTTTTATGACAATAACTTGCATATAAGCCTTTAAAATTAGCACTTTTGATTATTCATGTTCGTGTCCCATAGACTTTAATGGTGTTCATGTGTTCTGCCAAATTTATTGCCTGTTCGCATGTTCTGCTGCGAACCGAATAAGAGGGTGTTTGGCTCATCCCTACTGTGCACATATGTCCTCAGTTCTGATTGACTGTCCTATATCATACACAAAAAGTAACTACATATTGCCACAGCTGTGTTAAATCAGATGCAGTGTATCATGGCTTAATGCAAACATGTAGCTAATTTCACAGGGCAGTGCAATAGTTCAATTAATATCATAGGCTCTGTACAGTAATATACAAAAAATATTCAGTATAGTGGGTTTGCAGCTGAAGACTATAATTAGCCAACTTCCATGTACTGATGGAGAAAGTCCCCAACTCAATCAGAGAATCATAGGAAGTGATAGTTAAAGTAGAACTATGGCCTCCCATTGAAAAAATATATGCTGCAGCCGTGCATATGTACTTACTGTTGTCTCCTAGTCCCTCTGCAGAGCGGTGTTCATTTTGACATCAGATCTAGATTCAGTTTTATTAATAGTGTTTTGACTAACATGCCATTTTAGTTTTAGCCGTATTTTAGTCATCTGAATTGTTTTAGTTTTAGTCGTATTTTAGTCAACTAAAATCTTCAGTATGTTTTGGTCGACTAAAATCTAATGGATTTAATTAAATTGTAATGCATTATTTAAGAATTTCTCATTACTTACTCCAGGAGTAAGAATCTAATAATGTTTTATTATTTATGGTATTAAGGTTTGAACATGCACTACAGACACAGATTTAGCCATTGTGATATATAATGTCTTTATAAATAAAACCAAGTCTCCTAAACAAACAAAAATATGGCTTTTTGACAAACAGAAGTGCAACTTTAAAAAAACAAAACAAAACAAAACTGTAAACTCTATTGGCTGTAATGCCTTTGTACATATTATATAAATATATTACCAATGTTAAATATTAAGAAAAAAAATTAAGAATAGCATTTTTCTTATATTTTATTTTCTTATAACAGCTTAGTACTTAGTAGATGCCCCCTACTTATTCTTATGTAGTAGTGCAATGCATGTTTATGTGCTATTTTTATAGGCTGAGGATAGAATTGTGTTGCCGATTAAGACAAGGCCAGCAGAGGGCGCCAAAGAGATAGTGTGATTGAGTGTAATGTGTGGAACTGCATAGGAAAGGGAACAGATTGACGGAGCCTGAGTCTCTCAGCCAATACAGCTTGTGAAAAGAATCAGGGGGCTGGGACTTTAACAGAGGTGGAGCTCCAAGGAAAGCGGATGTGCAGGTGGGTAAATGTCCCTCCCTCACATTTACGTTTAGTTTTTGTTTGTTGCCGAAAATGTAATTCTTAGTTTTCGAATCAAAATGTATTTTCGTTTAGTTTTGCAGTTGATAAAAACGATGGTGAAACTATTTTCATTGACAAAATTAACACTGCTGCAAAGTACCTGCTGAGTCTACCAATTAATTCCACCAGAGCTGCTTTCTGTGATGGAATAGGTGTCCTTTTATGAAGCAGTGAAATCTATTCACTGCTTCATTCTCCGCCATTCACAGTGGAGATCTTTCTCCTCTGTGTGCCTGTTTATGATGCAGAGTAGATCGCTTCACCTTTGGAGGAGTGAAGTGATCTACAAAGGCTTCAAACATGCTTGACATGCCTGATTTTATGGATGTCGTGGTATTGTCCTTTTGAAGATTTCAAAATAAATACGGTTTGTGCAGCAATCCCTTGTTTCGAAGCCTGTGGGAGGGCTTGATTGCTAAGCACGGCCATCTGAGACTGTAGTGCACGTCACCCTTCTGACTATTTTTATATATATATATATATATATATATATATATATATATATATATATATACATGTACACATTATATATATGTATATACATGTATACACATAAATATGACAGGGGGACATGCTTACAGTTTTGGGGGGTCCGAACGAGGCATAAGGCAGTTAAAAATCTTCCTCCTTCCCCCTCAGATCCCCCGAGATTCCCTCTTCACTCCCCGATTCTCCACCTCTGAGCTGGTGAATCTGGGAGTGTGAATTCTGATACAGATCGCCAGTGAAGCGCTGAGATCGCAGCTTCATAAACTGGCCGCTACTGTGTCATTCAATGAGGATTCTCCATGTGTGGAGAACATCGGCGGGAGAACAAGTTCAAACACTTCTCCCCTCGATTATCTCTGTTTCATAAACTGTTTATGGACTGTGATCAGTGACACTGCTTCATAAACGGACACCATAGTGTGACAACAATTCTTCACTGCTCCTGAATTCAGTTGCCACTCTCATGAAGGGTGTATCTGCTTGCACTACAGTGGGAGGGGGGAAATGTTGCAGGGGTGTGGCTATCAACAATGCCACTGCTGATTCACAAATCTGAAGTCTAGCCACACCTAGTCCTGCCCACTGCTTTCTGGGTTGGTAGAACTGTCTCTGTTCCTGAAACCCTCCCACTGGGATCAGCAATGTCTGGGAGAAGAAGCATGGGAGACATAAATGAAGGAGGATTTGGCTCAGTCAGGGAGGGTAAAGGAAGGTTTTAGTTTACGTTATGAGGCTTTTGCATTGCACAGTAACTAGATTTGATATAAGTGTAGAATGTCATACAGGAATCTTTAGCTTTAGCTGAACTGTAAAGTAAAGTAAAGTCATGTGAAATGAAACCATCAACCAACCGATCATGTGCAGGGGAAATGTATAAATAAGCATTCTTTTCATCCAATTTTGTTTTTTATTGTAGCATATTTTACAGCAAATAACAGCTCCTATAAATACAGTGTTGTACTATTTTGAAATCTTTCTATATTTGCTGCCACACTCACATTAACCATTGTAACAGACATCATTAGGCCATTATGATAATAACCCCTATGGATTTAGTGTACACACATCCAGTATAAAATGTCTAGTAATGTCAAAAGGCTGTAAGAGAATTATTAATGAGTATAAGGATGTCATACCTGAAATGATGAGGTCACTGGATTCTGTTTCCAGACTGAACACAGAGTCTGCAGCCGAGAAGCTAATCAGGACTTGTTCACCCAAGGAGCTCATGATAGTTACAGGGCCAGAGATATTTGGAGGAAAAATGGCTATATAAATAAAAAAATAAAAATACACAACTGAAGTACAAAATATTGTTAGCATTATAATCAATCATAGTTAAAGAATTCATGCAAGTACCATGTCTTTCACTAATTCCACCCCTTTCTTTTTTTTTTTAAATAGAACTATGGCTTCCTATAAAAAAAAGTTCTTCAGCAAATAATTATAAGTACATCTGCCCTTGATTTTTTGTACAAAGTCCTCACATAGGGACACATATTTGCTTATACTACAGTGGGATGAAAAAAATGTCGCTGGGCCTGTGGCTATCAGCATTATCACTGCTGATTCAGAAACCTGTAGCTTGTCAATAGACACCTGGCCACAACTAGTCCTGTCCACTGCTTTCTGGATTGATAGTCCTTCCTCTGTTTTGGCTCGACCACGCTTTCCTCCTTCCTTAGTGGATTTGACTGACAGCAGAAGGAGCCTACGGTTCCCATTGCTCTCAGAGTCTCCTGTGAGAATAGGAAGAGGGAGTAGTGTTGCTGCAGAGAGGACATCGCTGGATGGGTGGAGAAGTCAGGTAAGTGTTAAGGTGGTGGAAACTTACTGAGGTTTTTTTTACCTTAACCGGTTCCCGACCGGCTCCTGTAGATATATGTCGACAGAATGGCACGGCTGCGTAAAGTGCTGCACAAAGCACTGAGTGCTGTATAAATGACAATGGTCCCAAAAATGTGTCAAAAATGTCCGACATGTCCGCCATAACGTCGCAGTCACAATAAAAATCGCTGATCGCCGCCATTACTAGTAAAAAAAAATTATTAATAAAAATGCCATAAAACTATCCCCTATTTTGTAAACGCTATAACTTTTGCGCAAACAAATCAATAAATGCTTATTGCAATTTTTTTTTACTAAAAATATGTAGAAGAATACGGATCGGCCTAAACTGAGGAAAAAAAATGCTTTTTTATATATTTTTTGGGGATAATTATTATAGCAAAATGTAAAAAATAATGCGTTTTTTTCAAAATTGTCACTCTTATTTTCTTTATGGCGCAAAAAATAAAAATCGCAGAGATGATCAAATACCACCAAAAGAAAGCTCTATTTGTGGGGAAAAAGGGACGACAATTTTGTTTCGGAACCACGTCGCTCGACAAATGCCGACAATTAACTGACAATTGCCGCGCAATTGTCAGTTAAAGCGACGCAGTGCCGAATAGCAAAAAGTGCTCTGGTCAGGAAGGGGGTAAATCCTTCCGGGGCTGAAGTGGTTAATGCAGGAAATGCACTAATATAAAACACAATTAAACTTTTGCCCACTTTTTTATGGCTTGGGCATCGTTGATCCAGTACTTTTTGAGACTGTCATAGACTGTCGCACAAGGTCCTACATTTGCAATTTAAATTTGAAATAGTGCTTTACTCATTTAGGTCTGCCATATGGGTCTATCGCTGTTGCTGTTTCTGTATGCAGAGACCAGTAATCCAGCACAGCAGTTGTGTCTAGGCCAGCCAGTCCCTGGCAGTCCCGTTGTGCTGATGTCATTGCTGATGTCATTGCCTGCACACTCACTTCTGGATCCTGAGATGGCTCCAGCACTGAACAGACATTAGGAAGTGTCTACATCATAGAGATGGAGATGTGGACAACTGAAGAAGGATTTAATTTCCTCTGCACAGAAGAAGAGAGAAGTTTTGGGACCTAAATGTCATGTGAACATTAATATAGGCGAGTAAAAGGAGTATTGTTTTTTATTTTAATTTTTCAGTGATTAGTAAGTGAGAGGAGGAGGAGGCCAGAGATCAGCTTTAAGATATTTCCAATTTTAGTATCCTTGGTGGAAGGTCAATTATTGAACATCTTAAAGTTGATCTGCCTGCACAATGTAAATCTAAAACATATATAGCCCGGTGTTGCAAGGGGACTGCAGACTTGGCTTGGTCTTAGTTATGATACTTATTGTCATTACTACAATCAGAAGCGTAGCTTAACTTCCCTGGTGGTATGCTGAATGCGGTACATTGTTTTGCATGGAAATTTGGCGTTTTATATTGTAGGACTGTAATTCTTAGGAATAACTCACTTAATGCTGTCCAAACAAGAGTCTAGTAGACATCCCGGGTATGATTAAGTTTGAAGCTCAAAATAATAAATTATAATATAATAAATAACTATAAATAATTATTAAAAATAATAATATAATAATAATAAAATGTATTCAATAATGTAATCAACTCAAAAACACCGAAATGTGCTCAGTTGCAGAATTGTCACTGTCGTCACTTCTAGTGTTTGATGAGAATTTCCCCACAAATCACTATCGCTAAATTCTGCAAATGTTCTAATTTACTATCTCTGATTTCTAGCTGGTCTAAAACCTTTGACGTAGATGGACACTTTTTGGTTGCCATGGATATTCTCCAGTTTCCAGGCAGAAAGAACAGTATATATAATATAAAACTGCATGCAGGGCACTGGACAAAGCACTAGGGACAAAAGGGAGGTGAAATAATTTGATACACTAATGTAATCTATAAGATTACAGTGTTCAGTATGTGTTCTGTTTTTTGCACTTTTTGAATTTCCCGCCGGGTTCCGTCCCCGTGCGTCGCGCCGCTTGCAGGGAACGAAGCCCGGCATATAGAGCATCGGGCGTAAGACATAGACAGTGATTTTGTCACTGGATTGATGCAACATATGATCTACAGTGCTAGCTTCTCTGTGTCTCTGTACCTGTTTGTTAATGCCTTCCTGTCACTAGCACATTCATGCTTTCAGAATCTGATGTGAGCATGGGAGGCAGCAGGGTTTTAATAAACCATGTTTTTGCTGTGAATTATGTATAGTCTGACAGTTACCTCCCATCTGTATGATTTGGAAATTAAAGTAATGAAACTGTCTCTTGAGGTTTGCTTGATTTTTACACTTACCAAGCTGAGATCTCCTCTCACTGTATACAGAATTACTAGTCATAGTGGCAGATCCTATAGCGAAGTTTCCAGTGCTCAGAATATCATAGAGACAGTCTGTATTTCCACCACAAGTGCTGTTTGCTTTCTGGAGAAATGCTGGGTCACTGGACAAAAGCAGCTCATCAAGGAACATTGGTACAAAACTATTGTTGTTGTAAGTGTACCAGGATTCTTCCATAGTTGTGTTGTATAGGAATATTGTATCTTCAGGTGTTGTTTTCCCTATAAAACAAAAACAAATATACAAACTAATTACAGCTATACTCTTATCACACCTCAATCTGCTTTAGTTACTCTGTGGCAATCACAATATTACAGATTATATTTTGTTCCACACTGTATCACCAGCCAGGTTTTTAATGGTAAAATGTAAAAAAAAAATGTAAATATAAACATAGAGGATTTATTAAAAATATGGTTGAATAAATATATATATATATATATATATATATATATATATTGCATATAAGTGTATATATATGTGTATATATATTATATATATATATATATATATATATATATATATATATATATATATATATATATATATATATATATATCAAGCTGCAGAAGCACCAAAAGCTGCCTCTCTGTTTGTACTCAGTAGGGTTTATTTACCAAAGGCAAATAGAATAAAATACTCTGCATGTGCAATTGCTCCAGAGCTTAGTAAAATGAGCATAAGCTCTGCTGACTTCCATCATTCAATACTAGCAAAAATTATAGTTTTTTATTATTATTTTTTTTAATTTTCCTTGCATGGGTATTTTTTGCAAAGTGCAGCATTACCTCATTTACTAAGCTCTGGAGCAAATGCCCTTGCAGAGTGCACAGTCTATTTACCTTTAGTAAAGCACCCCCAGTGTATTTGGTTAAAATTAGGGTTGAGTTGAACATACCTGGGTTTGGTTCATGAGACATTTGCCAAACAGCTCACTGGTTTGGATATTAATTGGAACCACATTAAAGCCAATGGGAACCAAATCTTTAAAATAAATTAGAACCATTTTCAGGGCCAATAGGCAAGGGAATATTAACAAATGTTGTGGGGGCTGTGCACTGCCGGGGGGGACATGTACCAGTGCAAAAAAATATATATATTTAAATACCTTTTTGCAGGGGGCAGCAATAATACCCATTCTTTTGAAAAACAAGCCTGAGGTAGGTCTTAAAGTAACATTAATGCTTTCATTTGTTTCATAGCCTACATTAAGGTAAAAAAACCTTTCGGTTTTAGAACCACTTTAAACTTGTCTATGAAGTGACAAGCCTGTATAATGTATACAGCAAAACTTACAGGTAAAAACTGTTGTTTAAATTGCCAGTAAAAAATAGCTCCCTACCAACTTGGCTTTACTTGTAAAAAACATCACACAGACCCCCCAATGTACATACTAAACCCCTGCAGGTCTGCTATGTATTTTGGGGGGACCTTTGGTGGTCCCTTGCCATTTTGTTTTTTAACAAAAAAAGAATAAAAAAATATGCTCATAGGAAAAATTTTAATTACTGGCATGTTTTACTTTCTTAACTATCACTATTGCTGTTAAAAAGTTAACAAAAATTGTGGGACTAGTCAAACCCATCCTATCCTTGATTTCCTATTTTGGATTTTAAGGGGGTGCCCCATCAAAAAAAAAAAATTACAAGGGGTCTCACCAGTAGCTGACCTATACCAGGACACATGCCCTCAATATGGGGTGGGTACCCTGCCAGGAGGCTCCCCTCTGGGAAAGGGCCTCTTCCCCACAATCCTGACCCAGTGGTTGATTATTGGAATCCAGAAATCCCAGATACTGAATCCAGATACCGCCTCCCCCATGTGAATGAGTAAGAGTTAATAATATCCCTACTCTTTTACAAAAAAATATTAAAAGCAAATAAACCCACCACACATTTTGACGCCTCCTTTGTAAAAAAAAAAAAAATGCCCCCTGAGGTAAATCCATCATAATTCAGTGATGCAGATCCTCATGATCAAGGATGCCCTCTAAGGCTTGCAGCTGAATTACAAACAAAGAGGCAAATATAGTGGATGATGTCAATGACCAATTATGTCTATATTACTTAGGCAATAATAGCCAGGGCCAGTGACTCCTTTCAGCTGGCCAAAATTCTGACAATCCAGCAGAGACTGGACCATTTGCGATCTATGCATGGGCACTGTGGCTGAACAGAATTTGTTGACTTATATAGAACTGCCCTTTCAGATGTTTAGCCACTGGCACTCGAGCAATGCTACAGGCTGTAGTCTGCAGTGCTGATCAGTGTATTCTAATGGCAGGGAAGTGTTGTCCCCCCCCCCCCCCCCCCCCGTCAAAATGCAATAGCTCAATTGGGAGGATTCCCCCATCCACCTTCATTATGTATTTTCTCTTAGGACTACAATACACAGAAAAAAGAAAAAAAAAAATACTTGAATGTCATGAAGAAATTGCAGTACTGGCATTCTGTCACTTCAGGTCTACCTGCTGCGTAGAGCAAACAGTTATGACAATTAAATATTCTCTTACATGTCATGCCAAAGTCGAAGATCTGTGAGTCGTTTGGCTTTGTGTTGTCATTATATGGCAATGTGGAGCCATAAGCAGTCAGGAAGTCATCATTTGGATTTCCATTTAATACCCCTGAAATAAAATAGAAGAGGTAAATATACATTTGACAAATCATGAAACAACAAGGCAACAACAATAAAGTCTGTTCCCCCTGGTGTGTCTTTCTTTCAATTAATACAGCAATAAGTAGATTTTGCCGGTGTGTAGGAAGATTGAATAGTTACCTCCCTATCAATGAAAGCAGTAACATTTGATTTACTAAAACTGGAGAGTAAAAAATCTGGTGCAGCTCTATAGAGAGAACCAATCAGTTTCCAGGTTTTATTGTCAAAGCTTACTTGAACAAGCTGAAGTTAGAAGCTGATTGACTACCATGCAGAGCTGCACCAAATTTCGCACCCTCCAGTTTTAGTAAATCAACCTCATTGTGTTGTTACTTGTCAAAAAGCCCTAAATGACAATATAGGTATTAGTGAATTGAACTGTAATGTCTGTCTGTATTTGCAAACTAGAATAATTTGCTGGGGACTACTGTTCCCCTTTTTGTCCCAGTTAAAGAAAACAAAAATATTGTTAAGAGAAAAGCATAGGCTGTGATTACTGCTAGCTGTCAGACTTTAAAATTGTCTTAGTCACTGACCCTAAACAGTTATAGAGAGTTCTGACTTTACTGAACGCATGCTTGTTTCTAATAGGTGACTCAAAAGGCACTCATATAAAAGACAGCCAGTCAATTAGCCATTTTTTCACAAAACAGGGTCAAAGTAAAATTAAAAAAAAATAAATCCCCCCAATCCATACTAGGCCATTTGGTTCTGGTATAGATTTTAAGGGGAACCCCATGGCAAAATGTAAAAAAAAAAAAAACCTTGTGGGGTGCCCCCCAAAATCCATACCAAACCCTTATCCAAGCATGCAGCCTGGCAGGCCAGTAAAGGGGAACAAGCAAGTGCCCCCCTAAACCATACTAGGACACATGCCCTAAACATGGGGGGCCCTTTGGGGCAGGGAGCTCTGCCTCCCCACTCCCAAAGCACCTTGTCCCCATGTTGATGGGGACAAGGGCCTCCTCCCCACAACCCTGGGCTGTGGTTGTGCGAGTCTGCAGGGGGCTTCTTGGAATCTAGAAAGCCCCTTTGACAAGGAGGCTCCCATATTCCACCCCCTCTATGTGAATGAGTAGGGGTACATTGTACCCCTGCTCATTTACCAAAAAAAGTGTCAGTTTTTGACAATTCCTTTATTAAAAATTGAAAAAAACAATGTCCCCCTTGATGTAGATCCATCATCAATTATGATGCCCGTCGCCACCGGTGGACTCGAAAAAAGAAAAAAAAAGTTCTGTCTGCGACGAAGGCTAACCACTGGCTGCCTGTTCCTCCGTTTGAAATAGATAAGAGGTGGGGCCACCTGACGATGTCACCTGGTAACTCCGTTCCCATGTGACGTCACCGACCCAGCATTCACCAATTGGTGATGTCACATGGGGACAGTGCCACCAGGTGATGTCACCAGGTGACTCCGCCCCTTACCTATTTAAGAACTATCAAGCAGCGGAGCAGGCAGTCAGCGGTTAGCTTTCATCGCAGGTGGAGCTTTCCCCCCCTTTTTTCGGGTCCGATGGTGGTGGCGGGCATCATGAGTGACAATCTACATTGGGGACTTTTTTTGGTGAATGTAGGGGTACTATATACCCCACAATCATTCACATGGGGGGAGTGGGATCTGGGGACCCCCTTGTTAAAGGGGGCTTACGAATTTCAATAAGCCCCCTTCCCGCAGACCCACTCAACCAAATCACAGAGTTGTCGGGAAGTGGCCCTTGTATCCAAAGCACCCCCTCTGTTCAGGTCATGTGGCCTGGTATGGTTCAGGAAGGGGGCACTGGCATGCTCCGATAAGGATCTGGTATCTATTTTAGGGGTACCCCATGCCATTTTTTAGAAAAATGGTGGTATGGAGTTTCCCTTAAAACCCATACCAGACTCAAATGGCCTGGTATAAATTGGGGGGGATTCTCCATGCCGTTTTTTTTTTGCATTTTTTAAAACATTTTTGCATTGTATTGTTGGGAATTTGAATGTCATTTTTGTTACTTTATAAATGGCAGTTTTGCTGAAGCAGGTTCCATACGCGGTACAGATGGACCACGTTACAGGCAGACTAGGGGGACCCCCTAAGTACTATACTTAAAAGGAATTTTTAACTTTTGTTTTTTCACTTTAACCTCCCTGGCGGTATGATTATTTCAGATTTTAGGTGCTGAAAACGGTACAATTATTTTGCATGGAAATTTGGCGTTTTATATTGTAGGCCTGTAATTCTTAGGAATAATTCATTTAAATCTGTCCAAACCAGAGTCTAGTAGACATCCCGGGTATGATAAAGTCTGAAAAACGAAATCATAAATTATAATATAATAAATAACTATAAATAATTATCCCAAATAATAATAATAATAAAAATTATTCAATAATGTAATCAAATCAAAAACCCTGAAATTTGCTCAGTTTTAGAATTGTCACTGTCATTACTTTTCAGTGTTTGATGACGGATCTCCCCACAAATCACTATCGCTCAATTCTGCGAGTGATTCTAATTTATTATCGCTGTTTTCTAGTTGGTCTAAAACCACTTTTGATGTAAAGGGACGGTTTTGGTTGCTATGGACTATCTCCAGTTTCCAGGCAGAAAGAACAGTTTTTATAATATAAAACTGCATGCAGGGCACTGGACAGACCACTAGGGACAAAGGGCATGTGTAATTATTTGATACAGTATTGTAATCTATAAGATTACAGTATACTGTATCTATGCTGTGTGTTTTACTTTTTGAATTTGGCGCCGAACTCCGTCCCCGTGCATCGCAACGCTCGCAGGGAACGGCGCACGGCACTGTGAATCGAGCGAGACACGGCGGCTCGCAGATCACAGTGGGGAGACATCGCAGGATCCAGGGGACAAGGTAAGTAAACTCTACAAGGATCCTGCGATGCGATCCCGAGTCTGGCTCGGGGATACCGCTTTTGGTATTGAAAATTAAAATCAATACATCATTAAAGCATCATTAAAATTACTGTTCCTGTAAAAACAAACTTAAAAAAAAAGAAAAAATTGCATTGATATATATCCCCCAGGGCAGTATGTAGGCACCCATAGCCATAGCCAATAACTTGAATATAAGCCTTTAAAATTAGAACTTTTGATGTTTCAAGTTTGGGTCCCATATACTTGGGTCTGAACTTTTTACATGTTTGGGAATTCTGGTGTGAACCGAATTGGGGGGTGTTTGGCCCATCACTATTAGTGTTACATTACTTTAACTAACACATATTAAATATTTACATATTATACTCTTGACCCACTATTCTGCACTGAGCTGGTGTGGACATATATATTAGATGCTTCATATTAACACAAGTCACTTACCGAGGAGGCCTCCAGTCCTGTTTTGATATGTTGATTGCAATGTCACCACAAAACTCAAGATGCCCAGGATAGCAGAACAAGAAACAGAGATGCCATTGTCAAACAGAACTTTCGCTTCCCCGGTTTCTGTCCTTCCAAATCCCACATTGTTGACATAAGTAAGATTGTCTAAAAATAAAATAACAGCCCCATAATGGATCAGTGAACCCTAAAAATATAACATTTACATAGTGACAAATTATAAGAATCTTCAAATGAAAATGGTTGTATTATGTGGCATTTTTTCAAAACCAGTAAAGAGAGGTAGAGGCTGATTTACTAAAGGAGTTGATCATTTAGCTCAGTAAATTGTGTGAATATTTATTTGAATTATACAACCATGTGAAATGCAAATTCCTGTTCACTCTGAATACCCAATCATGTGCAAATGAGGTAAGTAAACAGGAATTTGCTTTTCACATGATTGGATAATTGATGTGACTATTCAAATAATTTTGATTATTTGTGAAGATTATAAAATCCTTCAGTAAATCAGCCTGATGACATCCACATTACGATGTACCCTTCTCACCTCCACACAATGGAGAACACCTTGCAATATGCCATATTAAATGTTGATTACACTGTCTATCTTGATTTAATTTCCAGCATTATAAATATATAATAATTACACAGAAAAAAGTTTTACTAAGGGCAACCATATGGCTGTGTACAAGAGTGGTGCCATTGTGAAAATAAGAGGCTTAAAAGCTAAATTACTGTGTGTCGTGGCATTAAACCCAAAAACAAAAACGTGTTGTATATTGCAGCTTACCAAACCATAAATGCAGTAGTTGACTTGTCAGTTGTGGGAGTGGGTAGTGTTAGTTGCACTAGCAGATTTAGATGGACTTTACTAAAACCAAAGCTGAACTCCAGCTAGAGCTTTAGAATCAGTTACAGCAACAGTTTTCTTTTTCTTTAGGGATAAAGGCTTTACAAAAATGAATAAAAGCTGATCATTTTAGGCACCCAAGTGTTTCGTCCTACCCTCTGCCACTTTTGCTAGACTGCTTGATCTGATAAAAGACATTGAAAAATAGTAGACGTACTTGCTGGATAAACAGGTGAAAATAAATGGCAAAAGCATAAAAAGGAGACTAATACAGCCATTGCATCTATAAAAAGATAATCTACAATATAATAAATGTTTGGGTTTAATACTACTTTATTGTTACAATCCCAGCTTTGCCATGTCTATGTAAATAGATACCCATAGCATCTTTTTCACCCCAAAAAGCATAGACTGTTATGTTCAGATGATGTTTGATGCATCGTAATTCACTTCCTTTTCCAAGACTACAACAACAGTGTGAACTGAACAATCACCCATAAAAGAGGAAAGTTTAAAACTTATTTTACCCACCTGAGAGTTCAATGAAGGTCCCATTGTAGCTCACTGTGGTTTCGTTAGCATTCTTTAAGCTCCATTGAATCTGAAATGCAAAGTTTAATAATCAGTTTACAGGGGTTATTAAACAAAGCCTTTGTATATTTTCTTCCTGTGTTCATTACCTGGTCACCGTAGGATGTGGAAGCTGCCAATGCCACAAAGTTGGTTGCATAGCTGGTTCCATTGCCAGCTCGGGCCGTGCGTCCTTGAAGTCTGAAGACAACTGTGTCATTTTCATCCTTTGCGTTGGTCAAAGTAAATTCACCCAGACCATTAAATGTATATCTCAAACCATCCAGAGTGTTAATATGAGGGTCTCCATAGAAAAATCCTTTCAGTAAAAATTTAAAAAAAAATTACAACTTTCTTTAAAACTGTGCATATCTTCTTCGGAAGCAAAGAAAACTTAAAAGCTATAATGCAAAACTTTACCCATAACAACTTGATAAAAATTAATGTTCTTTAGCAAGGAGCATACATTCCACAATAATAATTATGCTACCAAAATTAGTGTGCTGTAAATTGTATCCAGCATTGTTCCTGCTTCTTCTTGTTGGAGGCTGCCATTTTTCCGAAGCCCAGAGCCCCTGAGCAGCTGTAAATATTTAAGCTGACAGCAGATTGGCCTCTAGTGGCTCTGATTTTTAGCAGATTGCTCTAAATAGAGTGCAACTGAGCATGTGCAAAGCAGGGTAAGACAATGAGGGGGATTAACTAAAACTGGCACACACAGAATCTGGTTTGCATAGTAACTAATAAGCTTCTAACTTCAGCTTGTTCAATTAAGCTTAGATAATAAGCCTCCTTCACACTGAATGCGGCTTTGCATACCTGCAAAAGGGGCCTGCCTGAAGTGATCTAGCAGAATGTAATTTTCTGAGTAAAGTTCAACTTTAATATGCACTTGCTACTGCTATTTTATACAATCCTTATGGAAATGTCAGTTCAAGCCATGAACAATTATTTGTATTATTTCAGTTTATTTATTTGCAGGAAGAACCATCAAGCCTGACACTGCTGACCTACCACTATAATGTTTGTTGCCTGGCTATCATGCTGAAGCAGGCTATTTCTCTTTTTTTGTACAGACTTAACTGAAGTAATTCTAATCTAATGTCTATGCTGATTATTTTAATTGTTTATTTAGTCTTTTAGTATATGGTATATTGTATGTATACAATTCTGTAAGTTACTAAGTAGACATACAAATCTGTGGAAGAGTGACAATGATCCCTTTGTTTGGATACAAATGATTTGGTGGGGTTGTAACCCACACCAAAGATGCTTTAGGTCCTTAACAAGGGTGATTACGCATGTACACCAGATTCCAGAGGCATGAAATGGTGGATTCTCATAGTTGGGATTACGGGTGTATGCAAATAGTGGTGTCCAATTAGTAATTACCAGTAACCATTGCTATTTTCATACACCTGTCATCCCTGCCACAACAATGTGATGATTTTTTAATGTATTGTATTTTTACAGTAGGAAGGATAGATCAATCCCATTATGGGTGGAGTTAAAACAAGCTATATGGTGAATAATCTACTTATAATGATTTATGTGTTGGGATAATTTCACGTTTTTTTTACCTGCTATAAGAAAGATAATCTAATCCTGTTATGGGTGGAGACCATCTCAATATCACAGACTGCCTGAAGAAAAATAATTGTGTCTTTGGTGTTGTTTCTTGGGCACATAGGGGTTGATTTACTAAAACTGGAGAGTGCAAAATCTGGTGCAGCTGTGCATAGTTTCCAATCAGCGTCTAACTTCAGTTTCTTCATATAATGGCCCGTAGACACGATCCAAATATAGTACGAACGATCGTGCAACCAATTTCGCTTAATAGTCGCAAGTAGAAATTGAATAGCTAAATAAAGTCATGAAAATTCTCGTACGACAGAAAAAAAAATTGGAAGTGATGTCATGTGTTGTAATGTATTTGTATTGAATTTTCGGACGACAACCATACAGACTAACCGAAAATCGTACGATCTGGAATCGTACGAGGAACATTTTTATGCATGCCCGATCATATAAGATCGAATGAATGGTCGTGATCGGCTGTCGAAAGTAGTGTACACACGATCCGAAAATCGTACGATCCTTCCTCGGACGACTGTTTTCGTACGATATTTGGATCGTGTATACGGGCCATAAGCTTTGACAAAAAAAAAAAAAAATGGAAGCTGATTGGTTTCTATGCACAACTGTACCTGATTTTGCATTCTCCAGTTTTAGTAAATCAACCTCATAGATGTCGTGGAGGTACTTTGGTGGTAAAAATATGTTTTTAGAATGTTTTTAGAATCCCAACATTTAAAAAAAAAATAAAGATTGTTTATATTTTCATAAAATCAGATGCCAAAAGTCTATTGTTTTATCACTTTTCTTTTTACAAAAGAAAGTACCCACTCAATTTGAGGAGAGTTAGCATCTGATCTATAATAAAAGGATTTGCCTTTATTTTTTTTTGTTTATAATGTGGGCACTAGGGCTTTAAGAAATCAGATCTTTTACATACCTAGGCGTGGAGGGATATAGTTGTCACAATAATCCAGAGGTCTTTTCTGTCTGTAAAGGTTACACAGGTAAGTGGATTCTGAATATCTGCAACAAGTGTTGTAGGGGTCAATCTCCTCAACTGAAAAATAAAGATAGAGTGTTTATTTGAACAATTAATTTATCAATTAGTTATGGAATATTGTTTCATTTTTAGGATTATATAATTCAATACCTTTGTATAGTTGTCTTTGAGGAGGAAGAACTGTATTCCAGAAGTAGTTATTATAAGCTGTTTGGTTAGAGTAATATTGGAAGGTATTAAAGGAGGTCCATGGAGTTGGGAGGTATCGCTCCTTCTCACCGTAAACAAGGGCTCCACTCCAGCTACTATAGTAACATCTACTCCCAGCCCCATTTCTGGAGGGGAACATATTTTGTACTGTCAAGTATTGTTCTGAAACAGACAAATTATTAGAATAAAGTAACACTGGTTACATTAATCCGTTTTAGCAAATGCATGAATATGCTATAAGTTGTCCATTAGAAGGTGTATGAATGTGCCATTAAATAGATTCAGTGGATAGTAATTAAATTACCATCATCCTTTCAAAAAGTTATATAGACAACAATGAATAAGTATGATAATGAATAAATATTTATGGCACAACTGTATACTCGGTGCAGAGGGACTCCAGTGATTCACAGACTATTAACCACAGAAAGATGTTCCTAACACCTAAAATTTCTTTACATTCCCCTGTATTGTGACTCATCCTATACCTTTAAGGTAGGTTGGGACTTGATAAATGTGAGTTTTCCCCATCAAACAAGTATAACTTCATCCAACTTCTACAAGCAAGGAACTTATCTGATGTTAATATAAACGTATTGCTATGGGGTATTGCAATATTCTGTGCCTTGCAATTTTCATTTTCTGTGTGAATATCTGTATAAAGCTTGATTTTAAAGTTTCAGCAATAAATTATGAATCTCATGCTGGGTAACTGATGAAAAATAGGACAAATAGTATGCAGTTTTATTTTCTACACATAATAGTCATAACCTTAATGTAATTTTAATATAAGACACACATGCAACAATTTGCATTATTATCCATTGATTTATGCAGTGTTCCAAATGAAATTTCAAGTATTAAACATTACCAGATGCCTTCTTGATATCAAAGCCATAGTTCAAAATGTTAAATTCAGTAGTGAAAGAGGAGTCCAAAGTTGCCTGATTGTAAGTACATGGACATGGAGATGTGCTGGAGAGCCAATATGGAATTTCCTCTTTATAATACCACTGCAGACATTGTAGCCTTGAATTGATGGTGCTCTGACTGTTGCTGTCTAGACGATATGCCCATCTTCCTTTTTTACCTTGAAAAGTAAGGTAAAATGATAGAAATAAATATGGTATCTGTTAAACTTACAACATTTTACCTGAGCGATGTTTCCTCTTCTCACCTGTGTTGTAGCCGATGTACTGATCTGGACGGTATCTCTGCTTGATGCTTACAGATGTGTCTGTCTGTGGATCATTGAAAGCTGGGAAGTTGTTGACATTACGTGCACTAGAGATTCCACTAGAAAGAGAGAATGATTCTAAATGTGTTTGTCATATTTACATGCAGTTACCAATACTACTGTGGAAGGTAAAACAGGCTGAAAGAAGAGGAAGAGCAAGGTACTCTACTGAAAGTCTTTACCTGTGATAGCCCATTTTTGGCAGATGGAATGTGGGGAGAGCGTTGAAGATCCACTTCATTCCTCCATCATCAAACAGGATTAGTGCAAACGAATATATTCCATCAGTAACCAAGACAGCTTGGAAAGTGTTTGTCTAAAAAGAAAACCAAAGAGAAAAATATTAAATGTTCTGGATGTGCTTATCAGGGCCGATCCTACCCAGGGTGCGAAGGGTGCTTTGCACCCAGGCGCCTGCAGATGTGGGGGCTCCGAAGAGCCAGACTTCTCCCCTCCCTCCTTCTCTCCTTTTGAGTGTCCGTCCAGAACTCCAGCGTGAGCCTGGCAGTGCTGGGGGGGGAGGGGCGCTCCTATTCCTGACACGAGGGTTCTAGTCAGTGGCTGCTGAGTGCTGATGTGCGGGAATGAATTCCTCACACTGGGACCCCGCACTGTCTCTACCAACTCCAGTTGGAATGCCTCCTCCTCCCATCTCTATCTCGGGCTGCACGGAGAGAGAACTGAGGTGAGTCAGTGTGCTGTGTGTAGGAATGGCATCCTCTGCACACCTTTAGATGTGCTCTGGGCTGCCCCTGCTAAGAGATGTTTTATGGTATGATAGATTACAATAGGATACACAGCCCCTGTACCTTCCTGCACCTTAGTAGTTCATTTACAGATGTGATGTTTAATGAGATGTTCTAAGAGCCCTTTCACACTGACAGTGCAGCGGCATCAGCGGTAATGCGCTGCTACTTTTAGTGGCGCTTTACTGTCGCTTTAGAGGTACATTTAACCCCCACTAAAGGGTTCAAAGGTGCAACTGCGGAGGCGCTTTGCAGGCACTGCCCATTGATTTCAATGAGCAAGGGCACTTTAGGAGCGGTGTATACACCACTCCTAAAGTGCCTCAAAGAAGCTACTTGCAGGAATTTTTTGGATGTCGTGCCAGTGCTCTGCTCCAGTGTGAAAGCATTCAGGCTCTCACACTGGGATTGCAGATAAGGCTTTTTCCAGGTGCTATTTTTAACACTAAAGCACCTGAAAAATGCCTCCAGTGTGAAAGGGGTCTAATGGACGATCTCCTGTACTATGTCTGCAGTAAGGATGAGCTCAGGCATGTTCGCAAGCTGCACGTGCAGAGCCTGGCAGGAAGTCGGCACTGCACATCGCTAATCACAAGCAGTGAGACATTTCCCGATGTGCGGCTGCAGAGATCGGGAAATGTCTCACTGCTTGTGATTAGCGCAGCGCATTGCCGACTTCCTGGCGGGCTCTGCACGTGCAGCTTGCCAACATGCCGGAGCTCATCCTTAGTCTGCAGACTCGGATCATCTCCTGTAGTATGTCTGCAGTCTCTGACCATCTCCCGTAGTATGTCTGCAGTCTCTGACCATCTCCCGTATTATGTCTGCAGTCTCTGACCATCTCCCGTAGTATGTCTGCAGTCTCTGACCATCTCTTGTATTATGTCTGCAGTCTCTGACCATCTCCTGTATTATGTCTGCAGTCTCTGACCATCTCCTGTATTATGTCTGCAGTCTCTGACCATCTCCTGTATTATGTCTGCAGTCTCTGACCATCTCCCGTATTATGTCTGCAGTCTCTGATCATCTAGTGTACTATGTCTGCAGTCTCTGATCATCTAGTGTACTATGTCTGCAGTCTCTGATCATCTAGTGTACTATGTCTGCAGTCTCTGATCATCTAGTGTACTATGTCTGCAGTCTCTGACCATCTAGTGTACTATGTCTGCAGTCTCTGACCATCTCCTGTAGACTCTCTAACAGAAGCGCTCTCTGTCTCCATCAGAGAGGCCCCCCTCCAGGTCCCAATTTGTACCTGTAAGGATCCCAGGGTAATGAAGACTTCGTGGTGGAGCATCTCTGTGGCTGAGTCCTTGCCATAGAAATATTTGTAAAGGGGAGGAGTTAATAAAATGACCATGCCCATGTGGGGGCGCCAGAAATATTTCTGCACCCAGGCGCCTGTGACCCAAGGATCGGCCCTGGTGCTTATTGCGTATCCTTTACTGTAGTGCTGGATTTCATTATGTATATTTGTTAATGGTATAATGCAGCTCCTATTGCTATTACTATATCACACAGCTCCAGGCTTTTGCGGTTTTGAATAGGATACAATTGCTTTACTTGTGTCCTAATGGTGAACTGTGCGGTAAAACACTGGTCACTGCAATAGTGTGGATTGGCACTTTATTCTTCTTTGCTTTCTGCATGTTGCATTATAATAAAAATGGACTGCTTTTTACAAAATGTTAAAGTGGACTTAAGCTGTTCCTTTTTTAAGTTTTTTTTTTTTTTTATTGTGCTAGTTTAACCACTTCATGCAAAATCACGTACTTGTACGTCATTTGTTAAAGTGGTTATACCGGGGTGATGCCGGTACTGGTATTCGGTAGCGTTTCTTTGGAGCTAGCGGTCGGCTATCTCATGATAACAACCAATGCGGCTAATGGCTAACTCAGCAGTTAAAATAAGGAGCGGGAGGGGATGCCCCCCTCCTGCCGCCTTCTGCCGCTCTGCCCGGGTCTCCCATCCGGCACGTCCTCCGGCTGTGTGGAGTCCCTAAGGCAGCCGGCTTCAATCAGGTCTCCGATGTAAAAACACGGAATAACGTCACAGCGTTTTGAATACTTTGAAGTGCAAAGGAGGTATTTGGGGTCTTTTAGACTCCCAATCCCTCCATAAAGAGTACCTGTCACTACCTATCACTGTCACAAGGGATGTTTACATCCCTTGTGACAGCAATAAAAGTGATCAGATGTTTTTATTTTTTTTAAAGGGACAGTGTTAAATAAATAAAAAATTATAAAATAAATAAGAAAAAAAGAAAGAAATTTTAAAGCACCCTCGTCCCCACGAGCTCGCGCACTGAAGAAAATGCATATGGAAGTCGCGTCCACTAATGTAAACGGTGTTCAAATAACACATGTGAGGTATTGCCGCCATCGTTAGAGGGAGAGCAATAATTCTAGTAAATTCTACCTTCTTTATAACTCTGAACAGGTAACCGTTAAAGAATTGTAAACGTCGCCTATCGTAGTTTGTCGCCATTCTACGTGTGTGTGCAATTTTAAATCGTAACATGTTAGGTATCTATTTACAATATGCAAAATAACTTGGGTTAACTTTAATGTTTTCATATTTTTAAATTAAAAAAGTGTATTTTTTCCCAAAAAAATGTGTTTCAAAGACTGCTGCGCAAATACCATGTGACATAAAATATTGTAACGATCGCCATGTTATCCTCTAGGGTGTTTGCTAAAATTTTATATATATATATATATATATATATATATATATATATATATATATAAAATGTTTGGGGGTTCTAAGTAATTTTCTAGTAAAAAATACTGATTTTAACTTGTAAACAAAAAAATGTCAAAAATAGGCTTGAGGCTGAAGTGGTTAAAAACCATAACAAGCAATCAAAGATCTGTTTGCTGCTTTTAAGTGCTAACTGCACTTTGGATTTTGTATTATATGGGGCTACTAGATTCATATTTAGATGTGCACTGACAATAACACCTAATATGCCTTTCAAGCAAGCTTTTAAAAAGGCCACTTTGCTTTCAAAATAATAATATCAAAGGTACAAGAGCTGAGATCCATCTACACACACTGAGAACCTTCTATACACAGGGAATTCAATCCTAACAGTATGGATAATCACTGGCACAGTGCAACACTCACATTGTTGACTTGGGTGTTCCAATAAGCGTTTGAGTTATAAATCCCAGACTTGAATGGAGGAACATTGTCCCATGTTATTTTGAGAGCCCATAAAGCTTTAAACTGAGTTAAGTTAAAATATGCAGCAACCGTGCTTTCCAATGATTCTTTAAATGCTGTATTCACATTGGAGGACTGGAAGTCATAAGCCTGTCATAAGAGAGTAAAAATGTCATACAATAATTAGAAAAGTACATGTATGTATATATTAATATTTTAACATTTTATCCTAATGGTACACTCATAAAAATATTTTATGTAAACTATTTTAATCATACAACATTCCTTTTTTATATTCTGTTTTTATTTATGTGATGTCATAATATGAGCAAAAATAACATACAGTACATCATATGCATTGTGATGCCATCAGTAGTAGACAGAATGAGCATGTAATTATATCAAAGGCTATAACTTTGTTGCGACAGCACTAAGCATTAGACGGGGGTTGATTTGCTAAAGCTGGAGAGTGCATAATCGGTTGCAGATGTGCACAGAAACCAATCAGCTTCTAACTTCAGCTTGGTCAGTTAAGCTTTGACAAGAAATAAAAAAAAAAAAGGAAGCTAATTGGTTTCTATGCAGAGCTGCACCAGATTTTGCACTTTCCAGTTTTAGTAAATCAACCTCACGGTGCCTTTAATGCATCAGAGTAATTTGTTGGCACATAAACAAAAAATAAATGCAGCAGTAAGAGGGGGAAGATAACAGAAAGGGAAATGAAGAACTGGTGGCACGGACATATACAGTGCCTTCAATTAATGTCATAAAAGGTTTCACTTGTGTGTTAAATAGATACTAATCCTGCCTACTAATGTTAAATTGTGTTCCAGGTTCACGGGGTTCTGTAGCAGGACAATTAGGAGGTCAAAGCCTCTCCCTTATGCCCTGTACACATGATCAGATTTTTAAACAACAAAACCATGGATTTTTTTTCCGAAGGATGTTGGCTCAAACTTGTCTTGCATACACACGGTCACACAAATGTTGGCCAAAAATACCGAACGTGAGAACGCGGTGACATACAACACATACGATGGGACTATAAAAAGGAAGTTCAATAGTCAGTGCGGCTCCTTCTGCTTGATTCAGAGCATGCGTGAACTTTTGTGCGACGGACTTGTGTACACAAGATCGGACTTTCCAACAACAAGTTTTGTTGGCGGAAAATTTGAGAACCTGCTCTCAAACATTTGTGTGCGGAAATTCCAACAGCAAATGTTCAATGAAGCATACACATGGTCGGACTTTCCGACAACAAGCTCACATCGAACATTTACCATTGGAAATTCCTATCGTGTGTATGGGGCATAAGACTTATCAATTTCAAAGAAATAATACATCCAGCCTAAACAGATGTCTCAAAAATGTTCTGTTTTTCTCTAATGATCTAATGACCCATCTCTCTGATTTTTTTATTTGTCTACTTCCTTTTTCCATTCCTGGATCATAGAACAGTGGTCCTGTCTATAGAACTGGGGTATCAGGCTTTTCAGGGGGTGCGGCATAACACTGCTTTTGTACACTCTTAAAGGTGAGGGGACATCATGAAATATATCATGCAAATATGTAAATTGTATATGTATGAGGGTAGGTTTTGTTTTTGCTTTCAATAAGTTTTTATTTAAAATAACCAGATATAATTACAGAGAAGGACATTGTGTCAACTTTAGTGTCATTGAATTGTGAACAGATCAAACCAACCAAGAGGTTGAAAAGTGCATACAGTATATCACATATAAAATAGCAATAATATCTGTCTTGGATCCTCACCTAATTGATAAAACAATCAAAATAACAAAAAGAACATGGGAATACTGGTTCAATTATTGAGGAATAGAATATCACCCCTAGCGGGAGTCAATACCGTAATCCCAGTGAGCTCAAAACAACTATATGTACCCAAATACATGTCCCAAAATGAAACTAACAAAGATACAAAGAAAAAATAATCCAAAAATACAAATTTGAAGAGGAGAGGGTAGTTTTTTTAATTCATGGTGATATCGCTTTCCAGAACTTCTGTATCTTAGGGAAGGACCATCAGATGCTAAAAAGAGTCCTCTTGCGGGCACCCTCTCCAGCATGAGGAGCCTGGAAAAGTTTTTGCCCGCATCCTTGGAGTCATATACCAATGTGTGAAAAATCTATAACACATCTACTGAGTTTTAGAACTGATGGAGGAGACATGTGATAACTGAATCATTTTTTTACAGTTGGGCAGGAGTCATTTGCAGACCTACTTCTGTCCCCATTCTCCCACAAAATACAGGATTTGCTGCGAACAGCGAGACAACATAAATTTATACATGTGAGTCAGGAGGTGTTGGATTTGCCAGTTTACGGCACACATGGATTAGAATTCTGTAAGAGATGTTGCTGCCTGCAATTTAGGGATCGGCCTTTTCAGAAAGTCTGAGTTGTCAGTAGCACCAGTGGTCCAACAACCACATTTTGGGGTAACTGCTCTGAGCATACGGTCTGAGGGGGCCACGTAAATGCAGCCCACATTCCCTTCTCTGCTCCAAGTTCTGAAAAATCCTATATCCTCCCCTGGTAGGAACCAAGGATATTTGCTGAAAAGGGGCTAAAGGTGATGTGTGTCTCCAGTAATGTTCAATCTTTCCCATAACCATAAGCGTGGTTGATATGAGTGGTGATGTCCAGCTTGACAGACCCCGCTGCTTTGCTGGTATCCATGGCAATCCTGCTAAGTTTTGTCCTGCTGTCGTCTTTTCTAAGGACACCCAGAGTTTAATACCCTGTATTATGGTTTCAATTGTGAATTAGAACCATTGTCATTGCTTTGTAATATAGGTTAATGTCAGAGAGGCCCAGGCCTTAGTTCATTTTATGTCTGCGTAAGATAGAATAAGCCAGGTAAGGTTGCTTCCCTTACCAGGCAAAACTCATTATTAATTTACGAAATTGTTTAAAGAACCCCAGTGGCAGTTCAATAGGCATACAACATTCCATTTGACATGACATGAGACCTGTCTTCTAGGTGCCGTGGAAGTTAACAGTTATATTATTCAAGTGAAGTCAATTAGACAAAACCTTCAAACAGAAGACCTGTGAGCAATTTTGGAGAGAGTGACATAAAGGGAGAGCAAGATTATGAGTGACAAATATCTGTTAATTATACTTTTCTTTGGTCTCTCTCTTGCAAATCATAAGATATATGGGGTTAATTACTAAAGAGTTAGAGGCTGTTCACTTTGTAAAACAAATGTTCCCTTCGCTTGGTAAATAAGGTGAAGCCTAGTGAAGCCTGGTGTGCTAAGCATGGTTTAATTAGTTGAAATTGCTATAACAAATACTAAGCATTTAATTATATTTTAAATAAAGGGACACCTAAAGTCAATGTTTCATACCCATATACTGTCCATGGCCGGAGCCACCCAAGAACGTAACTCTCAAGATGGTACCCTACCCCCTCCAGAGTGCACCCAATTTTCCCATCTCACTTGGATTCTTGTTGGCTTTGTCAATCCTCCCATGGCACTCTTCTTCATATCTGGTGGGCATGCACCCCCCACGATAAAGCTTTGGGGTTCTGTTGTTTCTTCTCTACAATCTATTTACCCAGGAATTGGTTTCCTATTCACCTGATGTTTTTTTATTTTTGTGGTTAAAGAATTGATTCCTAGACACTGGAAATCTTCATTCCCTGAATGGCTTCAGACCAGCTCATGACATTATGCATATGGAAGAATTGGTGGCTGAAAAACATAACACCAATGAGAAGTTCAAAAGGGTCTGGCTGGTATGGATGATGTTCAAGGACTCTCCCCAATTACATAACTTTTTGGAAGACCTTCGCTGAGGTCCATTATTGTGATCCCATTCATTTTCTTACTGCTTTCATATCTGCTTTTCTATCACTGTCTTTTTTAGCATTTCTGCTGTCACTAGAGGTTCCCTCCTGACATCCCCACCACTGCGCGAGATCCACTGCCAACTTTTACTTACAGACCTACGTCAAATCCCTGCACTCCCTCTTTCCCCTTTCTTGCCTCTTTATCTCTAATCTCTTCTTCTTATCTTATCCCCTGGAGAATATGATATTTCAATAAATAGAGATTCATAGTACATTTGTTCTCTCCCATCCCTCAAGATTACTATGACTTACTCAATTACATGGGATGTCTCCCTTCTGCTACTACAGTTTTTTCTTCCTATACCATTATATTCTCCCTGCAGTATACAACTGGATTACCCTTCGGTGGAGATATGGTATGCTATCTTTGTTCTTCATTGTATTATTCTTTTAAAAAAACAATAAAAACTTGTTTGTCTAAATTTGATAGTTCATTGCTAGATGCTGGAGGGTTAAATCACCTGACAGTTTTTTCTATGTCTTGGGTTTTTTATTTCTATAGCTCTCTGTGTTTTGGGTTCTTGGGTCTGCATACCTGCTATAGCCATTATGCGGGGTCCCAGTCTGTTAGATGTTTTAATTTATTTAATAGGGGAAATACTAATAGAGATACTAGAAAGGTCTAAGACGGGTGGGAACACTCAAGGTTCAGAGTTGGAAATAGTGGCAGGAAGATCTCTCTGTTGGAGAATCCAAGATGAATAAAAAAGCCTAGAGTTTACTCAATCAACCATGCTCTACCAATAAATATCACTTTTCGGTGAACCGACCTTTCAAAGAGTATTGAATCATTTTGTAACTGTCCAATAGCCTACATGACATTACCTGATAAAAGATATCCCCGAAACCAGAGAGATCAACATCAGCCCAGAAGGCAGCTAGAATTGGGGGTGTATATGGATCATTGCTTTCGAAGGTTGTGTAAGGATAACTCAGTGCATAGGTGCGGTCATATATGTTGCGTTGAAAAACAATAACACCATTATCTGTGAACTGGAAAACACAAAGAAAATGATCACATCTTAACATTATCTTATATGGCTTAAGTTAAATAGACACATACATTTTATAGGTAATTAAACAGTTGTCAGCTTTCACAAATACATCTTACAATGGATTTCATACTTACGTATAGGTTGTTATAAAATGCGGAGTCAAATGGAAAACCAACAGGGACATTAATTAAAGGAGAAACAAAGTCACTGAGGCGTTTTGTTGCTTTGCTGTCCCCTGCTGAAGGGCCATAGCTGAATAAACGTATTTCTGAATAAAAGAAATCACAGTGGAATCTTATTTAGTATGAATCCCCAATGTTAATTCATTACAGGAATTATCTCTGCAAAAACCATCTGCAACCTACAATCAAGTTTCCAGAAATAAATCATATCTATGGTCAAAATATGAACCATATATTCATTTCCACGTTGTATTTCAATCCCCACACATTTACTTCCTTGTATTCTGTGACATATATTCATTATGCCCTGTGAGTAGGCATTGCTGTGTCACACATTTTAAAGAGCCTGTCTTCTGAACTACAGAGGTGCTCAGAGGAGGAGTTTTAGGAGGCCAAGTCAGTAGAGGAATCACAGCTTGCAGGCAGCAAGGTACCATGGAACATATACTCCTTAGCAATTAAAATTGATCAGCAGAAGAGAAGCTGCAAAGCATCTAGAGACTACAGGAAGTTGTGGAAAGAGATGCCAGTAAAAATGCAGCACTCACATAATGAAAATATATTTTTCAATATATTAGCTTCAATTGTCAAAAAAAGTATTGTTTGTATTGCTGTTACAATACTAATGTCAAAAAATGAATGCTGCGACTATAGATTTTCTTTAACCACTTGCCGACCGTGTCACGCAGATATACTGCGGCACAATGGCTTTCCTGGGGGAAATCCCGTAGGGGTATGTCCTACACGTTTTCGGCCACCGGAGGCGTGCGCTGTGCATTGCTGGTGGGCATGAACGCCGCTGGCCACGCACAAATGCACCACGCAGGGATTGTGTAAACACACAAATCTCTGTACTGTCAGAGGAGAGGAGCCATATCGTTTCTTCCTACGAAGTAGAAAAAACGATATGGCTCCTCTCCTAGTCACTCTCATCCCCACACAGTTAGAACATGCTGAGGGAACACACATTTAACCCCTTGATCCCCCCTAGTGTTAACCCCTTCCCTGCCAGTGACATTTACACAGTAATCAGTGCATTTTTACAGCACTGATCGCTGTATAAATGCCAATGGTCCCAAAAAAAGTGTCAAAAGGTTCCGATCTGTCCGTCGCAATGTCTCAACACTGCTGAAAATTGCAGATCACCGCCATTACTAGTAAAAAAAAAAAAGCCATAAAAATGCCATAAATCTTTCCCATAGTTTGCAGACGCTATAATTTTTGCACAAACGAATCAATATACGCTTATTGCGGTTTTTTTTTACCAAAAATATGTAGAAGAATATATATAAACTGATGAAGAAATTTGTTTTTTACAAAAACTTTTGGGGATATTTATTATAGCAAAAAGTAAAAACTATTTCTTTTTTCAAAATTGTCGCACTTTTTTTGTTTATAGCACAAAAAATAAAAACCGCAGAGGTGATCAAATACCACCAAAAGAAAGCCCTATTTGTGAAAAAAAAGGACGCAAATTTTGTTTGGGTACAGCGTCAAACGACCGCACAGTTGTCAGTTAAAGCGGCGCAGTGCCAAATTGTAAAAAGTTCTCTGGTCAGGAAGGGGGTAAAATTTTCTCAACTTTGTTAAGAAAAAAGCATTCCCCTCTGGGTGATCTATGTACATTGCAAGGATTTTAAAAGACTTTGTTGCAGATTCCTACCTTTTGTTATTCTGAAGGAATAGCTGTTTGTTTGTGGTTGTCTATGTGCAAAGTGAATGTGAATAGAAGTGACAGTAATTATCAATCAACTGCTGTACTTGCAGGGTTCTAGTGAGGAAAGTGGCAGGGTCTGAATCCCTTTTGATGTGATTAAACTTTTGGGAGTATCTCACCAAATCAGAAAAGTTTGTTGCAGAGAATGCCCAAAATGTGATTTGAATCTTTGTGCAGACTTCTGGGAAAATCAGTGTGTCAATCACACAAGCAGGAAATAGCATATCTAGGGGGGGGCATTCCGTACGCCGTCTGTGTACAGAATGCCTCCAGGTTGCTATATTGCCTTACATATTACAGAAAACTTCAGCATTGCAGATTAAAAAGGAAATGTAATTAGAATTATGTTATTGTACAATATGGCTTATTTTGCAATTGTATATGCTATATTATTTTTTTTTAATATGTAATTTCTTTCCCGTGAAAGTGGAGTTACACTATGAATAGTTAACACAATTATAGAGCAAAAAAAAATAAACTAGTAGAAAAAAAATGTAAGATAAAAAAAGCTGCATGCTCAGGCCAAGTAGGTGAGCAGTACACTTACCAGTACAGGTAAAGCCGTCTCCCCTATAGCCACTGTTACAGGTACAATTGTAGGATCCAAGTGTATTGGTGCACATTGCATGCTGGTCACAAATATTGAGACCTTGAGAACATTCATCCACATCTGGAAGAAACACAGACAATATAATTCTTGCCGTCATCTGCACAGCTCATCTACTTTCTGCAGATGAATAGAAAATTCAGTATCCCCTTACCTGTAGTACAGTTGCTGCCAGTCCAGCCTTTCTGGCACAGACAAGAGTAAGCATTCACTTTGTTTATACAGACTGCACCATTCTTACAAGGGGCACTTGCACAATCATCAACTTCTATAAAGGTATAAAAAGAAATGTCATTCTGAACAACAGGCAATGCCTAGCTTGCATGGAGGACAATAGAAACAATCATCACATGGCAGATGCCCTAATCACATGTTCAGATTTTCCCAAATAATACCTTTTTGAACTCCAGAATGACAGCAGACAACAGTGCTCAGTGCACGCTGTCAATAGTGCTGTAGTTTACCATCTTATAATATTATCTTGTATGGACTCATATGTGAATGTGTGAGATTGCCTTGAGCAGTACCTTCACATTGACCATCTTACATTTATTTTTAGAATGCGTAGGTATCTCCAAACCATGGACACTGCTCCTCCTACCTTATTTTAGGCCACCACATTCAATAGGTAGCCTCATGGGCTACCAGTTTATTGATTTATCTGCAGAGCACAACCTGAGCTTTGGCAAGTCAGGCCACCTATTCCAGTTGGTGACCAAGAGGAATGTGTCAGATGTGGAAGCAGATGAGATAGGGATCACCAGCAAAAGTTGTGGCTGATATTTGTATTTAGTATGCCCAGGTTTTGGATATACCTGAGCACCTGAAAATTAACCATGGATGAAAACAAGCATGTGAATATGCTTGTTCTCAGAACCTGGGATGACCATATATGCAATGAGACCACAGGTTCAATCGCTTTGGACTTTTGTTTGCACCAGGCTTCATATAAACATAAATCCAGTTTAATTATACTATAAGTAATCACCTTTTTCTATAAAATTAGATCTAGGGATCTAAATGACCAATTTCCAGCAGAAATACATTCTCAGGTGTTTCTAGTGCAATAAATGACATAAATAACACATACAGTATATTCTGATGCACTCACCAATTTCACATAACTTTCCACTGTATCCCATGGGGCATGAACAGGAAAAGGAGTTCAGAGAACTTATACAAGTTGCACCATTCAAACAAGAATTTCTGAGACACAAGTTTATAACTGCCAAGAGAAAAATACATTATTATATTATATATTATATATTATATTATTTTTTCCATCCAGTTCTATGAGGTTTAGGACTGACATTAAAAACTAAACATGGACATATTCAAACTGAATAAATATTATTGACTCTTAATTATTTTCTTTGCTAAAAAATTTAATACTTTGCAGCAAAAGCAAAGGAGGAATTAATTTGGTAATACAAATGTGAAGGATCTCTGAGAGAAACAATCTGAATAGATCATCTGCAGCAAGGAAAACAAATAGGTCATAATTGTTTATGCATTTATTACATGAAAAGATAAATGTACCTGTTTGTGGCGATGATAACGATGAATAACTCTGAAATGCTGTTGAATTCAAAACAGCAGTTTGTTCAGTCAACATAGTTGTTTGGAATTTGGATGATGACTCATAAGTAGTGATTTTCTCAGTAGATGAGGAAGGAGATATACTGCTGAAATCTGAGGTATATATGAGAATTGGTCTGGGATCCAATGTGGATACAATAGTAGAGGTACTTGAGGCGTCAGTAAAAGAGGATATAGACATGCCAGGTTCTGATGTAAATGTTGATAAAGTAGTCATTGGTTTTGTAGATGTAAAGTCAAAGGTTGTTTGATGTTCAGAGGTCGATAACCCAGATCTGCTTGTTGCTTCTGAAGCTGAAATCATATTTGTACTCAATTTTTCCATCATTGTTGCCGTTGGCGATGTTAGATGTGAAAAATCAGATGGTTCATTTGAGGTAGTCTCAGATGGGATAGAATGTAATTCAGTAGACTGTTCAGTTGTTAGAGAAGCAGGGGAACTTTCACTATTAGAAGTTTTTTCAGTCAACATAGTTGTTTGCAATTTAGATGCTGACTCATAACTAGTGATTTTCTCAGTAGATGAAGAAGCAGATATACTGGTGAAATCTGAGATGTATATGGGAGTTGGTTTGGGTTCCAATGTGGATAAATTAGTAGCGGTACTGGAGCTGTCAGTAGATGAGGAAAAAGACATCTGGGGTTCTGATGTAAATGTAGATAATGTAGTCAATGGTTTTGTAGATGTAATATCAAAGGTTGTTTGATATTCAGAGGTCGATAACCCAGATTTGCTTGTTGCTTCTGAAGCTGAAGTCATATTTGTACTCAATGTTTCCATTACTGTTGCCTTTGGAGATGCTAGATATGAAAAATCAGATGGTTTGTTTGAGGTAGTCTCAGATGGAATAGAATGTAATTCAGTAGACTGTTCAGTTGTTGAGGAAGCAGTGGCCCTTTCACTTTCAGCAGTTCTTTCACTCAACATAGTTGTTTGCAGTTTAAATTCTGACTCATAAGTAGTGATTTTCTCAGTAGATGAGGAAGCAGATATACTGGTGAAATCAGAGGTATATATGGGAGTTGGTCTGGGTTCCAGAGTGGATAGAATAGTAGAGGTACTGGGGGCTTCAGTAGACAAGGATAAAGACATGCCGGGTTCTGATGTAAATGTAGATGAAGTAGTCATTGGTTTTGTAGATGTAATATCAAAGGTTGTTTGATATTCAGAGGTCGATAACCCAGATCTGCTTGTTACTGCTGAAGCTGAAATCATATTTGTACGCAATGTTTCCATCATTGTTGCTTTTGGAGATGTTAAATGTGAAACATCAGATGGTTCCTTTGAGGTAGTCTCAAATGAGATAGAATGCAATTCAGTAGACTGGTTAGTTGTTAAGGAAACAGGGGAACTATCACTTTCATCAGTTTTTTCAGTCAACATAGTTGTTTGGAATTTGGATGATGACTCATAATTAGTGATTTTCTCAGTAGAAGAGGAAGGAGACATACGGCTGAAATCTGAGGTATATATGGGAGTTTGTCTGGGTTCCAATGTGTATACAATAGTAGAGGTACTGGAGCTGTCAGTAGATGAGGATAAAGACATCTGGGGTTCTGATGTAAATGTAGATAATCTAGTCAATGGTTTTGCAGATGTAATATCAAAGTCTGTTTGATATTCAGAGGTCAATAACCCGGATGTGCTTGTTACTTCTGAAGCTGAAATCATATTTGTACTCAATGTTTCCATTACGGTTGCCTCTGATGATGTTAGATGTGAAAAATCAGATGGTTTGTTTGAGGTAGTCTCAGATGGAATAGAATGTGATTCAGTAGACTGTTCAGTTGTTAAGGTAGCAGATGCACTTTTACTTTCAGCAGTTCTTTCACTCAACATAGTTGTTTGCAATTTGAATTCTGACTCATAAGTAGTGATTTTCTCCGTAGATGAGGAAGCAGATATACTGGTGAAATCGGAGGTATATATAGGAGTTGGTCTGGGTTCCAATGTGGATAGAATAGTAGAGGTACTGGGGGCTTCAGTAGACGAGGATAAAGACATGCCGGATTCTGATGTAAATGTAGATAAAGTAGTCATTGGTTTTGTAGATGTAATATCAAAGGTTGTTTGATATTCAGAGGTCGATAACCCAGATCTGCTTGTTACTTCTGAAGCTGAAATCATATTTGTACTCAATGTTTCCATTATTGTAGCCTTTGGAGATGTTAAATGTGAAACAATAGATGGTTCCTTTGAGGTAGTCTCAAATGAGATAGAATGCAATTCATTAGACTGTTCAGTTGTTAAGGAAGCAGGGGAACCATCACTTTCATCAGTTTTTTCAGTCAACGTGGTTGTTTGGAATTTGGATGATGATTGATAAGTAGTGATTTTCTTAGTAGATGAGGAAGGAGATATACTGCTGAAATCTGAGTTATATATGGAAGTTGGTCTGGGTTTCAATGTTGATACAATAGTAGCGGTACTGGAGGCATCAGTAGATGAGGATAAAGACATCTGGGGTTCTGATGTAAATGTAGAAAATGTAGTCAATGGTTTTGTAGATGTAATATCAAAGTCTTTTTCATATTCAGAGGTCAATAACCCGGATTTGCTTGTTGCTTCTGAAGCTGAAATCATATTTGTACTCAATGTTTCCATTATTGTTGCCTTTGGTGATGTTAGATGAGAAAAATCAGCTGGTTCATTTAAGGTAGTCTCAGATGGGATAGAATTTAATTCAGTAGACTGTTCAGTTATTACAGAAGAAGGGGCACTTCCAGCAGTAACAGTCAACATAGCTGTTTGCAATTTGGATGCTGACTGATAAGTAGTGATTTTCTCAGTAGATGAGGAAGCAGATATACTGGTGAACTCTGCGATAGGTATTGGACCTGTTCTGGGTTCTGGTGTGGAAAAAACAGCAGATGAACTGTGGTCCTCAGTAGAATGGGATAGAGAAATGGTTGGTTCTGATGTCAATATAGATGGTGTACTTGGTGGTTCTGTAGATATAATGTTAATGGTTGTTTTATATTCAGAGGCTGATGGATGCACACTCACTGTTACAGTGGGCCCTACTGTTGGTAATGTGGTATTTATATGCAATGTTGAGTTTTCATCATTGGTACTTGATGCTGTTGTCACACTATCATTGCTAGAAAATGTAGTACTAGAATGTGAGCCCTGGGTTGAATGAACATCTTCTGTTGCACTGTCTGTTGTGCTAGCTACAATCATAGTGGTATTAAGATATAATGCTGTTGTTCCAGCAGCTGGTGCTGTGGGTGATTCCACAGTTTTGTTGCTTGTGATCTCATTTGTAAGAGCTGAACTGGAAGCTGTAGGGTTCACATGAGATGTTGATCTACCAGTAGATTCAGAAGAAAGAGAAACTGATGTTGCTTCTGAAATAATTTTTGCAGATGTCTGTGTCATTGTTGTCTGTAAGACATCTGAAACAAAAATACATAATGTAAGATTCATAGAAGAATCTTTTACGAGTGAATTATATAAATGTATTTAGTTGGTAATAACTGACCATGAAAATTAGCTGCTACCCCCAAATATAGCAGAGATCTCTGTAGTAGTGCTGACTACTACAGTGATTATCATCATATACAACGGCCCCTCGGGTATGAAAAATACACACTTACATTGATCCAAGCTAAATCAATGTAGGAATGCAGTTAAGATCATACCTGGAGTTCAGTTTTAATAAACACCAAATATTCTTTTAATTCTTTAGGTCTTTACTGTGAAAGAGGGATGTGAATTTCCAGTTCCAACACCCTGCTAGCCTGTGCTTACAGTGAACCAAAAGTGAATCAATTAATATTACCGGTAACGTGAAGATCTTTGCGGTGCCTGCAATTACCTCTTTGCGGTGCCTGCAATTTATATTCAAATCAGCTGCTTTGTGCCTGGGAAAGATTATGGATCCCATGCCCAAGTAATATACCGGGTCTTAAATACTCTCTAAGGTGACATTATGCCTTCCTCTCAGCACTAAGTCTATATTCAGGTTTAGGAATGTTAGTTTACATCTGTGGTGGTCAACTTATGAGGTATTAGGGGCCCAAATTGTGGCCCTTATCATCACAAAAGGTCTTCATTGTAATGTCCATTATATGTAGTGCTAGATAGGTCTGTCACAGACTGCAGACATACTAGAGGAATGATGATCAGAGACCGAGAACATCCTATAGGTTTGAATGGAGGCTGATGATATGCTGTAGAAGATAATGAGTGACTGGGAACATGTTACATGAAGTTCGTAAACATTACTATGCACACCTGCAGTACATAGTTTGTCATCAGAGACCGGATCTAATCTTTCTTTACTGCAGTTTTACTTTCATTTACAAGGTCCCCCCCCCCACTCTGGCTGCAGATTAAATGGAGAAAAGGCCACTGATGATCTCATCTCTGTATCCTATCCTCTTCTCCTATCGGCATGCTTCTTCCACTGCAACACACCTGATTAGCTTGAACTATGTTGTACAGATTGTACAGTAGAATGCAATAGGCTGAAATCAGATCAAATCCAGTTACTTACACAGCTTGGGTTTGAAAAAAATACATGTGATGATCTATTATTGATTACAGTTCTGTAATAAAGTGTGTCTTTTATATTTGCCTAAAGTCCAGCTACAAATGTGGTTGAGGCTAACACTATAATAATTAAAATTCTAATTGCAAGATGGATTTCTTGTCATTTTTGGGTATTGTGATTGATGAAGTTCTCTATAAAATATCACCTGGCATCACCTGCACATTAATGTTTGCATACAACAAATGCACCATACAGTCTTTACTTTTTCATTAGCTTACAATGAATTTCTCCATAAAAAGTTGCATTGTAAACATGTTTAAATAGTGAATTTTAGGAACATATTTAAAAATGTGATTGAATATCTTCAATGAAACCTACTAGGACAATTCATTAAGTTATAACAATATTAGTATTTCAATCATAACTCTTTTAACTCTTTATTAACTACTTTTTACAACTGAAACTGAGTTTTCTGTTCATTCTGTTCAGATTTTATTGCGTGGATCAGCTATATTTGTGATGTGCATTACATTGCTTTGTGGTATTTTGTATTTAACCACTTCAATACTGGGCACATTCACCCCCTTCCTGCCCAGGCCAATTTTCACCTTTCAGCGCTGTCATACGGTGAATGATAATTGTGCCATGCAACACTGTACCCATATGAATTTTTTATATATTTTTTTTAAAACAGGTAGAGCTTTCTTTTGGTGGTATTTAACCACCATTGTTTTTTTTTTTTGCTAAACATACGAAAAATAACTGAAAGTTTTGAAAAAAAAACAGTGGTGATTAAATATCATCAAAAGAAAGCTTTATTTGTCTCAAAAATGGTTTTAAAAAATCATTTGGGTACAGAACTGCATGACTGAGTAATTGTTATTCAAAGTGTCAAAGCACTAAAAGCTGAAAATTGGCCTGGGCAGGAAGTTAGGTGAAAGTGTCCAGTATTGAAGTGGTTAAAGAGACAGTGCACCCACCCTTAATGCATTAATATAGTAGTGCTGACTACTACACTGATTTCCGTCCAACAGACATTAGATATGCACCAATGTGAGAGCTAAACCAATGTCAGTATGCAATTAAGATCATACCTGGTGTTCAGTTTTAAGTTTAATTGGGTTTACATATTTTTTGATAATGGAATGTATTTTAAACAAAGCAGTAATTTTGAAAGCTAACATCGATCAGTTTCAATTTAATTGGGTTTATCTTCCAAATACTGTCATTATTACTCTCTATGCAGAGCTAGAAGAGGGTTTCCCTTACCTGTACAGTTGTGGCCAGAATATCCTGGGAGGCACTCACAGGAATAAGAGCCATTTGTGTTTATACAAAGAGAATTGCTTGTACAATTGTTGAAAGAAGTTATAGCACATTCATCAATATCTGGAACAGAAAGAGATTAAAAGAAAAAAATAATTAATTCAATTAAGGAAGAACAATAACCCAAGACAAAGAAGGGCACTGGAATGTTGTTTATTTTCCTCAAATGTTAAATATATGTATACAATTTTTGTTTATTCTCCTATATCAAATTAGTAAGCAGTGGACAAGTGTTTGTAAATCCACTATTTTAGTAGATAACTTAATAAATATCAAAGCCAAACTCATTTTTGTAAAATCGTTGAGAATATAAAGAAACCCACTACATTTTTAGCATGTGTATATGACCCTGTGTTTGTATGATTATAATATTTATCAGAATAATATAGTTAATATACCTGTACAGAAGATATATGGATCTCCATTATAGCCACTGGCACATTGACAATTATAGCTTCCTGGTGTGTTGGTGCATACAGTATTCTCTGCATAACTTGATATGTTCATGCATTTATCTCTTTCCTCAACCCAAAATGTTGGCAGGTCTTTGACATCATTAAGTGCAATGCAATACAAGACCAGTGGTGGATGCTGGTCCTGCATTAAATGTAATGATGATTTGAATACCCCCCTCCACTTGTCTATCACCTGTCTGTCTGTATTGGGAGTAGCGGCATGCCCCCAGAGCACTCTATAGTGTCCTGTGCCAGCCTTGCTCTGCCTTCCCCACCTATCCCCAGCGCGGGCTACCTAGATCCCAGCAAGATGGCGGAGGGTGAAAGCCTTGGAGCGTCATTGAGCACAAAAGGATTCTGCAGGAGATTGAGCACATGGCCAGGGCATGTGTGGAGCCCACCCTGCGGCGAAATGTGTGTGGGGGGGTGTCAGGTGCTCAGATTTCCTCCATTGTCTCCTTTGTGCCATTCTCCCCCCTCTGATCTGATGGTCCTGGTGATACTGGCTGTTGTACAGCACTGAGAGGAGGGAGGGTACTCTGGCCCAGTGTCTGGTCACTGCTGAGATTTGAAGTCCTGAACACTGCTGGTGATAACACAGAGGGCATGGTGTTATCTCGACTATTATTATTGATCAGCAGATGTCACAGAAGGGGGCTGAGGCTGTGCTATAACATTAGATTGTAAGCTCTGTGGTCCACCTAAGCTGACAGGAACATCCACCACACTGGAAGGTGTCCATCCATCCCCCACATAAGGGATGCACCTCATCACCCAGCTGTTGTAGCAGTACCAGCATGGGGTGGCAGGAAGATGGGAAGGTGGGCAAGCAGTACCAGCATAGGGTGGCTTGAGGCTGGGTGCAGGGGTTAGGGGGCGGTGGGGGTCTACACCAGTACCAGTGGGGGGTGGCTGGCATGGGGGGTTAGCCTAGCAGTACCAGCATGGGGTGGCTGGTAGACAGGGGTGGGCGAGCAGTACCAGTTTGCAAAGTGTATGTTCACTTAGCTTAGTGAATTTTGTGAATCTGTTTTCACTTTGAATACTCATACATGTGCAAGGGACATCAGTTATTTGGCTGCACAAACCCAGATAATTAAATTAAGCATAGCATGACCTTGTTTACTTTGAACATTTACTGTTCTTATATTAAATCATCCCCAGTGATTTCTTGAAGAATGTAGAATAATCTCTCTGCAATTTTGCTGATTAAACTAAAGAGAAAAGAGCTGAGGCAAAAGTGGAGAAGCTATTACCTACAACAAAAAACAGTTTTTAACTTGTAGGAAAACAAAACATCTCAATGGCTGGTTTGAACATTGGTCCATCTTTGCTGCCGTTCTTATAAAACACCATTAAATTGTGTTGAGCTGGATAATAATATAATAATAATGGAATATCTGATAAAATATAAGTTCTTACCGTCACATAGATAAGGATTTTGTTGGTTAATTCTGTAACCAGCATTACATGAGCAGTTAAAACCTTCTGGTGTATTGATGCAAATTTGCTCACAAGCAGAGAGTCCTATCCTACACTTATCGATATCTGTCAAGAAAGAAAGTTCATTATTCCTAATGTTTGCGTATTTTACTGAAGTTTTTTTTAGTATAGTTAGTATAAGTTTGTGCACAGTAAAAACGTAAAACCTTTTAGTGACAGTGTTGAGTTTGAAAATAGTGGTGCATAGAATTGCATATAAAACCCTCTGAATAACAATGTTATTTTTGCATAAAGGTGCCAAACTACCCAGCTACAGCTTTAGAACAGTGACTAAAGGTATTCGGGTTTGCTCTCTAGACAAGCATAATATTATGAGATCCATCCAGCATCATGCCTCGCAATGTCAGCCAGGTAAGCAGATTCAGCTTTAATGCCAGTTTATAAAGAGAGAAGTCTATGTTTTGCATACAGCAAATTATTACATTTTTAGCATTTTTTAAACTACAAGTGAAATATGACAAGTGGAACCCATTGTTAGGACAAGACGAGTACAAATAGGACTGTTTTTTTGGGGGTTTTTTGCATTTAGCATAGATTCACCCCTTGGTTACAGATCATTCCACTGACATGTATACTGAGAATAAGAATGTGGATGAGCCCTCTAGTGTGAATTATGAATAGCTCTCAGTAAGTGGAGCAGCAAACAATTAAATGAATGGATAAAGACTAAAGTCATTCTTAAAGTGTTTGTTAACCCCCCCAAAAAAGAAAATATAGAGATCCTGTTCCCTATAAAGCAGATTAAACAGCACAGTGCTGTGTAATCTGTCCCTCTCTAAACTGTAAAAAAAACCTGGCTGATCCTGCCGCTTCCTGTGTCCCGCTCTCTGTGCTGACCTTTACATATTTGGGTTCACAAACACTTTAACACTAATGCCCCGTACACACGGTCGGATTTTCCGACGGAAAATGTGTGATAGGACCTTGTTGTCGGAAATTCCGACCGTGAGTAGGCTCCATCACACATTTTCCATCGGATATTCCGACACACAAAGTTTGAGAGCAGGCTATAAAATTTTCCGACAACAAAATCCGTTGTCGGAATTTCCAATCGTGTGTACACAAATCCGACGCACAAAGTGCCACGCATGCTCAAAATAAATAAAGAGATGAAAGCTATTGGCTACTGCCCCGTTTATAGTCCCGACGTACGTGTTTTAAGTCACCGCGTTCAGAATGATCGGATTTTCCGACAACTTTGTGTGACCGTGTGTATGCAAGACAAGTTTGAGCCAACATCTGTCGGAAAAAATCCTAGGATTTTGTTGTCGGAATGTCCGATCAATGTCCGACCGTGTGTACGGGGCATAACAGTGGGAAGTGAATGATAATACCATATCCTACTAAAATCTAGCTAAAGCTTCCTACAATTCACCTGAAATTACTATAAATTAGTGGATTTGGAAAAAGTATCATTTAGATATCACTTTCTTCACTTCTTGTATATGTCCTTTTATTCTTGCTGTCAGGAGTTAAAGAAAACTGGACAATAGGGAAATATCACGGCTGACTTTACTGACCTATCCCTGAAATTCCAGCTATTTTTTTTTAAAGAAAACTCAGCAGGGGCTGCCTCCATATTTTCCCCATCTCAGTTTTTCTTTGGGAAGCTTAACTTTTTATCCTGGAATTGAATAAAGACCTCCAGGGTGTTGACTTGTTGGCACCTCTTGATCACGGTATGAAAAATCACTTGATTAAAAGGTTTTATTCCATTCTTCACTCATATATATTTTTAGAGTACAGCTCACAATAAAATTACAACCTGATGCCCGAAAAAACCATCAGCAGGGACACAAACTGCATTTCAATGTTAAAAGAGGTTCTAGCTTTCTTCCACCACTCTAATAAACAGTGTCCTTGTTGCTAATGTGCCCCTGTTAGCTAGATTTCCCCTCACTTCCTGTTCTGGTGACAGCTAGGCTAAGTGTGGGGAGGTGCAGAGTGGTGTGGCGGCTGTAAACACTCAGAGTCCAGTTGCAAGAAACAGTATTAACTTCTATTAAAGTTAAAGTTCGCAATTCACAATAAGCCTGGCAGGAAGGGACCGGACCGGGCACACTCACAGGAAATAACAGCGATGTGCAGCAGAGCAGGTCTCAGATGACCCAACAGAGTCTGTCTTGAGGGATGGAATGCAGCCTGGCATCCTGTCCATACCCAAGTGGGGAGCATTCCAGGAAGGATGGCATGTCCCTATCCTTTCCATAACGCTGTTCACTGTCCTTGACAGACTCTGCCTGACCCAAGATGGCCACTAAAGTCACATGGGATGACAGCAGCCAACAGGATAGCTTCGCCAGTGACCCAGGAAACCATAGAGGAACCATGTTCCTCTTGACTTCCTTAAACCCTGCAATGCCGCTGCAATTGAGCGTCACATGCAGTGGAGAAAGTAAGCTGCATTTGCTTACATAAAGACACCAAAAAGCAAGACGTTTACCCATTACTTACTATATCCAAAGCTAAAAACAGGCTTGATTATAGATGCATGGCTAAAACTATTCTGGCCTTACTTCTCTTGTGGGTTCCAGGAGTACATTTTCTTTTGTTGCCCTGTGAACCTGAGTCAGCTGATAGTGGATATTGCCTGCTATTAGCTGATGAAGCAGAGCTGTGCCAGACTTGGGGAGGTTCTCAACAATATTGTTAGGATCCACCATGCTGGTTGATTGGCAGCTGGCTCTTCAAAGAATGGCTGAGATTCAAAGCCAGTAATGCATGCCCCCTCACCAGTGAGCGTTGGAGGAGCAGAGTGAAGAGTGATGACTGACAGTCACTGCTCTCCACTTGGAGCAGACTGAGAACTGAGCAATCAGTGAGAACTTGTGAAGTGATCGCTCAGTTCTCTGTGTTAGAGTCGGCATTGTGTGTGTTTGGTTTTTTTTAAGCATCATATACTTCTTCTTTAAGCAAATATAAACATTACGTGAAGAAAGTCAGCTGCAACATTCATAAATTATAATAATGCTCCATATACTGTATCTGATTACTAACTTATATAATATTGCATTGTATAGGAATGATTTGTAAACAAAATAATATTTTTGAAAGGTAACACCAATTATTGGAATTACTCCCGATGCAGACTTAGAAGAGGGCTTTCCCTTACCTGTACAGTTGGAGCCAGTATATCCTGGGAGGCACTCACAGTAATAAGACCCATTTGTGTTTATACAAAGAGAATTGCTTGAACAATTGTAGAGAGAAGGTGTAGCACATTCATTGATATCTGGAAAAGTAATAGATGCAAATTCAAACTCGATTCCCAAAGTCAATAAAAATATAAAAAAACCCACTGCATTTTCTGCATGTGTACATGACCCCGATGCTTCCATGATTGCATTATTTATCAAAATAATATAGTTAACATACCTGTGCAGTAGATATGTGGATCTCCATTATAGCCACTGGCACATTGACAGTTATAGCTTCCAGGTGTGTTGGTGCAAACAGCATTCTCAGCACAAATTGATTTGTTCATGCATTCATCAATGTCTGGAACAAGAACAGATAAGGGTTTAATGGTGATACCTTAATAACTTGGCACAAATACGCTATTATATAAAATGAAGACATAAGAATTTGTAGTTGAAACTACTCTAAACAGCCAATGAGCAGAAATGTTGGCATCTTGATTTCTCTCCAAGTGAACTTGGATAGAAGTGATATATTCGCAATAACCTCCACGGTAGAATGCAGTATTTTGCCATACAAGCAGCTGTCAGGGAGATGGGCATTTCAGGACATCGCACTGCTTCATTTTTTATTAAAGTGGAAGTAAACCTATCCATTTAACAGTTTCAAAAAACAGTTACATTCCTGGAACTTGCCGGAAATGTACCCCTCCCATTGGTTGTGCTCTCAACCAAACTGTCAAATGGCTGGTGTCATTACTGATCACAGTTGCAACATCATGGCAGTTCATTAGACAGAGGCCAAGATGGCAGCTCCCTTGGCTGAAAACAATAGGAGGGTTTACTTACACTTTAACTTTTCTTGAAGTTTTAAAAGTGGCAATTCATTCACGTCTTGGCACAACAGTTTGCATATTACTGCAGCTCACCACACTACACATCACACCAGTGGTGATGTGAACAGGGACACATGGAAAGCAATTGTTTTCTATGTGTCTTAGCAGTGACCAGCATTTATCCAGTCCAAAAAAAAGTAGTCACTGCACATGTGTGAATGAGCCCTTAAGGAAAGCTATAGTTAGGAAGCATAGAAGCTGCCATTGCAGCCATCTTTCCCCGACAATTACGCCATTAGCATTTTCAGGGGGAGGACATCTATGGCAGTTAATATATTTCTCTCATGCTGCACTAAGTACTGACCTACATATATCATTTGGTAACATGGCATGACATGTGGTAAATTCACTTTATGGGTCTGGTTATACCATCTACTAGACCAAAATTGGCATTACCTGATTCATTTCCATAGCCAGGGCCATAGTAAATGTATTCAAAATGCTTCATGCCACTTCTGGGTACTTATGAGAAAAACACTGCCAAGGCAGTAATATTCAGAACACTTACCATCACAACGGTATGTATCAGCTGGATCAATTCTGTAACCTGTATTACAGGAGCAGTTGTACCCATCCCATGTATCAATACATATTTGCTCACATTTGGATATATTAGCAAAACATTCATCAACACCTGCAGGAGACATGAGATAGGTAAATTATATAGTAATGCATGCTAACACTTGACCTATACATATTAATGGTAACCTGCTATCTTATTCTCACCATAGCATTTTATCCCATCGCCAGACAGTCCATCAGGACAAGGTGAACACGTGTAGCTATCATTAGGAGCGGGATTGTCTATACAGGATGATGTATTAAAACAGCTGTTCTCTAGACAAGCATTTAAATCTTCAGTACAAAACTCTCCTGTCCATCCAGAGGAACAATTGCAGCCCGCAGTCTGAATAGAAAACATTCATTACAAATATTGTTATACTACAGTTATTAATAATAGGGATTTATATAAGTTTGTGAAATTGTTGAATAGTTAATAATAAAGGTGATATAACAAGTATTATATAGTGGTAGTAATCCACTTTGTAAAAAGAATTCTGTTAGTTCAATGTACAAATGAGCTGTATTCAAGAACCTAAGATCTTATTCAGTAAAAGAAAAGTGTCAAGTCCTAGTAAGTTTTATGAAAACAGACAATACCATGAACTTGGAGTTGTTCTTCTGACCCCTCAGCACGGTGTTCTCATAGTCACAGGTGGCGTTGTTACTACAGTTGCACAATATTAATGTGAGGCCTTGCTCTGCGATGGCTTGGGAGTTGTTGGCTATTACAGTTGCAAACACGGGTGTGGAAGATGAAGGCAACCATGTGAGAGTGCCATTTACTGTAAACAACAAGGATTTGAAACAGTATAGTTTTATTATTACTTTAATTATGAAACCAGAAATCCCTTTGGGCTCAAATATGAAGGGAATATTTAGCTGCAAAAGCTGTGCACTAGAGATGAGCACGATGTTCGAGTTGAACGTAAGTTTGACTCGAACATCAGGGGTTCACCTGTTCACCGAACAGTGAACAATATGCGGTGTTCGCGGCAAATTCGAAAGCTGCCGGAACACCGATAAAGTCTATGGGACACTAACATGAAAAATCAAAACTGCTAATTTTAAAGGCTTATATGCAAGTTATTGTCATAAAAAGTGTTTGGGGACCTGGGTCCTGCCCCAGGGGACATGTATCAATGCAGACATTTTTTTTTTTTTTTAAATGGCCGTTTTTTCAGGAGCAGTGATTTTTTAATGCTTAAAGTGAAACAATAAAAATGAAATATTCCTTTAAATATTATGGACTGGGGGGGGGATCCCATGCTCTTTTTTCCAATGAGTTTTATCTATATTGCTGAGACCCGACAATTCATTACAGCCACAATCAGTTTTAAATGACAACTTTTCCTTTAGAAATGTCATTTTGCTGTGGTACTGTTCTAAACACGGGAAAAATGCGCCACTTTTTAGGCATACTATAGACACCCCCCAGCACGATATTTAAAGGAATATTTCATTTTTATTGATTCACTTTAAGCATTAAAAAAATCACTGCTCCCCAAAAAAAGTAAGTTTTTAAAACTTTTTTTGCATTGATACATGTCCCCTGAGGCAGGACCCAGGTCCCCAAACACTTTTTATGACAATAACTTGCATATAAGCCTTTAAAATTAGCACTTTTGATTATTCATGTTCGTGTCCCATAGACTTTAATGGTGTTCATGTGTTCTGCCAAATTTATTGCCTGTTCGCATGTTCTGCTGGCTCATCCCTACTGTGCACATATGTCCTCAGTTCTGATTGACTGTCCTATATCATACACAACAAAGTAACTACATATTGCCACAGCTGTGTTAAATCAGATGCAGTGTATCATGGCTTAATGCAAACATGTAGCTAATTTCACAGGGCAGTGCAATAGTTCAATTAATATCATAGGTTCTGTAAAGTAATGTACAAAAAATATTCAGTATAGTGGGTTTGCAGCTGAAGACTATAATTAGCCAACTTCCATGTACTGATGGAGAAAGTCCCCAACTCAATCAGAGAATCATAGGAAGTGATAGTTAAAGTAGAACTATGGCCTCCCATTGAAAAAATATATGCTGCAGCCGTGCATATGTACTTACAGTTGTCTCCTAGTCCCTCTTCAAAGCGGTGTTCATTTTGACATCAGATCTCGATTCAGTTTTATTAATAGTGTTTTGACTAACATGCCATTTTAGTTTTAGCCGTATTTTAATCATCTGAATTGTTTTAGTTTTAGTCGTATTTTAGTCAACTAAAATCTTCAGTATGTTCAGTATGTTTTGGTCGACTAAAATCTAATGGATTTAATTAAATTGTAATGCATTATTTTAGAATTTCTCATTACTTACTCCAGGAGTAAGAATCTAATAATGTGTTATTATTTATGGTATTAAGGTTTGAACATGCACTACAGACACAGATTTAGCCATTGTGATATATAATGTCTTTATAAATAAAACCAAGTCTCCTAAACAAACAAAAATATGGCTTTTTGACAAACAGAAGTGCAACTTTAAAAAAACTAAACAAAACAAAACTGTAAACTCTATTGGCTGTAATGCCTTTGTACATATTATATAAATATATTACCAATGTTAAATATTAAGAAAAAAAATTAAGAATAGCATTTTTCTTATATTTTATTTTCTTATAACAGCTTAGTACTTAGTAGATGCCCCCTACTTATTCTTATGTAGTAGTGCAATACATGTTTATGTGCTATTTTTATAGGCTGAGGATAGAATTGTGTTGCCGATTAAGACAAGGCCAGCAGAGGGCACCAAAGAGATAGTGTGATTGAGTGTAATGTGTGGAACTGCATAGGAAAGGGAACAGATTGACGGAGCCTGAGTCTCTCAGCCAATACAGCTTGTGAAAAGAATCCGGGGGCTGGGGCTTTAACAGAGGTGGAGCTCCAAGGAAAACGGATGTGCAGGTGAGTAAATGTCCCTCCCTCACATTTACGTTTAGTTTTTGTTTGTTGCCGAAAATGTAATTCTTAGTTTTCGAATCAAAATTTATTTTCGTTTAGTTTTGCAGTTGATAAAAACGATGGTGAAACTATTTTCATTGACAAAATTAACACTGCTGCAAAGTACCTGCTGAGTCTACCAATTAATTCCACCAGAGCTGCTTTCTGTGATGGAATAGGTGTCCTTTTATGAAGCAGTGAAATCTATTCACTGCTTCATTCTCCGCCATTCACAGTGGAGATCTTTCTCCTCTGTGTGCCTGTTTATGATGCAGAGTAGATTGCTTCACCTTTGGAGGAGTGAAGTGATCTACAAAGGCTTCAAACATGCTTGACATGCCTGATTTTATGGATGTCGTGGTATTGTCCTTTTGAAGATTTCAAAATAAATACGGTTTGTGCAGCAATCCCTTGTTTCGAAGCCTGTGGGAGGGCTTGATTGCTAAGCACGGCCATCTGAGACTGTAGTGCACGTCACCCTTCTGACTATTTTTATATATATATATATATATATATATATATATATATATATATATATATATATATATACATGTACACATTATATATATGTATATACATGTATACACATAAATATGACAGGGGGACATGCTTACAGTGTTGGGGGGTCCGAACGAGGCATTAGGCAGTTAAAAATCTTCCTCCTTCCCCCTCAGATCCCCCGAGATTCCCTCTTCACTCCCCGATTCTCCACCTCTGAGCTGGTGAATCTGGGAGTGTGAATTCTGATACAGATCGCCAGTGAAGCGCTGAGATCGCAGCTTCATAAACTGGCCGCTACTGTGTCATTCAATGAGGATTCTCCATGTGTGGAGAACATCGGCGGGAGAACAAGTTCAAACACTTCTCCCCTCGATTATCTCTGTTTCATAAACTGTTTATGGACTGTGATCAGTGACACTGCTTCATAAACGGACACCATAGTGTGACAACAATTCTTCACTGCTCCTGAATTCAGTTGCCACTCTCATGAAGGGTGTATCTGCTTGCACTACAGTGGGAGGGGGAAAATGTTGCAGTGGGTGTGGCTATCAACAATGCCACTGCTGATTCACAAATCTGTAGTCTAGCCACACCTAGTCCTGCCCACTGCTTTCTGGGTTGGTAGAACTGTCTCTGTTCCTGAAACCCTCCCACTGGGATCAGCAATGTCTGGGAGAAGAAGCATGGGAGACATAAATGAAGGAGGATTTGGCTCAGTCAGGGAGGGTAAAGGAAGGTTTTAGTTTACGTTATGAGGCTTTTGCATTGCACAGTAACTAGATTTGATATAAGTGTAGAATGTCATACAGGAATCTTTAGCTTTAGCTGAACTGTAAAGTAAAGTAAAGTCATGTGAAATGAAACCATCAACCAACCGATCATGTGCAGGGGAAATGTATAAATAAGCACTCTTTTCATCCAATTTTGTTTTTTATTGTAGCATATTTTACAGCAAATAACAGCTCCTATAAATACAGTGTTGTACTATTTTGAAATCTTTCTATATTTGCTGCCACACTCACATTAACCATTGTAACAGACGTCATTAGGCCATTATGATAATAACCCCTATGGATTTAGTGTACACACATCCAGTATAAAATGTCTAGTAATGTCAAAAGGCTGTAAGAGAATTATTAATGAGTATAAGGATGTCATACCTGAAATGATGAGGTCACTGGATTCTGTTTCCAGACTGAACACAGAGTCTGCAGCCGAGAAGCTTATCAGGACTTGTTCACCCAAGGAGCTCATGATAGTTGCAGGGCCAGAGATATTTGGAGGAAAAATGGCTATATAAATAAAAAAATAAAAATACACAACTGAAGTACAAAATATTGTTAGCATTATAATCAATCATAGTTAAAGAATTCATGCAAGTACCATGTCTTTCACTAATTCCACCCCTTTCTTTTTTTTTTAAATAGAACTATGGCTTCCTATAAAAAAAAAAGTTCTTCAGCAAATAATTATAAGTACATCTGCCCTTGATTTTTTGTACAAAGTCCTCACATAGGGACACATATTTGCTTATACTACAGTGGGATGAAAAAAATGTCGCTGGGCCTGTGGCTATCAGCATTATTACTGCTGATTCAGAAATCTGTAGCTTGTCAATAGACACCTGGCCACAACTAGTCCTGTCCACTGCTTTCTGGATTGATAGTCCTTCCTCTGTTTTGGCTCGACCACGCTTTCCTCCTTCCTTAGTGGATTTGACTGACAGCAGAAGGAGCCTACGGTTCCCATTGCTCTCAGAGTCTCCTGTGAGAATAGGAAGAGGGAGTAGTGTTGCTGCAGAGAGGACATCGCTGGATGGGTGGAGAAGTCAGGTAAGTGTTAAGGTGGTGGAAACTTACTGAGGTTTTTTTTTACCTTAACCGGTTCCCGACCGGCTCCTGTAGATATATGTCGACAGAATGGCACGGCTGCGTAAAGTGCTGCACAAAGCACTGAGTGCTGTATAAATGACAATGGTCCCAAAAATGTGTCAAAAATGTCCGACATGTCCGCCATAACGTCGCAGTCACAATAAAAATCGCTGATCGCCGCCATTACTAGTAAAAAAAAATTATTAATAAAAATGCCATAAAACTATCCCCTATTTTGTAAACGCTATAACTTTTGCGCAAACAAATCAATAAATGCTTATTGCAATTTTTTTTTACTAAAAATATGTAGAAGAATACGGATTGGCCTAAACTGAGGAAAAAAATGGTTTTTTATATATTTTTTGGGGATAATTATTATAGCAAAATGTAAAAAATAATGCGTTTTTTTCAAAATTGTCACTCTTATTTTCTTTATGGCGCAAAAAATAAAAATCGCAGAGATGATCAAATACCACCAAAAGAAAGCTCTATTTGTGGGGAAAAAAGGACGACAATTTTGTTTCGGAACCACGTCGCTCGACAAATGCCGACAATTAACTGACAATTGCCACGCAATTGTCAGTTAAAGCGACGCAGTGCCGAATAGCAAAAAGTGCTCTGGTCAGGAAGGGGGTAAATCCTTCCGGGGCTGAAGTGGTTAATGCAGGAAATGCACTAATATAAAACACAATTAAACTTTTGCCCACTTTTTTATGGCTTGGGCATCGTTGATCCAGTACTTTTTGAGACTGTCATAGACTGTCGCACAAGGTCCTACATTTGCAATTTAAATTTGAAATAGTGCTTTACTCATTTAGGTCTGCCATATGGGTCTATCGCTGTTGCTGTTTCTGTATGCAGAGACCAGTAATCCAGCACAGCAGTTGTGTCTAGGCCAGCCAGTCCCTGGCAGTCCCGTTGTGCTGATGTCATTGCTGATGTCATTGCCTGCACACTCTCTTCTGGATCCTGAGATGGCTCCAGCACTGAACAGACATTAGGAAGTGTCTACATCATAGAGATGGAGATGTGGACAACTGAAGAAGGATTTAATTTCCTCTGCACAGAAGAAGAGAGAAGTTTTGGGACCTAAATGTCATGTGAACATTAATATAGGCGAGTAAAAGGAGTATTGTTTTTTATTTTCATTTTTCAGTGATTAGTAAGTGAGAGGAGGAGGAGGCCAGAGATCAGCTTTAAGATATTTCCAATTTTAGTATCCTTGGTGGAAGGTCAATTATTGAACATCTTAAAGTTAATCTGCCTGCACAATGTAAATCTAAAACATATATAGCCCGGTGTTGCAAGGGGACTGCAGACTTGGCTTGGTCTTAGTTATGATACTTATTGTCATTACTACAATCAGAAGCGTAGCTTAACTTCCCTGGTGGTATGCTGAATGCGGTACATTGTTTTGCATGGAAATTTGGCGTTTTATATTGTAGGACTGTAATTCTTAGGAATAACTCACTTAATGCTGTCCAAACAAGAGTCTAGTAGACATCCCGGGTATGATTAAGTTTGAAGCACAAAATAATAAATTATAATATAATAAATAACTATAAATAATTATTAAAAATAATAATATAATAATAATAAAATGTATTCAATAATGTAATCAACTCAAAAACACCGAAATGTGCTCAGTTGCAGAATTGTCACTGTCGTCACTTCTAGTGTTTGATGAGAATTTCCCCACAAATCACTATCGCTAAATTCTGCAAATGTTCTAATTTACTATCTCTGATTTCTAGCTGGTCTAAAACCTTTGACGTAGATGGACACTTTTTGCTTGCCATGGATATTCTCCAGTTTCCAGGCAGAAAGAACAGTATATATAATATAAAACTGCATGCAGGGCACTGGACAAAGCACTAGGGACAAAAGGGAGGTGAAATAATTTGATACACTAATGTAATCTATAAGATTACAGTGTTCAGTATGTGTTCTGTTTTTTGCACTTTTTGAATTTCCCGCCGGGTTCCGTCCCCGTGCGTCGCGCCGCTTGCAGGGAACGAAGCCCGGCAATGGAGCATCGGGCGTAAGACATAGTCATTGCACACAGCGGGAAGACATCGCAGGATGTGGGGGATAAAGTAAGTAGCTTTCCCTGGATACTGCGATGCAGCCCGGAGTGTGGCTTGGGGTTACCGCTCTTGGTATGGAGAATTCACCCTGAGCCACACTCGTGAATACCGCTAAGAAGGTTAAAGCTTGTGGGTCATGATGCAAAAGTGAACCTGGGACCCCCCACTACCACCTGGCGATTCTACCACGTGTCCAGTTACTCGCAAAGTGTGCCAAGATACTCTGAGTGGCTAAAGAGTAATTTCAGATATTTATTTACATATTGAGAGAGTGATTCAAAAGATTTTGGAGAAACTGTCCATATTTTCACATACCTCTCCAATTCTTTTGAATACCTGTAAACAGGTTTGCAGAGGCAACGAGAGACTGTCCATCTAAGGATAGACCCTACCAGCACACCTCCTCAGTATAGATCCCCCTCCACTAAGTATAGAACCCACCAGTACAGACTCCCCATTGTCAGTACAAACACCTGACCCCCCCAGTACAGACCCCTGCCAGTCCATCCCCTCAGTGTAGACCCCCCCAGTGCAGACCATCTTCAACTCACTATAGAACTTCTCTCAGTATTGACCCCCTTGATACAGACCCCTTCTCTGTGTAGACCCTCCTCAGTACAGCCCCTCCTCCCCTTAGTACAGACTGCCCTTCCTTGGTAAATACCCCCCACCTTAGTACAGACTCAACTCCCTTCCTGCTCCCATTCCCTAACATAGAACTGTACAGATCTCCAGAATGGGTCTCCCTTGGCTCTGTGGGCTCTGTGAGGCAGCCAGAGGCAGTGATGCAGTGAACATACAACAGGCACTTACAGTGCTGTGACACACACACACACACACACATACAAAAACATGTTGTGTAGTCACTAAATAATGATAGGTCACCCAACATTTTTTTTTCAGGAAGCCCCATAGCACCTCCCAAGACCCAGCACCCTGCGCAGATCGTACCCCTAGCAACCCAATAGGCCAGCTAAATTGTAATATCACTTGACCAGAAGAGCTGCAGCATACTACTTCATAGTAGCTGTGGGCTGAACTTAGAAATTTAGTTGAATGAGGAGCCCGAGCCGATGAGAGTGTAGAGGTTTGGAAGGCAAAGTGGAAGCCGGCTACAGTACGCAAGCCGGATCCAAGCAAGGCTCCAGGATTTTGCTGAATTGGACGGGAGGGGATATGCTGATATTATAGGGAGGCTGCATTGGCCCCCTGGAGCATGGGCAGGGTCGCAATTGTGACATTTATTGTTACGCCCATGACTATAATGATTTTGACACTGGATCGATGCAACAAGTGCTGGCTTCTCTGTGTCTCTGTACCTGTTTGTTAATGCTTTCCTGTCACTAGCACATTCATGCTTTCAGAATCTGATGTGAGCATGGGAGGCAGCAGGGTTTTAATAAACCATGTTGTTGCTGTGAATTATGTATAGTCTGACAGTTACCTCCTATCTGTATGTTTTGGAAATTAAAGTAATGAAACTGTCTCTTGAGGTTTGCTTGATTTTTACACTTACCAATCTGAGATCTCCTCTCACTGTATACAGAATTACTAGTCATAGTGGCAGATCCTATAGCGAAGTTTCCAGTGCTCAGAATGTCATAGAGACAGTCTGTATTTCCACCACAAGTGCTGTTTGCTTTCTGGAGAAATGCTGGGTCACTGGACAAAAGCAGCTCATCAAGGAACATTGGTACAAAACTATTGTTGTTGTAAGTGTACCAGGTTTCTTCCATAGTTGTGTTGTATAGAAATATTGTATCTTCAGGTGTTGTTTTCCCTAAAAAAAAAATCAAATATACAAACAAATTACAGCTATACTCTTATTACACCTCAATCTGCTTTAGTTGCTCTGTGGCAATCACAATATTACAGATTATATTTTGTTCCACACTGCATCACCAGCCAGGTTTTTAATGGTAACATTTATTTTTTTTTTTAATTAAACATAGAGGACTTATTAAAAATATGGTTAGATACATACATATACACAACAAGCTGCATAAGCACCAAAAGCTGCCTCTCTGCTGTTTGTACTCAGTAGGGTTTATCTACCAAGGGCAAATAGACTGTGCACTTTGCAAAGTGCCGTTGCACTCTGCATGTGCAATTGCTCCAGAGCTTAGTAAAATGAGCATAAGCTCTGCTGACTTCCATCATCCAATCATATACAAGCAAAAATGATAGTTTTTTTTTATATTTTTTTTTTTTATTTTCCTTGCATTGGTATTTTTTGCAAAGTGTAGCATTACCTCATTTACTAAGCTCTGGAGCAAATGCCCTTGCAGAGTGCACAGTCTATTTACCTTTAGTAAAGCACCCCCAGTGTATTTGGTTAAAATTAGGGTTGAGCTGAACATACCTGGGTTTGGTCCATGAGACATTTGCCAAACAGCTGACTGGTTTGGATATTAATTGGAACCACATTAAAGCCAATGGGAACCAAATCTTTAAAATCAATTAGAGACATTTTCAGGGCCAATAGGCAAGGGAATATCAAACAAATGTTGTGGGGGGCTGTGCACTGCCGGGGGGGGGACATGTACCAATGCAAATATATATATATATATATATTTAAATACCTTTTTGCAGGGGGCAGCAATAATACCCCATTCTTTTGAAAAACAAGCCTGAGGTAGGTCTTAAAGTAACATCAATGTTTTCATTTTTTTCATAGAATGCATTAAGGTAAAAAAAAATCCGGTTTTAGAACCACTTTAAACTTGTCTATGAAGTGACAAGCCTGTATAATGTATACGGTGTACTACAGCAAAACTTACAGATAAAAACTTTAAATTGCCAGTAAAAAATAGCTCCCTACCAACTTGGCTTTACTTGTAAAAAACACCACACAGACCCCCCAACGTACATACTAAACCCCTGCAGGTCTGCTATGTATTTTGGGGGGACCTTTGGTGGTCCCTTGCCATTTTGTTTTCTAACAAAAAAAAATACGCTCATAGGAAAAATTTAAATTACTGGCATGTTTTACTTTCTTAACCATCACTACTGCTGTTCTACATTCTACAGCAAGAATGAGGAAAAAGTTAACAAAAATTATGGGGACTCCTCAAACCTATCCTTGATGATGGCCAGTTTTGGATTTTAAAGGGGGTACCCCACGCAAAAAAATAAAAAAAAATGATAAGGGGTCTTACCAGTAGATGAACCATACCAGGACACATGCCCTCAATATGGGGTGGGTACCCTGCCAGGAGGCTCCCTTCTGGCAAAGGGCCTCTTCCCCACAATCCTGACCCAGTGGTTGATTATTGGAATCCAGAAATCCCAGATACTGAATCCAGATACCGCCTCCCCCATGTGAATGAGTAAGAGTTAATAATATCCCTACTCATTCACAAAAAAATATTAAAAGCAAAGAAACCCACCACACATTTTGACGGGTCCTTTGTAAAAAAAAAAAAAAATGTCCCATGAGGTAAATCCATCATAATTCAGTGATGCGGATCCTTATGATCAAGGATGCCCTCTGAAAATAAAAGCATGCCGATCCACCTGTTCTCGTAACCCGTACCTAATGACAGATCTAAGGCTAGCAGCTGAATTACAAACAAAGAGGCAAAGATAGTGGATGATTTCAATGACCAATTATGTCTATATTACTTAGGAAATAATAGCCAGGGCCAGTGACTTCTTTCAGATGGCCATACATGGATCAAAATTCTGACAATTCAGCATAGACTGGACCATTTGCGATCTATGCATGGGCCCTGTGGCTGAACAGAATTTGTTGACTTATATAGAACTGCCCTTTTAGATGTTTAGCCACTGGCACTCGAGCAATGCTACAGGCTATAGCCTGCAGTGCTGATCAGTGTATTCTGATAGCAGGGAAGTGTTGTCCCCTCCCCCCCTCTGCTGTCAAAATGCAATAGCTCAATTGGGAGGATTCCCCCATCCACCTTGATTGTGTATTTTCTCTTAGGACTACAATACACAGAAAAAAAAAAAAATACTTGAATGTCATGACAAAATTGCAGTACTGGCATTCTGTCACTTCAGGTCTACCTGCTGCGTAGAGCAAACAGTTATGACAATTAAATATTCTCTTACATGTCATGCCAAATTCGAAGATCTGTGAGTCGTTTGGCTTTGTGTTGTCATTATATGGCAATGTGGAGCCATAAGCAGTCAGGAAGTCATCATTTGGATTTCCATTTAATACCCCTGAAATAAAATAGAAGAGGTAAATATACATTTGACAAATCATGAAACAACAAGGCAACAACAATAAAGTCTGTTCCCCCTGGTGTGTCTTTCTTTCAATTAATACAGCAATAAGTAGATTTTGCCAGTGTATAGGAAGATTGAATAGTTACCTCCCTATCAATGAAAGCAGTAACATTTGATTTACTAAAACTGGAGAGTAAAAAATCTGGTGCAGCTCTATAGAGAGAACCAATCAGTTTCCAGGTTTTATTGTCAAAGCTTACTTGAACAAGCTGAAGTTAGAAGCTGATTGACTACCATGCAGAGCTGCACCAAATTTCGCACCCTCCAGTTTTAGTAAATCAACCTCATTGTGTTGTTACTTGTCAAAAAGCCCTAAATGACAATATAGGTATTAGTGAATTGAACTGTAATGTCTGTCTGTATTTGCAAACTAGAATAATTTGCTGGGGACTACTGTTCCCCTTTTTGTCCCAGTTAAAGAAAACAAAAATATTGTTAAGAGAAAAGCATAGGCTGTGATTACTGCTAGCTGTCAGACTTTAAAATTGTCTTAGTCACTGACCCTAAACAGTTAAAGAGAGTTCTGACTTTACTGAACGCATGCTTGTTTCTAATAGGTGACTCAAAAGGCACTCATATAAAAGACAGCCAGTCAATTAGCCATTTTTTCACAAAACAGGGTCAAAGTAAAATTAAAAAAAAATAAATCCCCCCAATCCATACTAGGCCATTTGGTTCTGGTATAGATTTTAAGGGGAACCCCATGGCAAAATGTAAAAAAAAAAAAACCTTGTGGGGTGCCCCCCAAAATCCATACCAAACCCTTATCCAAGCATGCAGCCTGGCAGGCCAGTAAAGGGGAACAAGCAAGTGCCCCCCTAAACCATACTAGGACACATGCCCTAAACATGGGGGGCCCTTTGGGGCAGGGAGCTCTGCCTCCCCACTCCCAAAGCACCTTGTCCCCATGTTGATGGGGACAAGGGCCTCCTCCCCACAACCCTGGGCTGTGGTTGTGCGAGTCTGCAGGGGGCTTCTTGGAATCTAGAAAGCCCCTTTGACAAGGAGGCTCCCATATTCCACCCCCTCTATGTGAATGAGTAGGGGTACATTGTACCCCTGCTCATTTACCAAAAAAAGTGTCAGTTTTTGACAATTCCTTTATTAAAAATTGAAAAAAACAATGTCCGCTTGATGTAGATCCATCATCAATTATGATGCCCGTCGCCACCGGTGGACTCGAAAAAAGAAAAAAAAAGTTCTGTCTGCGACGAAGGCTAACCACTGGCTGCCTGCTCCTCCGTTTGAAATAGATAAGAGGTGGGGCCACCTGGCGATGTCACCTGGTAACTCCATTCCCATGTGACGTCACCGACCCAGCATTCACCAATTGGTGATGTCACATGGGGACAGTGCCACCAGGTGATGTCACCAGGTGACTCCGCCCCTTACCTATTTAAGAACTATCAAGCAGCGGAGCAGGCAGTCAGCGGTTAGCTTTCATCGCAGGTGGAGCTTTCCCCCCCTTTTTTCGGGTCCAATGGTGGTGGCGGGCATCATGAGTGACAATCTACATTGGGGACTTTTTTTGGTGAATGGGTAGGGGTATTATATACCCCACAATCATTCACATGGGGGGAGTGGGATCTGGGGACCCCCTTGTTAAAGGGGGCTTACGAATTTCAATAAGCCCCCTTCCCGCAGACCCACTCAACCAAATCACAGGGTTGTCGGGAAGTGGCCCTTGTATCCAAAGCACCCCCTCTGTTCAGGTCATGTGGCCTGGTATGGTTCAGGAAGGTACCCCATGCCATTTTTTAGAAAAATGGTGGTATGGAGTTTCCCTTAAAACCCATACCAGACTCAAATGGCCTGGTATAAATTGGGGGGGACTCTCCATGCCGTTTTTTTTTGCATTTTTTAAAACATTTTTGCATTGTATTGTTGGGAATTTGAATGTCATTTTTGTTACTTTATAAATGGCAGTTTTGCTGAAGCAGGTTCCATACGCGGTACAGATGGACCACGTTACAGGCAGACTAGGGGGACCCCCTAAGTACTATACTTAAAAGGAATTTTTAACTTTTGTTTTTTCACTTTAACCTCCCTGGCGGTATGATTATTTCAGATTTTAGGTGCTGAAAACGGTACAATTATTTTGCATGGAAATTTGGCGTTTTATATTGTAGGCCTGTAATTCTTAGGAATAATTCATTTAAATCTGTCCAAACCAGAGTCTAGTAGACATCCCGGGTATGATAAAGTCTGAAAAACGAAATCATAAATTATAATATAATAAATAACTATAAATAATTATCCCAAATAATAATAATAATAAAAATTATTCAATAATGTAATCAAATCAAAAAACACTGAAATTTGCTCAGTTTTAGAATTGTCACTGTCATTACTTTTCAGTGTTTGATGACGGATCTCCCCACAAATCACTATCGCTCAATTCTGCGAGTGATTCTAATTTATTATCGCTGTTTTCTAGTTGGTCTAAAACCACTTTTGATGTAAAGGGACGGTTTTGGTTGCTATGGACTATCTCCAGTTTCCAGGCAGAAAGAACAGTTTCTATAATATAAAACTGCATGCAGGGCACTGGACAGACCACTAGGGACAAAGGGCATGTGTAATTATTTGATACAGTATTGTAATCTATAAGATTACAGTATACTGTATCTATGCTGTGTGTTTTACTTTTTGAATTTGGCGCCGAACTCCGTCCCCGTGCGTCGCAACGCTCGCAGGGAACGGCGCACGGCACTGTGAATCGAGCGAGACACGGAGGCTCGCAGATCACAGTGGGGAGACATCGCAGGATCCAGGGGACAAGGTAAGTAAACTCTACAAGGATCCTGCGATGCGATCCCGAGTCGGCTCGGGGATACCGCTTTTGGTATTGAAAAGCCAGACTTGGGAATACCGCTAGGGGGGTTAAGCATCATTAAAATTACTGTTCCTGTAAAAACAAACTTAAAAAAAAAGAAAAAATTGCATTGATACATATCCCCCAGGGCAGTATGTAGGCACCCATAGCCATAGCTAATAACTTGAATATAAGCCTTTAAAATTAGAACTTTTGATGTTTCAAGTTTGGGTCCCATATACTTGGGTCTGAACTTTTTACATGTTTGGGAATTCTGGTGTGAACCGAACTGGGGGGTGTTTGGCCCATCACTATTAGTGTTACATAACTTTAACTAACACATATTAAATATTTACATATTATACTCTTGACCCACTATTCTGCACTGAGCTGGTGTGGACATATATATTAGATGCTTCATATTAACACAAGTCACTTACCGAGGAGGCCTCCAGTCCTGTTTTGATATGTTGATTGCAATGTCACCACAAAACTCAAGATGCCCAGGATAGCAGAACAAGAAACAGAGATGCCATTGTCAAACAGAACTTTCGCTTCCCCGGTTTCTGTCCTTCCAAATCCCACATTGTTGACATAAGTAAGATTGTCTAAAAATAAAATAACAGCCCCATAATGGATCAGTGAACCCTAAAAATATAACATTTACATAGTGACAAATTATAAGAATCTTCAAATGAAAATGGTTGTATTATGTGGCATTTTTTCAAAACCAGTAAAGAGAGGTAGAGGCTGATTTACTAAAGGAGTTGATCATTTAGCTCAGTAAATTGTGTGAATATTTATTTGAATTATACAACCATGTGAAATGCAAATTCCTGTTCACTCTGAATACCCAATCATGTGCAAATGAGGTAAGTAAACAGGAATTTGCTTTTCACATGATTGGATAATTGATGTGACTATTCAAATAATTTTGATTATTTGTGAAGATTATAAAATCCTTCAGTAAATCAGCCTGATGACATCCACATTGCATTACGATGTACCCTTCTCACCTCCACACAATGGAGAACACCTTGCAATATGCCATATTAAATGTTGATTACACTGTCTATCTTGATTTAATTTCCAGCATTATAAATATATAATAATTACACAGAAAAAAGTTTTACTAAGGGCAACCATATGGCTGTGTACAAGAGTGGTGCCATTGTGAAAATAAGAGGCTTAAAAGCTAAATTACTGTGTGTCGTGGCATTAACCCAAAAACAAAAACGTGTTGTATATTGCAGCTTACCAAACCATAAATGCAGTAGTTGACTTGTCAGTTGTGGGAGTGGGTAGTGTTAGTTGCACTAGCAGATTTAGATGGACTTTACTAAAACCAAAGCTGAACTCCAGCTAGAGCTTTAGAATCAGTTACAGCAACAGTTTTCTTTTTCTTTAGGGATAAAGGCTTTACAAAAATGAATAAAAGCTGATCATTTTAGGCACCCAAGTGTTTCGTCCTACCCTCTGCCACTTTTGCTAGACTGCTTGATCTGATAAAAGACATTGAAAAATAGTAGACGTACTTGCTGGATAAACAGGTGAAAATAAATGGCAAAAGCATAAAAAGGAGACTAATACAGCCATTGCATCAATAAAAAGATAATCTACAATATAATAAATGTTTGGGTTTAATACTACTTTATTGTTACAATCCCAGCTTTGCCATGTCTATGTAAATAGATACCCATAGCATCTTTTTCACCCCAAAAAGCATAGGCTGTTATGTTCAGATGATGTTTGATGCATCGTCATTCACTTCCTTTTCCAAGACTACAACAACAGTGTGAACTGAACAATCACCCATAAAAGAGGAAAGTTTAAAAATTATTTTACCCACCTGAGAGTTCAATGAAGGTCCCATTGTAGCTCACTGTGGTTTCGTTAGCATTCTTTAAGCTCCATTGAATCTGAAATGCAAAGTTTAATAATCAGTTTACAGGGGTTATTAAACAAAGCCTTTGTATATTTTCTTCCTGTGTTCATTACCTGGTCACCGTAGGATGTGGAAGCTGCCAATGCCACAAAGTTGGTTGCATAGCTGGTTCCATTGCCAGCTCGGGCTGTGCGTCCTTGAAGTCTGAAGACAACTGTGTCATTTTCATCCTTTGCGTTGGTCAAAGTAAATTCACCCAGACCATTAAATGTATATCTCAAACCATCCAGAGTGTTAATATGAGGGTCTCCATAGAAAAATCCTTTCAGTAAAAATTTAAAAAAAAATTATAACTTTCTTTAAAACTGTGCATATCTTCTTCGGAAGCAAAGAAAACTTAAAAGCTTTAATGCAAAACCATAACAACTTGATAAAAATTAATGTTCTTTAGCAAGGAGCATACATTCCACAATAATAATTATGCTACCAAAATTAGTGTGCTGTAAATTGTATCCAGCATTGTTCCTGCTTCTTGTTGGAGGCTGCCATTTTTCCGAAGCCCAGAGCCCCTGAGCAGTTGTAAATATTTAAGCTGACAGCAGATTGGCCTCTAGTGGCTCTGATTTTTAGCAGATTGCTCTAAATAGAGTGCAACTGAGCATGTGCAAAGCAGGGTGAGACAATGAGGGGGATTAACTAAAACGGGCACACACAGAATCTGGTTTGCATAGTAACTAATAAGCTTTTAACTTCAGCTTGTTCAATTAAGCTTAGATAATAAGCCTCCTTCACACTGAATGCGGCTTTGCATACCTGCAAAAGGGGCCTGCCTGAAGTGATCTAGCAGAATGTAATTTTCTGAGTAAAGTTCAACTTTAATATGCACTTGCTACTGCTATTTTATACAATCCTTATGGGAATGTCAGTTCAAGCCATGAACAATTATTTGTATTATTTCAGTTTATTTATTTGCAGGAAGAACCATCAAGCCTGACACTGCTGACCTACCACTATAATGTTTGTTGCCTGGCTATCATGCTGAAGCAGGCTATTTCTCTTTTTTTGTACAGACTTAACTGAAGTAATTCTAATCTAATGTCTATGCTGATTATTTTAATTGTTTATTTAGTCTTTTAGTATATGGTATATTGTATGTATACAATTCTGTAAGTTACTAAGTAGACATACAAATCTGTGGAAGAGTGACAATGATCCCTTTGTTTGGATACAAATGATTTGGTGGGGTTGTAACCCACACCAAAGATGCTTTAGGTCCTTAACAAGGGTGATTACGCATGTACACCAGATTCCAGAGGCATGAAATGGTGGATTCTCATAGTTGGGATTACGGGTGTATGCAAATAGTGGTGTCCAATTAGTAATTACCAGTAACCATTGCTATTTTCATACACCTGTCATCCCTGCCACAACAATGTGATGATTTTTTAATGTATTGTATTTTTACAGTAGGAAGGATAGATCAATCCCATTATGGGTGGAGTTAAAACAAGCTATATGGTGAATAATCTACTTATAATGATTTATGTGTTGGGATAATTTCACGTTTTTTTTACCTGCTATAAGAAAGATAATCTAATCCTGTTATGGGTGGAGACCATCTCAATATCACAGACTGCCTGAAGAAAAATAATTGTGTCTTTGGTGTTGTTTCTTGGGCACATAGGGGTTGATTTACTAAAACTGGAGAGTGCAAAATCTGGTGCAGCTGTGCATAGTTTCCAATCAGCGTCTAACTTCAGTTTCTTCATATAATGGCCCGTAGACACGATCCAAATATAGTACGAACGATCGTGCAACCAATTTCGCTTAATAGTCGCAAGTAGAAATTGAATAGCTAAATAAAGTCATGAAAATTCTCGTACGACAGAAAAAAAAATTGGAAGTGATGTCATGTGTTGTAATGTATTTGTATTGAATTTTCGGACGACAACCATACAGACTAACCGAAAATCGTACGATCTGGAATCGTACGAGGAACATTTTTATGCATGCCCGATCATATAAGATCGAATGAATGGTCGTGATCGGCTGTCGAAAGTAGTGTACACACGATCCGAAAATCGTACGATCCTTCCTCGGACGACTGTTTTCGTACGATATTTGGATCGTGTATACGGGCCATAAGCTTTGACAAAAAAAAAAAAATGGAAGCTGATTGGTTTCTATGCACAACTGTACCTGATTTTGCATTCTCCAGTTTTAGTAAATCAACCTCATAGATGTCGTGGAGGTACTTTGGTGGTAAAAATATGTTTTTAGAATGTTTTTAGAATCCCAACATTTTTAAAAAAAATAAAGATTGTTTATATTTTCATAAAATCAGATGCCAAAAGTCTATTGTTTTATCACTTTTCTTTTTACAAAAGAAAGTACCCACTCAATTTGAGGAGAGTTAGCATCTGATCTATAATAAAAGGATTTGCCTTTATTTTTTTTTGTTTATAATGTGGGCACTAGGGCTTTAAGAAATCAGATCTTTTACATACCTAGGCGTGGAGGGATATAGTTGTCACAATAATCCAGAGGTCTTTTCTGTCTGTAAAGGTTACACAGGTAAGTGGATTCTGAATATCTGCAACAAGTGTTGTAGGGGTCAATCTCCTCAACTGAAAAATAAAGATAGAGTGTTTATTTGAACAATTAATTTATCAATTAGTTATGGAATATTGTTTCATTTTTAGGATTATATAATTCAATACCTTTGTATAGTTGTCTTTGAGGAGGAAGAACTGTATACCAGAAGTAGTTATTATAAGCTGTTTGGTTAGAGTAATATTGGAAGGTATTAAAGGAGGTCCATGGAGTTGGGAGGTATCGCTCCTTCTCACCGTAAACAAGGGCTCCACTCCAGCTACTATAGTAACATCTACTCCCAGCCCCATTTCTGGAGGGGAACATATTTTGTACTGTCAAGTATTGTTCTGAAACAGACAAATTATTAGAATAAAGTAACACTGGTTACATTAATCCGTTTTAGCAAATGCATGAATATGATATAAGTTGTCCATTAGAAGGTGTATGAATGTGTCATTAAATAGATTCAGTGTATAGTAATTAAATTACCATCATCCTTTCAAAAAGTTATATAGACAACAATGAATAAGTATGATAATGAATAAATATTTATGGCACAACTGTATACTCGGTGCAGAGGGACTCCAGTGATTCACAGACTATTAACCACAGAAAGATGTTCCTAACACCTAAAATTTCTTTACATTCCCCTGTATTGTGACTCATCCTATACCTTTAAGGTAGGTTGGGACTTGATAAATGTGAGTTTTCCTCATCAAACAAGTATAACTTCATCCAACTTCTACAAGCAAGGAACTTATCTGATGTTAATATAAACATATTGCTATGGGGTATTGCAATATTCTGTGCCTTGCAATTTTCATTTTTTGCGTGAATATCTGTATAAAGCTTGATTTTAAAGTTTCAGCAATAAATGATGAATCTCATGCTGGGTAACTGATGAAAAATAGGACAAATAGTATGCAGTTTTATTTTCTACACATAATAGTCATAACCTTAATGTAATTTTAATATACGACACACATGCAACAATTTGCATTATTATCCATTGATTTATGCAGTGTTCCAAATGAAAATTCAAGTATTAAACATTACCAGATGCCTTCTTGATATCAAAGCCATAGTTCAAAATGTTAAATTCAGTAGTGAAAGAGGAGTCCAAAGTTGCCTGATTGTAAGTACATGGACATGGAGATGTGCTGGAGAGCCAATATGGAATTTCCTCTTTATAATACCACTGCAGACATTGTAGCCTTGAATTGATGGTGCTCTGACTGTTGCTGTCTAGACGATATGCCCATCTTCCTTTTTTACCTTGAAAAGTAAGGTAAAATGATAGAAATAAATATGGTATCTGTTAAACTTACAACATTTTACCTGAGCGATGTTTCCTCTTCTCACCTGTGTTGTAGCCGATGTACTGATCTGGACGGTATCTCTGCTTGATGCTTACAGATGTGTCTGTCTGTGGATCATTGAAAGCTGGGAAGTTGTTGACATTACGTGCACTAGGGATTCCACTAGAAAGAGAGAATGATTCTAAATGTGTTTGTCATATTTACATGCAGTTACCAATACTACTGTGGAAGGTAAAACAGGCTGAAAGAAGAGGAAGAGCAAGGTACTCTACTGAAAGTCTTTACCTGTGATAGCCCATTTTTGGCAGATGGAATGTGGGGAGAGCGTTGAAGATCCACTTCATTCCTCCATCATCAAACAGGATTAGTGCAAACGAATATATTCCATCAGTAACCAAGACAGCTTGGAAAGTGTTTGTCTAAAAAGAAAACCAAAGAGAAAAATATTAAATGTTCTGGATGTGCTTATCAGGGCCGATCCTACCCAGGGTGCGAAGGGTGCTTTGCACCCAGGCGCCTGCAGATGTGGGGGCTCCGAAAAGCCAGACTTCTCCCCTCCCTCCTTCTCTCCTTTTGAGTGTCCGTCCAGAACTCCAGCGTGAGCCTGGCAGTGCTGGGGGGGGAGGGGCGCTCCTATTCCTGACACGAGGGTTCTAGTCAGTGGCTGCTGAGTGCTGATGTGCGGGAATGAATTCCTCACACTGGGACCCCGCACTGTCTCTACCAACTCCAGTTGGAATGCCTCCTCCTCCCATCTCTATCTCGGGCTGCACTGAGAGAGAACTGAGGTGAGTCAGTGTGCTGTGTGTAGGAATGGCATCCTCTGCACACCTTTAGATGTGCTCTGGGCTGCCCCTGCTAGGAGATGTTTTATGGTATGATAGATTACAATAGGATACACAGCCCCTGTACCTTCCTGAACCTTAGTAGTTCATTTACAGATGTGATGTTTAATGAGATGTTCTAAGAGCCCTTTCACACTGACAGTGCGGGGGCATCAGCGGTAATGCGCTGCTACTTTTAGTGGCGCTTTACTGTCGCTTTAGAGGTACATTTAACCCCCACTAAAGGGTTCAAAGGCGCAACTGCGGAGGCGCTTTGCAGGCACTGCCCATTGATTTCAATGAGCAAGGGCACTTTAGGAGCGGTGTATACACCGCTCCTAAAGTGCCTCAAAGAAGCTACTTGCAGGAATTTTTTGGACGTCGTGCCAGTGCTCTGCTCCAGTGTGAAAGCATTCAGGCTCTCACACTGGGATTGCAGATAAGGCTTTTTCCAGGTGCTATTTTTAACACTAAAGCACCTGAAAAATGCCTCCAGTGTGAAAGGGGTCTAATGGACGATCTCCTGTACTATGTCTGCAGTAAGGATGAGCTCAGGCATGTTCGCAAGCTGCACGTGCAGAGCCTGCCAGGAAGTCGGCACTGCACATCGCTAATCACAAGCAGTGAGACATTTCCCGATGTGCGGCTGCAGAGATCGGGAAATGTCTCACTGCTTGTGATTAGCGCAGCGCATTGCCGACTTCCTGGCGGGCTCTGCACGTGCAGCTTGCCAACATGCCGGAGCTCATCCTTAGTCTGCAGTCTCGGATCATCTCCTGTAGTATGTCTGCAGTCTCTGACCATCTCCCGTAGTATGTCTGCAGTCTCTGACCATCTCCCGTATTATGTCTGCAGTCTCTGACCATCTCCCATAGTATGTCTGCAGTCTCTGACCATCTCCTGTATTATGTCTGCAGTCTCTGACCATCTCCTGTATTATGTCTGCAGTCTCTGACCATCTCCTGTATTATGTCTGCAGTCTCTGACCATCTCCTGTATTATGTCTGCAGTCTCTGACCATCTCCTGTACTATGTCTGCAGTCTCTGATCATCTAGTGTACTATGTCTGCAGTCTCTGATCATCTAGTGTACTATGTCTGCAGTCTCTGATCATCTAGTGTACTATGTCTGCAGTCTCTGATCATCTAGTGTACTATGTCTGCAGTCTCTGACCATCTAGTGTACTATGTCTGCAGTCTCTGACCATCTCCTGTAGACTCTCTAACAGAAGCGCTCTCTGTCTCCATCAGAGAGGCCCCCCTCCAGGTCCCAATTTGTACCTGTAAGGATCCCAGGGTAATGAAGACTTCGTGGTGGAGCATCTCTGTGGCTGAGTCCTTGCCATAGAAATATTTGTAATGGTATAATGCAGCTCCTATTGCTATTACTATATCACACAGCTCCAGGCTTTTGCGGTTTTGAATAGGATACAATTGCTTTACTTGTGTCCTAATGGTGAACTGTGCGGTAAAACACTGGTCACTGCAATAGTGTGGATTGGCACTTTATTCTTCTTTGCTTTCTGCATGTTGCATTATAATAAAAATGGACTGCTTTTTACAAAATGTTAAAGTGGACTTAAGCTGTTCCTTTTTTAAGTTTTTTTTTTTTTTTATTGTGCTAGTTTAACCACTTCATGCAAAATCACGTACTTGTACGTCATTTGTTAAAGTGGTTATACCGGGGTGATGCCGGTACTGGTATTCGGTAGCGTTTCTTTGGAGCTAGCGGTCGGCTATCTCATGATAACAACCAATGCGGCTAATGGCTAACTCAGCAGTTAAAATAAGGAGCGGGAGGGGATGCCCCCCTCCTGCCGCCTTCTGCCGCTCTGCCCGGGTCTCCCATCCGGCACGTCCTCCGGCTGTGTGGAGTCCCTAAGGCAGCCGGCTTCAATCAGGTCTCCGATGTAAAAACACGGAATAACGTCACAGCGTTTTGAATACTTTGAAGTGCAAAGGAGGTATTTGGGGTCTTTTAGACTCCTGATCCCTCCATAAAGAGTACCTGTCACTACCTATCACTGTCACAAGGGATGTTTACATCCCTTGTGACAGCAATAAAAGTGATCAGATGTTTTTATTTTTTTTAAAGGGACAGTGTTAAATAAATAAAAAATTATAAAATAAATAAGAAAAAAAGAAAGAAATTTTAAAGCACCCTCGTCCCCACGAGCTCGTGCACTGAAGAAAATGCATATGGAAGTCGCGTCCACTAATGTAAACGGTGTTCAAATAACACATGTGAGGTATTGCCGCCATCGTTAGAGGGAGAGCAATAATTCTAGTAAATTCTACCTTCTTTATAACTCTGAACAGGTAACCGTTAAAGAATTGTAAACGTCGCCTATCGTAGTTTGTCGCCATTCTACGTGTGTGTGCAATTTTAAATCGTAACATGTTAGGTATCTATTTACAATATGCAAAATAACTTGGGTTAACTTTAATGTTTTCATATTTTTAAATTAAAAAAGTGTATTTTTTCCCAAAAAAAATGTGTTTCAAAGACTGCTGCGCAAATACCATGTGACATAAAATATTGTAACGATCGCCATGTTATCCTCTAGGGTGTTTGCTAAAATTTTTTATATATATATATATATATATATATATATATATATATAAAATGTTTGGGGGTTCTAAGTAATTTTCTAGTAAAAAATACCGATTTTAACTTGTAACCAAAAAAATGTCAAAAATAGGCTTGGGGCTGAAGTGGTTAAAAACCATAACAAGCAATCAAAGATCTGTTTGCTGCTTTTAAGTGCTAACTGCACTTTGGATTTTGTATTATATGGGGCTACTAGATTCATATTTAGATGTGCACTGACAATAACACCTAATATGCCTTTCAAGCAAGCTTTTAAAAAGGCCACTTTGCTTTCAAAATAATAATATCAAAGGTACAAGAGCTGAGATCCATCTACACACACTGAGAACCTTCTATACACAGGGAATTCAATCCTAACAGTATGGATAATCACTGGCACAGTGCAACACTCACATTGTTGACTTGGGTGTTCCAATAAGCGTTTGAGTTATAAATCCCAGACTTGAATGGAGGAACATTGTCCCATGTTATTTTGAGAGCCCATAAAGCTTTAAACTGAGTTAAGTTAAAATATGCAGCAACCGTGCTTTCCAATGATTCTTTAAATGCTGTATTCACATTGGAGGACTGGAAGTCATAAGCCTGTCATAAGAGAGTAAAAATATCATACAATAATTAGAAAAGTACATGTATGTATATATTAATATTTTAACATTTTATCCTAATGGTACACTCATAAAAATATTTTATGTAAACTATTTTAATCATACAACATTCCTTTTTTATATTCTGTTTTTATTTATGTGATGTCATAATATGAGCAAAAATAACATACAGTACATCATATGCATTGTGATGCCATCAGTAGTAGACAGAATGAGCATGTAATTATATCAAAGGCTATAACTTTGTTGCAACAGCACTAAGCATTAGACGGGGGTTGATTTGCTAAAGCTGGAGAGTGCATAATCGGTTGCAGATGTGCACAGAAACCAATCAGCTTCTAACTTCAGCTTGGTCAGTTAAGCTTTGACAAGAAATAAAAAAAAAAAGGAAGCTAATTGGTTTCTATGCAGAGCTGCACCAGATTTTGCACTTTCCAGTTTTAGTAAATCAACCTCACGGTGCCTTTAATGCATCAGAGTAATTTGTTGGCACATAAACAAAAAATAAATGCAGCAGTAAGAGGGGGAAGATAACAGAAAGGGAAATGAAGAACTGGTGGCACGGACATATACAGTGCCTTCAATTAATGTCATAAAAGGTTTCACTTGTGTGTTAAATAGATACTAATCCTGCCTACTAATGTTAAATTGTGTTCCAGGTTCACGGGGTTCTGTAGCAGGACAATTAGGAGGTCAAAGCCTCTCCCTTATGCCCTGTACACACGATCGGATTTTCCACCAACAAAACCATGGATTTTTTTTCCGAAGGATGTTGGCTCAAACTTGTCTTGCATACACACGGTCACACAAATGTTGGCCAAAAATACCGAACGTGAGAACGCGGTGACATACAACACATACGATGGGACTATAAAAAGGAAGTTCAATAGTCAGTGCGGCTCCTTCTGCTTGATTCAGAGCATGCGTGAACTTTTGTGAGACGGACTTGTGTACACAAGATCGGACTTTCCAACAACAAGTTTTGTTGGCGGAAAATTTGAGAACCTGCTCTCAAACATTTGTGTGCGGAAATTCCAACAGCAAATGTTCAATGAAGCATACACATGGTCGGACTTTCCGACAACAAGCTCACATCGAACATTTACCATTGGAAATTCCTATCGTGTGTATGGGGCATAAGACTTATCAATTTCAAAGAAATAATACATCCAGCCTAAACAGATGTCTCAAAAATGTTCTTTTTTTCTCTAATGATCTAATGACCCATCTCTCTGATTTTTTTATTTGTCTACTTCCTTTTTCCATTCCTGGATCATAGAACAGTGGTCCTGTCTATAGAACTGGGGTATCAGGCTTTTCAGGGGGTGCGGCATAACACTGCTTTTGTACACTCTTAAAGGTGAGGGGACATCATGAAATATATCATGCAAATATGTAAATTGTATATGTATGAGGGTAGGTTTTGTTTTTGCTTTCAAAAAGTTTTTATTTAAAATAACCAGATATAATTACAGAGAAGGACATTGTGTCAACTTTAGTGTCATTGAATTGTGAACAGATCAAACCAACCAAGAGGTTGAAAAGTGCATACAGTATATCACATATAAAATAGCAATAATATCTGTCTTGGATCCTCACCTAATTGATAAACCAAACAAAATAACAAAAAGAACATGGGAATACTGGTTCAATTATTGAGGAATAGAATATCACCCCTAGCGGGAGTCAATACCGTAATCCCAGTGAGCTCAAAACAACTATATGTACCCAAATACATGTCCCAAAATGAAACTAACAAAGATACAAAGAAAAAATAATCCAAAAATACAAATTTGAAGAGGAGAGGGTAGTTTTTTTAATTCATGGTGATATCGCTTTCCAGAACTTCTGTATCTTAGGGAAGGACCATCAGATGCTAAAAAGAGTCCTCTTGCGGGCACCCTCTCCAGCATGAGGAGCCTGGAAAAGTTTTTGCCCGCATCCTTGGAGTCATATACCAATGTGTGAAAAATCTATAACACATCTACTGAGTTTTAGAACTGATGGAGGAGACATGTGATAACTGAATCATTTTTTTACAGTTGGGCAGGAGTCATTTGCAGACCTACTTCTGTCCCCATTCTCCCACAAAATACAGGATTTGCTGCGAACAGCGAGACAACATAAATTTATACATGTGAGTCAGGAGGTGTTGGATTTGCCAGTTTACGGCACACATGGATTAGAATTCTGTAAGAGATGTTGCTGCCTGCAATTTAGGGATCGGCCTTTTCAGAAAGTCTGAGTTGTCAGTAGCACCAGTGGTCCAACAACCACATTTTGGGGTAACTGCTCTGAGCATACGGTCTGAGGGGGCCACGTAAATGCAGCCCACATTCCCTTCTCTGCTCCAAGTTCTGAAAAATCCTATATCCTCCCCTGGTAGGAACCAAGGATATTTGCTGAAAAGGGGCTAAAGGTGATGTGTGTCTCCAGTAATGTTCAATCTTTCCCATAACCATAAGCGTGGTTGATATGAGTGGTGATGTCCAGCTTGACAGACCCCGCTGCTTTGCTGGTATCCATGGCAATCCTGCTAAGTTTTGTCCTGCTGTCGTCTTTTCTAAGGAGACCCAGAGTTTAATACCCTGTATTATGGTTTCAATTGTGAATTAGCACCATTGTCATTGCTTTGTAATATAGGTTAATGTCAGAGAGGCCCAGGCCTTAGTTCATTTTATGTCTGCGTAAGATAGAATAAGCCAGGTAAGGTTGCTTCCCTTACCAGGCAAAACTCATTATTAATTTACGAAATTGTTTAAAGAACCCCAGTGGCAGTTCAATAGGCATACAACATTCCATTTGACATGACATGAGACCTGTCTTCTAGGTGCCGTGGAAGTTAACAGTTATATTATTCAAGTGAAGTCAATTAGACAAAACCTTCAAACAGAAGACCTGTGAGCAATTTTGGAGAGAGTGACATAAAGGGAGAGCAAGATTATGAGTGACAAATATCTGTTAATTATACTTTTCTTTGGTCTCTCTCTTGCAAATCATAAGATATATGGGGTTAATTACTAAAGAGTTAGAGGCTGTTCACTTTGTAAAACAAATGTTCCCTTCGCTTGGTAAATAAGGTGAAGCCTAGTGAAGCCTGGTGTGCTAAGCATGGTTTAATTAGTTGAAATTGCTATAACAAATACTAAGCATTTAATTATGTTTTAAATAAAGGGACACCTAAAGTCAATGTTTCATACCCATATACTGTCCATGGCCGGAGCCACCCAAGAACGTAACTCTCAAGATGGTACCCTACCCCCTCCAGAGTGCACCCAATTTTCCCATCTCACTTGGATTCTTGTTGGCTTTGTCAATCCTCCCATGGCACTCTTCTTCATATCTGGTGGGCATGCACCCCCCACGATAAAGCTTTGGGGTTCTGTTGTTTCTTCTCTACAATCTATTTACCCAGGAATTGGTTTCCTATTCACCTGATGTTTTTTTTATTTTTGTGGTTAAAGAATTGATTCCTAGACACTGGAAATCTTCATTCCCTGAATGGCTTCAGACCAGCTCATGACATTATGCATATGGAAGAATTGGTGGCTGAAAAACATAACACCAATGAGAAGTTCAAAAGGGTCTGGCTGGTATGGATGATGTTCAAGGACTCTCCCCAATTACATATCTTTTTGGAAGACCTTCGCTGAGGTCCATTATTGTGATCCCATTCATTTTCTTACTGCTTTCATATCTGCTTTTCTATCACTGTCTTTTTTAGCATTTCTGCTGTCACTAGAGGTTCCCTCCTGACATCCCCACCACTGCGCGAGATCCACTGCCAACTTTTACTTACAGACCTACGTCAAATCCCTGCACTCCCTCTTTCCCCTTTCTTGCCTCTTTATCTCTAATCTCTTCTTCTTATCTTATCCCCTGGAGAATATGATATTTCAATAAATAGAGATTCATAGTACATTTGTTCTCTCCCATCCCTCAAGATTACTATGACTTACTCAATTACATGGGATGTCTCCCTTCTGCTACTACAGTTTTTTCTTCCTATACCATTATATTCTCCCTGCAGTATACAACTGGATTACCCTTCGGTGGAGATATGGTATGCTATCTTTGTTCTTCATTGTATTATTCTTTTAAAAAAACAATAAAAACTTGTTTGTCTAAATTTGATGGTTCATTGCTAGATGCTGGAGGGTTAAATCACCTGACAGTTTTTTCTATGTCTTGGGTTTTTTATTTCTATAGCTCTCTGTGTTTTGGGTTCTTGGGTCTGCATACCTGCTATAGCCATTATGCGGGGTCCCAGTCTGTTAGATGTTTTAATTTATTTAATAGGGGAAATACTAATAGAGATACTAGAAAGGTCTAAGACGGGTGGGAACACTCAAGGTTCAGAGTTGGAAATAGTGGCAGGAAGATCTCTCTGTTGGAGAATCCAAGATGAATAAAAAAGCCTAGAGTTTACTCAATCAACCATGCTCTACCAATAAATATCACTTTTCGGTGAACCGACCTTTCAAAGAGTATTGAATCATTTTGTAACTGTCCAATAGCCTACATGACATTACCTGATAAAAGATATCCCCGAAACCAGAGACATCAACATCAGCCCAGAAGGCAGCTAGAATTGGGGGTGTATATGGATCATTGCTTTCGAAGGTTGTGTAAGGATAACTCAGTGCATAGGTGCGGTCATATATGTTGCGTTGAAAAACAATAACACCATTATCTGTGAACTGGAAAACACAAAGAAAATGATCACATCTTAACATTATCTTATATGGCTTAAGTTAAATAGACACATACATTTGATAGGTAATTAAACAGTTGTCAGCTTTCACAAATACATCTTACAATGGATTTCATACTTACGTATAGGTTGTTATAAAATGCGGAGTCAAATGGAAAACCAACAGGGACATTAATTAAAGGAGAAACAAAGTCACTGAGGCGTTTTGTTGCTTTGCTGTCCCCTGCTGAAGGACCATAGCTGAATAAACGTATTTCTGAATAAAAGAAATCACAGTGGAATCTTATTTAGTATGAATCCCCAATGTTAATTGATTACAGGAATTATCTCTGCAAAAACCATCTGCAACCTACAATCAAGTTTCCAGAAATAAATCATATCTATGGTCAAAATATGAACCATATATTCATTTCCACGTTGTATTTCAATCCCCACACATTTACTTCCTTGTATTCTGTGACATATATTCATTATGCCCTGTGAGTAGGCATTGCTGTGTCACACATTTTAAAGAGCCTGTCTTCTGAACTACAGAGGTACTCAGAGGAGGAGTTTTAGGAGGCCAAGTCAGTAGAGGAATCACAGCTTGCAGGCAGCAAGGTACCATGGAACATATACTCCTTAGCAATTAAAATTGATCAGCAGAAGAGAAGCTGCAAAGCATCTAGAGACTACAGGAAGTTGTGGAAAGAGATGCCAGTAGAAATGCAGCACTCATATAATGAAAATATATTTTTCAATATATTAGCTTCAATTGTCAAAAAAAGTATTGTTTGTATTGCTGTTACAATACTAATGTCAAAAAATGAATGCTGCGACTATAGATTTTCTTTAACCACTTGCCGACCGTGTCACGCAGATATACTGCGGCACAATGGCTTTCCTGGGGGAAATCCCGTAGGGGTATGTCCTACACGTTTTCGGCCACCGGAGGCGTGCGCTGTGCATTGCTGGTGGGCATGAACGCCGCTGGCCACGCACGAATGCACCATGCAGGGATTATGTAAACACACAAATCTCTGTACTGTCAGAGGAGAGGAGCCATATCGTTTCTTCCTACGAAGTAGAAAAAACGATATGGCTCCTCTCCTAGTCACTCTCATCCCCACACAGTTAGAACATGCTGAGGGAACACACATTTAACCCCTTGATCCCCCCTAGTGTTAACCCCTTCCCTGCCAGTGACATTTACACAGTAATCAGTGCATTTTTACAGCACTGATCACTGTATAAATGCCAATGGTCCCAAAAAAAGTGTCAAAAGGTTCCGATCTGTCCGTCGCAATGTCGCAACACTGCTGAAAATTGCAGATCACCGGCATTACTAGTAAAAAAAAAAAAAAGCCATAAAAATGCCATAAATCTTTCCCATAGTTTGCAGACGCTATAATTTTTGCACAAACGAATCAATATACGCTTATTGCGTTTTTTTTTTACCAAAAATATGTAGAAGAATATATATAAACTGATGAAGAAATTTGTTTTTTACAAAAACTTTTGGGGATATTTATTATAGCAAAAAGTAAAAACTATTTCTTTTTTCAAAATTGTCGCACTTTTTTTGTTTATAGCACAAAAAATAAAAACCGCAGAGGTGATCAAATACCACCAAAAGAAAGTCCTATTTGTGAAAAAAAAGGACGCAAATTTTGTTCGGGTACAGCGTCAAACGACCGCACAGTTGTCAGTTAAAGCGGCGCAGTGCCAAATTGTAAAAAGTTCTCTGGTCAGGAAGGGGGTAAAATTTTCTCAACTTTGTTAAGAAAAAAGCATTCCCCTCAGGGTGATCTATGTACATTGCAAGGATTTTAAAAGACTTTGTTGCAGATTCCTACCTTTTGTTATTCTGAAGGAATAGCTGTTTGTTTGTGGTTGTCCATGTGCAAAGTGAATGTGAATAGAAGTGACAGTAATTATCAATCAACTGCTGTACTTGCAGGGTTCTAGTGAGGAAAGTGGCAGGGTCTGAATCCCTTTTGATGTGATTAAACTTTTGGGAGTATCTCACCAAATCAGAAAAGTTTGTTGCAGAGAATGCCCAAAATGTGATTTGAATCTTTGCGCAGACTTCTGGGAAAATCAGTGTGTCAATCACACAAGCAGGAAATAGCATATCTAGGGGGGGGCATTCCGTACGCCGTCTGTGTACAGAATGCCTCCAGGTTGCTATATTGCCTTACATATTACAGAAAACTTCAGCATTGCAGATTAAAAAGGAAATGTAATTAGAATTATGTTATTGTACAATATGGCTTATTTTGCAATTGTATATGCTATATTATTTTTTTTTAATATGTAATTTCTTTCCCGTGAAAGTGGAGTTACACTATGAATAGTTAACACAATTACAGAGCAAAAAAAAATAAACTAGTAGAAAAAAAATGTAAGATAAAAAAGCTGCATGCTCAGGCCAAGTAGGTGAGCAGTACACTTACCAGTACAGGTAAAGCCGTCTCCCCTATAGCCACTGTTACAGGTACAATTGTAGGATCCAAGTGTATTGGTGCACATTGCATGCTGGTCACAAATATTGAGCCCTTGAGAACATTCATCCACATCTGGAAGAAACACAGACAATATAATTCTTGCCGTCATCTGCACAGCTCATCTACTTTCTGCAGATGAATAGAAAATTCAGTATCCCCTTACCTGTAGTACAGTTGCTGCCAGTCCAGCCTTTCTGGCACAGACAAGAGTAAGCATTCACTTTGTTTATACAGACTGCACCATTCTTACAAGGAGCACTTGCGCAATCATCAACTTCTATAAAGGTATAAAAAGAAATGTCATTCTGAACAACAGGCAATGCTTAGCTTGCATGGAGGACAATAGAAACAATCATCACATGGCAGATGCCCTAATCACATGTTCAGATTTTCACAAATAATACCTTTTTGAACTCCAGCAGACAACAGAATGACAGCAGACAACAGTGCTCAGTGCACACTGTCAATAGTGCTGTAGTTTACCATCTTATAATATTATCTTGTATGGACTCATATGTGAATGTGTGAGATTGCCTTGAGCAGTACCTTCACACTGGCCATCTTAAATTTATTTTTAGAATGCGTAGGTATCTCCAAACCATGGACACTGCCCCTCCTACCTTATTTTAGGCCACCACATTCAATAGGTAGCCTCATGGGCTACCAGTTTATTGATTTATCTGCAGAGCACAACCTGAGCTTTGGCAAGTCAGGCCACCTATTTAAATTGGTGACCAAGAGGAATGTGTCAGATGTGGAAGCAGATGAGATAGGGATCACCAGCAAAAGCTGTGGCTGATATTTGTATATTAGTATGCCCAGGTTTTGGATATACCTGAGTACCTGAAAATTAACCATGGATGAAAACAAGCATGTGAATATGCTTGTTCTCGGAACCTGGCATGCCCATACATGCAATGAGGCCACAGGTTCAATCGCTTTGGACTTTTGTTTGCACCAGGCTTCATATAAACATAAATCCAGTTTAATGATACTATAAGTAATCACCTTTTTCTATAAAATTAAATCTAGGGATCTAAATGACCAATTTCCAGCAGAAATACATTCTCAGGTGTTTCAAGTGCAATAAATGACATAAATAACACATACAGTATATTCTGATGCACTCACCAATTTCACATAACTTTCCACTGTATCCCATGGGGCATGAACAGGAAAAGGAGTTCAGAGAACTTATACAAGTTGCACCATTCAAACAAGAATTTCTGAGACACAAGTTTATAACTGCCAAGAGAAAAAGACATTATTATATTATATATTATATATCATATTATTTTTTCCACCCAGTTCTATGAGGTTTAGGACTGACATTAAAAACTAAACATGGACATATTCAAACTGAATAAATATTATTGACTCTAAGGGCCGGTTCACAGAGGGGCGACTTGTCAGGCGGCCTAGCCGTCTGACAAGTCGCCTCCCGTTCTGTACAATGGAACCGTTCTAATAGGAGCGACGCAAGTCGCTCCGACTTAGAAAAAGGTTCCTGTACTACTTTGGGGGCGACTTGAGGCGACTTGCATAGACGTCTATACAGAAGTCGTTTTGCAAGTCGCCGTGGAAGTCGTGTGCAGGTAGCCTTGGTGAGGCGACCTGCAAGTCGTGCCGCCCTTGTGTGAATCTGGGCTTCATTATTTTCTTTGCTAAAAAAGTTAATACTTTGCAGCAAAAGCAAAGGAGGAATTAATTTGGTAATACAAATGTGAAGGATCTCTGAGAGAAACAATCTGAATAGATCATCTGCAGCAAGGAAAACAAATAGGTCATAATTGTTTATGCATTTATTACATGAAAAGATAAATGTACCTGTTTGTGGCGATGATGAAGATGAATAACTCTGAAATGCTGTTGAATTCAAAACAGCAGTTTGTTCAGTCAACATAGTTGTTTGCAATTTGGATGATGACTCATAAGTAGTGATTTTCTCAGTAGATGAGGAAGGAGATATACTGGTGAAATCTGAGGTATATATGAGAATTGGTCTGGGATCCAATGTGGATAGAATAGTAGCGGTACTTGAGGCGTCAGTAAAAGAGGATATAGACATGCTGGGTTCTGATGTAAATGTTGATAAAGTAGTCATTGGTTTTGTAGATGTAAAGTCAAAGGTTGTTTGATGTTCAGAGGTCGATAACCCAGATCTGCTTGTTGCTTCTGAAGCTGAAATCATATTTGTACTCAATTTTTCCATCATTGTTGCCGTTGGCGATGTTAGATGTGAAAAATCAGATGGTTCATTTGAGGTAGTCTCAGATGTGATAGAATGTAATTCAGTAGACTGGTTAGTTGTTAAGGAAGCAGGGGAACTATCACTTTCATCAGTTTTTTCAGTCAACATAGTTGTTTGGAATTTGGATGATGACTCATAAGTAGTGATTTTCTCAGTAGATGAGGAAGGAGATATACTGTTGAAATCAGAGGTATATATGGGACTTGGTCTGGGTTCCAATGTGGATACAATAGTAGAGGTACTGGAGCTGTCAGTAGATGAGGATAAAGACATCTGGTGTTCTGATGTAAATGTAGATAATCTAGTCAATGGTTTTGTAGATGTAATATCAAAGTCTGTTTGATATTCAGAGGTCAATAACCCGGATGTGCTTGTTGCTTCTGAAGCTGAAATCATATTTGTACTCAATGTTTTCATTACGGTTGCCTCTGGTGATGTTAGATGTGGAAAATCAGATGGTTTGTTTGAGGTAATCTCAGATGGAATAGAATGTAATTCAGTAGACTGTTCAGTTGTTAAGGAAGCAGTGGCACTTTCACTTTCAGCAGTTCTTTTACTCAACATAGTTGTTTGCAATTTGAATTCTGACTCATAAGTAGTGATTTTCTCAGTAGATGAGGAAGCAGATATACTGGTGAAATCGGAGGTATATATGGGAGTTGGTCTGGGTTCCAGTGTGGATAGAATAGTAGAGGTACTGGGGGCTTCAGTAAAGGACGATAAAGACATGCCGGGTTCTGATGTAAATGTAGATAAAGTAGTCATTGGTTTTGTAGATGTAATATCAAAGGTTGTTTGATATTCAGAGGTCAATAACCCAGATCTGCTTGTTACTTCTGAAGCTGAAATCATATTTGTACTCAATGTTTCCATCATTGTAGCCTTTGGAGATGTTAAATGTGAAACAACAAATGGTTCCTTTGAGGTAGTCTCAAATGAGATAGAATGCAATTCATTAGACTGTTCAGTTGTTAAGGAAGCAGGGGAACTATCACTTTCATCAGTTTTTTCAGTCAACGTGGTTGTTTGGAATTTGGATGATGACTGATAAGTAGTGATTTTCTCTGTAGATGAGGAAGGAGATATACTGGTGAAATCTGAGGTATATATGGGAGTTGGTCTGGGTTTCAATGTTGATACAATAGTAGCGGTACTGGAGACATCAGTAGATGAGGATAAAGACATCTGGTGTTCTGATGTAAATGTAGAAAATGTAGTCAATGGTTTTGTAGATGTAATATCAAAGTCTTTTTGATATTCAGAGGTCGATAACCCAGATTTGCTTGTTGCTTCTGAAGCTGAAATCATATTTGTCCTCAATGTTTCCATTATTGTTGCCTTTGGTGATGTTAGATGAGAAAAATCAGCTGGTTCATTTAAGGTAGTCTCAGATGGGATAGAATTTAATTCAGTAGACTGTTCAGTTATTACGGAAGAAGGGACACTTCCAGCAATAACAGTCAACATAGCTGTTTGCAATTTGGATGCTGACTGATAAGTAGTGATTTTCTCAGTAGATGAGGAAGCAGATATACTGGTGAACTCTGCGATAGGTATTGGACCTGTTCTGGGTTCTGGTGTGGAAAAAACAGCAGATGAACTGTGGTCCTCAGTAGAATGGGATAGAGAAATGGTTGGTTCTGATGTCAATATAGATGGTGTACTTGGTGGTTCTGTAGATATAATCTTAATGGTTGTTTTATATTCAGAGGCTGATGGATGCACGCTCACTGTTACAGTGGGCCCTACTGTTGGTAATGTGGTATTTAAATGCAGTGTTGAGTTTTCATCATTGATACTTGATGCTGTTGTCAAACTGTCATTGCTAGAAAATGCAGTACTAGAATGTGAGCCCTGGGTTGAATGAACATCTTCTGTTGCACTGTCTGTTGTGCTAGCTACAATCATAGTGGTATTAAGATATAATGCTGTTGTTCCAGCAGCTGGTGCTGTGGGTGATTCCTCAGTTTTGTTGCTTGTGATCTCATTTGTAAGAGCTGAACTGGAAGCTGTAGGGTTCACATGAGATGTTGATCTACCAGTAGATTCAGAAGAAAGAGAAACTGATGTTGCTTCTGAAATATACTTTGCAGATGTCTGTGTCATTGTTGTCTGTAAGACATCTGAAACGAAAATACATAATGTAAGATTCATAGAGGAATCTTTTACGAGTGAATTATATAAATGTATTTAGTTGGTAATAAGTGACCATGAAAATTAGCTGCTACCCCCAAATATAGCAGAGATCTTTGTAGTAGTGCTGACTACTACAGTGATTATCAGCTTACACAACGTCCCCTCAGGTATGAAAAATACACACTTACATTGATCCAAGCTAAATCAATGTAGGCATGCAGTTAAGATCATACCTGGAGTTCAGTTTTAATAAACACCAAATATTCTTTTAATTCTTTAGGTCTTTACTGTGAAAGAGGGATGTGAATTTCCAGTTCCAACACCCTGCTAGCCTGTGCTTACAGTGAACCAAAAGTGAATCAATTAATATTACTGGTAACGTGAAGATCTTTGCGGTGCCTGCAATTACCTCTGTTTATCTTCAAATCAGCTGCTTTGTGCCTGGGAAAGATTATGGATCCCATGCCCAAGTAATATACCGGGACTTAAATACTCTCTAAGGTGACATTATGCCTTCCTCTCAGCACTAAGTCTATATTCAGGTTTAGGAATGTTAGTTTACATCTGTGGTGGTCAACTTATGAGGTATTAGGGGCCCAAATTGTGGCCCTTATCATCACAAAAGGGCTTCATTGTAATGTCCATTATATGTAGTGCTAGATAGGTCTGTCACAGACTGCAGACATACTAGAGGAATGATGATCAGAGACCGAGAACATCCTATAGGTTTGGATGGAGGCTGATGATATGCTGTAGAAGATAATGAGTGACTGGGAACATGTTATATGAAGTTCGTAAACATTACTATGCACACCTGCAGTACATAGTTTGTCATCAGAGACCGGATCTAATCTTTCTTTACTGTAGTTTTACTTTCATTTACAAGGTCCCCCCCCCCCCTCACTCTGTGACTGCACATTAAATGGAGAAAAGGCCACTGATGATCTCATCTCTGTATCCAGGGCCGATCCTACCCAGGGTGCGAAGGGTGCTTTGCACCCAGGCGCCTGCAGATGTGGGGGCTCCGAAGAGCCAGACTTCTCCCCTCCCTCCTTCTCTCCTTTTGAGTGTCCGTCCAGAACTCCAGTGTGAGCATAGGGCAGCCCGTCCAGCCTGGCAGTGCCGGGGGGGAGGGGCACTCCTATTCCTGACACGAGGGTTCTAGTCAGTGGCTGCTGAGTGCTGATGTGCGGGAATAAATTCCTCACACTGGGACCCCGCACTGTCTCTACCAACTCCAGTTGGAATGCCTCCTCCTCCCATCTCTATCTCGGGCTGCACGGAGAGAGAACTGAGGTGAGTCAGTGTACTGTGTGTAGGAATGGCATCCTCTGCACACCTTTAGATGTGCTCTGGGCTGCCCCTGCTAGGAGATGTTTTATGGTATGATAGATTACAATAGGATACACAGCCCCTGTACCTTCCTGAACTTCCTTAGTAGTTCATTTACAGATGTGATGTTTAATGAGATGTTCTAAGAGCCCTTTCACACTGACAGTGCGGGGGCATCAGCGGTAATGCGCTGCTACTTTTAGTGGCGCTTTACTGTCGATTTAGAGGTACATTTAACCCCCACTAAAGGGTTCAAAGGCGCAACTGCGGAGGCGCTTTGCAGGCACTGCCCATTGATTTCAATGAGCAAGGGCACTTTAGGAGCGGTGTATACACCGCTCCTAAAGTGCCTCAAAGAAGCTACTTGCAGGAATTTTTGGGACGTCGTGCCAGTGCTCTGCTCCAGTGTGAAAGAATTCAGGCTCTCACACTGGGATTGCAGATAAGGCTTTTTCCAGGTGCTATTTTTAACACTAAAGCACCTGAAAAATGCCTCCAGTGCGAAAGGGGTCTAATGGACGATCTCCTGTACTATGTCTGCAGTAAGGATGAGCTCAGGCATGTTCGCAAGCTGCACGTGCAGAGCCTGGCAGGAAGTCGGCACTGCACATCGCTAATCACAAGCAGTGAGACATTTCCCGATGTGCGGCTGCAGAGATCGGGAAATGTCTCACTGCTTGTGATTAGCGCAGCGCATTGCCGACTTCCTGGCGGGCTCTGCACGTGCAGCTTGCCAACATGCCGGAGCTCATCCTTAGTCTGCAGTCTCGGATCATCTCCTGTAGTATGTCTGCAGTCTCTGACCATCTCCCGTAGTATGTCTGCAGTCTCTGACCATCTCCCGTAGTATGTCTGCAGTCTCTGACCATCTCCCGTATTATGTCTGCAGTCTCTGACCATCTCCCGTAGTATGTCTGCAGTCTCTGACCATCTCCTGTATTATGTCTGCAGTCTCTGACCATCTCCTGTATTATGTCTGCAGTCTCTGACCATCTCCTGTATTATGTCTGCAGTCTCTGACCATCTCCTGTATTATGTCTGCAGTCTCTGACCATCTCCTGTATTATGTCTGCAGTCTCTGACCATCTCCTGTACTATGTCTGCAGTCTCTGATCATCTAGTGTACTATGTCTGCAGTCTCTGATCATCTAGTGTACTATGTCTGCAGTCTCTGATCATCTAGTGTACTATGTCTGCAGTCTCTGACCATCTAGTGTACTATGTCTGCAGTCTCTGACCATCTCCTGTACTATGTCTGCAGTCTCTGATCATCTCCTGTAGTATGTCTGTAGTATTTCTGGGGGCTCTTTCTAACAGACTCTCTAACAGAAGCGCTCTCTGTCTCCATCAGAGAGGCCCCCCTCCAGGTCCCAATTTGTACCTGTAAGGATCCCAGGGTAATGAAGACTTCGTGGTGGAGCATCTCTGTGGCTGAGTCCTTGCCATAGAAATATTTGTAAAGGGGAGGAGTTAATAAAATGACCATGCCCATGTGGGGGCGCCAGAAATATTTCTGCACCCAGGCGCCTGTGACCCTAGGATCGGCCCTGTCTGTATCCTATCCTCTTCTCCTATCGGCATGCTTCTTCCACTGCAACACACCTGATTAGCTTGAACTATGTTGTACAGATTGTACAGTAGAATGCAATAGGCTGAAATCAGATCAAATCCAGTTACTTACACAGCTTGGGTTTGAAAAAAATACATGTGATGATCTATTATTGATTACAGTTCTGTAATAAAGTGTGTCTTTTATATTTGCCTAAAGTCCAGCTACAAATGTGGTTGAGGCTAACACTATAATAATTAAAATTCTAATTGCAAGATGGATTTCTTGTCATTTTTGGGTATTGTGATTGATGAAGATCTCTATAAAATATCACCTGGCATCACCTGCACAATAATGTTTGCATACAACAAATGCACCATACAGTCTTTACTTTTTCATTAGGCTTACAATGAATTTCTCCATAAAAAGTCTAGAGACACGTTTGCATTGTAAACATGTTTAAATAGTGAATTTTAGGAAAATATTTAAAAATGTTATTGAATATCTTCAATAAAACCTACTAGGACAATTCATTAAGTTATAACAATATTAGTATTTCAATCATAACTCTTTTAACTCTTTATTAACTACTTTTTACAACTGAAACTGAAGTTTTCTGTTCATTCTGTTCAGATTTTATTGCGTGGATCAGCTATATTTGTAATGTGTATTACATTACTTTGTGGTATTTTGTATTTAACCACTTCAATACTGGGCACATTCACCCCCTTCCTGCCCAGGCCAATTTTCACCTTTCAGCGCTGTCATACGATGAATGATAATTGCGCGGCCATGCAACACTGTACCCATAGAAATTTTTTATATTTTTTTTTTTTACAACAGGTAAAGCTTTCTTTTGGTTGTATTTAACCACCATTGTTTTTTTTTTTTTTTGCTAAACATACGAAAAATAAGTGAAAGTTTTGAAAAAAAACAGTGGTGATTAAATAATAATAATAATAAGTGGAACCCATTGTTAGGACAAGACGAAGACAAATAGGACTGTTTTTTGGGGGTTTTTTTGCATTTAGCATAGTCACCCCTTGGTTACAGATCATTCCACTGACATGTATACTGAGAATAAGAATGTGGATGAGCCCTCTAGTGTGAACTATGAATAGCTCTCAGCAAGTGGAGCAGCAAAGAATTAAATGAATGGATAAAGACTAAAGTCATTCTTAAAGTGTTTGTTAACCCCCCCAAAAAAAGAAAATATAGAGATCCTGTTCCCTATAAAGCAGATTAAACAGCACAGTGCTGTGTAATCTGTCCCTCTCTAAACTGTAAAAAAACCTGGCTGATCCTGCCACTTCCTGTGTCCCGATCTCTGCGCTGACCTTTACATATTTGGGTTCACAAACACTTTAACACTAACAATGTCAGTTTTTCTTTGGGAAGCTTAACTTGTTATCCTGGAATTGAATAAAGACCTCCAGGGTGTTGACTTGTTGGCACCTCTTGATCACAGTATGAAAAATCACTTGATTAAAAGGTTTTATTCCATTCTTCACTCATATATATTTTTAGAGTACAGCTCACAATAAAATTACAACCTGATGCCCGAAAAAACCATCAGCAGGGACACAAACTGCATTTCAATGTTAAAAGAGGTTCTAGCTTTCTTCCACCACTCTAATAAACAGTGTCCTTGTTGCTAATGTGCCCCTGTTAGCTAGATTTCCCCTCACTTCCTGTTCTGGTGACAGCTAGGCTAAGTGTGGGGAGGTGCAGAGTGGTGTGGCGGCTGTAAACACTCAGAGTCCAGTTGCAAGAAACAGTATTAACTTGTATTAAGTTCGCAGTTCACAACAAGCCTGGCAGGAAGGGACCGGACCGGGCACACTCACAGGAAATAACAGCGATGTGCAGCAGAGCAGGTCTCAGATGACCCAACAGAGTCTGTCTTGAGGGATGGAATGCAGCCTGGCCAGTCCGTACCCAAGTGGGGAGCATTCCAGGAAGGATGGCATGTCACTATCCTTTCCATAATGCTGTTCACTGTCCTTGACAGACTCTGCCTGACCCAAGATGGCCGCTAAAGTCACATGGGATGACAGCAGCCAACAGGGTAGCTTCGCCAGTGACCCAGGAAACCATAGAGAAACCATGTTCCTCTTGACTTCCTCTCCCTCTGCAATGCCGCTTCAATTGAGGGTTACATGCAGTGGAGAAAGTAAGCTTCACCTGCTTACATAAAGACACCAAAAAGCAAGAATTTTACCCATTACCTACTAAATCCAAATCTAAAAACAGGCTTGATTATAGATGCATGGCTAAAACTGTTCTGGCCTTACTTCTCTTGTAGGTTCCAGGAGTACATTTTCTTTTGTTCCCCTGTGAACCAGAGTCAGCTGATAATGGCTATTGCTTGCTATTAGCTGATGAAGCAGAGCTGTGCCAGACTTGGGGAGGTTCTCAACAATATTGTTGGGATCCACCATGATGGCTTATTGGCAGCTGGCTCTTCAAAGAATGGCTGAGAGTCGTAGCCAGTAATGCATGCCCCCTCACCAGTGAGGGCTGAAGGAGCAGAGTGAAGAGTGGTGACTGACAGTCACTGCTCTCCACTTGGAGCAGACTGAGAACTGAGCAATCAGTGAGAACTTGTGAAGTGATCGCTCAGTTCTCTGTGTTAGAGTCGGCATTGTGTGGGTGTTTGTTTTTTTTATGCATCACATACTTCTTCTTTAAGCAAATATAAACCTTACGTGAAGAAAGTCAGCTGCAACATTCATAAATTATAATAATGCTGCATATACTGTATCTGATTACTAACTTATATAATATTGCATTATATAGGAATGATTTGTAAACAAAATAATATTTTTGAAAGGTAACACCAATTATTGGAATTACTCCCGATGCAGACTTAGAAGAGGGCTTTCCCTTACCTGTACAGTTGGAGCCAGTATATCCTGGGAGGCACTCACAGTAATAAGACCCATTTGTGTTTATACAAAGAGAATTGCTTGAACAATTGTAGAGAGAAGGTGTAGCACATTCATTGATATCTGGAAAAGTAATAAATGCAAAAAAAAAACTAATTGTAATTTAAGTCAGAACTATAAGTCAAGACAAAAGAAGAAACGTGTTAAAGATGTGTGTACAAATGTTTTCCCCCTAAATCAAATCAAATAGATGTAAGCAGTGGACAAATGTTTGTAAATCCTCAATTTTAGTAAATCAATCACTGTCACAAAGTTCAGCTCATTCTCAAAGTTATTCAAACTTAATTCCCAAAGTCTTCGAAAATATAAAGAAACCCACTGCATTTTCTGCATGTGTACATGACCCCGATGCTTCCATGATTACATTATTTATCAAAGTAATATAGTTAGCATACCTGTGCAGTAGATATGTGGATCTCCATTGTAGCCACTGGCACATTGACAGTTAAAGCTTCCAGGTGTGTTGGTGCAAACAGCATTCTCAGCACAAATTGATTTGTTCATGCATTCATCAATGTCTGGAACAAGAGCAGATAAGGGTTTAATGGTGATACCTTAATAAGTTGGCACACATAATAGGCTATTATATAAAATGAAGACATAAGAATTTTTAGATGAAACTACTCTAAACAGCCAATGAGCAGAAATGTTGGCATCTTGATTTCTCTCCAAGAGTCCTTAGATAGAAGTGATATATTCGCAATAACCTGCACGGTAGAATGCAGTGTTTTGCCATGCAAGCAGCTGTCAGGGAGAGGTGCAAAGTGCATTTCAGTACATCGCACTGCTTCATTTTTTGTTAAAGTGATAGTAAACCTATCCATTTAACAGTTTCAAAAAACAGTTACATTCCTGGAACTTGCCAGAAATGTACCACTCCCATTGGTTGTGCTCTCAACCAAACTGTCAAACTATCTAATGGCTGGTGTCATCACTGATCACATGTGCAACATCATGGCAGTTGAAGATTAGACAGAGGCCAAGATGGCAGCTCCCTTGGCTGAAAAAGATAGGAGGGTTTACTTCCACTTTAACTTTTTTTGAAGTTTTAAAAGTGGCAATTCATTCATGTTTTGGCACAACAGTTTGCATGTTACTGCAGCTCACCACACTACACATCACACCAGTGGTGATGTGAACGGGGACACATGGAAAGCAATTGTTTTCTATGTGTCTTAGCAGTGACCAGCATTTATCCAGTTCAAAAAAATTGTAGTCACTGCACATGTGTGAATGAGCCCTTAAGGAAAGCTATAGTTAGGAAGCATAGAAGCTGCCATTGCAGCCATCTTTCCCCGATAATTACACCATTAGCATTTTCAGGGGGAGGACATCTATGGCAGTTAACATATTTCTCTCATGCTGCACTAAGTACTGACCTACATATATCATTTGGTAACATGGCATGACATGTGGTAAATTCGCTTTATGGGCCTGGTTATACCATCTACTAGACCAAAATTGGCATTACCTGATTCATGTCCATAGCCAGGGCCATAGTAAATGTATTCAAAATGCTTCATGCCACTTCTGGGTACTTATGAGAAAAACATTGCCAAGTCGGTAATATTCAGAACACTTACCATCACAACGGTATGTATCAGCTGGATCAATTCTGTAACCTGTATTACAGGAGCAGTTGTACCCGTCCCATGTATCAATACATATTTGCTCACATTTGGATATATTAGCAAAACATTCATCAACACCTGCAGGAGACATGAGATAGGTAAATTATATAGTAATGCATGCTAACACTTGACCTATACATATTAATGGTAACCTGCTATCTTATTCTCACCATAGCATTTTATCCCATCGCCAGATAGTCCATCAGGACAAGGTGAACACGTGTAGCTATCATTAGGAGCGGGATTGTCTATACAGGATGATGTATTAAAACAGCTGTTCTCTAGACAAGCATTTAAATCTTCAGTACAAAACTCTCCTGTCCATCCAGAGGAACAATTGCAGCCCGTTGTCTGAATAGAAAACATTCATTACAAATATTGTTATACTACAGTTATTAATAATAGGGAGTTATATAAGTTTGTGAAATTGTTGAATAGTTAATAATAAAGGTGATATAACAAGTATCATATAGTGGTAGTAATCCACTTTGTAAAAAGAATTCTGTTAGTTCAATGTACAAATGAGCTGTATTCAAGAACCTAAGATGTTATTCAGTAAAAGAAAAGTGTCAAGTCCTAGTAAGTTGTATGAAAACAGACAATACCATGAACTTGGAGTTGTTCTTCTGACCCCTCAGCACGGTGTTCTCATAGTCACAGGTGGCGTTGTTACTACAGTTGCACAATATTAATGTGAGGTCTTGCTCTGCGATGGCTTGGGAGTTGTTGGCTATTACAGTTGCAAACACGGGTGTGGAAGATGAAGGCAACCATGTGAGAGTGCCATTTACTGTAAACAACAAGGATTTGAAACAGTATAGTTTTATTATTACTTTAATTATGAAACCAGAAATCCCTTTGGGCTCAAATATGAAGGTAATATTTAGCTGCAAAAGCTGTGCACTAGAGATGAGCACGATGTTCGAGTTGAACGTAAGTTTGACTCGAACATCAGGGGTTCGCCTGTTCACCGAACAGTGAACAATATGTGGTGTTCGCGGCAAATTCGAAAGCTGCCGGAACACCGATAAAGTCTATGGGACACTAACATGAAAAATCAAAAGTGCTAATTTTAAAGGCTTATATGCAAGTTATTGTCATAAAAAGTGTTTGGGGACCTGGGTCCTGCCCCAGGGGACATGCATCAATGCAGACATTTTTTTTTTTTAAATGGCCGTTTTTACGGGAGCAGTGATTTTTTTTAATGCTTAAAGTGAAACAATAAAAATGAAATATTCCTTTAAATATTATGGACTGGGGGGGGGATCCCATGCTCTTTTTTTCAATGAGTTTTATCTAAATGGCCGAGACCCGACAATTCATTACAGCCACAATCAGTTTTAAATGACAATTTTTCCTTTAGAAATGTCATTTTGCTGTGGTACTGTTCTAAACACGGGAAAAATGCGCCACTTTTTAGGCATACTATAGACACCCCCCAGCACGATATTTAAAGGAATATTTCATTTTTATTGATTCACTTTAAGTATTAAAAAAATCATTGCATTGATACATGTCCCCTGGGGCAGGACCCATGTCCCCAAACACTTTTTATGACAATAACTTGCATATAAGCCTTTAAAATTAGCACTTTTGATTATTCATGTTCGTGTCCCATAGACTTTAACGGTGTTCATGTGTTCTGCCAAATTTTTTGCCTGTTCGCATGTTCTGCTGCGAACCGAATAAGAGGGTGTTTGGCTCATCCCTACTGTGCACATATGTCCTCAGTTCTGATTGACTGTCCTATATCATACACAACAAAGTAACTACATATTGCCACAGCTGTGTTAAATCAGATGCAGTGTATCATGGCTTAATGCAAACATGTAGCTAATTTCACAGGGCAGTGCAATAGTTCAATTAATATCATAGGCTCTGTAAAGTAATGTACAAAAAATATTCAGTATAGTGGGTTTGCAGCTGAAGACTATAATTCGCCAACTTCCATGTACTGATGGAGAAAGTCCCCAACTCAATCAGAGAATCATAGGAAGTGACAGTTAAAATAGAACTATGGCCTCCCATTGAAAAAATATATGCTGCAGCCGTGCATATGTACTTATAGTTGACTCCTAGTCCCTCTGCAAAGCGGTGTTCATTTTGACATCAGGTCTCGATTCAGTTTTATTAATAGTCTTTTGACTAACATGCCATTTTAGTTTTAGCTGTATTTTAGTCATCTGAATTGTTTTAGTTTTAGTCGTATTTTAGTCAACTAAAATCTTCAGTATGTTTTGGTCGACTAAAATCTAATGGGTTTAATTAAATTGTAATGCATTATTTAAGAATTTCTCATTACTTACTCCAGGAGTAAGAATCTAATAATGTGTTATTATTTATGGTATTAAGGTTTGAACATGTACTACAGACACAGATTTAGCCATTTGTGATATATAATGTCTTTATAAATAAAACCAAGTCTCCTAAACAAACAAAAAATATGGCTTTTTGACAAACAGAAATGCAACTTTAAAAAAACAAAACAAAACAAAACTGTAAACTCTATTGGCTGTAATGCCTTTGTACATATTATATAAATATATTACCAATGTTAAATATTAAGAAGAAGAAGAAAGAAGAACAGCATTTTTCTTATATTTTATTTTCTTGTAACAGCTTAGCACTTAGTAGATGCCCCCTACTTATTCTTATGTAGTAGTGCAATACATGTTTATGTGCTATTATTATAGGCTGAAGATAGAATTGTGTTGCCGATTAAGAGAAGGCCAGCAGAGGGCACCAAAGAGATAGTGTGATTGAGTGTAATGTGTGGAACTGCATAGGAAAGGGAACAGATTGACGGAGCCTGAGTCTCTCAGCCAATACAGCTTGTCAAAAGAATCAGGGGGCTGGGGCTTTAACAGAGGTGGAGCTCCAAGGAAAGCGGACGTGCAGGTGGGTAAATGTCCCTCCCTCACATTTACGTTTAGTTTTTGTTTGTTGCCGAAAATTTAATTCATAGTTTTCGAATCAAAATTTATTTTCGTTTAGTTTTCATTACTGAAAACATGCAGTTGATAAAAACGATGCTGAAACTATTTTCATTGACAAAATTAACACTGCTGCAAAGTACCTGCTGAGTCTACCAATTAATTCCACCAGAGCTGCTTTTTGTGATGGAATAGGTGTCCTTTTATGAAGCAGTGAAATCTATTCACTGCTTCATTCTCCGCCATTCACAGTGGAGATCTTTCTCTTCTGTGTGCCTGTTTATGATGCAGAGTAGATCGCTTCACCTTTGGAGGAGTGAAGTGATCTACAAACGCTTCAAACATGCTTCTAACGCCCCCTGATACTGGAATCTCGTGAGACTTTACGAGATTACAGTACCAGAAATGTACTGAAACACCGAGATGTCAGTTTATTAAGTGGTGATAAATTATCACCGCTCAATACACTGACAGACGGCTGGTTAATGTTAATAAAATATCGAGTCCCCCTACTTTATATATATATATGTATGCACACACACATTATATATACATGCATATATACACACATTATATATATATATACATATACACATTATAAATATGTATATACATGTATACACATAAATATGACAGGGGGACATGCTTACAGTGTTGGGGGGTCTGAACGAGGCATAAGGAAATTAAAAATCTTCCTCCTTCCCCTTCAGATGCTCCGAGATTCCCTCTTCACTCCCCGATTCTCCACCTCTGAGCTGGTGAATCTGGGAGTGTGAATTCTGATACAGATCGCCAGTGAAGCGCTGAGATCGCAGCTTCATAAACTGGCCGCTACTGTGTCATTCATGAGGATTCTCCATGTGTGGAACAAGTGAACAAGTGTGAACAAGTTCAAACACTTCTCCCCCCGATTATCTCTGTTTCATAAACTTTTTATGGACTGTGATCAGTGACACTGCTTCATAAACGGACACCATAGTGTGACAACAATGCTTCACTGCTCCTGAATTCAGTTGCCACTCTCATGAAGGGTGTATCTGCTTGCACTACAGTGGGAGGGGGAAAATGTTGCAGTGGGTGTGGCTATCAACAATGCCACTGCTGATTCACAAATCTGAAGTCTAGCCACACCTAGTCCTGCCCACTGCTTTCTGGGTTGGTAGAACTGTCTCTGTTCCTGAAACCCTCCCACTGGGATCAGCAATGTCTGGGAGAAGAAGCATGGGAGACATAAATGAAGGAGGATTTGGCTCAGTCAGGGAGGGTAAAGGAAGGTTTTAGTTTACGTTATGAGGCTTTTGCATTGCACAGTAACTAGATTTGATATAAGTGTAGAATGTCATACAGGAATATTTAGCTTTAGCTGAACTGTAAAGTAAAGTAAAGTCATGTGAAATGAAACCATCAACCAACCGATCATGTGCAGGGGAAATGTATAAATAAGCATTCTTTTTATCCAATTTTGTTTTTTATTGTAGCATATTTTACAGCAAATAACAGCTCCTATAAATACAGTGTTGTACTATTTTGAAATCTTTCTATATTTGCTGCCACACTCACATTAACCATTGTAACAGACGTCATTAGGCCATTATGATAATAACCCCTATGGATTTAGTGTACACACATCCAGTATAAAATGTCTAGTAATGTCAAAAGGCTGTAAGAGAATTATTAATGAGTATAAGGATGTCATACCTGAAATGATGAGGTCACTGGATTCTGTTTCCAGACTGAACACAGAGTCTGCAGCCGAGAAGGTAATCAGGACTTGTTCACCCAAGGAGCTCATGATAGTTGCAGGGCCAGAGATATTTGGAGGAAAAATGGCTATATAAATAAAAAAAATAAAAATACACAACTGAAGTACAAGATATTGTTAGCATTATAATCAATCATAGTTAAAGAATTCATGCAAGTACCATGTCTTTCACTAATTCCACCCCTTTCTTTTTTTTTTTTAAATAGAACTATGGCTTCCTATAAAAAAAAAAGTTCTTCAGCAAATAATTATAAGTACATCTGCCCTTGATTCTTTGTACAAAGTCCTCACATAGGGACACATATTTGCTTATACTACAAGGGGATGAAAAAAATGTCGCTGGGCCTGTGGCTATCAGCATTATCACTGCTGATTCAGAAACCTGTAGCTTGTCAATAGACACCTGGCCACAACTAGTCCTGTCCACTGCTTTCTGGATTGATAGTCCTTCCTCTGTTTTGGCTCGACCACGCTTTCCTCCTTCCTTAGTGGATTTGACTGACAGCAGAAGGAGCCTACGGTTCCCATTGCTCTCAGAGTCTCCTGTGAGAATAGGAAGAGGGAGTAGTGTTGCTGCAGAGAGGACATCGCTGGATGGGTGGAGAAGTCAGGTAAGTGTTAAGGTGGTGGAAACTTACTGAGGTTTTTTTTACCTTAACCGGTTCCCGACCGGCTCCTGTAGATATATGTCGACAGAATGGCACGGCTGCGCAAAGTGCTGCACAAAGCACTGATTGCTGTATAAATGACAATGGTCCCAAAAATGTGTCAAAAATGTCCGACATGTCCGCCATAACGTCACAGTCACAATAAAAATCGCTGATCGCCGCCATTACTAGTAAAAAAAAAATATTAATAAAAATGCCATAAAACTATCCCCTATTTTGTAAACGCTATAACTTTTGCGCAAACAAATCAATAAACGCTTATTGCAATTTTTTTTTTACTAAAAATATGTAGAAGAATATGGATCGGCCTAAACTGAGGAAAAAAAATGTTTTTTATATATTTTTTGGGGATAATTATTATAGCAAAATGTAAAAAATAATGCGTTTTTTTCAAAATTGTCACTCTTATTTTGTTTATGGCGCAAAAAATAAAAATCGCAGAGATGATCAAATACCACCAAACGAAAGCTCTATTTGTGGGGAAAAAAGGACCACAATTTTGTTTCGGAGGCACGTCGCTCGACCGTGCAATTGTCAGTTAAAGCTACGCAGTGCCGAATTGCAAAAAGTGCTCTGGTCAGGAAGGGGGTAAATCCTTCCGGGGCTGAAGTGGTTAATGCAGGAAATGCACTAATATAAAACACAATTAAACTTTTGCCCACTTTATTATGGCTTGGGCATCGTTGATCCAGTACTTTTTGAGACTGTCATAGACTGTCACACAAGGTCCTACATTTGCAATTTAAATTTGAAATAGTGCTTTACTCATTTAGGTCTGCCATATGGGTCTATCGCTGTTGCTGTTTCTGTATGCAGAGACCAGTAATCCAGCACAGCAGTTGTGTCTAGGCCAGCCAGTCCCTGGCAGTCCCGTTGTGCTGATGTCATTGCTGATGTCATTGCCTGCACACTCACTTCTGGATCCTGAGATGGCTCCAGCACTGAACAGACATTAGGAAGTGTCTACATCATAGAGATGGAGATGTGGACAACTGAAGAAGGATTTAATTTCCTCTGCACAGAAGAAGAGAGAAGTTTTGGGACCTAAATGTCATGTGAACATTATTATAGGTGAGTAAAAGGAGTATTGTTTTTTATTTTCATTTTTCAGTGATTAGTAAGTGAGAGGAGGAGGAGGCCATAGATCAGCTTTAAGATATTTCCAATTTTAGTATCCTTGGTGGAAGGTCAATTATTGAACATCTTGAAGTTAATCTGCCTGCACAATGTAAATCTAAAACATATATAGCCCGGTGTTGCAGTGGGACTGCAGACTTGGCTTGGTCTTAGTTATGATATTTATTGTCATTACTACAATCAGAAGCGTAGCTTAACCTCCCTGGTTGTATGCTGAATGTGGTACATTGTTTTGCATGGAAATTTGGCGTTTTATATTGTAGGACTGTAATTCTTAGGAATAACTCACTTAAATCTGTCCAATCAAGAGTCTAGTAGACATCCCGGGTATGATAAAGTTTGAAGCACAAAATAATAAATTATAATATAATAAATAACTATAAATAATTATTAAAAATAATAATAATAATAAAATGTATTCAATAATGTAATCAACTCAAAAACACTTAAATGTGCTCAGTTGCAGAATTGTCATTGTTGTCACTTTCAGTGTTTGATGAGAATTTCCCCACGAATCACTATCGCTAAATTCTGCAAATGTTCTAATTTACTATCTCTGTTTTCTAGCTGGTCTAAAACCTTTGATGTAGATGGATACTTTTTGGTTGCCATGGATATTCTCCAGTTTCCAGGCAAAAAGAACAGTATATATAATATAAAACTGCATGCAGGGCACTGGACAAAGCACTAGGGACAAAAGGGAGGTGAAATAATTTGATACACTAATGTAATCTATAAGATTACAGTGTTCAGTATGTGTTCTGTTTTTTGCACTTTTTGAATTTCCCGCCGGATCCGTCCCCGTGCGTTGCGCCACTTGCAGGGAACGAAACCCGGCATATAGAGCATCGGGCTGAAGACATAGCCACCGCACACAGCGGGAAGACATCGCAGGATGTGGGGGGCAAAGTAAGTAGCTTTCCCTGGATACTGCGATGCAGCCCGGAGTTAGGCTTGGGGTTACCGCTCTAGGTATGGAGAATTCACCCTGAGCCACACTCGTGAATACCGCTAAGTAGGGGTGCAACGGATTGTCATCGATCCATGATCCGATCCCCGGAGGTTGATCCGTACGGGACACCCGCGATCCGCGGAGAGCTCTGTGGCCTCGGCCTTAGGAAAGGCCGCGGCTTTGGCCTAGCTCCGGAGCGGCGGCCATCTTGGTACACCCGGCGGCCGTTTAGCACGTGATCTCTCCCCTCTGTGTACTGATCTGTACAGTGGAGGGGAGAGATCGGATGGCAGCAGTGCCAATACTCTGCAATGCCCTGCTAATGCTCTGCAATGCCCTGCCGATACTCTGCAATGCCCTGAGAATACTCTGCAATGCCCTGCCAATACTCTGCAATGCCCTGCCAATACTCTGCAATACCCTGCCAATACTCTGCAATGCCCTGAGAATACTCTGCAATGCCCTGCCAATACTCTGCAATGCCCTGCCAATACTCTGTATTGCCCTGCCAATCCTCTGCAATGCCCTGCTGCAATACCCTGCCAACACTCTGCAATACCCTGCTGCAATGCCCTGCCAATACTCTGCAATGCCCTGCCAATACTCTGTGATGCCCTGCCAATACTTTGCAATGCCCTGACAATACTCTGCAATGCCCTGAAATACTCTGCAATGCCCTGACAATACTCTTCCATACCCTGCCAGTACTCTACCATACCCTGCCAATACTCTGCCATACCCTGCCAATACCCTGCCAATAGTCTGCCATACCCTGCCAATACTCTGCCAATACTCTGCCAACATACCCGCCAATACTCTGCCAATATACCTGCCAATACCCTGCAATACTCTGCCAATACTCTGCCAATACTCTGCCAATAGGGAGATTGTGGATATTACAGTGGGGCAGATTTTTTTTTTGTTGATCCGAAAATGATCCGAACCGTGATTCCTGGTCCGAGAAACGATCCGAACCGTGAGTTTTTTGATCCGTTGCACCCCTACCGCTAAGAAGGTTAAAGCTTGTGGGTCATGATGCAAAAGTGAACCTGGGACCCCCCACTACCACCTGGCGAGTCTACTACATGCCCAGTTACTCGCAAAGTGTGCCAAGATACTCTGGGTGGCTAAAGAGTAATTTCAGATATTTATTTACATTTTGAGAGGGTAATTCAAAAGATTTTGGAGAAACTGTCCATATTTTCACATACCTCTCCAATTCTTTTGAATACCTGTAAACAGGTTTACAGAGGCAAGGAGAGACTGTTCCTCTAAGAATAGTGTGACGGATCCTATCCCACACTCCACTGAGTGCCTCCGTCAATAACACCGCTTACTCCAGTATGACCATCAGACAGATATAATATTATAGCTGCAGTAAATACAAGTCTAGTCGATAATAGCTTGTAGAATCTTGACTCCTTTATTGGACAGAACACAGCCTTTTTATACACATTTAACACAAGGGGTTAGATAACGAGGTAGGGCTGACTCATAGACACTCCCCCCTCCCCTCTAGCAAAAACTTAAAAGACAATAATATAATTAACATGTTAATTAACACAACACTTAAGGCAGACCTGGTGACCAGACAGTTCGTCTCTGCAGGTTAATGTGATCAGCTCTTTCAAGAATCACGTATTGGGCAAGTTAAAAAAAAATAAAAGATTAATATAGAAATACCAAATAACAGGGTGAATGTGGACAGAAAAAGGTCCTTGCAGCCAGTGTCCGCGACAGTGCCCCCCCCCTGTCCCATAGTCCGGCAGACCCAACTAGATCCACCACGGGTCAGCTTGGGGCTGTCCGGGAGAGTTTTATAGTTCTGTTTGCCGGGAAAGTCCATCAGCGTTCCCATTCTGCTTTCCTGGCCGATACTGTATGGTAAAATTGTAGGGCTGCAGTGCCAAGCTCCATCGTAACAAACGTCCATTATCCCCGGAGACCCGATTAAGCCAGATTAATGGATTGTGGTCGGTGAGCACCGTAAAAGATCGTCCGTAGAGATAAGGTTGGAATTTCTTGAGAGCCCACACCAGCGCCAAACACTCCTTCTCCACGGCTGCATAACCGACTTCCCTGGGTAGCAGCTTCCGACTGATGTAGGCCACTGGGTGCTCACCGCCATCAGGTCCTACTTGGCTCAGTACTGCCCCCAGACCGAATGTAGAGGCATCTGTGTGGACACAAAAACGTTTGGTTGGGTCAGGGGCAGCTAGAACAGGAGCTGAAGTTAGTGCATTCTTTAATTGTTGGAAGGCAGATTCACACTCAGGGGACCACAGTACCTGTCGGGGAAGGTGCTTCTTAGTCAGGTCTGTCAGGGGCTTAGCGATGGAACTATATTGCGGGACAAATTTCCTATAGTACCCTGCTGTGCTGAGGAACGCCAGGACCTGGGTTTTAGTACGGGGGGTTGGCCACTTGGCAACGGCCTCAATCTTAGGTCGTTGTTGTCCACTGCCTACTCGATGTCCAAGGTACTGTACCTCGGACATCCCTATGCTGCATTTCTCTGGCTTAAGGGTTAGTCCTGCAGCCTTGATGCGGTCTAGCACGACACCCAGATGAACCAGATGGTCCTCCCAGGTATCACTGTAGATCGCAATGTCGTCCAGATATGCACAAGCATAGTCCTGGAGGCCATCGAGGAGTTGGTCTACCATCCTCTGGAAAGTCGCCGGTGCATTCTTCATCCCAAATGGCATTACTTTAGACTGGTATAAGCCAAATGGGGTAATGAACGCCGATTTCGGAATAGATTCCGCATCCAGAGGAATTTGCCAGTATCCTTTGCATAGGTCAAGGGTTGTCAGGAATTTTCCCCGAGCAATGCGATCTAACAGATCATCGACCCGGGGCATAGGGTAAGCATCAGTGGTGGTGCACTCATTTAATCTGCGGTAGTCTACACAGAAGCGAGTTGTGCCATCCCGCTTCGGTACAAGGACCACCGGGGAAGCCCAGGGGCTGCTGGATGGCTCAATGACTCCCAATTCAAGCATCTCCTTAATCTCATGACGCATCCCCTCTCTCACTGCGTCAGGTATCCGGTAAGCTGCCTGTCTTAGTGGCAGTTGTCCCGGGGTCTCCACACGGTGCACTGCCATAGTAGTGTACCCAGGGACTGTGGAGAACATTTCCCTTCTCTGACTAAGGACCTGTCTAGCTTGTTCTCTCTGCGTCGGCCCTAGCTGGTCGTCAAGCTTTATCATCTCTATCCCTGCAGTAATTCTATTTAGCTCCGGGAGCACCAGCAGGGGAAGATTCTCAGAATCTTCCACAGCTGGAGCACATATAGCGGCTACCTCTCCTGATCTTTCCCAGTATGCTTTCAACATGTTCACATGAAAGGTCCGACGGACTCTTTCATCCGAATATTTAGCGACTAGGTAGGTTGTGTCACAGAGCTTTGCCACAACCCGGTAAGGTCCCTGCCAAGTGGCCTGTAACTTGTCCTGCTTGGTTGGTCTGAGGGCAAGAACCTTCTGCCCAACCTCCAGAGTGCGGTTCCGAGCAGTACGATCGTACCATCGTTTCTGCCGCCTTTGGGCAGCCCGAAGGTTCTCCTGGACAGTGTCCGTGAGCTCCTTCAGTCTGTCCCTAAACTCAAGAACGTATGCTACGATAGAGGACCCTTGGGGATCAATTCCCCCTTCCCAGTGGGCTCTGACTAGATCTAGGGGCCCCCTCACCCGCCTCCCATACAGTAACTCAAATGGGGAGAACCCGGTAGATTCCTGCGGCACCTCCCGATAAGCGAAGAGAAGGTGTGGCAGATATCTCTCCCAATCCCTGTGAGAGGTTGCAAATGTCCTAAGCAGCTGTTTCAGTGTTCCATTGAACCTCTCACACAGTCCGTTGGTCTGGGGGTGATAGGGAGAGCTCTGTAGGGGCTTTATCCCACACAGCCTCCATAACTGCTGAGTGAGCTCAGCAGTGAACTGGGTCCCCTGGTCAGAGATGATTTCCAGAGGGAAACCCACCCTGGCAAAGATCCGGAGCAAAGCATCAGCCACAGTTTCTGCATGGATATTTGCCAGGGGAATGGCCTCCGGGTACCGGGTGGCATAATCCACCACAGTAAGGATATATCTCTTCCCAGAAGGACTAGGTCTGGGCAATGGTCCAACCAGGTCTACGGCAACACGGCTAAAGGGTTCATCAATGATCGGTAAAGGGTGTAGGGGAGCTTTCAGCGGGCCCCCATGCTTACCCACCCGCTGGCATGTGTCACAGGTCCGGCAATACTGTTGGACATCCCCTGTAATCCCCGGCCAAAAAAACGACTGAGTCAGGCGGTGGAGGGTCCGGGACATCCCCAGGTGTCCGGCTAAGGGTATGTCATGCCCAATGCGCAGCAGGTCATGACGATATTTCTGCGGCACAACCAGCTGCCGCTTGGGTGGATGGGAGGCTGTCTTTCCCTCGATAGAGTAATCCCTGGACCCACTCTATTCGCTCCCTCTCCAACCCCCCAGGGTCCAATCCTGCTCTTTCCCTATAGCTAGCTAAGGAAGGGTCGCTAAGAGTTGCCTGAGCAAATTCTTGGGGAGAAGCCCAAGTCGGGATAGGGTTAGTTGGGGTAGTACAGTCTAGGTCAGGGGTGACAGGTCTTACATGGGTCCCGTCCTCGAGGGAGCGCACCTCCATCCGGGCTTGCTGGCGGGTGGTAACAGGATAGGCTTCCGGGGATACATCCAGGGAGAAGGCTGAATTTAAACGTCCCAAATCGTTGCCCAACAAAACCTCTGCAGGTAAGTTCTGCATTATTCCCACTTCCACTTCTTTGGCCCCCGAACCCCAATCAAGGTGAACCCTGGCAGTGGGGACCCGCATAACATTTCCCCCGGCCACCCGCACAGCCACAGACCGTCCCGTCTGCTCTGCCGGGTTTATCATTCGGGACTGTATCAGGGTAATAGTAGCTCCCGTGTCCCGCAGTCCCTGGGCAGCCCGACCATTAATCCACACGGCTTGTCGATGGTGCAAACGATTATCTGTAGTGGCAGCTTGCACAGGGTCTGCCTCATGTAGAATTCCAATATTCTCCTCACTTGGGTAAGTCACATCATCTCTCTCCAGACAGTGTGCAGCAGCCCGGGCAGGTCCAAGGGGCCTGTTGTTCCGCGCGTCCTGGGAAACATTCTGCGGACAATACCTCCTAACATGCCCTGATTGGTTGCATCTGTAGCAGAGGTTCCCTTTTCCTCGTGAAGATGGTAGCTGAGTGGGGCCGGGGATTGACGGCTGGTGTGGAGGGGCAACGCTCCGTGGAATGTTGGGGACAGGCCGAGCTGGGGTCTTAGGCTCTGGTTGTACAGTCCGCCTTGAATCCACGTATTGGTCAGCTAGGGTGGCAGCTTCATCTACTGTGACTGGCCGCCGATCCTTTACCCAGTCTCTAACTTCATGTGGGGTATGATCATAGAATTGTTCCAGGAGGATTAGCTGGAGCGCATCTGCCATGGTAACAGCTTGGCGCCCGGTCATCCAACTCTCCGCTGCTCGGGTCATTTGATGAGCCCATTCTGTGTAAGGCTCTCTCTCCTTTCGGCGGAGGTTGCGAAACCTCAAACGGTGTGCCTCTGGAGTAATGCCGAAGCGAGCCAATAGTCTTTCTTTTACCCGGTCATAGTCCTGGCTGATCTCATCAGGGACATTATTGTACGCCTCTGCAGCCCTTCCTGTGAGACGGCTGACCAGGAGCGTGACCCAATCTGCTTTATTGACACCTTGGAGACCGCATTGACGCTCAAACATTTGCAGGTAAACATCCATCTCATCTTCACCATCTTGAAACATGCGGAAGGCGGCATAGGGTAGCTTTTTGCGGGCCGCTGGAGCTTCCCGGTTGAACATAACTGACGCTCCTTGGTCCCGCTGGAGTTCAGCCATTCGCAGCTGGGACACCTCTGTTAACACTTGACTGATAACCTCCTGCGGGGGGTGAGTACCATACAAGGCCAGTCGCCACTGGACGTCACGCTGGAACTTTGCCGCCTCTGAGGTATCTGCTGGTGGGTTACTGGCCTGGTCAATCTCCATTAGTTCGGTGATGAGAGTCACTTTGGATTTGTTGCTGGAGACTTTTCCACGGGCTTCCAAGAGATCCTTCAAGGTGCTGCGCTTGAGTCTGGCGTAGTGATGTTCCATCTGCTGTTAGGAGCAGGGGGTCCCGGTGGTGATTTGGGTGTGCCTAGGCAAGAGGAGCATCCCAGAGCTTGCCACCAATTGTGACGGATCCTATCCCACACTCCACTGAGTGCCTCCGTCAATAACACCGCTTACTCCATTATGACCATCAGACAGATATAATATTATAGCTGCAGTAAATACAAGTCTAGTCGATAATAGCTTGTAGAATCTTGACTCCTTTATTGGACAGAACACAGCCTTTTTATACACATTTAACACAAGGGGTTAGATAACGAGGTAGGGCTGACTCATAGACACTCCCCCCTCCCCTCTAGCAAAAACTTAAAAGACAATAATATAATTAACATGTTAATTAACACAACACTTAAGGCAGACCTGGTGACCAGACAGTTCGTCTCTGCAGGTTAATGTGATCAGCTCTTTCAAGAATCATGTATTGGGCAAGTTAAAAAAAAATAAAAGATTAATATAGAAATACCAAATAACAGGGTGAATGTGGACAGAAAAAGGCCCTTGCAGCCAGTGTCCGCGACAGATAGACCCTACCAGCACACCTCCTTAGTATAGATCCCCCTCCACTAAGTATAGAACTCCCCAGTACAGACTCCCCTTTCTCAGTACAAACACCTGACCCCCCCAGTACAGACCCCTGCCAGTCCATCCCCTCAGTGTAGACCCCCCAGTGCAGACCATCTTCAACTCGCTATAGAACTTCTCTCAGTATTGACCCCCTTGATACAGACCCCTTCTCTGTGTAGACCCTCCTCAGTACAGCCCCTCCTCCCCTTAGTACAGACTGCCCTTGCTTGGTAAATACCCCCCCCCCACCTTAGTACAGACTCAACTCCCTTCCTGCTCCCATTCCCTAACATAGAACTTTACAGATCTCCAGAATGGGTCTCCCTTGGCTCTGTGGGCTCTGTGAGGCAGCCAGAGGCAGTGATGCAGTGAACATACAACAGGTACTTACAGTGCTGTGACACACATACACACACACATACAAAAACATGTTGTGTAGTCACTAAATAATGATAGGTCACCCAACATTTTTTTTCATATTTTCAGGAAGCCCCGTAGCACCTCCCAAGACCCAGCACCCTGCGCAGATCGTGCCCCTAGCAACCCAATAGGCCAGCTAAATTGTAATATCACTTGACCAGAAGAGCTGCAGCATACTACTTCATAGTGGCTGTGGGCCGAACTTAGAAATTTAGTTGAATGAGGAGCCCGAGCCAATGAGAGTGTAGGGTTTGGAAGGCAAAGTGGAAGCCGGCTACAGTACGCAAGCCGGATCCAAGCAAGGCTCCAGGAATTTGCTGAATTGGAGGGGGGGAGGGATATGCTGATATTACAGGGAGGCTGCACGGGCCCCCTGGAGCATGGACAGGGTCGCAATTGTGACATTTATTGTTACGCCCATGACTATATTGATTTTGACACTGGATCGATGCAACAAGTGCTGGCTTCTCTGTCTCTCTATACCTGTTTGTTAATGCTTTCCTGTCACTAGCACATTCATGCTTTCAGAATCTGATGTGAGCATGGGAGGCAGCAGGGTTTTAATAAACCATGTTGTTGCTGTGAATTATGTATAGTCTGACAGTTACCTCCCATCTGTATGTTTTGGAAATTAAAGCAATGAAACTGTCTCTTGAGGTATGCTTGATTTTTACACTTACCAATCTGAGATCTCCTCTCACTGTATACAGAATTACTAGTCATAGTGGCGGATCCTATAGCGAAGTTTCCAGTGCTCAGAATGTCATAGAGACAGTCTGTATTTCCACCACAAGTGCTGTTTGCTTTCTGGAGAAATGCTGGGTCACTGGACAAAAGCAGCTCATCAAGGAACATTGGTACAAAACTATTGTTGTTGTAAGTGTACCAGGTTTCTTCCATAGTTGTGTTGTATAGAAATATTGTATCTTCAGGTGTTGTTTTCCCTAAAAAAAAAAATCAAATATACAAATTACAGCTATAGTCTTATCACACGTCAATCTGCTTTAGTTACTCTGTGGCAATCACAGTATTACAGATTATATTTTGTTCCACACTGTATCACCAGCCAGGTTTTTAATGGTAATTTTTTTTTTAAATTAAACATAGAGGACTTATTAAAAATATGGTTGGATACATACATATACACAACAAGCTGCATAAGCACCAAAAGCTGCCTCTCTGCTGTTTGTACTCAGTAGGGTTTATCTACCAAGGGCAAATAGACTGTGCACTTTGCAAAGTGCCGTTGCACTCTGCATGTGCAATTGCTCCAGAGCTTAGTAAAATGAGCATAAGCTCTGCTGACTTCCATCATCCAATCATATACAAGCAAAAATGATAGTTTTTTTATTATTTTTTTTAATTTTCCTTGCATGGGTATTTTTGCAAAGTGCAGCATTACCTCATTTACTAAGCTTTGGAGCAAATGCCCTTGCAGAGTGCACAGTCTATTTACCTTTAGTAAAGCACCCCCAGTGTATTTGGTTAAAATTAGGGTTGAGTTGAACATACCTGGGTTTGGTCCATGAGACATTTGCCAAACAGCTGACTGGTTTGGATATTAATTGGAACCACATTAAAGCCAATGGGAACCAAATCTTTAAAATCAATTAGAACCATTTTCAGGGACAATAGGCAAGGGAATATCAAACAAATGTTGTGGGGGTATGTGCACTGCCTGGGGGGACATGTACCAATGCAAAAAATATATATATTTAAATACCTTTTTGCAGGGGGCAGCAATAATACCCCATTCTTTTGAAAAAACAAGCCTGAGGTAGGTCTTAAAGTAACATTAATATTTTCATTTTTTTCATAGAATGCATTAAGATAAAAAAAAATCCGGTTTTAGAACGACTTTAAACTTGTCTATGAAGTGACAAGCCTCTATAATGTATACAGTGTACTACAGGAAAACTTACAAATAAAAACTTTAAATTGCCAGTAAAAAATAGCTCCCTACCAACTTGGCTTTACTTGTAAAAAACATCACACAGACCCCCCAACGTACATACTAAACCCCTGCAGGTCTGCTATGTATTTTGGGGGGACCTTTGGTAGTCCCTTGCCATTTTGTTTTTTAACAAAAAAAAAATACGCTCATAGGAAAAATTTAAGTTACTGGCATGTTTTACTTTCTTAACTATCACTATTGCTGTTCTACATTCTACAGAAAGAATGAGGAAAAAGTTAACAAAAATTGTGGGGACTCCTCAAACCTATCCTTGATGATGGCCTGTTTTGGATTTTAAAGGGGTACCCCAAGCAAAAAATTAAAAAAAATGATAAGGGGTCTCACCAGTAGCTGAACCATACCAGGACACATGCCCTCAATATGGGGTGGGTACCCTGCCAGGAGGCTCCCTTCTGGCAAAGGGCCCCTTCCCCACAATCCTGACCCAGTGGTTGATTATTGGAATCCAGAAATCCCAGATACTGAATCCAGATACCGCCTCCCCCATGTGAATCAGTAAGAGTTAATAATATCCCTACTCATTCACAAAAAAATATTAAACGCAAATAAACCCACCACACATTTTGACGGGTCCTTTGTAAAAAAAAAAAAAAATGTTCCATGAGGTAAATCCATCATAATTCAGTGATGCGGATCCTCATGATCAAGGATGCCCTCTGAAAATAAAAGCATGCCGATCCACCTGTTCTCGTAACCCGTACCTAATGACAGATCTAAGGCTCGCAGCTGAATTGCAAACAAAGAGGCAAAGATAGTGGATGATGTCAATGACCAATTATGTCTATATTACTTAGGCAATAATAGCCAGGGCCAGTGACTCCTTTCAGCTGGCCATACATGGATCAAAATTCTGACAATCCAGCAGAGACTGGACCATTTGCGATCTATGCATGGGCACTGTGGCTAATATAGAACTGCCCTTTCAGATGTTTAGCCACTGGCACTCGAGCAATGCTACAGGCTATAGCCTGCAGTGCCGATCAGTGTATTCTGATAGCAGGGAAGTGTTGTCCCCCCCATCCCCCACCCCTCCCCCCCCTGCTGTCAAAATGCAATAGCTCAATTGGGAGGATTCCCCCATCCACCTTGATTGTGTATTTTCTCTTAGGACTACAATACACAGAAAAAAAAACAAAATACTTGAATGTCATGAAGAAATTTCAGTACTGACATTCTGTCACTTCAGGTCTACCTGCCGCGTAGAGCAAACAGTTATGACAATTAAATATTCTCTTACATGTCATGCCAAATTCGAAGATCTGTGAGTCGTTTGGCTTTGTGTTGTCATTATATGGCAATGTGGAGCCATAAGCAGTCAGGAAGTCATCATTTGGATTTCCATTTAATACCCCTGAAATAAAATAGAAGAGGTAAATATACATTTGACAAATCATGAAACAACAAGGCAACAACAATAAAGTCTGTTCCCCCTGGTGTGTCTTTCTTTCAATTAATACAGCAATAAGTAGATTTTGCCAGTGTATAGGAAGATTGAATAGTTACCTCCCTATCATTGAAAGCAGTAACATTTGATTTACTAAAACTGGAGAGTAAAAAATCTGGTGCAGCTCTATAGAGAGAACCAATCAGCTTCCAGGTTTTATTGTCAAAGCTTACTTGAACAAGCTGAAGTTAGAAGCTGATTGACTACCATGCAGAGCTGCACCAAATTTCGCACCCTCTAGTTTTAGTAAATCAACCCCATTGTGTAGTTACTTGTCAAAAAGCCCTAAATGACAATATAGGTATTAGTGAATTGAACTGTTATGTCTGTCTGTATTTGCAAACTAGAATAAATTGCTGGGGACTACTGTTCCCCTTTTTGTCCCAGTTAAAGAAAACAAAAATAGTGTTAAGAGAAAAGCATAGGCTGTGATTACTGCTAGCTGTCTGACTTTAAAATTCCCTTAGTCACTGACCCTGAACAGTTATAGAGAGTTCTGACTTTACTGAACGCATGCTTGTTTCTAATGTGTGACTCAGAAGGCACTGATATAAAAGACAGCAAGGCAATTAGCCATTTTTTCACAAAACAGGGTCAAAGTAAAATAAAAATAAATAAATCCCCCCAATCCATACTAGGCCATTTGGTTCTGGTATAGATTTTAAGGGGAACCCCATGGCAAAATGTAAAAAAAAAAAACCTTGTGGGGTGCCCCCCAAAATCCATACCAAACCCTTATCCGAGCATGCAGCCTGGCAGGCCAGTAAAGGGGGAACAAGCAAGTGCCCCCCTAAACCATACCAGGGCACATACCCTAAACATGGGAGGTGCTTTGGGGCAGGGAGCTCTGCCTCCCCACTCCCAAAGCACCTTGTCCCCATGTTGATGGGGACAAGGGCCTCCTCCCCACAACCCTGGGCTGTGGTTGTACGGGTCTGCAGGGGGCTTCTTGGAATCTAGAAGGCCCCTTTGACAAGGGGGCTCCCATATCCCACCCCCTCTATGTGAATGAGTAGGGGTACATTGTACCCCTGCTCATTTTCCAAAAAAAGTGTCAAAAAGAGAAAAAAAACTGTTTTTGACAGTTCCTTTATTAAAAATTGAAAAAAACAATGTCCCCCCTGATGTAGATCCATTGTCAATTATGATGCCAGTCGCCACCGGTGGACTTGAAAAAAGAAAAAAAAAGTTCTGCCTGCGACGAAGGCTAACCACTGGCTGCCTGCTCCTCCGTTTGACAATAGATAAGAGGTGGGGCCACCTGGTGATGTCACCTGGTAACTCCGCTCCCATGTGACGTCACCAACCCAGCATTCACCAATTGGTGATGTCACATGGGGACGGTGCCCCTTACCTATTTAAGAACTGTGAAGCAGCGGAGCAGGCAGTCAGCGGTTAGCTTTCATCGCAGGTGGAGCTTTCCCCCCCTTTTTTCGGGTCCGATGGTGGTGGCGGGCATCGAGAGTGACAATCTACATTGTTTTTTAATTGTCGAAAACTGTGTGTGTTTTTATTGCTTTTTTGACACTTTTTTGGTGAATGAGTAGGGGTACTATATACCCCACAATCATTCACATGGGGGGAGTGAGATCTGGGGGCCCCCTTGTTAAAGGGGGCTTCCGAATTTCAATAAGCCCCCTTCCCGCAGACCCACTCAACCAAATCACAGGGTTGTCAGGAAGTGGCCCTTGTCTCCAAAGCACCCCCTCTGTTTAGGTCATGTGGCCTGGTATGGTTCAGGAAGGGGGCACTCGCTGATCGCATGCTCGGATAAGGATCTGGTATGGATTTTAGGGGTAATCCATGCCATTTTTTAGAAAAATGGTGGCATGGAGTTTCCCTTAAAATCTATACTAGACTCAAATGGCCTGGTATAAATTGGGGGGGACTCTCCATGCCGTTTTTTTTTTTTTGCATTTTTTTAAACATTTTTGCATTGTATTGTTGGGAATTTGAATGTCATTTTTGTTACTTTATAAATGGCAGTTTTGCTGAAGCAGGTTCCATACATGGTACAGATGGACCACATTACAGGCAGACTAGGGGGACCCCCAAGTACTATATTTAAAAGGAATTTTTAACTTTTGTTGTTTCACTTTAACCTCCCTGGCGGTATGATTACTTCAGATTTTAGGTGCTGAAAGCGGTACAATTATTTTGCATGGAAATTTGGCGTTTTATATTGTAGGCCTGTAATTCTTAGGAATAATTCAGTTAAATCTGTCTAAACCAGAGTCTAGTAGACATCCCTGGTATCATAAAGTTTTAAAAACGAAATCGTAAATTATAATATAATAAATAACTATAAATAATTATCCCAAATAATAATATAATAATAATAAAAATTATTCAATAATGTAATCAAATCAAAAACACTGAAATTTGCTCAGTTGCAGAAATGTCACTGTCATTACTTTTCAGTTTTTAATGACAGATCTCCCCACAAATCACTATCGCTCAATTCTGCGAGTGATTCTAATTTATTATCACTGTTTTCTAGCTGGTCTAAAACCACTTTTGATGTAAAGGGATGGTTTTGATTGCTATGGACTATCTCCAGTTTCCAGGCAGAAAGAACAGTTTTTATAATATAAAACTGCATACAGGGCACTGGACAGACCACTAGGGACAAAGGGGATGTGTAATTATTTGGTACAGTATTGTAATCTATAAGATTACAGTATACTGTATCTATACTGTGTGTTTTACTTTTTGAATTTGGCGCCGAACTCCGTCCCCGTGCGTCGCAACGCTCACAGGGAACGGCGCTCGGCACTGTGAATCGAGCGAGAAACAGCGGCTCGCAGATCACAGCGGGGAGACATCGCAGGATCCAGGGGACAAGGTAAGTAAACTCTACAAGGATCCTGCGATGCAATCCCGAGTCTGGCTCGGGGATACCGCTTTTGGTATTGAAAAGCCAGACTCGTGAATACTGCTGGGGGGTTAAGCATAATTGAAATTACTGTTCCTGTAAAAACAAACTTAAAAAAAAAGAAAAAATTGCATTGATACATATCCCCCAGGGCAGTATGTAGGCACCCATAGCCATAGCCAATAACTTGAATATAAGCCTTTAAAATTAGAACTTTTGATATTTCAAGTTTGGGTCCCATATACTTGGGTCTGAACTTTTTACATGTTTGGGAATTCTGGTGTGAACCGAACTGGGGGGTGTTTGGCCCATCACTATTAGTGTTACATACACTTTAACTAACACATATTAAATATTTAGATATTGTACTCTTGACCCACTATTCTGCACTGAGCTGGTGTGGACATATATATTAGATGCTTCATATTAACACAGGTCACTTACCGAGGAGGCCTTCAGTCCTGTTTTGATATGTTGATTGCAATGTCACCACAAAACTCAAGATGCCCAGGATAGCAGAACAAGAAACAGAGATGCCATTGTCAAACAGAACTTTCGCTTCCCCGGTTTCTGTCCTTCCAAATCCCACATTGTTGACATAAGTAAGATTGTCTAAAAATAAAATAACAGCCCCATAATGGATCAGTGAACCCTAAAAATATTGCATTTACACAGTGACAAATTATAAGAATCTTCAAATGAAAATGGTTTGTATTAGGTGGCATTTTTTCAAAAACAGTAAAGAGAGGTAGAGGCTGATTTACTAAAGGAGTTGATCATTTAGCTCAGTAAATTGTGTGAATATTTATTAGAATTATACAATCATGTGATATGCAAATTCCTGTTCACTCTGAATATCCAATCATGTGCAAATGAAGTAAATGGGAACTTGCTTTTCACATGATTGGATAATTGATGTGAATATTCAAATAATTGTGATTATTTGTAAAGATTATAAAATCCTTCAGTAAATCAGCCTCATGACATCCACATTGCATTACGATGTACCCTTCTCACCTCCACACAATGGAGAACACCTTGCAATATGCCATATTAAATGTTGATTACACTGTCTATCTTGATTTAATTTCCAGCATTATAAATATATAATAATTACACAGAAAAAAGTTTTACTAAGGGCAACTATATGGCTGTGTACAAGAGTGGTACCATTGTGAAAATAAGAGGCTTAAAAGCTAAATTACTATGTGTAGTAGCATTAAACCCAAAAACAAAAACATGTTGTATATTGCAGCTTACCAAACCATAAATGCAGTAGTTGAATTGTCAGTTGTGGGAGTGGGTAGTGTTAGTTGCACTAGCAGATTTAGATGGACTTTACTAAAACCAAAGCTGAACTCCAGCTAAAGCTTTAGAATCAGTTACAGCAACAGTTTTCTTTTTCTTTAGGGTTAAAGGCTTTACAAAAATGAATAAAAGCTGATCATTGAAGGCACCTCTGTCATGTTTGTCATGTTAAGTGTTTTATCCTACCCTCTGCCACTTTTGCTAGACTGCTTGATCTGATAAAGGACATTGAAAAATAGTAGACGTACTTGCTGGATAAACAGGTGAAAATAAATGGCAAAAGCATAAAAAGGAGACTAATACAGCCATTGCATCTATAAAAAGATAATCTACAATATAATAAATGTTTGGGTTTAATACTACTTTATTGTTACAATCCCAGCTTTGCCATGTCTATGTAAATAGATCACCATAGCATCTTTTTCACCCCAAAAAGCATAGGCTGTTATGTTCAGATGATGTTTGATGCATCGTCATTCACTTCCTTTTCCAAGACTACAACAACAGTGTGAACTGAACAATCACCCATAAAAGAGGAAAGTTTAAAACTCATTTTACCCACCTGAGAGTTCAATGAAGGTCCCATTGTAGCTCACTGTGGTTTCGTTAGCATTCTTTAAGCTCCATTGAATCTGAAATGCAAAGTTTAATAATCAGTTTACAGGGGTTATTAAACAAAGCCTTTGTATATTTTCTTCCTGTGTTCATTACCTGGTCACCGTAGGATGTGGAAGCTGCCAATGCCACAAAGTTGGTTGCATAGCTGGTTCCATTGCCAGCTCGGGCCGTGCGTCCTTGAAGTCTGAAGACAACTGTGTCATTTTCATCCTTTGCGTTGGTCAAAATAAATTCACCCAGACCATTAAATGTATATCTCAAACCATCCAGAGTGTTAATATGAGGGTCTCCATAGAAAAATCCTTCCAGTAAAAATAGAAAAAAAAAATGATTTATAACTTTCTTTAAAACTGTGTATATCTTCTTCGGAAGAAAAGAAAACTTAAAAGCTTTAATGCAAAATTTTACTCATAACAACTTGATAAAAAATAATGTTCTTTAGCAAGGAGCATACATTCCACAATAATAATTATGCTACCAAAATTAGTGTGCTGTAAATTGCATCCAGCATTGTTCCTGCTTCTTCTTGTTGGAGGCTGCCATTTTTCCAAAGCCCAGAGCCCCTGAGCAGCTGTAAATATTTAAGCTGACAGCAGATTGGCCTCTAGTGGCTCTGATTTTTAGCAGATTGCTCTAAATAGAGTGCAACTGAGCATGTGCAAAGCAGGGTGAGACAATGAGGGGGATTAACTAAAACGGGCACACACAGAATCTGGTTTGCATAGTAACTAATAAGCTTCTAACTTCAGCTTGTTCAATTAAGCTTAGATAATAAGCCCCCTTCACACTGAATGCGGCTTTGCATACCTCCAAAAGGGGTCTGCCTGAAGTGATCTAGCAGAATGTAATTTTCTGAGTAAAGTTCAACTTTAATATGCACTTGCTACTGCTATTTTATACAATCCTTATGGAAATGTCAGTTCAAGCCATGAACAATTATTTGTATTATTTCAGTTTATTTATTTGCAGGAAGAACCATCAAGCCTGACACTGCTGACCTACCACTATAATGTTTGTTGCCTGGCTATCATGCTGAAGCAGGCTATTTCTCTTTTTTTGTACAGACCTAACTGAATTAATTCTAATCTAATGTCTATGCTGATTATTTTAATTGTTTATTTAGTCTTTTAGTATATGGTATATTGTATGTATACAATTATGTAAGTTACTAAGTAGACATACAAATCTGTGGAAGAGTGACAATGATCCCTTTGGATACAAATGATTTGGTGGGGTTGTAACCCACACCAAAGATGCTTTAGGTCCTTAACAAGGGTGATTACGCATGTACACCAGATTCCAGAGGCATGAAATGGCGGATTCTCATAGTTGGGATTATAGGTGTATGCGAATAGTGGTGGCCAATTGGTAATTACCAGTAACCATTGCTAAGTGCAAAATCTGGTGCAGCTGTGCATAGTTTCCAATCAGCGTCTAACTTCAGTTTCTTCATATAATGGCCTGTAGACACTATCCAAATATCGTACGACCGATCGTACAACCAATTTCGCTTAATAGTCGCAAGTAGAAATTGAATAGCTAAATAAAGTCATGAAAATTCTCGTACGACAGAAAAAAAAATTCGAAGTGATGTCATGTGTTGTAATGTATTTGTATTGAATTTTCGGACGACAACCATACAGACTAACCGAAAATCGTACGATCTGGAATCGTACGAGGAACATTTTTATGCATGCCCGATCATATCAGATCGAATGAATGGTCGTGATCGGCTGTCGAAAGTAGTGTACACACGACCCGAAAATCGTACGATCCTTCCTCGGACGACTGTTTTCGTACGATATTTGGATCGTGTATACGGGCCATAAGCTTTGACAACAAAAAAAAAAAAAATGGAAGCTGATTGGTTTCTATGCACAGCTGTACCCGATTTTTCACTCTCCAGTTTTAGTAAATCAACCCCATAGAGGTACTTTGGTGGTAAAAATATGTTTTTAGAATGTTTTTAGAATCCCAACATTTAAAAAAAAAATAAAGACATTTTCATAAAATCAGATGCCAAAAGTCTATTTTTTTATCACTTTTCTTTTTACAAAAGAAAGTACCCACTCAATTTGAGGAGAGTTAGCATCTGATCTATAATAAAAGGATTTGCCTTTATTTTTTTTTGTTTATAATGTGGGCACTAGGGCTTTAAGAAATCAGATCTTTTACATACCTAGGCGTGGAGGGATATAGTTGTCACAATAATCCAGAGGTCTTTTCTGTCTGTAAAGGTTACACAGGTAAGTGGATTCTGTATATCTGCAACAAGTGTTGTAGGGGTCAATCTCCTCAACTGAAAAATAAAGATAGAGTGTTTATTTGAACAATTAATTTATCAATTATTATGGAATATTGTTTCATTTTTATGATTATATCATACAATACCTTTATATAGTTGTCTTTGAGGAGGAAGAACTGTATTCCAGAAGTAGTTATTATAAGCTGTTTGGTTAGAGTAATATTGGAAGGTATTAAAGGAGGTCCATGGAGTTGGGAGGTATCGCTCCTTCTCACCGTAAACAAGGGCTCCACTCCAGCTACTATAGTAACATCTACTCCCAGCCCCATTTCTGGAGGGGAACATATTTTGTACTGTCAAGTATTGTTCTGAAACAGACAAATTATTAGAATAAAGTAACACTGGTTACATTAATCCGTTTTAGCAAATGCATGAATATGCTATAAGTTGTCCATTAGAAGGTGTATGAATATGCCATTAAATAGATTCAGTGTATAGTAATTAAATTACCATCATCCTTTCAAAAAGTTATATAGACAACAATCAATAAGTATGATAATGAATAAATATTTATGGCACAACTGTATACTCGGTGCAGAGGGACTCCAGTGATTCACAGACTATTAACCACAAAAAGATGTTCCTAACACCTAAAATTTCTTTACAGTCCCCTGTATTGTGACTCATCCTATACCTTTAAGGTAGGTTGGGACTTGATAAATGGGAGTTTTCCCCATCAAACAAGTATAACAACATCCAACGCAAGGAACTTATCTTATGTTAATATAAACATATTGCTATGGGGTATTGCAATATTCTGTGCCTTGCAATTTTCATTTTCTGCGTGAATATCTGTATAAAGCTTGATTTTAAAGTTTCAGCAATAAATGATGAATCTCATGCTGGGTAACTGATGAAAAATAGGACAAATAGTATGCAGTTTTATTTTCTACACATAGTAGTCATAACCTTAATGTAATTTTAATATAAGACACACATGCAACAATTTGCATTATTATCCATTGATTTATGCAGTGTTCCAAATGAAAATTCAAGTATTAAACATTACCAGATGCCTTCTTGATGTCAAAGCCATAGTTCAAAATGTTAAATTCATTGGTGAAAGAGGAGTCCAAAGTTGCCTGATTGTAAGTACATGGACATGGAGATGTGCTGGAGAGCCAATATGGAATTTCCTCTTTATAATACCACTGCAGACATTGTAGCCTTGAATTGATGGCGCTCTGACTGTTGCTGTCTAGACGATATGCCCATCTTCCTTTTTTACCTTTAAAGTAAGGCAAAAGGATAGAAATAAAAATTGTATCTGTTAAACTTACAACATTTTACCTGAGCGATGTTTCCTCTTCTCACCTGTGTTGTAGCCGATGTACTGATCTGGACGGTATCTCTGCTTGATGCTTACAGATGTGTCTGTCTGTGGATCATTGAAAGCTGGGAAGTTGTTGACATTACGTGCACTAGGGATACCACTAGAAAGAGAGAATGATTCTATATGTGTTTGTCATATTTACATGCAGTTACCAATACTACTGTGGAAAGTAAAATGGGCTGAAAGAAGAGGAAGAGCAAGGTACTCTACTGAAAGTCTTTACCTGTGATAGCCCATTTTTGGCAGATGGAATGTGGGGAGAGCGTTGAAGATCCACTTCATTCCTCCATCATCAAACAGGATTAGTGCAAACGAATATATTCCATCAGTAACCAAGACAGCTTGGAAAGTGTTTGTCTAAAAAGAAAACCAAAGAGAAAAATATTAAATGTTCTGGATGTGCTTATTGTGTATCCATTACTGTAGTGCTGGATTTCATTGTGTATATTTGTTAATGGTATAATGCAGCTCCTATTGCTATTACTATATCACACAGCTCCAGGCTTTTGCAGTTTTGAATAGGATACAATTGCTTTACTTGTGTCCTAATGGTGAACTGTGCGGTAAAACACTGGTCACTGCAATAGTGTGGATTGGCACTTTATTCTTCTTTGCTTTCTGCATTTTGCATTATAAGAAAAATAGACTGCTTTTTACAAAATGTTAAAGTGGACGTAAGCTGTTCCTTTTTTAAGTGTTTTTTGTATTGTGCTAGTTTAACCACTTCATGCAAAATCATGTACTTGTACGTCATTTGTTAAAGTGGTTATACCGGGGTGATGCCCGGTACTGGTTTTCGGTAGCGTTTTTTTGGAGATAGCAGTCGGCTATCTCACAATAACAACCAATGTGGCTAATGGTTAACTCGGCAGTTAAAATAAGGAGCAGAAGGGGATGCCCCCCTCCTGCCGCCTTCTGCCGCTCTGCCCGGGTCTCCCATCCGGCACGTCCGCCGGCTGTGTGGAGTCCCGAAGGCAGCCGGCTTCAATCAGGTCTCCGATGTAAAAACACGGAATAACGTCACAGCGTTTTGAATACTTTGAAGTGCAAAAGGAGGTATTTGGGGTCTTTTAAACTCCCAATCCCTCCATAAAGAGTACCTGTCACTACCTATCACTGTCACAAGGGAGAACAATAATACTAGCAAATTCTACCTCCTCTGTAACTCTGAACAGGTAACCGTTAAAGAATTGTAAACGTTGCCTACCGTAGTTTGTCGCCATTCTACGAGTGTGTGCAATTTTAAATCGTAACATGTTAGTTATCTATTTACAATATGCAAAATAACTTGGGTTAACTTTAATGTTTTCATATTTTTAAATTAAAAAAAGTGTATTTTTTCCCAAAAAATTGTGTTTCAAAGACTGCTGCGCAAATACCATGTGATATAAAATATTGTAACAACCCCCATGTTATCCTCTAGGGTCTTTGCTAAAAAAAAAGTTTATATATATATATTATAATGTTTGGGGGTTCTAACTAATTTTCTAGTAAAAAATACTGATTTTAACTTGTAACCAAAAAAATTTCAAAAATAGGCTTGGGGCTGAAGTGGTTAAAAACCATAACAAGCAATCAAAGATCTGTTTGCTGCTTTTAAGTGCTAACTGCACTTTGGATTTTGTATTATATGGGGCTACTAGATTCATATTTTGATGTGCACTGACAATAACACCTAATATGCCTTTCAAGCAAGCTTTTAAAAAGGCCACTTTGCTTTCAAAATAATAATATCAAAGGTACAAGAGCTGAGATCCATCTACACACACTGAGAACCTTCTATACACAGGGGATTCAATCCTAACAGTATGGATAATCACTGGCACAGTACAACACTCACATTGTTGACTTGGGTGTTCCAATAAGCGTTTGAGTTATAAATCCCAGACTTGAATGGAGGAACATTGTCCCATGTTATTTTGAGAGCCCATAAAGCTTTAAACTGAGTTAAGTTAAAATATGCAGCAACTGTGCTTTCCAATGATTCTTTAAATGCTGTATTCACATTGGAGGACTGGAAGTCATAAGCCTGTCATAAGAGAGTAAAAATGTCATACAATAATTAGAAAAGTACATGTATGTATATATTAATATTTTAACATTTTATCCTAAATGTATACTCATAAAAATATTTTATGTAAACTATTTTAATAAACAACATTCCTTTTTTATATTCTGTTTTTATTTCATGTGATGTCATAATATGAGCAGAAATAACATACAGTACATCATATGCATTGTGATGCCATCAGTAGTAGACAGAATGAGCATGTAGGTATATCAAGGGCTATAACTTTGTTGCGACAGCACTAAGCATTAGACAGGGGTTGATTTTCTAAAACTGGAGAGTGCAAAATCGGTTGCAGATGTGCACAGAAACCAATCAGCTTCTAACTTCAGCTTGGTCAGTTAAGCTTTGACAAGAAAAAAAAAAAAGGAAGCTAATTGGTTTCTATGCAGAGCTGCACCAAATTTTGCACTTTCCAGTTTTAGTAAATCAAACTCAAGGTGCCTTTAATGCATCAGAGTAATTTGTTGGCACATAAACAAAAAATAAATGCAGCAGTAAGAGGGGGAAGATAACAGAAAGGGAAATGAAGAACTGGTGGCACGGACATATACAGTGCCTTCAATTAATGTCATAAAAGGTTTCACTTGTGTGTTAAATAGATACTACCTGATGAATCCTGCCTACTAATGTTAAATTGTGTTACAGATTCACGGGGTTCTGTAGCAGGACAATTAGGAGGTCAAAGCCCCTCCCTTATGCCCTGTACACACGATCGGATTTTCCAACAACAAAACCGTGGATTTTTTTTCCGAAGGATGTTGGCTCAAACTTGTCTTGCATACACACGGTCACACAAATGTTGGCCAAAAATACCCAACGTGAGAACGCGGTGACATACAACACATACGATGGGACTATAAAAAGGAAGTTTAATAATCAGTGCGGCTCCTTCTGCTTGATTCAGAGCATGCGTGAACTTTTGTGCGACGGACTTGTGTACACAAGATCGGACTTTCCAACAACAAGTTTTGCTGGCGGAAAATTTGAGAACCTGCTCTCAAACATTTGTGTGCAGAAATTCCAACAGCAAATGTTCAATGGAGCATACACACGGTCGGACTTTCCGACAACAAGCTCACATCGAACATTTACCATCGGAAATTCCTATCGTGTGTATGGGGCATAAGTCTTATCAATTTCAAAGAAATAATACATCCAGCCTAAACAGATGTCTCAAAAATGTTCTGTTTTTCTCTAATGATCTAATGACCCATCTCTCTGATATTTTTATTTGTCTACTTCCTTTTTCCATTCCTGGATCATAGAACAGTGGTCCTGTCTATAGAACTGGGGTATCAGGCTTTTCAGGGGGTGCGGCATAACACTGCTTTTGTACACTCTTAAAGGTGAGGGGACATCATGAAATATATCATGCAAATATGTAAATTGTATATGTATGAGGGTAGTTTTTGTTTTTGCTTTCAATAAGTTTTTATTTAAAATAACCAGATATAATTACAGAGAAGGACATTGTGTCAACTTTAGTGTCATTGAATTGTGAACAGATCAAACCAACCAAGAGTTTGAAAAGTGCATACAGTATATCACATATAAAATAGCAATAATATCTGTCTTGGATCCTCACCTAACTGATAAACCAATCAAAATAACAAAAAGAACATGGGAATACTGGTTCAATTATTGAGGAATAGAATATCACCCCTAGCGGGAGTCAATATCGTAATCCCAGTGAGCTCAAACTATACACAACTATATGTACCCAAATACATGTCACAAAATGAAACTAACAAAGATACAAAGAAAAAATAATCCAACAATACAAATTTAAAGAGGAGAGGGTAGTTTTTCAACCATGCTCTACCAATAAATATCAGTTTTTGGTGAACCGACCTTTCAAAGAGTATTGAATCATTTTGTAACTGTCCAATAGCCTACATGACATTACCTGATAAAAGATATCCCCGAAACCAGAGAGATCAACATCAGCCCAGAAGGCAGCTAGAATTGGGGGTGTATATGGATCATTGCTTTCGAAGGTTGTGTAAGGATAACTCAGTGCATAGGTGCGGTCATATATGTTGCGTTGAAAAACAATAACACCATTATCTGTGAACTGGAAAACACAAAGAAAATGATCACATCTTAACATTATCTTATATGGCTTAAGTTAAATAGACACATACATTTGATAGATAATTAAACAGTTGTCAGCTTTCACAAATACATCTTACAATGGATTTCATACTTACGTATAGGTTGTTATAAAATGCGGAGTCAAATGGAAAACCAACAGGGACATTAATTAAAGGAGAAACGAAGTCACTGAGGCGTTTTGTTGCTTTGCTGTCCCCTGCTGAAGGGCCATAGCTGAATAAACGTATTTCTGAATAAAAGAAATCACAGTGGAATCTTATTTAGTATGAATCCCCAATGTTAATTCATTACAGGAATTATCTCTGCAAAAACCATCTGCAACCCACAATCAAGTTTCCAGAATTAAATCATATATATGGTCAAAATATGAACCATATATTCATTTCCACATTGTATTTCAATCCCCACACATTTACTTCCTTGTATTCTGTGACATATATTCATTATGCCCTGTGAGTAGGAATTTCTGTGTCACACACCTCCCTGGCGATATGATTATTTTGGATTTTAGGTGCTGAAAGCGGTACAATTATTTTGCATGGAAATTTGGCGTTTTATATTGTAGGTCTGTAATTCTTAACAATAACATCTGTCCAAACAAGAGTCTAGTAGATATCCCGGGTATGATAAAGTTTGAAACACAAAAACATAAATTATAATATAATAAATAAAAATAAATAATAATTTAAAAAAAATTAATAATAAAATAAATTTCCCCTCGATTCACTATCGCTCAATTCTGCAAGTGTTCTAATTTACTATCGCTGTGCCACTTTTGATGTAAGGGGACACTTTTTGGTTGCTATGGACAATCTCCAGTTTCCAGGCAGAAAGAACAGTATATATAATATAAAACTGCATGCAGGGCATAGGACAAAGCACTGGGGACAAAAGGGATGTGAAATAATTTCATACAGTACTGTAATCTGTAAGATTACAGTACTGTATGTGTTATGGTTTTTACACTTTTTTGAATTTGCCGCCAGGCTCCGCCCCCGTGCGTCGCGCCGCTCGCAGGGAACGGAGCCTGGCACGGAGAGGCTTCGGAGGAGGACGGAGCCCACGGACACAGTGGGGGACATCGCAGGATCCCGGGGACAAGGTAAGTAAAGCCTCACCAGGATCCTGCGATGTAATCCCGAGTGTGGCTCGGGGTTATCGCTAATGGTCCTGAATTTTAACCCCGAGCCACACTCGGGAAAACTGCCAGGGAGGCTACAGAGCCTGTCTTCTGAACTACAGAGGTGCTCAGAGGAGGAGTTTTAGGAGGTCAAGTCAGTAGATGAATCACAGCTTGCAGGCAGCAAGGTACCATGGAACATATACTCCTTAGCAATTAAAATTAATCAGCAGAAGAGAAGCTGCAAAGCATCTAGAGACTACAGGAAGTTGTGGAAAGAGATGCCAGTAGAAATGCAACACTCACATAATGAAAATATATTTTTCAAGGAAGCTTCAATTTGATTGTCAAAAAAAGTATTGTTTGTATTGCTGTTACAATACTAATGTCAAAAAATGAATGCTGCGACCATAGATTTTCTTTAACCACTTGCCGACCGTGTTATGCAGATATACTGCGGCACAATGGCTCTCCTGGGCGAAATCCCGTAGGGGTACATCCTACACGTTTTCGGTCACCGGAGGTGCGTGCTGTGCATTTCCGGTGGGCATGATCGCCGCTGGCCATGCACGAATGCACCACGCAGGGATTGTGTAAACACACAAATCTCTGTACTTTCAGAGGAGAGGAGCCATATCGTTTCTTCCTACGAAGTAGAAAAAAACGATATGGCTCCTCTCCTAGTCACTCTCATCCCCACACAGTTAGAACATGCTGAGGGAACACACATTTAACCCCTTGATTGCCCCCTAGTGTTAACCCCTTCCCTGCCAGTGACATTTACACAGTAATCAGTGCATTTTTACAGCACTGATCGCTGTATAAATGCCAATGGTCCCAAAAAAAAGTGTCAAAAGGTTCCGATCTGTCCGTCGCAATGTCGCAACACTGCTGAAAATTGCAGATCACCACCATTACTAGTAAAAAAAAAAGCAATAAAAATGCCATAAATCTTTCCCATAGTTTGCAGACACTATAATTTTTGCACAAACCAATCATTATACGCTTATTGCGTTTTTTTTTTACCAAAAATATGTCGAAGAATATATATAAACTCATGAAGAAATTTGTTTATTAAAAAAACTTTTGGGGATATTTATTATAGCAAAAAGTAAAAACTATTTTTTTTTTCAAAATTGTCGCACTTTTTTTGTTTATAGCACAAAAAATAAAAACCGCAGAGGTGATCAAATACCACCAAAAGAAAGCCCTATTTGTGAAAAAAAAGGACGCAAATTTTGTTCAGGTACAGCGTCAAACGACCGCGCTGTTGTCAGTTAAAGCGGCGCAGTGCCAAATTGTAAAAAGTTCTCTGGTCAGGAAGGGGGTAAAATTTTCTCAACTTTGTTAAGAAAAAAGCATTCCCCTCTGGGTGATCTATGTACATTGCAAGGATTTTAAAAGACTTTGTTGCAGATTCCTACCTTTTGTTATTCTGGAGGAATAGCTGTTTGTTTGTGGTTGTCCATGTGCAAAGTGAATGTGAATAGAAGTGACAGTAATTATCAATCAACTGCTGTACTTGCAGGGTTCTAGTGAGGAAAGTGGCAGGGTCTGAATCAGGGCCGATCCTAGGGTCACAGGCGCCTGGGTGCAGAAATATTTCTGGCGCCCCCACATGGGCATGGTCATTTTATTAACTCCTCCCCTTTACAAATATTTCTATGGCAAGGACTCAGCCACAGAGATGCTCCACCACAAAGTCTTCATTACCCTGGGATCCTTACAGGTACAAATTGGGACTTGGAGGGGGGCCTCTCTGATGGAGACAGAGAGTGCTTCTGTTAGAGAGTCTACAGGAGATGGTCAGAGACTGCAGACATAGTACACTAGATGGTCAGAGACTGCAGACATAGTACACTAGATGATCAGAGACTGCATTATACCATTAACAAATATACATAATGAAATCCAGCACTACAGTAAAGGATACGCAATAAGCACCAGGGCCGATCCTTGGGTCACAGGCGCCTGGGTGCAGAAATATTTCTGGCGCCCCCACATGGGCATGGTCATTTTATTAACTCCTCCCCTTTACAAATATTTCTATGGCAAGGACTCAGCCACAGAGATGCTCCACCACAAAGTCTTCATTACCCTGGGATCCTTACAGGTACAAATTGAGACCTGGAGGGGGGCCTCTCTGATGGAGACAGAGAGCGCTTCTGTTAGAGAGTCTGTTAGAAAGAGCCCCCAGAAATACTACAGACATACTACAGGAGATGATCAGAGACTGCAGACATAGTACAGGAGATGGTCAGAGACTGCAGACATAGTACACTAGATGGTCAGAGACTGCAGACATAGTACACTAGATGATCAGAGACTGCAGACATAGTACACTAGATGATCAGAGACTGCAGACATAGTACAGGAGATGGTCAGAGACTGCAGACATAATACAGGAGATGGTCAGAGACTGCAGACATAATACAGGAGATGGTCAGAGACTGCAGACATAATACAGGAGATGGTCAGAGACTGCAGACATAATACAGGAGATGGTCAGAGACTGCAGACATAATACAGGAGATGGTCAGAGACTGCAGACATACTACGGGAGATGGTCAGAGACTGCAGACATACTACGGGAGATGGTCAGAGACTGCAGACATACTACGGGAGATGGTCAGAGACTGCAGACATACTACGGGAGATGGTCAGAGACTGCAGACATACTACAGGAGATGATCCGAGACTGCAGACTAAGGATGAGCTCCGGCATGTTGGCAAGCTGCACGTGCAGAGCCCGCCAGGAAGTCGGCAATGCGCTGCGCTAATCACAAGCAGTGAGACATTTCCCGATCTCTGCAGCCGCACATCGGGAAATGTCTCACTGCTTGTGATTAGCGATGTGCAGTGCCGACTTCCTGCCAGGCTCTGCACGTGCAGCTTGCGAACATGCCTGAGCTCATCCTTACTGCAGACATAGTACAGGAGATCGTCCATTAGACCCCTTTCACACTGGAGGCATTTTTCAGGTGCTTTAGTGTTAAAAATAGCACCTGGAAAAAGCCTTATCTGCAATCCCAGTGTGAGAGCCTGAATGCTTTCACACTGGAGCAGAGCACTGGCACGACGTCCAAAAAATTCCTGCAAGTAGCTTCTTTGAGGCACTTTAGGAGCGGTGTATACACCGCTCCTAAAGTGCCCTTGCTCATTGAAATCAATGGGCAGTGCCTGCAAAGCGCCTCCGCAGTTGCGCCTTTGAACCCTTTAGTGGGGGTTAAATGTACCTCTAAAGCGACAGTAAAGCGCCACTAAAAGTAGCAGCGCATTACCGCTGATGCCCCCGCACTGTCAGTGTGAAAGGGCTCTTAGAACATCTCCTTAAACATCACATCTGTAAATGAACTACTAAGGAAGTTCAGGAAGGTACAGGGGCTGTGTATCCTATTGTAATCTATCATACCATAAAACATCTCCTAGCAGGGGCAGCCCAGAGCACATCTAAAGGTGTGCAGAGGATGCCATTCCTACACACAGTACACTGACTCACCTCAGTTCTCTCTCCGTGCAGCCCGAGATAGAGATGGGAGGAGGAGGCATTCCAACTGGAGTTGGTAGAGACAGTGCGGGGTCCCAGTGTGAGGAATTTATTCCCGCACATCAGCACTCAGCAGCCACTGACTAGAACCCTCGTGTCAGGAATAGGAGTGCCCCTCCCCCCCAGCACTGCCAGGCTGGACGGGCTGCCCTATGCTCACACTGGAGTTCTGGACGGACACTCAAAAGGAGAGAAGGAGGGAGGGGAGAAGTCTGGCTCTTCGGAGCCCCCACATCTGCAGGCGCCTGGGTGCAAAGCACCCTTCGCACCCTGGGTACGATCGGCCCTGGTCTGAATCCCTTTTGATGTGATTAAACTTTTGGGAGTATCTCACCAAATCAGAAAAGTTTGTTGCAGAGAATGCCCAAAATGTGATTTGAATCTTTGTGCAGACTTCTGGGAAAATCAGTGTGTCAATCACACAAGCAGGAAATAGCAAATCTGGGGGGGGGGGGGCATTCCGTACGTCGTCTGTGTACAGAATGCCTCCAGGTTGCTATATTGCCTTACATATTACAGAAAACTTCAGCATTGCAGATTAAAAAGGAAATGTAATTAGAATTATGTTATTGTACAATATGGCTTATTTTGCAATTGTATATGCTATATTATTTTTTTTAATATGTGATTTCTTTCCCGTGAAAGTGGAGTTACACTATGAATAGTTAACACAATTATAGAGCAAAAAAAATAAACTAGTAGAAAAAAAATGTAGCATAAAAAAAGCTGCATGCTCAGGCCAAGTAGGTGATCAGTACACTTACCAGTACAGGTAAAGCCGTCTCCCCTATAGCCACTGTTACAGGTACAATTGTAGGATCCAAGTGTATTGGTGCACATTGCATGCTGGTCACAAATATTGAGACCTTGAGAACATTCATCCACATCTGGAAGAAACACAGACAATATAATTCTTGCTGTCATCTGCACAGCTCATCTACTTTCTGCAGATGAATAGAAAATTCAGTATCCCCTTACCTGTAGTACAGTTGCTGCCAGTCCAGCCTTTCTGGCACAGACAAGTGTAAGCATTCACTTTGTTTATACAGACTGCACCATTCTTACAAGGAGCACTTGCACAATCATCAACTTCTATAAAGGTATAAAAAGAAATGTCATTCTGAACAACAGGCAATGCCTAGCTTGCATGGAGGACAATAGAAACAATCATCACATGGCAGATGCCCTAATCACATGTTCAGATTTTCCCAAATAATACCTTTTTGAACTCCAGCAGACAACAGAATGACAGCAGACAACAGTGCTCAGCGCACGCTGTCAATAGTGCTGTAGTTTACCATCTTATAATATTATCTTGTATGGACTCATATGTGAATGTGTGAGATTGCCTTGAGCAGTACCTTTACATTGGCCATCTTAAATTTATTTTTAGAATGCGTAGGTATCTCCAAACCATGGACACTGCCCCTCCTACCTTATTTTAGGCCACCACATTCAATAGGTAGCCTCATGGGCTACCAGTTTATTGATTTATCTGCAGAGCACAACCTGAGCTTTGGCAAGTCAGGCCACCTATTCCAATTGGTGACCAAGAGGAATGTGTCAGATGTGGAAGCAGATGAGATAGGGATCACCAGCAAAAGCTGTGGCTGATATTTGTATATTAGTATGCCCAGGTTTTGGATATACCTGAGCACCTGAAAATTAACCATGGATGAAAACAAGCATGTGAATATGCTTGTTCTCGGAACCTGGGATGCCCATATATGCAATGAGGCCACAGGTTCAATCGCTTTGGACTTTTGTTTGCACCAGGCTTCATATAAACATAAATCCAGTTTAATTATACTATAAGTAATCACCTTTTTCTATAAAATGAGATCTAGGGATCTAAATGACCAATTTCCAGCAGAAATACATTCTCAGGTGTTTCTAGTGCAATAAATGACATAAATAACACATACAGTATATTCTGATGCACTCACCAATTTCACATAACTTTCCACTGTATCCCATGGGGCATGAACAGGAAAAGGAGTTCAGAGAACTTATACAAGTTGCACCATTCAAACAAGAATTTCTGAGACACAAGTTGATAACTGCCAAGAGAAAAATACATTATTATATTATATATTATATATCATATTATTTTTTCCACCCAGTTCTATGAGGTTTAGGACTGACATTAAAAACTAAACATGGACATATTCAAACTGAATAAATATTATTGACTCTAAGTGCCGGTTCACAGAGGGGCAACTTGTCAGGCGACCTAGCCGCCTGACAAGTCGCCTCCCGTTCTGTACAATGGAACCGTTCTAATAGGAGCGACGCAAGTCGCTCCGACTTAGAAAAAGGTTCCTGTACTACTTTGGGGGCGACTTGAGGCGACTTGCATAGACGTCTATACAGAAGTCGTTTTGCAAGTCGCCGTGGAAGTCGTGTGCAGGTAGCCTTGGTGAGGCGACCTGCAAGTCGTGCCGCCCTTGTGTGAATCTGGGCTTAATTATTTTCTTTGCTAAAAAAGTTAATACTTTGCAGCAAAAGCAAAGGAGGAATTAATTTGGTAATACAAATGTGAAGGATCTCTGAGAGAAATAGATCATCTGCACCAAGGAAAACAAATAGGTCATAATTGTTTATGCATTTATTACATGAAAAGATAAATGTACCTGTTTGTGGCGATGATGAAGATGAATAACTCTGAAATGCTGTTGAATTCAAAACAGCAGTTTGTTCAGTCAACATAGTTGTTTGCAATTTGGATGATGACTCATAAGTAGTGATTTTCTCAGTAGATGAGGAAGGAGATATACTGGTGAAATCTGAGGTATATATGAGAATTGGTCTGGGATCCAATGTGGATACAATAGTAGAGGTACTTGAGGCGTCAGTAAAAGAGGATATAGACATGCCAGGTTCTGATGTAAATGTTGATAAAGTAGTCATTGGTTTTGTAGATGTAAAGTCAAAGGTTGTTTGACGTTCAGAGGTCGATAACCCAGATCTGCTTGTTGCTTCTGAAGCTGAAATCATATTTGTACTCAATTTTTCCATCATTGTTGCCGTTGGCGATGTTAGATGTGAAAAATCAGATGGTTCATTTGAGGTAGTCTCAGATGTGATAGAATGTAATTCAGTAGACTGGTTAGTTGTTAAGGAAGCAGGGGAACTATCACTTTCATCAGTTTTTTCAGTCAACATAGTTGTTTGGAATTTGGATGATGACTCATAAGTAGTGATTTTCTCAGTAGATGAGGAAGGAGATATACTGTTAAAATCTGAGGTATATATGGGAGTTGGTCTGGGTTCCAATGTGGATACAATAGTAGAGGTACTGGAGCTGTCAGTAGATGAGGATAAAGACATCTGGTGTTCTGATGTAAATGTAGATAATCTAGTCAATGGTTTTGTAGATGTAATATCAAAGTCTGTTTGATATTCAGAGGTCAATAACCCGGATGTGCTTGTTGCTTCTGAAGCTGAAATCATATTTGTACTCAATGTTTCCATTACGGTTGCCTCTGGTGATGTTAGATGTGGAAAATCAGATGGTTTGTTTGAGGTAGTCTCAGATGGAATAGAATGTAATTCAGTAGACTGTTCAGTTGTTAAGGAAGCAGTGGCACTTTCACTTTCAGCAGTTCTTTTACTCAACATAGTTGTTTGCAATTTGAATTCTGACTCATAAGTAGTGATTTTCTCAGTAGATGAGGAAGCAGAAAAACTGGTGAAATCGGAGGTATATATGGGAGTTGGTCTGGGTTCCAGTGTGGATGGAATAGTAGAGGTACTGGGGGCTTCAGTAAAGGACGATAAAGACATGCCGGGTTCTGATGTAAATGTAGATAAAGTAGTCATTGGTTTTGTAGATGTAATATCAAAGGTTGTTTGATATTCAGAGGTCAATAACCCAGATCTGCTTGTTACTTCTGAAGCAGAAATCATATTTGTACTCAATGTTTCCATTATTGTAGCCTTTGGAGATGTTAAATGTGAAACAACAGATGGTTCCTTTGAGGTAGTCTCAAATGAGATAGAATGCAATTCATTAGACTGTTCAGTTGTTAAGGAAGCAGGGGAACTATCACTTTCATCAGTTTTTTCAGTCAACGTGGTTGTTTGGAATTTGGATGATGACTGATAAGTAGTGATTTTCTCAGTAGATGAGGAAGGAGATATACTGCTGAAATCTGGGGTATATATGGGAGTTGGTCTGGGTTTCAATGTTGATACAATAGTAGCGGTACTGGAGACATCAGTAGATGAGGATAAAGTCATCTGGTGTTCTGATGTAAATGTAGAAAATGTAGTCAATGGTTTTGTAGATGTAATATCAAAGTCTTTTTGATATTCAGAGGTCGATAACCCAGATTTGCTTGTTGCTTCTGAAGCTGAAATCATATTTGTCCTCAATGTTTCCATTATTGTTGCCTTTGGTGATGTTAGATGAGAAAAATCAGCTGGTTCATTTAAGGTAGTCTCAGATGGGATAGAATTTAATTCAGTAGACTGTTCAGTTATTACGGAAGAAGGGGATCTTCCAGCAATAACAGTCAACATAGCTGTTTGCAATTTGGATGCTGACTGATAAGTAGTGATTTTCTCAGTAGATGAGGAAGCAGATATACTGGTGAACTCTGCGATAGGTATTGGACCTGTTCTGGGTTCTCGTGTGGAAAAAACAGCAGATGAACTGTGGTCCTCAGTAGAATGGGATAGAGAAATGGTTGGTTCTGATGTCAATATAGATGGTGTACTTGGTGGTTCTGTAGATATAATCTTAATGGTTGTTTTATATTCAGAGGCTGATGGATGCACGCTCACTGTTACAGTGGGCCCTACTGTTGGTAATGTGGTATTTAAATGCAATGTTGAGTTTTCATCATTGATACTTGATGCTGTTGTCACACTGTCATTGCTAGAAAATGTAGTACTAGAATGTGAGCCCTGGGTTGACTGAACATCTTCTGTTGCACTGTCTGTTGTGCTAACTACAATCATAGTGGTATTAAGATATAATGCTGTTGTTCCAGCAGCTGGTGCTGTAGGTGATTCCTCAGTTTTGTTGCTTGTGATCTCATTTGTAAGAGCTGAACTGGAAGCTGTAGGGTTCACATGAGATGTTGATCTACCAGTAGATTCAGAAGAAAGAGAAACTGATGTTGCTTCTGAAATATACTTTGCAGATGTCTGTGTCATTGTTGTCTGTAAGACATCTGAAACGAAAATACATAATGTAAGATTCATAGAGGAATCTTTTACGAGTGAATTATATAAATGTATTTAGTTGGTAATAACTGACCATGAAAATTAGCTGCTACCCCCAAATATAGCAGAGATCTTTGTAGTAGTGCTGACTACTACAGTGATTATCAGCTTACACAACGGCCCCTCAGGTATGAAAAATACACACTTACATTGATCCAAGCTAAATCAATGTAGGCATGCAGTTAAGATCATACCTGGAGTTCAGTTTTAATAAACACCAAATATTCTTTTAATTCTTTAGGTCTTTACTGTGAAAGAGGGATGTGAATTTCCAGTTCCAACACCCTGCTAGCCTGTGCTTACAGTGAACCAAAAGTTGAATCAATTAATATTACTGGTAACGTGAAGATCTCTGCGGTGCCTGCAATTACCTCTGTTTATCTTTAAATCAGCTGCTTTGTGCCTGGGAAAGATTATGAATCCCATTCCCAAGTAATATACCGGGACTTAAATACTCTCTAAGGTGACATTATGCCTTCCTTTCAGCACTAAGTCTATATTCAGGTTTAGGAATGTTAGTTTACATCTGTGGTGGTCAACTTATGAGGTATTAGGGGCCCAAATTGTGGCCCTTATCATCACAAAAGGTCTTCATTGTAATGTCCATTATATGTAGTGCTAGATAGGTCTGTCACAGACTGCAGACATACTAGAGGAATGATGATCAGAGACCGAGAACATCCTATAGGTTTGAATGGAGGCTGATGATATGCTGTAGAAGATAATGAGTGACTGGGAACATGTTACATGAAGTTCGTAAACATTACTATGCACACCTGCAGTACATAGTTTGTCATCAGAGACCGGATCTAATCTTTCTTTACTGTAGTTTTACTTTCATTTACAAAGTCCCCCCCCCCCCCTCACTCTGTGACTGCACATTAAATGGAGAAAAGGCCACTGATGATCTCATCTCTGTATCCTATCCTCTTCTCCTATCGGCATGCTTCCTCCACTGCAACACACCTGATTAGCTTGAACTATGTTGTACAGATTGTACAGTAGAATGCAATAGGCTTAAATCAGATCAAATCCAGTTACTTACACAGCTTGGGTTTGAAAAAAATACATGTGATGATCTATTATTGATTACAGTTCTGTAATAAAGTGTGTCTTTTATATTTGCCTAAAGTCCAGCTACAAATGTGGTTGAGGCTAACACTATAATAATTAAAATTCTAATTGCAAGATGGATTTCTTGTCATTTTTGGGTATTGTGATTGATGAAGATCTCTATAAAATATCACCTGGCATCACCTGCACAATAATGTTTGCATACAACAAATGCACCATACAGTCTTTACTTTTTCATTAGCTTACAATTAATTTCTCCATAAAAAGTCTAGAGACACGTTTGCATTGTAAACATGTTTAAATAGTGAATTTTAGGAAAATATTTAAAAATGTTATTGAATATTTTCAATGAAACCTACTAGGACAATTCATTAAGTTATAACAATATTAGTATTTCCATCATAACTCTTTTAACTCTTTATTAACTAGTTTTTACAACTGAAACTGAGTTTTCTGTTCATTCTGTTCAGATTTTATTGCGTGGATCAGCTATATTTGTAATGTGTATTACATTACTTTGTGGTATTTTGTATTTAACCACTGCAATACTGGGCACATTCACCTCCTTCCTGCCCAGGCCAATTTTCACCTTTCAGCGCTTTCATACGGTGAATGATAATTGCGCGGCCATGCAACACTGTACCCATAGAAATTTTTTATATATTTTTTTTTAAATAGGTAGAGCTTTCTTTTGGTGGTATTTAACCACCATTGTTTTTTTTTTTTGCTAAACATACGAAAAATAACTGAAAGTTTTGAAAAAAAACAGTGGTGATTAAATAATAATAATAATAATAATAAGTGGAACCCATTGTTAGGACAAGACGAAGACAAATAGGACTGTTTTTTGGGGGTTTTTTTGCATTTAGCATAGTCACCCCTTGGTTACAGATCATTCCACTGACATGTATACTGAGAATAAGAATGTGGATGAGCCCTCTAGTGTGAACTATGAATAGCTCTCAGCAAGTGGAGCAGCAAAGAATTAAATGAATGGATAAAGACTAAAGTCATTCTTAAAGTGTTTGTTAACCCCCCCAAAAAAAAGAAAATATAGAGATCCTGTTCCCTAAAAAGCAGATTAAACAGTACAGTGCTGTGTAATCTGTCCCTCTCTAAACTGTAAAAAAACCTGGCTGATCCTGCCACTTCCTGTGTCCCGATCTCTGCACTGACCTTTACATATTTGGGTTCACAAACACTTTAACGCTAACAGTGGGAAGTGAATGATAATACCATATCCTACTAAAATCTAGCTAAAGCTTCCTACAATTCACCTGAAATTACTATAAATTAGTGGATTTGGAAAAAGTATCATTTAGATATCACTTTCTTCACTTCTTGTATATGTCCTTTTATTCTTGCTGTCAGGAGTTAAAGAAAACTGGACAATAGGGAAATATCACGGCTGACTTTACTGACCTCTCCCTGAAATTCCAGCTATTTTTTTTTAAAGAAAACTCAGCAGGGGCTGCCTCCATATTTTCCCCATGTCAGTTTTTCTTTGGGAAGCTTAACTTTTTATCCTGGAATTGAATAAAGACCTCCAGGGTGTTGACTTGTTGGCACCTCTTGATCACAGTATGAAAAATCACTTGATTAAAAGGTTTTATTCCATTCTTTACTCATATATATTTTTAGAGTACAGCTCACAATAAAATTACAACCTGATGCCCGAAAAAACCATCAGCAGGGACACAAACTGCATTTCAATGTTAAAAGAGGTTCTAGCTTTCTTCCACCACTCTAACAGTGTCCTTGTTGCTAATGTGCCCCTGTTAGCTAGATTTCCCCATACTTCCTGTTCTGGTGACAGCTAGGCTAAGTGTGGGGAGGTGCAGAGTGGTGTGGCGGCTGTAAACACTCAGAGTCCAGTTGCAAGAAACAGTATTAACTTGTATTAAAGTTAAAGTTCGCAGTTCACAACAAGCCTGGCAGGAAGGGACCGGACCGGGCACACTCACAGGAAATAACAGCGATGTGCAGCAGAGCAGGTCTCAGATGACCCAACAGAGTCTGTCTTGAGGGATGGAATGCAGCCTGGCCAGTCCGTACCCAAGTGGGGAGCATTCCAGGAAGGATGGCATGTCACTATCCTTTCCATAACGCTGTTCACTGTCCTTGACAGACTCTGCCTGTCCCAAGATGGCCACTAAAGTCACATGGGATGACAGCAGCCAACAGGGTAGCTTCGCCAGTGACCCAGGAAACCATAGAGAAACCATGTTCCTCTTGACTTCCTCTCCCTCTGCAATGCCGCTTCAATTGAGGGTTACATGCAGTGGAGAAAGTAAGCTTCACCTGCTTACATAAAGACACCAAAAAGCAAGAATTTTACCCATTACCTACTAAATCCAAAGCTAAAAACAGGCTTGATTATAGATGCATGGCTAAAACTGTTCTGGCCTTACTTCTCTTGTAGGTTCCAGGAGTAAATTTTCTTTTGTTCCCCTGTGAACCAGAGTCAGCTGATAATGGCTATTGCTTGCTATTAGCTGATGAAGCAGAGCTGTGCCAGACTTGGGGAGGTTCTCAACAATATTGTTGGGATCCACCATGCTGGCTTATTGGCAGCTGGCTCTTCAAAGAATGGCTGAGAGTCGTAGCCAGTAATGCATGCCCCCTCACCAGTGAGGGCTGAAGGAGCAGAGTGAAGAGTGATGACTGACAGTCACTGCTCTCCACTTGGAGCAGACTGAGAACTAAGCAATCAGTGAGAACTTGTGAAGTGATCGCTCAGTTCTCTGTGTTAGAGTCGGCATTGTGTGGGTGTTTGTTTTTGTTATGCATCACATACTTCTTCTTTAAGCAAATTTAAACCTTACGTGAAGAAAGTGAGCTGCAACATTCATAAATTATAATAATGCTGCATATACTGTATCTGATTACTAACTTATATAATATTGCATTATATAGGAATGATTTGTAAACAAAATAATATTTTTGAAAGGTAACACCAATTATTGGAATTACTCCCGATGCAGACTTAGAAGAGGGCTTTCCCTTACCTGTACAGTTGGAGCCAGTATATCCTGGGAGGCACTCACAGTAATAAGAGCCATTTGTGTTTATACAAAGAGAATTGCTTGAACAATTGTAGAGAGAAGGTGTAGCACATTCATTGATATCTGGAAAAGTAATAAATGCAAAAAAAAAAAAAAACTAATTGTAATTTAAGTCAGAACTATAAGTCAAGACAAAAGAAGAAACGTGTTAAAGATGTGTGTACAAATGTTTTCCCCCTAAATCAAATCAAATAGATGTAAGCAGTGGACAAATGTTTGTAAATCCTCAATTTTAGTAAATCAATCACTGTCACAAAGTTCAGCTCATTCTCAAAGTTATTCAAACTTAATTCCCAAAGTCATCGAAAATATAAAGAAACCCACTGCATTTTCTGCATGTGTACATGACCCCGATGCTTGCATGATTACATTATTTATCAAAATAATATAGTTAACATACCTGTGCAGTAGATATGTGGATCTCCATTATAGCCACTGGCACATTGACAGTTAAAGCTTCCAGGTGTGTTGGTGCAAACAGCATTCTCAGCACAAATTGATTTGTTCATGCATTCATCAATGTCTGGAACAAGAGCAGATAAGGGTTTAATGGTGATACCTTAATAACTTGGCACAAATAATACGCTATTATATAAAATGAAGACATAAGAATTTGTAGTTGAAACTACTCTAAACAGCCAATGAGCAGAAATGTTGGCATCTTGATTTCTCTCCAAGAGTCCTTAGATAGAAGTGATATATTCGCAATAACCTGCGCGGTAGAATGCAGTGTTTTGCCATGCAAGCAGCTGTCAGGGAGAGGTGCAAAGTGCATTTCAGTACATCGCACTGCTTCATTTTTTGTTAAAGTGATAGTAAACCTATCCATTTAACAGTTTCAAAAAACAGTTACATTCCTGGAACTTGCCAGAAATGTACCACTCCCATTGGTTGTGCTCTCAACCAAACTGTCAAACTATCTAATGGCTGGTGTCATCACTGATCACATGTGCAACATCATGGCAGTTGAAGATTAGACAGAGGCCAAGATGGCAGCTCCCTTGGCTGAAAACGATAGGAGGGTTTACTTCCACTTTAACTTTTTTTGAAGTTTTAAAAGTGGCAATTCATTCATGTTTTGGCACAACAGTTTGCATATTACTGCAGCTCACCACACTACACATCACACCAGTGGTGATGTGAACGGGGACACATGGAAAGCAATTGTTTTCTATGTGTCTTAGCAGTGACCAGCATTTATCCAGTTCAAAAAAATTGTAGTCACTGCACATGTGTGAATGAGCCCTTAAGGAAAGCTATAGTTAGGAAGCATAGAAGCTGCCATTGCAGCCATCTTTCCCCGATAATTACGCCATTAGCATTTTCAGGGGGAGGACATCTATGGCAGTTAACATATTTCTCTCATGCTGCACTAGGTACTGACCTACATATATCATTTGGTAACATGGCATGACATGTGGTAAATTCGCTTTATGGGCCTGGTTATACCATCTACTAGACCAAAATTGGCATTACTTGATTCATGTCCATAGCCAGGCACATAGTAAATGTATTCAAAATGCTTCATGCCACTTCTGGGTACTTATGAGAAAAACATTGCCAAGCCGGTAATATTCAGAACACTTACCATCACAACGGTATGTATCAGCTGGATCAATTCTGTAACCTGTATTACAGGAGCAGTTGTACCCGTCCCATGTATCAATACATATTTGCTCACATTTGGATATATTAGCAAAACATTCATCAACACCTGCAGGAGACATGAGATAGGTAAATTATATAGTAATGCATGCTAACACTTGACCTATACATATTAATGGTAACCTGCTATCTTATTCTCACCATAGCATTTTATCCCATCGCCAGACAGTCCATCAGGACAAGGTGAACACGTGTAGCTATCATTAGGAGCGGGATTGTCTATACAGGATGATGTGTTAAAACAGCTGTTCTCTAGACAAGCATTTAAATCTTCAGTACAAAACTCTCCTGTCCATCCAGAGGAACAATTGCAGCCTGTTGTCTGAATAGAAAACATTCATTACAAATATTGTTATACTACTGTTATTAATAATAGGGAGTTATATAAGTTTGTGAAATTGTTGAATAGTATGTTAATAATAAAGGTGATATAACAAGTATCATATAGTGGTAGTAATCCACTTTGTAAAATTCTGTTAGTTCAATGTACAAATGAGCTGTATTCAAGAACCTAAGATGTTATTCAGTAAAAGAAAAGTGTCAAGTCCTAGTAAGTTGTATGAAAACAGACAATACCATGAACTTGGAGTTGTTCATCTGACCCCTCAGCACGGTGTTCTCATAGTCACAGGTGGCGTTGTTACTACAGTTGCACAATATTAATGTGAGGCCTTGCTCTGCGATGGCTTGGGAGTTGTTGGCTATTACAGTTGCAAACACGGGTGTGGAAGATGAAGGCAACCATGTGAGAGTGCCATTTACTGTAAACAACAAGGATTTGAAACAGTATAGTTTTATTATTACTTTAATTATGAAACCAGAAATCCCTTTGGGCTCAAATATGAAGGTAATATTTAGCTGCAAAAGCTGTGCACTAGAGATGAGCACGATGTTCGAGTTGAACGTAAGTTTGACTCGAACATCAGGGGTTCGCCTGTTCACCGAACAGTGAACAATATGTGGCGTTCGCGGCAAATTCGAAAGCTGCCGGAACACCGATAAAGTCTATGGGACACTAACATGAAAAATCAAAAGTGCTAATTTTAAAGGCTTATATGCAAGTCATTGTCATAAAAAGTGTTTGGGGACCTGGGTCCTGCCCCAGGGGACATGTATCAATGCAGACATTTTTTTTTTTTTAAATGGCCGTTTTTACGGGAGCAGTGATTTTTTTTAATGCTTAAAGTGAAACAATAAAAATGAAATATTCCTTTAAATATTATGGACTGGGGGGGGGATCCCATGCTCTTTTTTTCAATGAGTTTTATCTATATTGCCGAGACCCGACAATTCATTACAGCCACAATCAGTTTTAAATGACAATTTTTCCTTTAGAAATGTCATTTTGCTGTGGTACTGTTCTAAATACGGGAAAAATGCGCCACTTTTTAGGCATACTATAGACACCCCCCAGCACGATATTTAAAGGAATATTTCATTTTTATTGATTCACTTTAAGTATTAAAAAAATCATTGCATTGATACATGTCCCCTGGGGCAGGACCCATCTCCCCAAACACTTTTTATGACAATAACTTACATATAAGCCTTTAAAATTAGCACTTTTGATTATTCATGTTCGTGTCCCATAGACTTTAACGGTGTTCATGTGTTCTGCCAAATTTTTTGCCTGTTCGCATGTTCTGCTGCGAACCGAATAAGAGGGTGTTTGGCTCATCCCTACTGTGCACATATGTCCTCAGTTCTGATTGACTGTCCTATATCATACACAACAAAGTAACTACATATTGCCACAGCTGTGTTAAATCAGATGCAGTGTATCATGGCTTAATGCAAACATGTAGCTAATTTCACAGGGCAGTGCAATAGTTCAATTAATATCATAGGCTCTGTAAAGTAATGTACAAAAAATATTCAGTATAGTGGGTTTGCAGCTGAAGACTATAATTCGCCAACTTCCATGTACTGATGGAGAAAGTCCCCAACTCAATCAGAGAATCATAGGAAGTGACAGTTAAAATAGAACTATGGCCTCCCATTGAAAAAATATATGCTGCAGCCGTGCATATGTACTTACAGTTGACTCCTAGTCCCTCTGCAAAGCGGTGTTCATTTTGACATCAGGTCTCGATTCAGTTTTATTAATAGTCTTTTGACTAACATGCCATTTTAGTTTTAGCTGTATTTTAGTCATCTGAATTGTTTTAGTTTTAGTCGTATTTTAGTCAACTAAAATCTTCAGTATGTTTTGGTCGACTAAAATCTAATGGGTTTAATTAAATTGTAATGCATTATTTAAGAATTTCTCATTACTTACTCCAGGAGTAAGAATCTAATAATGTGTTATTATTTATGGTATTAAGGTTTGAACATGTACTACAGACACAGATTTAGCCATTTGTGATATATAATGTCTTTATAAATAAAACCAAGTCTCCTAAACAAACAAAAAATATGGCTTTTTGACAAACAGAAATGCAACTTTAAAAAAACAAAACAAAACAAAACTGTAAACTCTATTGGCTGTAATACCTTTGTACATATTATATAAATATATTACCAATGTTAAATATTAAGAAGAAGAAGAAAGAAGAACAGCATTTTTCTTATATTTTATTTTCTTGTAACAGCTTAGCACTTAGTAGATGCCCCCTACTTATTCTTATGTAGTAGTGCAATACATGTTTATGTGCTATTATTATAGGCTGAAGATAGAATTGTGTTGCCGATTAAGAGAAGGCCAGCAGAGGGCACCAAAGAGATAGTGTGATTGAGTGTAATGTGTGGAACTGCATAGGAAAGGGAACAGATTGACGGAGCCTGAGTCTCTCAGCCAATACAGCTTGTCAAAAGAATCAGGGGGCTGGGGCTTTAACAGAGGTGGAGCTCCAAGGAAAGCGGACGTGCAGGTGGGTAAATGTCCCTCCCTCACATTTACGTTTAGTTTTTGTTTGTTGCCGAAAATTTAATTCATAGTTTTCGAATCAAAATTTATTTTCGTTTAGTTTTCATTACTGAAAACATGCAGTTGATAAAAACGATGCTGAAACTATTTTCATTGACAAAATTAACACTGCTGCAAAGTACCTGCTGAGTCTACCAATTAATTCCACCAGAGCTGCTTTTTGTGATGGAATAGGTGTCCTTTTATGAAGCAGTGAAATCTATTCACTGCTTCATTCTCCGCCATTCACAGTGGAGATCTTTCTCTTCTGTGTGCCTGTTTATGATGCAGAGTAGATCGCTTCACCTTTGGAGGAGTGAAGTGATCTACAAACGCTTCAAACATGCTTCTAACGCCCCCTGATACTGGAATCTCGTGAGACTTTACGAGATTACAGTACCAGAAATGTACTGAAACACCGAGATGTCAGTTTATTAAGTGGTGATAAATTATCACCGCTCAATACACTGACAGACGGCTGGTTAATGTTAATAAAATATCGAGTCCCCCTACTTTATATATATATGTATGCACACACACATTATATATACATGCATATATACACACATTATATATATATATACATATACACATTATAAATATGTATATACATGTATACACATAAATATAACAGGGGGACATGCTTACAGTGTTGGGGGGTCTGAACGAGGCATAAGGAAATTAAAAATCTTCCTCCTTCCCCTTCAGATGCCCCGAGATTCCCTCTTCACTCCCCGATTCTCCACCTCTGAGCTGGTGAATCTGGGAGTGTGAATTCTGATACAGATCGCCAGTGAAGCGCTGAGATCGCAGCTTCATAAACTGGCCGCTACTGTGTCATTCATGAGGATTCTCCATGTGTGGAACAAGTGAACAAGTGTGAACAAGTTCAAACACTTCTCCCCCCGATTATCTCTGTTTCATAAACTTTTTATGGACTGTGATCAGTGACACTGCTTCATAAACGGACACCATAGTGTGATAACAATGCTTCACTGCTCCTGAATTCAGTTGCCACTCTCATGAAGGGTGTATCTGCTTGCACTACAGTGGGAGGGGGAAAATGTTGCAGTGGGTGTGGCTATCAACAATGCCACTGCTGATTCACAAATCTGAAGTCTAGCCACACCTAGTCCTGCCCACTGCTTTCTGGGTTGGTAGAACTGTCTCTGTTCCTGAAACCCTCCCACTGGGATCAGCAATGTCTGGGAGAAGAAGCATGGGAGACATAAATGAAGGAGGATTTGGCTCAGTCAGGGAGGGTAAAGGAAGGTTTTAGTTTACGTTATGAGGCTTTTGCATTGCACAGTAACTAGATTTGATATAAGTGTAGAATGTCATACAGGAATATTTAGCTTTAGCTGAACTGTAAAGTAAAGTAAAGTCATGTGAAATGAAACCATCAACCAACCGATCATGTGCAGGGGAAATGTATAAATAAGCATTCTTTTTATCCAATTTTGTTTTTTATTGTAGCATATTTTACAGCAAATAACAGCTCCTGTAAATACAGTGTTGTACTATTTTGAAATCTTTCTATATTTGCTGCCACACTCACATTAACCATTGTAATAGACATCATTAGGCCATTATGATAATAATCCCTATGGATTTAGAGTACACACATCCAGTATAAAATGTCTAGTAATGTCAAAAGGCTGTAAGAGAATTATTAATGAGTATAAGGATGTCATACCTGAAATGATGAGGTCACTGGATTCTGTTTCCAGACTGAACACAGAGTCTGCAGCCGAGAAGGTAATCAGGACTTGTTCACCCAAGGAGCTCATGATAGTTGCAGGGCCAGAGATATTTGGAGGAAAAATGGCTATATAAATAAAAAAAATAAAAATACACAACTGAAGTACAAGATATTGTTAGCATTATAATCAATCATAGTTAAAGAATTCATGCAAGTACCATGTCTTTCACTAATTCCACCCCTTTCTTTTTTTTTTAAATAGAACTATGGCTTCCTATAAAAAAAAAAGTTCTTCAGCAAATAATTATAAGTACATCTGCCCTTGATGTTTTGTACAAAGTCCTCACATAGGGACACATATTTGCTTATACTACAAGGGGATGAAAAAAATGTCGCTGGGCCTGTGGCTATCAGCATTATCACTGCTGATTCAGAAACCTGTAGCTTGTCAATAGACACCTGGCCACAACTAGTCCTGTCCACTGCTTTCTGGATTGATAGTCCTTCCTCTGTTTTGGCTCGAACACGCTTTCCTCCTTCCTTAGTGGATTTGACTGACAGCAGAAGGAGCCTACAGTTCCCATTGCTCTCAGAGTCTCCTGTGAGAATAGGAAGAGGGAGTAGTGTTGCTGCAGAGAGGACATCGCTGGATGGGTGGAGAAGTCAGGTAAGTGTTAAGGTGGTGGAAACTTACTGAGGTTTTTTTTACCTTAACCGGTTCCCGACCGGCTCCTGTAGATATATGTCGACAGAATGGCACGGCTGCGCAAAGTGCTGCACAAAGCACTGATTGCTGTATAAATGACAATGGTCCCAAAAATGTGTCAAAAATGTCCGACATGTCCGCCATAACGTCACAGTCACAATAAAAATCGCTGATCGCCGCCATTACTAGTAAAAAAAATATTAATAAAAATGCCATAAAACTATCCCCTATTTTGTAAACGCTATAACTTTTGCGCAAACAAATCAATAAACGCTTATTGCAATTTTTTTTTTACTAAAAATATGTAGAAGAATATGGATCGGCCTAAACTGAGGAAAAAAAATGTTTTTTATATATTTTTTGGGGATAATTATTATAGCAAAATGTAAAAAATAATGCGTTTTTTTCAAAATTGTCACTCTTATTTTGTTTATGGCGCAAAAAATAAAAATCGCAGAGATGATCAAATACCACCGAAAGCTCTATTTGTGGGGAAAAAAGGACCACAATTTTGTTTCGGAGGCACGTCGCTCGACCGTGCAATTGTCAGTTAAAGCTACGCAGTGCCGAATTGCAAAAAGTGCTCTGGTCAGGAAGGGGGTAAATCCTTCTGGGGCTGAAGTGGTTAATGCAGGAAATGCACTAATATAAAACACAATTAAACTTTTGCCCACTTTATTATGGCTTGGGCATCGTTGATCCAGTACTTTTTGAGACTGTCATAGACTGTCACACAAGGTCCTACATTTGCAATTTAAATTTGAAATAGTGCTTTACTCATTTAGGTCTGCCATATGGGTCTATCGCTGTTGCTGTTTCTGTATGCAGAGACCAGTAATCCAGCACAGCAGTTGTGTCTAGGCCAGCCAGTCCCTGGCAGTCCCGTTGTGCTGATGTCATTGCTGATGTCATTGCCTGCACACTCTCTTCTGGATCCTGAGATGGCTCCAGCACTGAACAGACATTAGGAAGTGTCTACATGATAGAGATGGAGATGTGGACAACTGAAGAAGGATTTAATTTCCTCTGCACAGAAGAAGAGAGAAGTTTTGGGACCTAAATGTCATGTGAACATTATTATAGGCGAGTAAAAGGAGTATTGTTTTTTATTTTCATTTTTCAGTGATTAGTAAGTGAGAGGAGGAGGAGGCCATAGATCAGCTTTAAGATATTTCCAATTTTAGTATCCTTGGTGGAAGGTCAATTATTGAACATCTTGAAGTTAATCTGCCTGCACAATGTAAATCTAAAACATATATAGCCCGGTGTTGCAGTGGGACTGCAGACTTGGCTTGGTCTTAGTTATGATATTTATTGTCATTACTACAATCAGAAGCGTAGCTTAACCTCCCTGGTTGTATGCTGAATGTGGTACATTGTTTTGCATGGAAATTTGGCGTTTTATATTGTAGGACTGTAATTCTTAGGAATAACTCACTTAAATCTGTCCAATCAAGAGTCTAGTAGACATCCCGGGTATGATAAAGTTTGAAGCACAAAATAATAAATTATAATATAATAAATAACTATAAATAATTATTAAAAATAATAATAATAATAAAATGTATTCAATAATGTAATCAACTCAAAAACACTTAAATGTGCTCAGTTGCAGAATTGTCATTGTTGTCACTTTCAGTGTTTGATGAGAATTTCCCCACGAATCACTATCGCTAAATTCTGCAAATGTTCTAATTTACTATCTCTGATTTCTAGCTGGTCTAAAACCTTTGATGTAGATGGATACTTTTTGGTTGCCATGGATATTCTCCAGTTTCCAGGCAGAAAGAACAGTATATATAATATAAAACTGCATGCAGGGCACTGGACAAAGCACTAGGGACAAAAGGGAGGTGAAATAATTTGATACACTAATGTAATCTATAAGATTACAGTGTTCAGTATGTGTTCTGTTTTTTGCACTTTTTGAATTTCCCGCCGGATCCGTCCCCGTGCGTTGCGCCACTTGCAGGGAACGAAACCCGGCATATAGAGCATCGGGCTGAAGACATAGCCACCGCACACAGCGGGAAGACATCGCAGGATGTGGGGGGCAAAGTAAGTAGCTTTCCCTGGATACTGCGATGCAGCCCGGAGTTAGGCTTGGGGTTACCGCTCTAGGTATGGAGAATTCACCCTGAGCCACACTCGTGAATACCGCTAAGTAGGGGTGCAACGGATTGTCATCGATCCATGATCCGATCCCCGGAGGTTGATCCGTACGGGACACCCGCGATCCGCGGAGAGCTCTGTGGCCTCGGCCTTAGGAAAGGCCGCGGCTTTGGCCTAGCTCCGGAGCGGCGGCCATCTTGGTACACCCGGCGGCCGTTTAGCACGTGATCTCTCCCCTCTGTGTACTGATCTGTACAGTGGAGGGGAGAGATCGGATGGCAGCAGTGCCAATACTCTGCAATGCCCTGCTAATGCTCTGCAATGCCCTGCCGATACTCTGCAATGCCCTGAGAATACTCTGCAATGCCCTGCCAATACTCTGCAATGCCCTGCCAATACTCTGCAATACCCTGCCAATACTCTGCAATGCCCTGAGAATACTCTGCAATGCCCTGCCAATACTCTGCAATGCCCTGCCAATACTCTGTATTGCCCTGCCAATCCTCTGCAATGCCCTGCTGCAATACCCTGCCAACACTCTGCAATACCCTGCTGCAATGCCCTGCCAATACTCTGCAATGCCCTGCCAATACTCTGTGATGCCCTGCCAATACTTTGCAATGCCCTGACAATACTCTGCAATGCCCTGAAATACTCTGCAATGCCCTGACAATACTCTTCCATACCCTGCCAGTACTCTACCATACCCTGCCAATACTCTGCCATACCCTGCCAATACCCTGCCAATAGTCTGCCATACCCTGCCAATACTCTGCCAATACTCTGCCAATACTCTGCCAACATACCCGCCAATACTCTGCCAATATACCTGCCAATACCCTGCAATACTCTGCCAATACTCTGCCAATAGGGAGATTGTGGATATTACAGTGGGGGAGATTTTTTTTTTGTTGATCCGAAAATGATCCGAACCATGATTCCTGGTCCGAGAAACGATCCGAACCGTGAGTTTTTTGATCTGTTGCACCCCTACCGCTAAGAAGGTTAAAGCTTGTGGGTCATGATGCAAAAGTGAACCCGGGACCCCCCACTACCACCTGGCGAGTCTACTACATGCCCAGTTACTCGCAAAGTGTGCCAAGATACTCTGGGTGGCTAAAGAGTAATTTCAGATATTTATTTACATTTTGAGAGGGTAATTCAAAAGATTTTGGAGAAACTGTCCATATTTTCACATACCTCTCCAATTCTTTTGAATACCTGTAAACAGGTTTACAGAGGCAAGGAGAGACTGTTCCTCTAAGGATAGACCCTACCAGCACACCTCCTCAGTATAGATCCCCCTCCACTAAGTATAGAACTCCCCAGTACAGACTCCCCTTTCTCAGTACAAACACCTGACCCCCCCAGTACAGACCCCTGCCAGTCCATCCCCTCAGTGTAGACCCCCCAGTGCAGACCATCTTCAACTCGCTATAGAACTTCTCTCAGTATTGACCCCCTTGATACAGACCCCTTCTCTATGTAGACCCTCCTCAGTACAGCCCCTCCTCCCCTTAGTACAGACTGCCCTTGCTTGGTAAATACCCCCCCCCCACCTTAGTACAGACTCAACTCCCTTCCTGCTCCCATTCCCAAACATAGAACTTTACAGATCTCCAGAATGGGTCTCCCTTGGCTCTGTGGGCTCTGTGAGGCAGCCAGAGGCAGTGATGCAGTGAACATACAACAGGTACTTACAGTGCTGTGACACACATACACACACACATACAAAAACATGTTGTGTAGTCACTAAATAATGATAGGTCACCCAACATTTTATTTTCAGGAAGCCCCGTAGCACCTCCCAAGACCCAGCACCCTGCGCAGATCGTGCCCCTAGCAACCCAATAGGCCAGCTAAATTGTAATATCACTTGACCAGAAGAGCTGCAGCATACTACTTCATAGTGGCTGTGGGCCGAACTTAGAAATTTAGTTGAATGAGGAGCCCGAGCCAATGAGAGTGTAGGGTTTGGAAGGCAAAGTGGAAGCCGGCTACAGTACGCAAGCCGGATCCAAGCAAGGCTCCAGGAATTTGCTGAATTGGAGGGGGGGAGGGATATGCTGATATTACAGGGAGGCTGCACGGGCCCCCTGGAGCATGGACAGGGTCGCAATTGTGACATTTATTGTTACGCCCATGACTATATTGATTTTGACACTGGATCGATGCAACAAGTGCTGGCTTCTCTGTCTCTCTATACCTGTTTGTTAATGCTTTCCTGTCACTAGCACATTCATGCTTTCAGAATCTGATGTGAGCATGGGAGGCAGCAGGGTTTTAATAAACCATGTTGTTGCTGTGAATTATGTATAGTCTGACAGTTACCTCCCATCTGTATGTTTTGGAAATTAAAGCAATGAAACTGTCTCTTGAGGTATGCTTGATTTTTACACTTACCAATCTGAGATCTCCTCTCACTGTATACAGAATTACTAGTCATAGTGGCGGATCCTATAGCGAAGTTTCCAGTGCTCAGAATGTCATAGAGACAGTCTGTATTTCCACCACAAGTGCTGTTTGCTTTCTGGAGAAATGCTGGGTCACTGGACAAAAGCAGCTCATCAAGGAACATTGGTACAAAACTATTGTTGTTGTAAGTGTACCAGGTTTCTTCCATAGTTGTGTTGTATAGAAATATTGTATCTTCAGGTGTTGTTTTCCCTAAAAAAAAAAATCAAATATACAAATTACAGCTATAGTCTTATCACACGTCAATCTGCTTTAGTTACTCTGTGGCAATCACAGTATTACAGATTATATTTTGTTCCACACTGTATCACCAGCCAGGTTTTTAATGGTAATTTTTTTTTTTAAATTAAACATAGAGGACTTATTAAAAATATGGTTGGATACATACATATACACAACAAGCTGCATAAGCACCAAAAGCTGCCTCTCTGCTGTTTGTACTCAGTAGGGTTTATCTACCAAGGGCAAATAGACTGTGCACTTTGCAAAGTGCCGTTGCACTCTGCATGTGCAATTGCTCCAGAGCTTAGTAAAATGAGCATAAGCTCTGCTGACTTCCATCATCCAATCATATACAAGCAAAAATGATAGTTTTTTTATTATTTTTTTTAATTTTCCTTGCATGGGTATTTTTGCAAAGTGCAGCATTACCTCATTTACTAAGCTTTGGAGCAAATGCCCTTGCAGAGTGCACAGTCTATTTACCTTTAGTAAAGCACCCCCAGTGTATTTGGTTAAAATTAGCGTTGAGTTGAACATACCTGGGTTTGGTCCATGAGACATTTGCCAAACAGCTGACTGGTTTGGATATTAATTGGAACCACATTAAAGCCAATGTTAACCAAATCTTTAAAATCAATTAGAACCATTTTCAGGGACAATAGGCAAGGGAATATCAAACAAATGTTGTGGGGGTATGTGCACTGCCTGGGGGGACATGTACCAATGCAAAAAATATATATATTTAAATACCTTTTTGCAGGGGGCAGCAATAATACCCCATTCTTTTGAAAAAACAAGCCTGAGGTAGGTCTTAAAGTAACATTAATATTTTCATTTTTTTCATAGAATGCATTAAGATAAAAAAAAATCCGGTTTTAGAACGACTTTAAACTTGTCTATGAAGTGACAAGCCTCTATAATGTATACAGTGTACTACAGGAAAACTTACAAATAAAAACTTTAAATTGCCAGTAAAAAATAGCTCCCTACCAACTTGGCTTTACTTGTAAAAAACATCACACAGACCCCCCAACGTACATACTAAACCCCTGCAGGTCTGCTATGTATTTTGGGGGGACCTTTGGTAGTCCCTTGCCATTTTGTTTTTTAACAAAAAAAAAATACGCTCATAGGAAAAATTTAAGTTACTGGCATGTTTTACTTTCTTAACTATCACTATTGCTGTTCTACATTCTACAGAAAGAATGAGGAAAAAGTTAACAAAAATTGTGGGGACTCCTCAAACCTATCCTTGATGATGGCCTGTTTTGAATTTTAAAGGGGTACCCCAAGCAAAAAATTAAAAAAAATGATAAGGGGTCTCACCAGTAGCTGAACCATACCAGGACACATGCCCTCAATATGGGGTGGGTACCCTGCCAGGAGGCTCCCTTCTGGCAAAGGGCCCCTTCCCCACAATCCTGACCCAGTGGTTGATTATTGGAATCCAGAAATCCCAGATACTGAATCCAGATACCGCCTCCCCCATGTGAATCAGTAAGAGTTAATAATATCCCTACTCATTCACAAAAAAATATTAAACGCAAATAAACCCACCACACATTTTGACGGGTCCTTTGTAAAAAAAAAAAAAATGTTCCATGAGGTAAATCCATCATAATTCAGTGATGCGGATCCTCATGATCAAGGATGCCCTCTGAAAATAAAAGCATGCCGATCCACCTGTTCTCGTAACCCGTACCTAATGACAGATCTAAGGCTCGCAGCTGAATTGCAAACAAAGAGGCAAAGATAGTGGATGATGTCAATGACCAATTATGTCTATATTACTTAGGCAATAATAGCCAGGGCCAGTGACTCCTTTCAGCTGGCCATACATGGATCAAAATTCTGACAATCCAGCAGAGACTGGACCATTTGCGATCTATGCATGGGCACTGTGGCTAATATAGAACTGCCCTTTCAGATGTTTAGCCACTGGCACTCGAGCAATGCTACAGGCTATAGCCTGCAGTGCCGATCAGTGTATTCTGATAGCAGGGAAGTGTTGTCCCCCCCATCCCCCACCCCTCCCCCCCCCTGCTGTCAAAATGCAATAGCTCAATTGGGAGGATTCCCCTATCCACCTTGATTGTGTATTTTCTCTTAGGACTACAATACACAGAAAAAAAAACAAAATACTTGAATGTCATGAAGAAATTTCAGTACTGACATTCTGTCACTTCAGGTCTACCTGCCGCGTAGAGCAAACAGTTATGACAATTAAATATTCTCTTACATGTCATGCCAAATTCGAAGATCTGTGAGTCGTTTGGCTTTGTGTTGTCATTATATGGCAATGTGGAGCCATAAGCAGTCAGGAAGTCATCATTTGGATTTCCATTTAATACCCCTGAAATAAAATAGAAGAGGTAAATATACATTTGACAAATCATGAAACAACAAGGCAACAACAATAAAGTCTGTTCCCCCTGGTGTGTCTTTCTTTCAATTAATACAGCAATAAGTAGATTTTGCCAGTGTATAGGAAGATTGAATAGTTACCTCCCTATCATTGAAAGCAGTAACATTTGATTTACTAAAACTGGAGAGTAAAAAATCTGGTGCAGCTCTATAGAGAGAACCAATCAGCTTCCAGGTTTTATTGTCAAAGCTTACTTGAACAAGCTGAAGTTAGAAGCTGATTGACTACCATGCAGAGCTGCACCAAATTTCGCACCCTCCAGTTTTAGTAAATCAACCTCATTGTGTTGTTACTTGTCAAAAAGCCCTAAATGACAATATAGGTATTAGTGAATTGAACTGTAATGTCTGTCTGTATTTGCAAACTAGAATAATTTGCTGGGGACTACTGTTCCCCTTTTTGTCCCAGTTAAAGAAAACAAAAATATTGTTAAGAGAAAAGCATAGGCTGTGATTACTGCTAGCTGTCAGACTTTAAAATTGTCCTAGTCACTGACCCTAAACAGTTAAAGAGAGTTCTGACTTTACTGAACGCATGCTTGTTTCTAATAGGTGACTCAAAAGGCACTCATATAAAAGACAGCCAGTCAATTAGCCATTTTTTCACAAAACAGGGTCAAAGTAAAATTAAAAAAAAATAAATCCCCCCAATCCATACTAGGCCATTTGGTTCTGGTATAGATTTTAAGGGGAACCCCATGGCAAAATGTAAAAAAAAAAAAACCTTGTGGGGTGCCCCCCAAAATCCATACCAAACCCTTATCCGAGCATGCAGCCTGGCAGGCCAGTAAAGGGGGAACAAGCAAGTGCCCCCCTAAACCATACCAGGGCACATACCCTAAACATGGGAGGTGCTTTGGGGCAGGGAGCTCTGCCTCCCCACTCCCAAAGCACCTTGTCCCCATGTTGATGGGGACAAGGGCCTCCTCCCCACAACCCTGGGCTGTGGTTGTACGGGTCTGCAGGGGGCTTCTTGGAATCTAGAAGGCCCCTTTGACAAGGGGGCTCCCATATCCCACCCCCTCTATGTGAATGAGTAGGGGTACATTGTACCCCTGCTCATTTTCCAAAAAAAGTGTCAAAAAGAGAAAAAAAACTGTTTTTGACAGTTCCTTTATTAAAAATTGAAAAAAACAATGTCCCCCCTGATGTAGATCCATTGTCAATTATGATGCCAGTCGCCACCGGTGGACTTGAAAAAAGAAAAAAAAAGTTCTGCCTGCGACGAAGGCTAACCACTGGCTGCCTGCTCCTCCGTTTGACAATAGATAAGAGGTGGGGCCACCTGGTGATGTCACCTGGTAACTCCGCTCCCATGTGACGTCACCAACCCAGCATTCACCAATTGGTGATGTCACATGGGGACGGTGCCCCTTACCTATTTAAGAACTGTGAAGCAGCGGAGCAGGCAGTCAGCGGTTAGCTTTCATCGCAGGTGGAGCTTTCCCCCCCTTTTTTCGGGTCCGATGGTGGTGGCGGGCATCGAGAGTGACAATCTACATTGTTTTTTAATTGTCGAAAACTGTGTGTGTTTTTATTGCTTTTTTGACACTTTTTTGGTGAATGAGTAGGGGTACTATATACCCCACAATCATTCACATGGGGGGAGTGAGATCTGGGGGCCCCCTTGTTAAAGGGGGCTTCCGAATTTCAATAAGCCCCCTTCCCGCAGACCCACTCAACCAAATCACAGGGTTGTCAGGAAGTGGCCCTTGTCTCCAAAGCACCCCCTCTGTTTAGGTCATGTGGCCTGGTATGGTTCAGGAAGGGGGCACTCGCTGATCGCATGCTCGGATAAGGATCTGGTATGGATTTTAGGGGTAATCCATGCCATTTTTTAGAAAAATGGTGGCATGGAGTTTCCCTTAAAATCTATACTAGACTCAAATGGCCTGGTATAAATTGGGGGGGACTCTCCATGCCGTTTTTTTTTTTTTTTGTATTTTTTTAAACATTTTTGCATTGTATTGTTGGGAATTTGAATGTCATTTTTGTTACTTTATAAATGGCAGTTTTGCTGAAGCAGGTTCCATACATGGTACAGATGGACCACATTACAGGCAGACTAGGGGGACCCCCAAGTACTATATTTAAAAGGAATTTTTAACTTTTGTTGTTTCACTTTAACCTCCCTGGCGGTATGATTACTTCAGATTTTAGGTGCTGAAAGCGGTACAATTATTTTGCATGGAAATTTGGCGTTTTATATTGTAGGCCTGTAATTCTTAGGAATAATTCAGTTAAATCTGTCTAAACCAGAGTCTAGTAGACATCCCTGGTATCATAAAGTTTTAAAAACGAAATCGTAAATTATAATATAATAAATAACTATAAATAATTATCCCAAATAATAATATAATAATAATAAAAATTATTCAATAATGTAATCAAATCAAAAACACTGAAATTTGTTCAGTTGCAGAAATGTCACTGTCATTACTTTTCAGTTTTTAATGACGGATCTCCCCACAAATCACTATTGCTCAATTCTGCGAGTGATTCTAATTTATTATCACTGTTTTCTAGCTGGTCTAAAACCACTTTTGATGTAAAGGGATGGTTTTGATTGCTATGGACTATCTCCAGTTTCCAGGCAGAAAGAACAGTTTTTATAATATAAAACTGCATACAGGGCACTGGACAGACCACTAGGGACAAAGGGGATGTGTAATTATTTGGTACAGTATTGTAATCTATAAGATTACAGTATACTGTATCTATACTGTGTGTTTTACTTTTTGAATTTGGCGCCGAACTCCGTCCCCGTGCGTCGCAACGCTCGCAGGGAACGGCGCTCGGCACTGTGAATCGAGCGAGAAACAGCGGCTCGCAGATCACAGCGGGGAGACATCGCAGGATCCAGGGGACAAGGTAAGTAAACTCTACAAGGATCCTGCGATGCAATCCCGAGTCTGGCTCGGGGATACCGCTTTTGGTATTGAAAAGCCAGACTCGTGAATACTGCTGGGGGGTTAAGCATAATTAAAATTACTGTTCCTGTAAAAACAAACTTAAAAAAAAAGAAAAAATTGCATTGATACATATCCCCCAGGGCAGTATGTAGGCACCCATAGCCATAGCCAATAACTTGAATATAAGCCTTTAAAATTAGAACTTTTGATATTTCAAGTTTGGGTCCCATATACTTGGGTCTGAACTTTTTACATGTTTGGGAATTCTGGTGTGAACCGAACTGGGGGGTGTTTGGCCCATCACTATTAGTGTTACATACACTTTAACTAACACATATTAAATATTTAGATATTGTACTCTTGACCCACTATTCTGCACTGAGCTGGTGTGGACATATATATTAGATGCTTCATATTAACACAGGTCACTTACCGAGGAGGCCTTCAGTCCTGTTTTGATATGTTGATTGCAATGTCACCACAAAACTCAAGATGCCCAGGATAGCAGAACAAGAAACAGAGATGCCATTGTCAAACAGAACTTTCGCTTCCCCGGTTTCTGTCCTTCCAAATCCCACATTGTTGACATAAGTAAGATTGTCTAAAAATAAAATAACAGCCCCATAATGGATCAGTGAACCCTAAAAATATTGCATTTACACAGTGACAAATTATAAGAATCTTCAAATGAAAATGGTTTGTATTAGGTGGCATTTTTTCAAAAACAGTAAAGAGAGGTAGAGGCTGATTTACTAAAGGAGTTGATCATTTAGCTCAGTAAATTGTGTGAATATTTATTAGAATTATACAATCATGTGATATGCAAATTCCTGTTCACTCTGAATATCCAATCATGTGCAAATGAAGTAAATGGGAACTTGCTTTTCACATGATTGGATAATTGATGTGAATATTCAAATAATTGTGATTATTTGTAAAGATTATAAAATCCTTCAGTAAATCAGCCTCATGACATCCACATTGCATTACGATGTACCCTTCTCACCTCCACACAATGGAGAACACCTTGCAATATGCCATATTAAATGTTGATTACACTGTCTATCTTGATTTAATTTCCAGCATTATAAATATATAATAATTACACAGAAAAAAGTTTTACTAAGGGCAACTATATGGCTGTGTACAAGAGTGGTACCATTGTGAAAATAAGAGGCTTAAAAGCTAAATTACTATGTGTAGTAGCATTAAACCCAAAAACAAAAACATGTTGTATATTGCAGCTTACCAAACCATAAATGCAGTAGTTGAATTGTCAGTTGTGGGAGTGGGTAGTGTTAGTTGCACTAGCAGATTTAGATGGACTTTACTAAAACCAAAGCTGAACTCCAGCTAAAGCTTTAGAATCAGTTACAGCAACAGTTTTCTTTTTCTTTAGGGTTAAAGGCTTTACAAAAATGAATAAAAGCTGATCATTGAAGGCACCTCTGTCATGTTTGTCATGTTAAGTGTTTCATCCTACCCTCTGCCACTTTTGCTAGACTGCTTGATCTGATAAAGGACATTGAAAAATAGTAGACGTACTTGCTGGATAAACAGGTGAAAATAAATGGCAAAAGCATAAAAAGGAGACTAATACAGCCATTGCATCTATAAAAAGATAATCTACAATATAATAAATGTTTGGGTTTAATACTACTTTATTGTTACAATCCCAGCTTTGCCATGTCTATGTAAATAGATCACCATAGCATCTTTTTCACCCCAAAAAGCATAGGCTGTTATGTTCAGATGATGTTTGATGCATCGTCATTCACTTCCTTTTCCAAGACTACAACAACAGTGTGAACTGAACAATCACCCATAAAAGAGGAAAGTTTAAAACTCATTTTACCCACCTGAGAGTTCAATGAAGGTCCCATTGTAGCTCACTGTGGTTTCGTTAGCATTCTTTAAGCTCCATTGAATCTGAAATGCAAAGTTTAATAATCAGTTTACAGGGGTTATTAAACAAAGCCTTTGTATATTTTCTTCCTGTGTTCATTACCTGGTCACCGTAGGATGTGGAAGCTGCCAATGCCACAAAGTTGGTTGCATAGCTGGTTCCATTGCCAGCTCGGGCCGCGCGTCCTTGAAGTCTGAAGACAACTGTGTCATTTTCATCCTTTGCGTTGGTCAAAGTAAATTCACCCAGACCATTAAATGTATATCTCAAACCATCCAGAGTGTTAATATGAGGGTCTCCATAGAAAAATCCTTCCAGTAAAAATAGAAAAAAAAAATGATTTATAACTTTCTTTAAAACTGTGTATATCTTCTTCGGAAGAAAAGAAAACTTAAAAGCTTTAATGCAAAATTTTACTCATAACAACTTGATAAAAAATAATGTTCTTTAGCAAGGAGCATACATTCCACAGTAATAATTATGCTACCAAAATTAGTGTGCTGTAAATTGCATCCAGCATTGTTCCTGCTTCTTCTTGTTGGAGGCTGCCATTTTTCCGAAGCCCAGAGCCCCTGAGCAGCTGTAAATATTTAAGCTGACAGCAGATTGGCCTCTAGTGGCTCTGATTTTTAGCAGATTGCTCTAAATAGAGTGCAACTGAGCATGTGCAAAGCAGGGTGAGACAATGAGGGGGATTAACTAAAACGGGCACACACAGAATCTGGTTTGCATAGTAACTAATAAGCTTCTAACTTCAGCTTGTTCAATTAAGCTCAGATAATAAGCCCCCTTCACACTGAATGCGGCTTTGCATACCTCCAAAAGGGGTCTGCCTGAAGTGATCTAGCAGAATGTAATTTTCTGAGTAAAGTTCAACTTTAATATGCACTTGCTACTGCTATTTTATACAATCCTTATGGAAATGTCAGTTCAAGCCATGAACAATTATTTGTATTATTTCAGTTTATTTATTTGCAGGAAGAACCATCAAGCCTGACACTGCTGACCTACCACTATAATGTTTGTTGCCTGGCTATCATGCTGAAGCAGGCTATTTCTCTTTTTTTGTACAGACTTAACTGAATTAATTCTAATCTAATGTCTATGCTGATTATTTTAATTGTTTATTTAGTCTTTTAGTATATGGTATATTGTATGTATACAATTATGTAAGTTACTAAGTAGACATACAAATCTGTGGAAGAGTGACAATGATCCCTTTGGATACAAATGATTTGGTGGGGTTGTAACCCACACCAAAGATGCTTTAGGTCCTTAACAAGGGTGATTACGCATGTACACCAGATTCCAGAGGCATGAAATGGCGGATTCTCATAGTTGGGATTATAGGTGTATGCGAATAGTGGTGGCCAATTGGTAATTACCAGTAACCATTGCTAAGTGCAAAATCTGGTGCAGCTGTGCATAGTTTCCAATCAGCGTCTAACTTCAGTTTCTTCATATAATGGCCCGTAGACACGATCCAAATATCGTACGACCGATCGTACAACCAATTTCGCTTAATAGTCGCAAGTAGAAATTGAATAGCTAAATAAAGTCATGAAAATTCTCGTACGACAGAAAAAAAAATTGGAAGTGATGTCATGTGTTGTAATTTATTTGTATTGAATTTTCGGACGACAACCATACAGACTAACCGAAAATCGTACGATCTGGAATCGTACGAGGAACATTTTTATGCATGCCCGATCATATAAGATCGAATGAATGGTCGTTATCGGCTGTCGAAAGTAGTGTACACACGACCCGAAAATCGTACGATCCTTCCTCGGACGACTGTTTTCGTACGATATTTGGATCGTGTATACGGGCCATAAGCTTTGACAACAAAAAAAAAAAAATGGAAGCTGATTGGTTTCTATGCACAGCTGTACCCGATTTTTCACTCTCCAGTTTTAGTAAATCAACCCCATAGAGGTACTTTGGTGGTAAAAATATGTTTTTAGAATGTTTTTAGAATCCCAACATTTAAAAAAAAAATAAAGATATTTTCATAAAATCAGATGCCAAAAGTCTATTTTTTTATCACTTTTCTTTTTACAAAAGAAAGTACCCACTCAATTTGAGGAGAGTTAGCATCTGATCTATAATAAAAGGATTTGCCTTTATTTCTTTTTGTTTATAATATGGGCACTAGGGCTTTAAGAAATCAGATCTTTTACATACCTAGGCGTGGAGGGATATAGTTGTCACAATAATCCAGAGGTCTTTTCTGTCTGTAAAGGTTACACAGGTAAGTGGATTCTGAATATCTGCAACAAGTGTTGTAGGGGTCAATCTCCTCAACTGAAAAATAAAGATAGAGTGTTTATTTGAACAATTAATTTATCAATTATTATGGAATATTGTTTCATTTTTATGATTATATCATACAATACCTTTGTATAGTTGTCTTTGAGGAGGAAGAACTGTATTCCAGAAGTAGTTATTATAAGCTGTTTGGTTAGAGTAATATTGGAAGGTATTAAAGGAGGTCCATGGAGTTGGGAGGTATCGCTCCTTCTCACCGTAAACAAGGGCTCCACTCCAGCTACTATAGTAACATCTACTCCCAGCCCCATTTCTGGAGGGGAACATATTTTGTACTGTCAAGTATTGTTCTGAAACAGACAAATTATTAGAATAAAGTAACACTGGTTACATTAATCCGTTTTAGCAAATGCATGAATATGCTATAAGTTGTCCATTAGAAGGTGTATGAATATGCCATTAAATAGATTCAGTGTATAGTAATTAAATTACCATCATCCTTTCAAAAAGTTATATAGACAACAATCAATAAGTATGATAATGAATAAATATTTATGGCACAACTGTATACTCGGTGCAGAGGGACTCCAGTGATTCACAGACTATTAACCACAAAAAGATGTTCCTAACACCTAAAATTTCTTTACAGTCCCCTGTATTGTGACTCATCCTATACCTTTAAGGTAGGTTGGGACTTGATAAATGGGAGTTTTCCCCATCAAACAAGTATAACAACATCCAACGCAAGGAACTTATCTTATGTTAATATAAACATATTGCTATGGGGTATTGCAATATTCTGTGCCTTGCAATTTTCATTTTCTGCGTGAATATCTGTATAAAGCTTGATTTTAAAGTTTCAGCAATAAATGATGAATCTCATGCTGGGTAACTGATGAAAAATAGGACAAATAGCATGCAGTTTTATTTTCTACACATAGTAGTCATAACCTTAATGTAATTTTAATATAAGACACACATGCAACAATTTGCATTATTATCCATTGATTTATGCAGTGTTCCAAATGAAAATTCAAGTATTAAACATTACCAGATGCCTTCTTGATGTCAAAGCCATAGTTCAAAATGTTAAATTCATTGGTGAAAGAGGAGTCCAAAGTTGCCTGATTGTAAGTACATGGACATGGAGATGTGCTGGAGAGCCAATATGGAATTTCCTCTTTATAATACCACTGCAGACATTGTAGCCTTGAATTGATGGCGCTCTGACTGTTGCTGTCTAGACGATATGCCCATCTTCCTTTTTTACCTTTAAAGTAAGGCAAAAGGATAGAAATAAAAATTGTATCTGTTAAACTTACAACATTTTACCTGAGCGATGTTTCCTCTTCTCACCTGTGTTGTAGCCGATGTACTGATCTGGACGGTATCTCTGCTTGATGCTTACAGATGTGTCTGTCTGTGGATCATTGAAAGCTGGGAAGTTGTTGACATTACGTGCACTAGGGATACCACTAGAAAGAGAGAATGATTCTATATGTGTTTGTCATATTTACATGCAGTTACCAATACTACTGTGGAAAGTAAAATGGGCTGAAAGAAGAGGAAGAGCAAGGTACTCTACTGAAAGTCTTTACCTGTGATAGCCCATTTTTGGCAGATGGAATGTGGGGAGAGCGTTGAAGATCCACTTCATTCCTCCATCATCAAACAGGATTAGTGCAAATGAATATAATCCATCAGTAACCAAGACAGCTTGGAAAGTGTTTGTCTAAAAAGAAAACCAAAGAGAAAAATATTAAATGTTCTGGATGTGCTTATTGTGTATCCATTACTGTAGTGCTGGATTTCATTGTGTATATTTGTTAATGGTATAATGCAGCTCCTATTGCTATTACTATATCACACAGCTCCAGGCTTTTGCAGTTTTGAATAGGATACAATTGCTTTACTTGTGTCCTAATGGTGAACTGTGCGGTAAAACACTGGTCACTGCAATAGTGTGGATTGGCACTTTATTCTTCTTTGCTTTCTGCATTTTGCATTATAAGAAAAATAGACTGCTTTTTACAAAATGTTAAAGTGGACGTAAGCTGTTCCTTTTTTAAGTGTTTTTTGTATTGTGCTAGTTTAACCACTTCATGCAAAATCATGTACTTGTACGTCATTTGTTAAAGTGGTTATACCGGGGTGATGCCCGGTACTGGTTTTCGGTAGCGTTTTTTTGGAGATAGCAGTCGGCTATCTCACAATAACAACCAATGTGGCTAATGGTTAACTCGGCAGTTAAAATAAGGAGCAGAAGGGGATGCCCCCCTCCTGCCGCCTTCTGCCGCTCTGCCCGGGTCTCCCATCCGGCACGTCCGCCGGCTGTGTGGAGTCCCGAAGGCAGCCGGCTTCAATCAGGTCTCCGATGTAAAAACACGGAATAACGTCACAGCGTTTTGAATACTTTGAAGTGCAAAAGGAGGTATTTGGGGTCTTTTAAACTCCCAATCCCTCCATAAAGAGTACCTGTCACTACCTATCACTGTCACAAGGGAGAACAATAATACTAGCAAATTCTACCTCCTCTGTAACTCTGAACAGGTAACCGTTAAAGAATTGTAAACGTTGCCTACCGTAGTTTGTCGCCATTCTACGAGTGTGTGCAATTTTAAATCGTAACATGTTAGTTATCTATTTACAATATGCAAAATAACTTGGGTTAACTTTAATGTTTTCATATTTTTAAATTAAAAAAAGTGTATTTTTTCCCAAAAAATTGTGTTTCAAAGACTGCTGCGCAAATACCATGTGACATAAAATATTGTAACGACCCCCATGTTATCCTCTAGGGTCTTTGCTAAAAAAAAAGTTTATATATATATATATATTATAATGTTTGGGGGTTCTAACTAATTTTCTAGTAAAAAATACTGATTTTAACTTGTAACCAAAAAAATTTCAAAAATAGGCTTGGGGCTGAAGTGGTTAAAAACCATAACAAGCAATCAAAGATCTGTTTGCTGCTTTTAAGTGCTAACTGCACTTTGGATTTTGTATTATATGGGGCTACTAGATTCATATTTTGATGTGCACTGACAATAACACCTAATATGCCTTTCAAGCAAGCTTTTAAAAAGGCCACTTTGCTTTCAAAATAATAATATCAAAGGTACAAGAGCTGAGATCCATCTACACACACTGAGAACCTTCTATACACAGGGGATTCAATCCTAACAGTATGGATAATCACTGGCACAGTACAACACTCACATTGTTGACTTGGGTGTTCCAATAAGCGTTTGAGTTATAAATCCCAGACTTGAATGGAGGAACATTGTCCCATGTTATTTTGAGAGCCCATAAAGCTTTAAACTGAGTTAAGTTAAAATATGCAGCAACCGTGCTTTCCAATGATTCTTTAAATGCTGTATTCACATTGGAGGACTGGAAGTCATAAGCCTGTCATAAGAGAGTAAAAATGTCATACAATAATTAGAAAAGTACATGTATGTATATATTAATATTTTAACATTTTATCCTAAATGTATACTCATAAAAATATTTTATGTAAACTATTTTAATAAACAACATTCCTTTTTTATATTCTGTTTTTATTTCATGTGATGTCATAATATGAGCAGAAATAACATACAGTACATCATATGCATTGTGATGCCATCAGTAGTAGACAGAATGAGCATGTAGGTATACCAAGGGCTATAACTTTGTTGCGACAGCACTAAGCATTAGACAGGGGTTGATTTTCTAAAACTGGAGAGTGCAAAATCGGTTGCAGATGTGCACAGAAACCAATCAGCTTCTAACTTCAGCTTGGTCAGTTAAGCTTTGACAAGAAAAAAAAAAAAGGAAGCTAATTGGTTTCTATGCAGAGCTGCACCAAATTTTGCACTTTCCAGTTTTAGTAAATCAAACTCAAGGTGCCTTTAATGCATCAGAGTAATTTGTTGGCACATAAACAAAAAATAAATGCAGCAGTAAGAGGGGGAAGATAACAGAAAGGGAAATGAAGAACTGGTGGCACGGACATATACAGTGCCTTCAATTAATGTCATAAAAGGTTTCACTTGTGTGTTAAATAGATACTACCTGATGAATCCTGCCTACTAATGTTAAATTGTGTTACAGATTCACGGGGTTCTGTAGCAGGACAATTAGGAGGTCAAAGCCCCTCCCTTATGCCCTGTACACACGATCGGATTTTCCAACAACAAAACCGTGGATTTTTTTTCCGAAGGATGTTGGCTCAAACTTGTCTTGCATACACACGGTCACACAAATGTTGGCCAAAAATACCCAACGTGAGAACGCGGTGACATACAACACATACGATGGGACTATAAAAAGGAAGTTTAATAATCAGTGCGGCTCCTTCTGCTTGATTCAGAGCATGCGTGAACTTTTGTGCGACGGACTTGTGTACACAAGATCGGACTTTCCAACAACAAGTTTTGCTGGCGGAAAATTTGAGAACCTGCTCTCAAACATTTGTGTGCAGAAATTCCAACAGCAAATGTTCAATGGAGCATACACACGGTCGGACTTTCCGACAACAAGCTCACATCGAACATTTACCATCGGAAATTCCTATCGTGTGTATGGGGCATAAGTCTTATCAATTTCAAAGAAATAATACATCCAGCCTAAACAGATGTCTCAAAAATGTTCTGTTTTTCTCTAATGATCTAATGACCCATCTCTCTGATATTTTTATTTGTCTACTTCCTTTTTCCATTCCTGGATCATAGAACAGTGGTCCTGTCTATAGAACTGGGGTATCAGGCTTTTCAGGGGGTGCGGCATAACACTGCTTTTGTACACTCTTAAAGGTGAGGGGACATCATGAAATATATCATGCAAATATGTAAATTGTATATGTATGAGGGTAGTTTTTGTTTTTGCTTTCAATAAGTTTTTATTTAAAATAACCAGATATAATTACAGAGAAGGACATTGTGTCAACTTTAGTGTCATTGAATTGTGAACAGATCAAACCAACCAAGAGTTTGAAAAGTGCATACAGTATATCACATATAAAATAGCAATAATATCTGTCTTGGATCCTCACCTAACTGATAAACCAATCAAAATAACAAAAAGAACATGGGAATACTGGTTCAATTATTGAGGAATAGAATATCACCCCTAGCGGGAGTCAATATCGTAATCCCAGTGAGCTCAAACTATACACAACTATATGTACCCAAATACATGTCACAAAATGAAACTAACAAAGATACAAAGAAAAAATAATCCAACAATACAAATTTAAAGAGGAGAGGGTAGTTTTTCAACCATGCTCTACCAATAAATATCAGTTTTTGGTGAACCGACCTTTCAAAGAGTATTGAATCATTTTGTAACTGTCCAATAGCCTACATGACATTACCTGATAAAAGATATCCCCGAAACCAGAGAGATCAACATCAGCCCAGAAGGCAGCTAGAATTGGGGGTGTATATGGATCATTGCTTTCGAAGGTTGTGTAAGGATAACTCAGTGCATAGGTGCGGTCATATATGTTGCGTTGAAAAACAATAACACCATTATCTGTGAACTGGAAAACACAAAGAAAATGATCACATCTTAACATTATCTTATATGGCTTAAGTTAAATAGACACATACATTTGATAGATAATTAAACAGTTGTCAGCTTTCACAAATACATCTTACAATGGATTTCATACTTACGTATAGGTTGTTATAAAATGCGGAGTCAAATGGAAAACCAACAGGGACATTAATTAAAGGAGAAACGAAGTCACTGAGGCGTTTTGTTGCTTTGCTGTCCCCTGCTGAAGGGCCATAGCTGAATAAACGTATTTCTGAATAAAAGAAATCACAGTGGAATCTTATTTAGTATGAATCCCCAATGTTAATTCATTACAGGAATTATCTCTGCAAAAACCATCTGCAACCCACAATCAAGTTTCCAGAATTAAATCATATATATGGTCAAAATATGAACCATATATTCATTTCCACATTGTATTTCAATCCCCACACATTTACTTCCTTGTATTCTGTGACATATATTCATTATGCCCTGTGAGTAGGAATTTCTGTGTCACACACCTCCCTGGCGATATGATTATTTTGGATTTTAGGTGCTGAAAGCGGTACAATTATTTTGCATGGAAATTTGGCGTTTTATATTGTAGGTCTGTAATTCTTAACAATAACATCTGTCCAAACAAGAGTCTAGTAGATATCCCGGGTATGATAAAGTTTGAAACACAAAAACATAAATTATAATATAATAAATAAAAATAAATAATAATTTAAAAAAAATTAATAATAAAATAAATTTCCCCTCGATTCACTATCGCTCAATTCTGCAAGTGTTCTAATTTACTATCGCTGTGCCACTTTTGATGTAAGGGGACACTTTTTGGTTGCTATGGACAATCTCCAGTTTCCAGGCAGAAAGAACAGTATATATAATATAAAACTGCATGCAGGGCATAGGACAAAGCACTGGGGACAAAAGGGATGTGAAATAATTTCATACAGTACTGTAATCTGTAAGATTACAGTACTGTATGTGTTATGGTTTTTACACTTTTTTGAATTTGCCGCCAGGCTCCGCCCCCGTGCGTCGCGCCGCTCGCAGGGAACGGAGCCTGGCACGGAGAGGCTTCGGAGGAGGACGGAGCCCACGGACACAGTGGGGGACATCGCAGGATCCCGGGGACAAGGTAAGTAAAGCCTCACCAGGATCCTGCGATGTAATCCCGAGTGTGGCTCGGGGTTATCGCTAATGGTCCTGAATTTTAACCCCGAGCCACACTCGGGAAAACTGCCAGGGAGGCTACAGAGCCTGTCTTCTGAACTACAGAGGTGCTCAGAGGAGGAGTTTTAGGAGGTCAAGTCAGTAGATGAATCACAGCTTGCAGGCAGCAAGGTACCATGGAACATATACTCCTTAGCAATTAAAATTAATCAGCAGAAGAGAAGCTGCAAAGCATCTAGAGACTACAGGAAGTTGTGGAAAGAGATGCCAGTAGAAATGCAACACTCACATAATGAAAATATATTTTTCAAGGAAGCTTCAATTTGATTGTCAAAAAAAGTATTGTTTGTATTGCTGTTACAATACTAATGTCAAAAAATGAATGCTGCGACCATAGGTTTTCTTTAACCACTTGCCGACCGTGTTATGCAGATATACTGCGGCACAATGGCTCTCCTGGGCGAAATCCCGTAGGGGTACATCCTACACGTTTTCGGTCACCGGAGGTGCGTGCTGTGCATTTCCGGTGGGCATGATCGCCGCTGGCCATGCACGAATGCACCACGCAGGGATTGTGTAAACACACAAATCTCTGTACTTTCAGAGGAGAGGAGCCATATCGTTTCTTCCTACGAAGTAGAAAAAAACGATATGGCTCCTCTCCTAGTCACTCTCATCCCCACACAGTTAGAACATGCTGAGGGAACACACATTTAACCCCTTGATTGCCCCCTAGTGTTAACCCCTTCCCTGCCAGTGACATTTACACAGTAATCAGTGCATTTTTACAGCACTGATCGCTGTATAAATGCCAATGGTCCCAAAAAAAAGTGTCAAAAGGTTCCGATCTGTCCGTCGCAATGTCGCAACACTGCTGAAAATTGCAGATCACCACCATTACTAGTAAAAAAAAAAGCAATAAAAATGCCATAAATCTTTCCCATAGTTTGCAGACACTATAATTTTTGCACAAACCAATCATTATACGCTTATTGCGTTTTTTTTTTACCAAAAATATGTCGAAGAATATATATAAACTCATGAAGAAATTTGTTTATTAAAAAAACTTTTGGGGATATTTATTATAGCAAAAAGTAAAAACTATTTTTTTTTTCAAAATTGTCGCACTTTTTTTGTTTATAGCACAAAAAATAAAAACCGCAGAGGTGATCAAATACCACCAAAAGAAAGCCCTATTTGTGAAAAAAAAGGACGCAAATTTTGTTCAGGTACAGCGTCAAACGACCGCGCTGTTGTCAGTTAAAGCGGCGCAGTGCCAAATTGTAAAAAGTTCTCTGGTCAGGAAGGGGGTAAAATTTTCTCAACTTTGTTAAGAAAAAAGCATTCCCCTCTGGGTGATCTATGTACATTGCAAGGATTTTAAAAGACTTTGTTGCAGATTCCTACCTTTTGTTATTCTGGAGGAATAGCTGTTTGTTTGTGGTTGTCCATGTGCAAAGTGAATGTGAATAGAAGTGACAGTAATTATCAATCAACTGCTGTACTTGCAGGGTTCTAGTGAGGAAAGTGGCAGGGTCTGAATCAGGGCCGATCCTAGGGTCACAGGCGCCTGGGTGCAGAAATATTTCTGGCGCCCCCACATGGGCATGGTCATTTTATTAACTCCTCCCCTTTACAAATATTTCTATGGCAAGGACTCAGCCACAGAGATGCTCCACCACAAAGTCTTCATTACCCTGGGATCCTTACAGGTACAAATTGGGACTTGGAGGGGGGCCTCTCTGATGGAGACAGAGAGTGCTTCTGTTAGAGAGTCTACAGGAGATGGTCAGAGACTGCAGACATAGTACACTAGATGGTCAGAGACTGCAGACATAGTACACTAGATGATCAGAGACTGCATTATACCATTAACAAATATACATAATGAAATCCAGCACTACAGTAAAGGATACGCAATAAGCACCAGGGCCGATCCTTGGGTCACAGGTGCCTGGGTGCAGAAATATTTCTGGCGCCCCCACATGGGCATGGTCATTTTATTAACTCCTCCCCTTTACAAATATTTCTATGGCAAGGACTCAGCCACAGAGATGCTCCACCACAAAGTCTTCATTACCCTGGGATCCTTACAGGTACAAATTGGGACCTGGAGGGGGGCCTCTCTGATGGAGACAGAGAGCGCTTCTGTTAGAGAGTCTGTTAGAAAGAGCCCCCAGAAATACTACAGACATACTACAGGAGATGATCAGAGACTGCAGACATAGTACAGGAGATGGTCAGAGACTGCAGACATAGTACACTAGATGGTCAGAGACTGCAGACATAGTACACTAGATGATCAGAGACTGCAGACATAGTACACTAGATGATCAGAGACTGCAGACATAGTACAGGAGATGGTCAGAGACTGCAGACATAATACAGGAGATGGTCAGAGACTGCAGACATAATACAGGAGATGGTCAGAGACTGCAGACATAATACAGGAGATGGTCAGAGACTGCAGACATAATACAGGAGATGGTCAGAGACTGCAGACATACTACGGGAGATGGTCAGAGACTGCAGACATACTACGGGAGATGGTCAGAGACTGCAGACATACTACGGGAGATGGTCAGAGACTGCAGACATACTACGGGAGATGGTCAGAGACTGCAGACATACTACAGGAGATGATCCGAGACTGCAGACTAAGGATGAGCTCCGGCATGTTGGCAAGCTGCACGTGCAGAGCCCGCCAGGAAGTCGGCAATGCGCTGCGCTAATCACAAGCAGTGAGACATTTCCCGATCTCTGCAGCCGCACATCGGGAAATGTCTCACTGCTTGTGATTAGCGATGTGCAGTGCCGACTTCCTGCCAGGCTCTGCACGTGCAGCTTGCGAACATGCCTGAGCTCATCCTTACTGCAGACATAGTACAGGAGATCGTCCATTAGACCCCTTTCACACTGGAGGCATTTTTCAGGTGCTTTAGTGTTAAAAATAGCACCTGGAAAAAGCCTTATCTGCAATCCCAGTGTGAGAGCCTGAATGCTTTCACACTGGAGCAGAGCACTGGCACGACGTCCAAAAAATTCCTGCAAGTAGCTTCTTTGAGGCACTTTAGGAGCGGTGTATACACCGCTCCTAAAGTGCCCTTGCTCATTGAAATCAATGGGCAGTGCCTGCAAAGCGCCTCCGCAGTTGCGCTTTTGAACCCTTTAGTGGGGGTTAAATGTACCTCTAAAGCGACAGTAAAGCGCCACTAAAAGTAGCAGCGCATTACCGCTGATGCCCCCGCACTGTCAGTGTGAAAGGGCTCTTAGAACATCTCCTTAAACATCACATCTGTAAATGAACTACTAAGGAAGTTCAGGAAGGTACAGGGGCTGTGTATCCTATTGTAATCTATCATACCATAAAACATCTCCTAGCAGGGGCAGCCCAGAGCACATCTAAAGGTGTGCAGAGGATGCCATTCCTACACACAGTACACTGACTCACCTCAGTTCTCTCTCCGTGCAGCCCGAGATAGAGATGGGAGGAGGAGGCATTCCAACTGGAGTTGGTAGAGACAGTGCGGGGTCCCAGTGTGAGGAATTTATTCCCGCACATCAGCACTCAGCAGCCACTGACTAGAACCCTCGTGTCAGGAATAGGAGTGCCCCTCCCCCCCAGCACTGCCAGGCTGGACGGGCTGCCCTATGCTCACACTGGAGTTCTGGACGGACACTCAAAAGGAGAGAAGGAGGGAGGGGAGAAGTCTGGCTCTTCGGAGCCCCCACATCTGCAGGCGCCTGGGTGCAAAGCACCCTTCGCACCCTGGGTAGGATCGGCCCTGGTCTGAATCCCTTTTGATGTGATTAAACTTTTGGGAGTATCTCACCAAATCAGAAAAGTTTGTTGCAGAGAATGCCCAAAATGTGATTTGAATCTTTGTGCAGACTTCTGGGAAAATCAGTGTGTCAATCACACAAGCAGGAAATAGCAAATCTGGGGGGGGGGCATTCCGTACGTCGTCTGTGTACAGAATGCCTCCAGGTTGCTATATTGCCTTACATATTACAGAAAACTTCAGCATTGCAGATTAAAAAGGAAATGTAATTAGAATTATGTTATTGTACAATATGGCTTATTTTGCAATTGTATATGCTATATTATTTTTTTTAATATGTGATTTCTTTCCCGTGAAAGTGGAGTTACACTATGAATAGTTAACACAATTATAGAGCAAAAAAAATAAACTAGTAGAAAAAAAATGTAGCATAAAAAAAGCTGCATGCTCAGGCCAAGTAGGTGATCAGTACACTTACCAGTACAGGTAAAGCCGTCTCCCCTATAGCCACTGTTACAGGTACAATTGTAGGATCCAAGTGTATTGGTGCACATTGCATGCTGGTCACAAATATTGAGACCTTGAGAACATTCATCCACATCTGGAAGAAACACAGACAATATAATTCTTGCTGTCATCTGCACAGCTCATCTACTTTCTGCAGATGAATAGAAAATTCAGTATCCCCTTACCTGTAGTACAGTTGCTGCCAGTCCAGCCTTTCTGGCACAGACAAGTGTAAGCATTCACTTTGTTTATACAGACTGCACCATTCTTACAAGGAGCACTTGCACAATCATCAACTTCTATAAAGGTATAAAAAGAAATGTCATTCTGAACAACAGGCAATGCCTAGCTTGCATGGAGGACAATAGAAACAATCATCACATGGCAGATGCCCTAATCACATGTTCAGATTTTCCCAAATAATACCTTTTTGAACTCCAGCAGACAACAGAATGACAGCAGACAACAGTGCTCAGCGCACGCTGTCAATAGTGCTGTAGTTTACCATCTTATAATATTATCTTGTATGGACTCATATGTGAATGTGTGAGATTGCCTTGAGCAGTACCTTTACATTGGCCATCTTAAATTTATTTTTAGAATGCGTAGGTATCTCCAAACCATGGACACTGCCCCTCCTACCTTATTTTAGGCCACCACATTCAATAGGTAGCCTCATGGGCTACCAGTTTATTGATTTATCTGCAGAGCACAACCTGAGCTTTGGCAAGTCAGGCCACCTATTCCAATTGGTGACCAAGAGGAATGTGTCAGATGTGGAAGCAGATGAGATAGGGATCACCAGCAAAAGCTGTGGCTGATATTTGTATATTAGTATGCCCAGGTTTTGGATATACCTGAGCACCTGAAAATTAACCATGGATGAAAACAAGCATGTGAATATGCTTGTTCTCGGAACCTGGGATGCCCATATATGCAATGAGGCCACAGGTTCAATCGCTTTGGACTTTTGTTTGCACCAGGCTTCATATAAACATAAATCCAGTTTAATTATACTATAAGTAATCACCTTTTTCTATAAAATGAGATCTAGGGATCTAAATGACCAATTTCCAGCAGAAATACATTCTCAGGTGTTTCTAGTGCAATAAATGACATAAATAACACATACAGTATATTCTGATGCACTCACCAATTTCACATAACTTTCCACTGTATCCCATGGGGCATGAACAGGAAAAGGAGTTCAGAGAACTTATACAAGTTGCACCATTCAAACAAGAATTTCTGAGACACAAGTTGATAACTGCCAAGAGAAAAATACATTATTATATTATATATTATATATCATATTATTTTTTCCACCCAGTTCTATGAGGTTTAGGACTGACATTAAAAACTAAACATGGACATATTCAAACTGAATAAATATTATTGACTCTAAGTGCCGGTTCACAGAGGGGCGACTTGTCAGGCGACCTAGCCGCCTGACAAGTCGCCTCCCGTTCTGTACAATGGAACCGTTCTAATAGGAGCGACGCAAGTCGCTCCGACTTAGAAAAAGGTTCCTGTACTACTTTGGGGGCGACTTGAGGCGACTTGCATAGACGTCTATACAGAAGTCGTTTTGCAAGTCGCCGTGGAAGTCGTGTGCAGGTAGCCTTGGTGAGGCGACCTGCAAGTCGTGCCGCCCTTGTGTGAATCTGGGCTTCATTATTTTCTTTGCTAAAAAAGTTAATACTTTGCAGCAAAAGCAAAGGAGGAATTAATTTGGTAATACAAATGTGAAGGATCTCTGAGAGAAATAGATCATCTGCACCAAGGAAAACAAATAGGTCATAATTGTTTATGCATTTATTACATGAAAAGATAAATGTACCTGTTTGTGGCGATGATGAAGATGAATAACTCTGAAATGCTGTTGAATTCAAAACAGCAGTTTGTTCAGTCAACATAGTTGTTTGCAATTTGGATGATGACTCATAAGTAGTGATTTTCTCAGTAGATGAGGAAGGAGATATACTGGTGAAATCTGAGGTATATATGAGAATTGGTCTGGGATCCAATGTGGATACAATAGTAGAGGTACTTGAGGCGTCAGTAAAAGAGGATATAGACATGCCAGGTTCTGATGTAAATGTTGATAAAGTAGTCATTGGTTTTGTAGATGTAAAGTCAAAGGTTGTTTGATGTTCAGAGGTCGATAACCCAGATCTGCTTGTTGCTTCTGAAGCTGAAATCATATTTGTACTCAATTTTTCCATCATTGTTGCCGTTGGCGATGTTAGATGTGAAAAATCAGATGGTTCATTTGAGGTAGTCTCAGATGTGATAGAATGTAATTCAGTAGACTGGTTAGTTGTTAAGGAAGCAGGGGAACTATCACTTTCATCAGTTTTTTCAGTCAACATAGTTGTTTGGAATTTGGATGATGACTCATAAGTAGTGATTTTCTCAGTAGATGAGGAAGGAGATATACTGTTGAAATCTGAGGTATATATGGGAGTTGGTCTGGGTTCCAATGTGGATAAAATAGTAGAGGTACTGGAGCTGTCAGTAGATGAGGATAAAGACATCTGGTGTTCTGATGTAAATGTAGATAATCTAGTCAATGGTTTTGTAGATGTAATATCAAAGTCTGTTTGATATTCAGAGGTCAATAACCCGGATGTGCTTGTTGCTTCTGAAGCTGAAATCATATTTGTACTCAATGTTTCCATTACGGTTGCCTCTGGTGATGTTAGATGTGGAAAATCAGATGGTTTGTTTGAGGTAGTCTCAGATGGAATAGAATGTAATTCAGTAGACTGTTCAGTTGTTAAGGAAGCAGTGGCACTTTCACTTTCAGCAGTTCTTTTACTCAACATAGTTGTTTGCAATTTGAATTCTGACTCATAAGTAGTGATTTTCTCAGTAGATGAGGAAGCAGAAAAACTGGTGAAATCGGAGGTATATATGGGAGTTGGTCTGGGTTCCAGTGTGGATAGAATAGTAGAGGTACTGGGGGCTTCAGTAAAGGACGATAAAGACATGCCGGGTTCTGATGTAAATGTAGATAAAGTAGTCATTGGTTTTGTAGATGTAATATCAAAGGTTGTTTGATATTCAGAGGTCAATAACCCAGATCTGCTTGTTACTTCTGAAGCTGAAATCATATTTGTACTCAATGTTTCCATTATTGTAGCCTTTGGAGATGTTAAATGTGAAACAACAGATGGTTCCTTTGAGGTAGTCTCAAATGAGATAGAATGCAATTCATTAGACTGTTCAGTTGTTAAGGAAGCAGGGGAACTATCACTTTCATCAGTTTTTTCAGTCAACGTGGTTGTTTGGAATTTGGATGATGACTGATAAGTAGTGATTTTCTCAGTAGATGAGGAAGGAGATATACTGCTGAAATCTGGGGTATATATGGGAGTTGGTCTGGGTTTCAATGTTGATACAATAGTAGCGGTACTGGAGACATCAGTAGATGAGGATAAAGACATCTGGTGTTCTGATGTAAATGTAGAAAATGTAGTCAATGGTTTTGTAGATGTAATATCAAAGTCTTTTTGATATTCAGAGGTCGATAACCCAGATTTGCTTGTTGCTTCTGAAGCTGAAATCATATTTGTCCTCAATGTTTCCATTATTGTTGCCTTTGGTGATGTTAGATGAGAAAAATCAGCTGGTTCATTTAAGGTAGTCTCAGATGGGATAGAATTTAATTCAGTAGACTGTTCAGTTATTACGGAAGAAGGGGATCTTCCAGCAATAACAGTCAACATAGCTGTTTGCAATTTGGATGCTGACTGATAAGTAGTGATTTTCTCAGTAGATGAGGAAGCAGATATACTGGTGAACTCTGCGATAGGTATTGGACCTGTTCTGGGTTCTCGTGTGGAAAAAACAGCAGATGAACTGTGGTCCTCAGTAGAATGGGATAGAGAAATGGTTGGTTCTGATGTCAATATAGATGGTGTACTTGGTGGTTCTGTAGATATAATCTTAATGGTTGTTTTATATTCAGAGGCTGATGGATGCACGCTCACTGTTACAGTGGGCCCTACTGTTGGTAATGTGGTATTTAAATGCAATGTTGAGTTTTCATCATTGATACTTGATGCTGTTGTCACACTGTCATTGCTAGAAAATGTAGTACTAGAATGTGAGCCCTGGGTTGACTGAACATCTTCTGTTGCACTGTCTGTTGTGCTAGCTACAATCATAGTGGTATTAAGATATAATGCTGTTGTTCCAGCAGCTGGTGCTGTGGGTGATTCCTCAGTTTTGTTGCTTGTGATCTCATTTGTAAGAGCTGAACTGGAAGCTGTAGGGTTCACATGAGATGTTGATCTACCAGTAGATTCAGAAGAAAGAGAAACTGATGTTGCTTCTGAAATATACTTTGCAGATGTCTGTGTCATTGTTGTCTGTAAGACATCTGAAACGAAAATACATAATGTAAGATTCATAGAGGAATCTTTTACGAGTGAATTATATAAATGTATTTAGTTGGTAATAACTGACCATGAAAATTAGCTGCTACCCCCAAATATAGCAGAGATCTTTGTAGTAGTGCTGACTACTACAGTGATTATCAGCTTACACAATGGCCCCTCAGGTATGAAAAATACACACTTACATTGATCCAAGCTAAATCAATGTAGGCATGCAGTTAAGATCATACCTGGAGTTCAGTTTTAATAAACACCAAATATTCTTTTAATTCTTTAGGTCTTTACTGTGAAAGAGAGATGTGAATTTCCAGTTCCAACACCCTGCTAGCCTGTGCTTACAGTGAACCAAAAGTGAATCAATTAATATTACTGGTAACGTGAAGATCTTTGCGGTGCCTGCAATTACCTCTGTTTATCTTTAAATCAGCTGCTTTGTGCCTGGGAAAGATTATGAATCCCATTCCCAAGTAATATACCGGGACTTAAATACTCTCTAAGGTGACATTATGCCTTCCTTTCAGCACTAAGTCTATATTCAGGTTTAGGAATGTTAGTTTACATCTGTGGTGGTCAACTTATGAGGTATTAGGGGCCCAAATTGTGGCCCTTATCATCACAAAAGGTCTTCATTGTAATGTCCATTATATGTAGTGCTAGATAGGTCTGTCACAGACTGCAGACATACTAGAGGAATGATGATCAGAGACCGAGAACATCCTATAGGTTTGAATGGAGGCTGATGATATGCTGTAGAAGATAATGAGTGACTGGGAACATGTTACATGAAGTTCGTAAACATTACTATGCACACCTGCAGTACATAGTTTGTCATCAGAGACCGGATCTAATCTTTCTTTACTGTAGTTTTACTTTCATTTACAAAGTCCCCCCCCCCCTCACTCTGTGACTGCACATTAAATGGAGAAAAGGCCACTGATGATCTCATCTCTGTATCCTATCCTCTTCTCCTATCGGCATGCTTCCTCCACTGCAACACACCTGATTAGCTTGAACTATGTTGTACAGATTGTACAGTAGAATGCAATAGGCTTAAATCAGATCAAATCCAGTTACTTACACAGCTTGGGTTTGAAAAAAATACATGTGATGATCTATTATTGATTACAGTTCTGTAATAAAGTGTGTCTTTTATATTTGCCTAAAGTCCAGCTACAAATGTGGTTGAGGCTAACACTATAATAATTAAAATTCTAATTGCAAGATGGATTTCTTGTCATTTTTGGGTATTGTGATTGATGAAGATCTCTATAAAATATCACCTGGCATCACCTGCACAATAATGTTTGCATACAACAAATGCACCATACAGTCTTTACTTTTTCATTAGGCTTACAATGAATTTCTCCATAAAAAGTCTAGAGACACGTTTGCATTGTAAACATGTTTAAATAGTGAATTTTAGGAAAATATTTAAAAATGTTATTGAATATCTTCAATAAAACCTACTAGGACAATTCATTAAGTTATAACAATATTAGTATTTCCATCATAACTCTTTTAACTCTTTATTAACTACTTTTTACAACTGAAACTGAGTTTTCTGTTCATTCTGTTCAGATTTTATTGCGTGGATCAGCTATATTTGTAATGTGTATTACATTACTTTGTGGTATTTTGTATTTAACCACTGCAATACTGGGCACATTCACCTCCTTCCTGCCCAGGCCAATTTTCACCTTTCAGCGCTGTCATACGGTGAATGATAATTGCGCGGCCATGCAACACTGTACCCATAGAAATTTTTTATATTTTTTTTTTAAATAGGTAGAGCTTTCTTTTGGTGGTATTTAACCACCATTGTTTTTTTTTTTTTTGCTAAACATACGAAAAATAACTGAAAGTTTTGAAAAAAAACAGTGGTGATTAAATAATAATAATAATAATAATAATAAGTGGAACCCATTGTTAGGACAAGACGAAGACAAATAGGACTGTTTTTTGGGGTTTTTTTTGCATTTAGCATAGTCACCCCTTGGTTACAGATCATTCCACTGACATGTATACTGAGAATAAGAATGTGGATGAGCCCTCTAGTGTGAACTATGAATAGCTCTCAGCAAGTGGAGCAGCAAAGAATTAAATGAATGGATAAAGACTAAAGTCATTCTTAAAGTGTTTGTTAACCCCCCCAAAAAAAAGAAAATATAGAGATCCTGTTCCCTATAAAGCAGATTAAACAGCACAGTGCTGTGTAATCTGTCCCTCTCTAAACTGTAAAAAAACCTGGCTGATCCTGCCACTTCCTGTGTCCCGATCTCTGCACTGACCTTTACATATTTGGGTTCACAAACACTTTAACACTAACAGTGGGAAGTGAATGATAATACCATATCCTACTAAAATCTAGCTAAAGCTTCCTACAATTCACCTGAAATTACTATAAATTAGTGGATTTGGAAAAAGTATCATTTAGATATCACTTTCTTCACTTCTTGTATATGTCCTTTTATTCTTGCTGTCAGGAGTTAAAGAAAACTGGACAATAGGGAAACATCACAGCTGACTTTACTGACCTCTCCCTGAAATTCCAGCTATTTTTTTTTAAAGAAAACTCAGCAGGGGCTGCCTCCATATTTTCCCCATGTCAGTTTTTCTTTGGGAAGCTTAACTTTTTATCCTGGAATTGAATAAAGACCTCCAGGGTGTTGACTTGTTGGCACCTCTTGATCACAGTATGAACAATCACTTGATTAAAAGGTTTTATTCCATTCTTTACTCATATATATTTTTAGAGTACAGCTCACAATAAAATTACAACCTGATGCCCGAAAAAACCATTAGCAGGGACACAAACTGCATTTCAATGTTAAAAGAGGTTCTAGCTTTCTTCCACCACTCTAACAGTGTCCTTGTTGCTAATGTGCCCCTGTTAGCTAGATTTCCCCTCACTTCCTGTTCTGGTGACAGCTAGGCTAAGTGTGGGGAGGTGCAGAGTGGTGTGGCGGCTGTAAACACTCAGAGTCCAGTTGCAAGAAACAGTATTAACTTGTATTAAAGTTAAAGTTCGCAGTTCACAACAAGCCTGGCAGGAAGGGACCGGACCGGGCACACTCACAGGAAATAACAGCGATGTGCAGCAGAGCAGGTCTCAGATGACCCAACAGAGTCTGTCTTGAGGGATGGAATGCAGCCTGGCCAGTCCGTACCCAAGTGGGGAGCATTCCAGGAAGGATGGCATGTCACTATCCTTTCCATAACGCTGTTCACTGTCCTTGACAGACTCTGCCTGTCCCAAGATGGCCACTAAAGTCACATGGGATGACAGCAGCCAACAGGGTAGCTTCGCCAGTGACCCAGGAAACCATAGAGAAACCATGTTCCTCTTGACTTCCTCTCCCTCTGCAATGCCGCTTCAATTGAGGGTTACATGCAGTGGAGAAAGTAAGCTTCACCTGCTTACATAAAGACACCAAAAAGCAAGAATTTTACCCATTACCTACTAAATCCAAAGCTAAAAACAGGCTTGATTATAGATGCATGGCTAAAACTGTTCTGGCCTTACTTCTCTTGTAGGTTCCAGGAGTACATTTTCTTTTGTTCCCCTGTGAACCAGAGCCAGCTGATAATGGCTATTGCTTGCTATTAGCTGATGAAGCAGAGCTGTGCCAGACTTGGGGAGGTTCTCAACAATATTGTTGGGATCCACCATGCTGGCTTATTGGCAGCTGGCTCTTCAAAGAATGGCTGAGAGTCGTAGCCAGTAATGCATGCCCCCTCACCAGTGAGGGCTGAAGGAGCAGAGTGAAGAGTGATGACTGACAGTCACTGCTCTCCACTTGGAGCAGACTGAGAACTAAGCAATCAGTGAGAACTTGTGAAGTGATCGCTCAGTTCTCTGTGTTAGAGTCGGCATTGTGTGGGTGTTTGTTTTTGTTATGCATCACATACTTCTTCTTTAAGCAAATTTAAACCTTACGTGAAGAAAGTGAGCTGCAACATTCATAAATTATAATAATGCTGCATATACTGTATCTGATTACTAACTTATATAATATTGCATTATATAGGAATGATTTGTAAACAAAATAATATTTTTGAAAGGTAACACCAATTATTGGAATTACTCCCGATGCAGACTTAGAAGAGGGCTTTCCCTTACCTGTACAGTTGGAGCCAGTATATCCTGGGAGGCACTCACAGTAATAAGAGCCATTTGTGTTTATACAAAGAGAATTGCTTGAACAATTGTAGAGAGAAGGTGTAGCACATTCATTGATATCTGGAAAAGTAATAAATGCAAAAAAAAAAAAAAACTAATTGTAATTTAAGTCAGAACTATAAGTCAAGACAAAAGAAGAAACGTGTTAAAGATGTGTGTACAAATGTTTTCCCCCTAAATCAAATCAAATAGATGTAAGCAGTGGACAAATGTTTGTAAATCCTCAATTTTAGTAAATCAATCACTGTCACAAAGTTCAGCTCATTCTCAAAGTTATTCAAACTTAATTCCCAAAGTCATCGAAAATATAAAGAAACCCACTGCATTTTCTGCATGTGTACATGACCCCGATGCTTGCATGATTACATTATTTATCAAAATAATATAGTTAACATACCTGTGCAGTAGATATGTGGATCTCCATTGTAGCCACTGGCACATTGACAGTTAAAGCTTCCAGGTGTGTTGGTGCAAACAGCATTCTCAGCACAAATTGATTTGTTCATGCATTCATCAATGTCTGGAACAAGAGCAGATAAGGGTTTAATGGTGATACCTTAATAACTTGGCACAAATAATACGCTATTATATAAAATGAAGACATAAGAATTTGTAGTTGAAACTACTCTAAACAGCCAATGAGCAGAAATGTTGGCATCTTGATTTCTCTCCAAGAGTCCTTAGATAGAAGTGATATATTCGCAATAACCTGCGCGGTAGAATGCAGTGTTTTGCCATGCAAGCAGCTGTCAGGGAGAGGTGCAAAGTGCATTTCAGTACATCGCACTGCTTCACTTTTTGTTAAAGTGATAGTAAACCTATCCATTTAACAGTTTCAAAAAACAGTTACATTCCTGGAACTTGCCAGAAATGTACCACTCCCATTGGTTGTGCTCTCAACCAAACTGTCAAACTATCTAATGGCTGGTGTCATCACTGATCACATGTGCAACATCATGGCAGTTGAAGATTAGACAGAGGCCAAGATGGCAGCTCCCTTGGCTGAAAACGATAGGAGGGTTTACTTCCACTTTAACTTTTTTTGAAGTTTTAAAAGTGGCAATTCATTCATGTTTTGGCACAACAGTTTGCATATTACTGCAGCTCACCACACTACACATCACACCAGTGGTGATGTGAACGGGGACACATGGAAAGCAATTGTTTTCTATGTGTCTTAGCAGTGACCAGCATTTATCCAGTTCAAAAAAATTGTAGTCACTGCACATGTGTGAATGAGCCCTTAAGGAAAGCTATAGTTAGGAAGCATAGAAGCTGCCATTGCAGCCATCTTTCCCCGATAATTACGCCATTAGCATTTTCAGGGGGAGGACATCTATGGCAGTTAACATATTTCTCTCATGCTGCACTAGGTACTGACCTACATATATCATTTGGTAACATGGCATGACATGTGGTAAATTCGCTTTATGGGTCTGGTTATACCATCTACTAGACCAAAATTGGCATTACCTGATTCATTTCCATAGCCAGGGCCATAGTAAATGTATTCAAAATGCTTCATGCCACTTCTGGGTACTTATGAGAAAAACATTGCCAAGCCGGTAATATTCAGAACACTTACCATCACAACGGTATGTATCAGCTGGATCAATTCTGTAACCTGTATTACAGGAGCAGTTGTACCCGTCCCATGTATCAATACATATTTGCTCACATTTGGATATATTAGCAAAACATTCATCAACACCTGCAGGAGACATGAGATAGGTAAATTATATAGTAATGCATGCTAACACTTGACCTATACATATTAATGGTAACCTGCTATCTTATTCTCACCATAGCATTTTATCCCATCGCCAGACAGTCCATCAGGACAAGGTGAACACGTGTAGCTATCATTAGGAGCGGGATTGTCTATACAGGATGATGTGTTAAAACAGCTGTTCTCTAGACAAGCATTTAAATCTTCAGTACAAAACTCTCCTGTCCATCCAGAGGAACAATTGCAGCCTGTTGTCTGAATAGAAAACATTCATTACAAATATTGTTATACTACTGTTATTAATAATAGGGAGTTATATAAGTTTGTGAAATTGTTGAATAGTATGTTAATAATAAAGGTGATATAACAAGTATCATATAGTGGTAGTAATCCACTTTGTAAAAAGAATTCTGTTAGTTCAATGTACAAATGAGCTGTATTCAAGAACCTAAGATGTTATTCAGTAAAAGAAAAGTGTCAAGTCCTAGTAAGTTGTATGAAAACAGACAATACCATGAACTTGGAGTTGTTCTTCTGACCCCTCAGCACGGTGTTCTCATAGTCACAGGTGGCGTTGTTACTACAGTTGCACAATATTAATGTGAGGCCTTGCTCTGCGATGGCTTGGGAGTTGTTGGCTATTACAGTTGCAAACACGGGTGTAGAAGATGAAGGCAACCATGTGAGAGTGCCATTTACTGTAAACAACAAGGATTTGAAACAGTATAGTTTTATTATTACTTTAATTATGAAACCAGAAATCCCTTTGGGCTCAAATATGAAGGTAATATTTAGCTGCAAAAGCTGTGCACTAGAGATGAGCACGATGTTCGAGTTGAACGTAAGTTTGACTCGAACATCAGGGGTTCGCCTGTTCACCGAACTGTGAACAATATGTGGCGTTCGCGGCAAATTCGAAAGCTGCCGGAACACCGATAAAGTCTATGGGACACTAACATGAAAAATCAAAAGTGCTAATTTTAAAGGCTTATATGCAAGTTATTGTCATAAAAAGTGTTTGGGGACCTGGGTCCTGCCCCAGGGGACATGTATCAATGCAGACATTTTTTTTTTTTTAAATGGCCGTTTTTACGGGAGCAGTGATTTTTTTTAATGCTTAAAGTGAAACAATAAAAATGAAATATTCCTTTAAATATTATGGACTGGGGGGGGGATCCCATGCTCTTTTTTTCAATGAGTTTTATCTATATTGCCGAGACCCGACAATTCATTACAGCCACAATCAGTTTTAAATGACAATTTTTCCTTTAGAAATGTCATTTTGCTGTGGTACTGTTCTAAACACGGGAAAAATGCGCCACTTTTTAGGCATACTATAGACACCCCCCAGAACGATATTTAAAGGAATATTTCATTTTTATTGATTCACTTTAAGTATTAAAAAAATCATTGCATTGATACATGTCCCCTGGGGCAGGACCCATCTCCCCAAACACTTTTTATGACAATAACTTACATATAAGCCTTTAAAATTAGCACTTTTGATTATTCATGTTCGTGTCCCATAGACTTTAACGGTGTTCATGTGTTCTGCCAAATTTTTTGCCTGTTCGCATGTTCTGCTGCGAACCGAATAAGAGGGTGTTTGGCTCATCCCTACTGTGCACATATGTCCTCAGTTCTGATTGACTGTCCTATATCATACACAACAAAGTAACTACATATTGCCACAGCTGTGTTAAATCAGATGCAGTGTATCATGGCTTAATGCAAACATGTAGCTAATTTCACAGGGCAGTGCAATAGTTCAATTAATATCATAGGCTCTGTAAAGTAATGTACAAAAAATATTCAGTATAGTGGGTTTGCAGCTGAAGACTATAATTCGCCAACTTCCATGTACTGATGGAGAAAGTCCCCAACTCAATCAGAGAATCATAGGAAGTGACAGTTAAAATAGAACTATGGCCTCCCATTGAAAAAATATATGCTGCAGCCGTGCATATGTACTTACAGTTGACTCCTAGTCCCTCTGCAAAGCGGTGTTCATTTTGACATCAGGTCTCGATTCAGTTTTATTAATAGTCTTTTGACTAACATGCCATTTTAGTTTTAGCTGTATTTTAGTCATCTGAATTGTTTTAGTTTTAGTCGTATTTTAGTCAACTAAAATCTTCAGTATGTTTTGGTCGACTAAAATCTAATGGGTTTAATTAAATTGTAATGCATTATTTAAGAATTTCTCATTACTTACTCCAGGAGTAAGAATCTAATAATGTGTTATTATTTATGGTATTAAGGTTTGAACATGTACTACAGACACAGATTTAGCCATTTGTGATATATAATGTCTTTATAAATAAAACCAAGTCTCCTAAACAAACAAAAAATATGGCTTTTTGACAAACAGAAATGCAACTTTAAAAAAACAAAACAAAACAAAACTGTAAACTCTATTGGCTGTAATACCTTTGTACATATTATATAAATATATTACCAATGTTAAATATTAAGAAGAAGAAGAAAGAAGAACAGCATTTTTCTTATATTTTATTTTCTTGTAACAGCTTAGCACTTAGTAGATGCCCCCTACTTATTCTTATGTAGTAGTGCAATACATGTTTATGTGCTATTATTATAGGCTGAAGATAGAATTGTGTTGCCGATTAAGAGAAGGCCAGCAGAGGGCACCAAAGAGATAGTGTGATTGAGTGTAATGTGTGGAACTGCATAGGAAAGGGAACAGATTGACGGAGCCTGAGTCTCTCAGCCAATACAGCTTGTCAAAAGAATCAGGGGGCTGGGGCTTTAACAGAGGTGGAGCTCCAAGGAAAGCGGACGTGCAGGTGGGTAAATGTCCCTCCCTCACATTTACGTTTAGTTTTTGTTTGTTGCCGAAAATTTAATTCATAGTTTTCGAATCAAAATTTATTTTCGTTTAGTTTTCATTACTGAAAACATGCAGTTGATAAAAACGATGCTGAAACTATTTTCATTGACAAAATTAACACTGCTGCAAAGTACCTGCTGAGTCTACCAATTAATTCCACCAGAGCTGCTTTTTGTGATGGAATAGGTGTCCTTTTATGAAGCAGTGAAATCTATTCACTGCTTCATTCTCCGCCATTCACAGTGGAGATCTTTCTCTTCTGTGTGCCTGTTTATGATGCAGAGTAGATCGCTTCACCTTTGGAGGAGTGAAGTGATCTACAAACGCTTCAAACATGCTTCTAACGCCCCCTGATACTGGAATCTCGTGAGACTTTACGAGATTACAGTACCAGAAATGTACTGAAACACCGAGATGTCAGTTTATTAAGTGGTGATAAATTATCACCGCTCAATACACTGACAGACGGCTGGTTAATGTTAATAAAATATCGAGTCCCCCTACTTTATATATATATGTATGCACACACACATTATATATACATGCATATATACACACATTATATATATATATACATATACACATTATAAATATGTATATACATGTATACACATAAATATAACAGGGGGACATGCTTACAGTGTTGGGGGGTCTGAACGAGGCATAAGGAAATTAAAAATCTTCCTCCTTCCCCTTCAGATGCCCCGAGATTCCCTCTTCACTCCCCGATTCTCCACCTCTGAGCTGGTGAATCTGGGAGTGTGAATTCTGATACAGATCGCCAGTGAAGCGCTGAGATCGCAGCTTCATAAACTGGCCGCTACTGTGTCATTCATGAGGATTCTCCATGTGTGGAACAAGTGAACAAGTGTGAACAAGTTCAAACACTTCTCCCCCCGATTATCTCTGTTTCATAAACTTTTTATGGACTGTGATCAGTGACACTGCTTCATAAACGGACACCATAGTGTGACAACAATGCTTCACTGCTCCTGAATTCAGTTGCCACTCTCATGAAGGGTGTATCTGCTTGCACTACAGTGGGAGGGGGAAAATGTTGCAGTGGGTGTGGCTATCAACAATGCCACTGCTGATTCACAAATCTGAAGTCTAGCCACACCTAGTCCTGCCCACTGCTTTCTGGGTTGGTAGAACTGTCTCTGTTCCTGAAACCCTCCCACTGGGATCAGCAATGTCTGGGAGAAGAAGCATGGGAGACATAAATGAAGGAGGATTTGGCTCAGTCAGGGAGGGTAAAGGAAGGTTTTAGTTTACGTTATGAGGCTTTTGCATTGCACAGTAACTAGATTTGATATAAGTGTAGAATGTCATACAGGAATATTTAGCTTTAGCTGAACTGTAAAGTAAAGTAAAGTCATGTGAAATGAAACCATCAACCAACCGATCATGTGCAGGGGAAATGTATAAATAAGCATTCTTTTTATCCAATTTTGTTTTTTATTGTAGCATATTTTACAGCAAATAACAGCTCCTGTAAATACAGTGTTGTACTATTTTGAAATCTTTCTATATTTGCTGCCACACTCACATTAACCATTGTAATAGACATCATTAGGCCATTATGATAATAATCCCTATGGATTTAGAGTACACACATCCAGTATAAAATGTCTAGTAATGTCAAAAGGCTGTAAGAGAATTATTAATGAGTATAAGGATGTCATACCTGAAATGATGAGGTCACTGGATTCTGTTTCCAGACTGAACACAGAGTCTGCAGCCGAGAAGGTAATCAGGACTTGTTCACCCAAGGAGCTCATGATAGTTGCAGGGCCAGAGATATTTGGAGGAAAAATGGCTATATAAATAAAAAAAATAAAAATACACAACTGAAGTACAAGATATTGTTAGCATTATAATCAATCATAGTTAAAGAATTCATGCAAGTACCATGTCTTTCACTAATTCCACCCCTTTCTTTTTTTTTTAAATAGAACTATGGCTTCCTATAAAAAAAAAAGTTCTTCAGCAAATAATTATAAGTACATCTGCCCTTGATGTTTTGTACAAAGTCCTCACATAGGGACACATATTTGCTTATACTACAAGGGGATGAAAAAAATGTCGCTGGGCCTGTGGCTATCAGCATTATCACTGCTGATTCAGAAACCTGTAGCTTGTCAATAGACACCTGGCCACAACTAGTCCTGTCCACTGCTTTCTGGATTGATAGTCCTTCCTCTGTTTTGGCTCGACCACGCTTTCCTCCTTCCTTAGTGGATTTGACTGACAGCAGAAGGAGCCTACAGTTCCCATTGCTCTCAGAGTCTCCTGTGAGAATAGGAAGAGGGAGTAGTGTTGCTGCAGAGAGGACATCGCTGGATGGGTGGAGAAGTCAGGTAAGTGTTAAGGTGGTGGAAACTTACTGAGGTTTTTTTTACCTTAACCGGTTCCCGACCGGCTCCTGTAGATATATGTCGACAGAATGGCACGGCTGCGCAAAGTGCTGCACAAAGCACTGATTGCTGTATAAATGACAATGGTCCCAAAAATGTGTCAAAAATGTCCGACATGTCCGCCATAACGTCACAGTCACAATAAAAATCGCTGATCGCCGCCATTACTAGTAAAAAAAATATTAATAAAAATGCCATAAAACTATCCCCTATTTTGTAAACGCTATAACTTTTGCGCAAACAAATCAATAAACGCTTATTGCAATTTTTTTTTTACTAAAAATATGTAGAAGAATATGGATCGGCCTAAACTGAGGAAAAAAAATGTTTTTTATATATTTTTTGGGGATAATTATTATAGCAAAATGTAAAAAATAATGCGTTTTTTTCAAAATTGTCACTCTTATTTTGTTTATGGCGCAAAAAATAAAAATCGCAGAGATGATCAAATACCACCGAAAGCTCTATTTGTGGGGAAAAAAGGACCACAATTTTGTTTCGGAGGCACGTCGCTCGACCGTGCAATTGTCAGTTAAAGCTACGCAGTGCCGAATTGCAAAAAGTGCTCTGGTCAGGAAGGGGGTAAATCCTTCTGGGGCTGAAGTGGTTAATGCAGGAAATGCACTAATATAAAACACAATTAAACTTTTGCCCACTTTATTATGGCTTGGGCATCGTTGATCCAGTACTTTTTGAGACTGTCATAGACTGTCACACAAGGTCCTACATTTGCAATTTAAATTTGAAATAGTGCTTTACTCATTTAGGTCTGCCATATGGGTCTATCGCTGTTGCTGTTTCTGTATGCAGAGACCAGTAATCCAGCACAGCAGTTGTGTCTAGGCCAGCCAGTCCCTGGCAGTCCCGTTGTGCTGATGTCATTGCTGATGTCATTGCCTGCACACTCACTTCTGGATCCTGAGATGGCTCCAGCACTGAACAGACATTAGGAAGTGTCTACATCATAGAGATGGAGATGTGGACAACTGAAGAAGGATTTAATTTCCTCTGCACAGAAGAAGAGAGAAGTTTTGGGACCTAAATGTCATGTGAACATTATTATAGGCGAGTAAAAGGAGTATTGTTTTTTATTTTCATTTTTCAGTGATTAGTAAGTGAGAGGAGGAGGAGGCCATAGATCAGCTTTAAGATATTTCCAATTTTAGTATCCTTGGTGGAAGGTCAATTATTGAACATCTTGAAGTTAATCTGCCTGCACAATGTAAATCTAAAACATATATAGCCCGGTGTTGCAGTGGGACTGCAGACTTGGCTTGGTCTTAGTTATGATATTTATTGTCATTACTACAATCAGAAGCGTAGCTTAACCTCCCTGGTTGTATGCTGAATGTGGTACATTGTTTTGCATGGAAATTTGGCGTTTTATATTGTAGGACTGTAATTCTTAGGAATAACTCACTTAAATCTGTCCAATCAAGAGTCTAGTAGACATCCCGGGTATGATAAAGTTTGAAGCACAAAATAATAAATTATAATATAATAAATAACTATAAATAATTATTAAAAATAATAATAATAATAAAATGTATTCAATAATGTAATCAACTCAAAAACACTTAAATGTGCTCAGTTGCAGAATTGTCATTGTTGTCACTTTCAGTGTTTGATGAGAATTTCCCCACGAATCACTATCGCTAAATTCTGCAAATGTTCTAATTTACTATCTCTGTTTTCTAGCTGGTCTAAAACCTTTGATGTAGATGGATACTTTTTGGTTGCCATGGATATTCTCCAGTTTCCAGGCAGAAAGAACAGTATATATAATATAAAACTGCATGCAGGGCACTGGACAAAGCACTAGGGACAAAAGGGAGGTGAAATAATTTGATACACTAATGTAATCTATAAGATTACAGTGTTCAGTATGTGTTCTGTTTTTTGCACTTTTTGAATTTCCCGCCGGATCCGTCCCCGTGCGTTGCGCCACTTGCAGGGAACGAAACCCGGCATATAGAGCATCGGGCTGAAGACATAGCCACCGCACACAGCGGGAAGACATCGCAGGATGTGGGGGGCAAAGTAAGTAGCTTTCCCTGGATACTGCGATGCAGCCCGGAGTTAGGCTTGAGGTTACTGCTCTAGGTATGGAGAATTCACCCTGAGCCACACTCGTGAATACCGCTAAGTAGGGGTGCAACGGATTGTCATCGATCCATGATCCGATCCCCGGAGGTTGATCCGTACGGGACACCCGCGATCCGCGGAGAGCTCTGTGGCCTCGGCCTTAGGAAAGGCCGCGGCTTTGGCCTAGCTCCGGAGTGGCGGCCATCTTGGTACACCGGGCGGCCCGTTTAGCACGTGATCTCTCCCCTCTGTGTACTGATCTGTACAGTGGAGGGGAGAGATCGGATGGCAGCAGTGCCAATACTCTGCAATGCCCTGCTAATGCTCTGCAATGCCCTGCCGATACTCTGCAATGCCCTGAGAATACTCTGCAATGCCCTGCCAATACTCTGCAATGCCCTGCCAATACTCTGCAATACCCTGCCAATACTCTGCAATGCCCTGAGAATACTCTGCAATGCCCTGCCAATACTCTGCAATGCCCTGCCAATACTCTGTATTGCCCTGCCAATCCTCTGCAATGCCCTGCTGCAATACCCTGCCAACACTCTGCAATACCCTGCTGCAATGCCCTGCCAATACTCTGCAATGCCCTGCCAATACTCTGTGATGCCCTGCCAATACTTTGCAATGCCCTGACAATACTCTGCAATGCCCTGAAATACTCTGCAATGCCCTGACAATACTCTTCCATACCCTGCCAGTACTCTACCATACCCTGCCAATACTCTGCCATACCCTGCCAATACCCTGCCAATAGTCTGCCATACCCTGCCAATACTCTGCCAATACTCTGCCAATACTCTGCCAACATACCCGCCAATACTCTGCCAATATACCTGCCAATACCCTGCAATACTCTGCCAATACTCTGCCAATAGGGAGATTGTGGATATTACAGTGGGGGAGATTTTTTTTTTGTTGATCCGAAAATGATCCGAACCATGATTCCTGGTCCGAGAAACGATCCGAACCGTGAGTTTTTTGATCTGTTGCACCCCTACCGCTAAGAAGGTTAAAGCTTGTGGGTCATGATGCAAAAGTGAACCTGGGACCCCCCACTACCACCTGGCGAGTCTACTACATGCCCAGTTACTCGCAAAGTGTGCCAAGATACTCTGGGTGGCTAAAGAGTAATTTCAGATATTTATTTACATTTTGAGAGGGTAATTCAAAAGATTTTGGAGAAACTGTCCATATTTTCACATACCTCTCCAATTCTTTTGAATACCTGTAAACAGGTTTACAGAGGCAAGGAGAGACTGTTCCTCTAAGGATAGACCCTACCAGCACACCTCCTCAGTATAGATCCCCCTCCACTAAGTATAGAACTCCCCAGTACAGACTCCCCTTTCTCAGTACAAACACCTGACCCCCCCAGTACAGACCCCTGCCAGTCCATCCCCTCAGTGTAGACCCCCCAGTGCAGACCATCTTCAACTCGCTATAGAACTTCTCTCAGTATTGACCCCCTTGATACAGACCCCTTCTCTATGTAGACCCTCCTCAGTACAGCCCCTCCTCCCCTTAGTACAGACTGCCCTTGCTTGGTAAATACCCCCCCCCCACCTTAGTACAGACTCAACTCCCTTCCTGCTCCCATTCCCAAACATAGAACTTTACAGATCTCCAGAATGGGTCTCCCTTGGCTCTGTGGGCTCTGTGAGGCAGCCAGAGGCAGTGATGCAGTGAACATACAACAGGTACTTACAGTGCTGTGACACACATACACACACACATACAAAAACATGTTGTGTAGTCACTAAATAATGATAGGTCACCCAACATTTTATTTTCAGGAAGCCCCGTAGCACCTCCCAAGACCCAGCACCCTGCGCAGATCGTGCCCCTAGCAACCCAATAGGCCAGCTAAATTGTAATATCACTTGACCAGAAGAGCTGCAGCATACTACTTCATAGTGGCTGTGGGCCGAACTTAGAAATTTAGTTGAATGAGGAGCCCGAGCCAATGAGAGTGTAGGGTTTGGAAGGCAAAGTGGAAGCCGGCTACAGTACGCAAGCCGGATCCAAGCAAGGCTCCAGGAATTTGCTGAATTGGAGGGGGGGAGGGATATGCTGATATTACAGGGAGGCTGCACGGGCCCCCTGGAGCATGGACAGGGTCGCAATTGTGACATTTATTGTTACGCCCATGACTATATTGATTTTGACACTGGATCGATGCAACAAGTGCTGGCTTCTCTGTGTCTCTATACCTGTTTGTTAATGCTTTCCTGTCACTAGCACATTCATGCTTTCAGAATCTGATGTGAGCATGGGAGGCAGCAGGGTTTTAATAAACCATGTTGTTGCTGTGAATTATGTATAGTCTGACAGTTACCTCCCATCTGTATGTTTTGGAAATTAAAGCAATGAAACTGTCTCTTGAGGTATGCTTGATTTTTACACTTACCAATCTGAGATCTCCTCTCACTGTATACAGAATTACTAGTCATAGTGGCGGATCCTATAGCGAAGTTTCCAGTGCTCAGAATATCATAGAGACAGTCTGTATTTCCACCACAAGTGCTGTTTGCTTTCTGGAGAAATGCTGGGTCACTGGACAAAAGCAGCTCATCAAGGAACATTGGTACAAAACTATTGTTGTTGTAAGTGTACCAGGTTTCTTCCATAGTTGTGTTGTATAGAAATATTGTATCTTCAGGTGTTGTTTTCCCTAAAAAAAAAAATCAAATATACAAATTACAGCTATAGTCTTATCACACGTCAATCTGCTTTAGTTACTCTGTGGCAATCACAGTATTACAGATTATATTTTGTTCCACACTGTATCACCAGCCAGGTTTTTAATGGTAATTTTTTTTTTAAATTAAACATAGAGGACTTATTAAAAATATGATTGGATACATACATATACACAACAAGCTGCATAAGCACCAAAAGCTGCCTCTCTGCTGTTTGTACTCAGTAGGGTTTATCTACCAAGGGCAAATAGACTGTGCACTTTGCAAAGTGCTGTTGCACTCTGCATGTGCAATTGCTCCAGAGCTTAGTAAAATGAGCATAAGCTCTGCTGACTTCCATCATCCAATCATATACAAGCAAAAATGATAGTTTTTTTATTATTTTTTTTAATTTTCCTTGCATGGGTATTTTTGCAAAGTGCAGCATTACCTCATTTACTAAGCTTTGGAGCAAATGCCCTTGCAGAGTGCACAGTCTATTTACCTTTAGTAAAGCACCCCCAGTGTATTTGGTTAAAATTAGCGTTGAGTTGAACATACCTGGGTTTGGTCCATGAGACATTTGCCAAACAGCTGACTGGTTTGGATATTAATTGGAACCACATTAAAGCCAATGTTAACCAAATCTTTAAAATCAATTAGAACCATTTTCAGGGACAATAGGCAAGGGAATATCAAACAAATGTTGTGGGGGTATGTGCACTGCCTGGGGGGACATGTACCAATGCAAAAAATATATATATTTAAATACCTTTTTGCAGGGGGCAGCAATAATACCCCATTCTTTTGAAAAAACAAGCCTGAGGTAGGTCTTAAAGTAACATTAATATTTTCATTTTTTTCATAGAATGCATTAAGATAAAAAAAAATCCGGTTTTAGAACGACTTTAAACTTGTCTATGAAGTGACAAGCCTCTATAATGTATACAGTGTACTACAGGAAAACTTACAAATAAAAACTTTAAATTGCCAGTAAAAAATAGCTCCCTACCAACTTGGCTTTACTTGTAAAAAACATCACACAGACCCCCCAACGTACATACTAAACCCCTGCAGGTCTGCTATGTATTTTGGGGGGACCTTTGGTAGTCCCTTGCCATTTTGTTTTTTAACAAAAAAAAAATACGCTCATAGGAAAAATTTAAGTTACTGGCATGTTTTACTTTCTTAACTATCACTATTGCTGTTCTACATTCTACAGAAAGAATGAGGAAAAAGTTAACAAAAATTGTGGGGACTCCTCAAACCTATCCTTGATGATGGCCTGTTTTGAATTTTAAAGGGGTACCCCAAGCAAAAAATTAAAAAAAATGATAAGGGGTCTCACCAGTAGCTGAACCATACCAGGACACATGCCCTCAATATGGGGTGGGTACCCTGCCAGGAGGCTCCCTTCTGGCAAAGGGCCCCTTCCCCACAATCCTGACCCAGTGGTTGATTATTGGAATCCAGAAATCCCAGATACTGAATCCAGATACCGCCTCCCCCATGTGAATCAGTAAGAGTTAATAATATCCCTACTCATTCACAAAAAAATATTAAACGCAAATAAACCCACCACACATTTTGACGGGTCCTTTGTAAAAAAAAAAAAAATGTTCCATGAGGTAAATCCATCATAATTCAGTGATGCGGATCCTCATGATCAAGGATGCCCTCTGAAAATAAAAGCATGCCGATCCACCTGTTCTCGTAACCCGTACCTAATGACAGATCTAAGGCTAGCAGCTGAATTGCAAACAAAGAGGCAAAGATAGTGGATGATGTCAATGACCAATTATGTCTATATTACTTAGGCAATAATAGCCAGGGCCAGTGACTCCTTTCAGCTGGCCATACATGGATCAAAATTCTGACAATCCAGCAGAGACTGGACCATTTGCGATCTATGCATGGGCACTGTGGCTAATATAGAACTGCCCTTTCAGATGTTTAGCCACTGGCACTCGAGCAATGCTACAGGCTATAGCCTGCAGTGCCGATCAGTGTATTCTGATAGCAGGGAAGTGTTGTCCCCCCCATCCCCCACCCCTCCCCCCCCCTGCTGTCAAAATGCAATAGCTCAATTGGGAGGATTCCCCCATCCACCTTGATTGTGTATTTTCTCTTAGGACTACAATACACAGAAAAAAAAACAAAATACTTGAATGTCATGAAGAAATTTCAGTACTGACATTCTGTCACTTCAGGTCTACCTGCCGCGTAGAGCAAACAGTTATGACAATTAAATATTCTCTTACATGTCATGCCAAATTCGAAGATCTGTGAGTCGTTTGGCTTTGTGTTGTCATTATATGGCAATGTGGAGCCATAAGCAGTCAGGAAGTCATCATTTGGATTTCCATTTAATACCCCTGAAATAAAATAGAAGAGGTAAATATACATTTGACAAATCATGAAACAACAAGGCAACAACAATAAAGTCTGTTCCCCCTGGTGTGTCTTTCTTTCAATTAATACAGCAATAAGTAGATTTTGCCAGTGTATAGGAAGATTGAATAGTTACCTCCCTATCATTGAAAGCAGTAACATTTGATTTACTAAAACTGGAGAGTAAAAAATCTGGTGCAGCTCTATAGAGAGAACCAATCAGCTTCCAGGTTTTATTGTCAAAGCTTACTTGAACAAGCTGAAGTTAGAAGCTGATTGACTACCATGCAGAGCTGCACCAAATTTCGCACCCTCCAGTTTTAGTAAATCAACCTCATTGTGTTGTTACTTGTCAAAAAGCCCTAAATGACAATATAGGTATTAGTGAATTGAACTGTAATGTCTGTCTGTATTTGCAAACTAGAATAATTTGCTGGGGACTACTGTTCCCCTTTTTGTCCCAGTTAAAGAAAACAAAAATATTGTTAAGAGAAAAGCATAGGCTGTGATTACTGCTAGCTGTCAGACTTTAAAATTGTCTTAGTCACTGACCCTAAACAGTTAAAGAGAGTTCTGACTTTACTGAACGCATGCTTGTTTCTAATAGGTGACTCAAAAGGCACTCATATAAAAGACAGCCAGTCAATTAGCCATTTTTTCACAAAACAGGGTCAAAGTAAAATTAAAAAAAAATAAATCCCCCCAATCCATACTAGGCCATTTGGTTCTGGTATAGATTTTAAGGGGAACCCCATGGCAAAATGTAAAAAAAAAAAAACCTTGTGGGGTGCCCCCCAAAATCCATACCAAACCCTTATCCGAGCATGCAGCCTGGCAGGCCAGTAAAGGGGGAACAAGCAAGTGCCCCCCTAAACCATACCAGGGCACATACCCTAAACATGGGAGGTGCTTTGGGGCAGGGAGCTCTGCCTCCCCACTCCCAAAGCACCTTGTCCCCATGTTGATGGGGACAAGGGCCTCCTCCCCACAACCCTGGGCTGTGGTTGTACGGGTCTGCAGGGGGCTTCTTGGAATCTAGAAGGCCCCTTTGACAAGGGGGCTCCCATATCCCACCCCCTCTATGTGAATGAGTAGGGGTACATTGTACCCCTGCTCATTTTCCAAAAAAAGTGTCAAAAAGAGAAAAAAAACTGTTTTTGACAGTTCCTTTATTAAAAATTGAAAAAAACAATGTCCCCCCTGATGTAGATCCATTGTCAATTATGATGCCAGTCGCCACCGGTGGACTTGAAAAAAGAAAAAAAAAGTTCTGCCTGCGACGAAGGCTAACCACTGGCTGCCTGCTCCTCCGTTTGACAATAGATAAGAGGTGGGGCCACCTGGTGATGTCACCTGGTAACTCCGCTCCCATGTGACGTCACCAACCCAGCATTCACCAATTGGTGATGTCACATGGGGACGGTGCCCCTTACCTATTTAAGAACTGTGAAGCAGCGGAGCAGGCAGTCAGCGGTTAGCTTTCATCGCAGGTGGAGCTTTCCCCCCCTTTTTTCGGGTCCGATGGTGGTGGCGGGCATCGAGAGTGACAATCTACATTGTTTTTTAATTGTCGAAAACTGTGTGTGTTTTTATTGCTTTTTTGACACTTTTTTGGTGAATGAGTAGGGGTACTATATACCCCACAATCATTCACATGGGGGGAGTGAGATCTGGGGGCCCCCTTGTTAAAGGGGGCTTCCGAATTTCAATAAGCCCCCTTTCCGCAGACCCACTCAACCAAATCACAGGGTTGTCAGGAAGTGGCCCTTGTCTCCAAAGCACCCCCTCTGTTTAGGTCATGTGGCCTGGTATGGTTCAGGAAGGGGGCACTCGCTGATCGCATGCTCGGATAAGGATCTGGTATGGATTTTAGGGGTAATCCATGCCATTTTTTAGAAAAATGGTGGCATGGAGTTTCCCTTAAAATCTATACTAGACTCAAATGGCCTGGTATAAATTGGGGGGGACTCTCCATGCCGTTTTTTTTTTTTGCATTTTTTTAAACATTTTTGCATTGTATTGTTGGGAATTTGAATGTCATTTTTGTTACTTTATAAATGGCAGTTTTGCTGAAGCAGGTTCCATACATGGTACAGATGGACCACATTACAGGCAGACTAGGGGGACCCCCAAGTACTATATTTAAAAGGAATTTTTAACTTTTGTTGTTTCACTTTAACCTCCCTGGCGGTATGATTACTTCAGATTTTAGGTGCTGAAAGCGGTACAATTATTTTGCATGGAAATTTGGCGTTTTATATTGTAGGCCTGTAATTCTTAGGAATAATTCAGTTAAATCTGTCTAAACCAGAGTCTAGTAGACATCCCTGGTATCATAAAGTTTTAAAAACGAAATCGTAAATTATAATATAATAAATAACTATAAATAATTATCCCAAATAATAATATAATAATAATAAAAATTATTCAATAATGTAATCAAATCAAAAACACTGAAATTTGCTCAGTTGCAGAAATGTCACTGTCATTACTTTTCAGTTTTTAATGACGGATCTCCCCACAAATCACTATTGCTCAATTCTGCGAGTGATTCTAATTTATTATCACTGTTTTCTAGCTGGTCTAAAACCACTTTTGATGTAAAGGGATGGTTTTGATTGCTATGGACTATCTCCAGTTTCCAGGCAGAAAGAACAGTTTTTATAATATAAAACTGCATACAGGGCACTGGACAGACCACTAGGGACAAAGGGGATGTGTAATTATTTGGTACAGTATTGTAATCTATAAGATTACAGTATACTGTATCTATACTGTGTGTTTTACTTTTTGAATTTGGCGCCGAACTCCGTCCCCGTGCGTCGCAACGCTCGCAGGGAACGGCGCTCGGCACTGTGAATCGAGCGAGAAACAGCGGCTCGCAGATCACAGCGGGGAGACATCGCAGGATCCAGGGGACAAGGTAAGTAAACTCTACAAGGATCCTGCGATGCAATCCCGAGTCTGGCTCGGGGATACCGCTTTTGGTATTGAAAAGCCAGACTCGTGAATACTGCTGGGGGGTTAAGCATAATTAAAATTACTGTTCCTGTAAAAACAAACTTAAAAAAAAAGAAAAAATTGCATTGATACATATCCCCCAGGGCAGTATGTAGGCACCCATAGCCATAGCCAATAACTTGAATATAAGCCTTTAAAATTAGAACTTTTGATATTTCAAGTTTGGGTCCCATATACTTGGGTCTGAACTTTTTACATGTTTGGGAATTCTGGTGTGAACCGAACTGGGGGGTGTTTGGCCCATCACTATTAGTGTTACATACACTTTAACTAACACATATTAAATATTTAGATATTGTACTCTTGACCCACTATTCTGCACTGAGCTGGTGTGGACATATATATTAGATGCTTCATATTAACACAGGTCACTTACCGAGGAGGCCTTCAGTCCTGTTTTGATATGTTGATTGCAATGTCACCACAAAACTCAAGATGCCCAGGATAGCAGAACAAGAAACAGAGATGCCATTGTCAAACAGAACTTTCGCTTCCCCGGTTTCTGTCCTTCCAAATCCCACATTGTTGACATAAGTAAGATTGTCTAAAAATAAAATAACAGCCCCATAATGGATCAGTGAACCCTAAAAATATTGCATTTACACAGTGACAAATTATAAGAATCTTCAAATGAAAATGGTTTGTATTAGGTGGCATTTTTTCAAAAACAGTAAAGAGAGGTAGAGGCTGATTTACTAAAGGAGTTGATCATTTAGCTCAGTAAATTGTGTGAATATTTATTAGAATTATACAATCATGTGATATGCAAATTCCTGTTCACTCTGAATATCCAATCATGTGCAAATGAAGTAAATGGGAACTTGCTTTTCACATGATTGGATAATTGATGTGAATATTCAAATAATTGTGATTATTTGTAAAGATTATAAAATCCTTCAGTAAATCAGCCTCATGACATCCACATTGCATTACGATGTACCCTTCTCACCTCCACACAATGGAGAACACCTTGCAATATGCCATATTAAATGTTGATTACACTGTCTATCTTGATTTAATTTCCAGCATTATAAATATATAATAATTACACAGAAAAAAGTTTTACTAAGGGCAACTATATGGCTGTGTACAAGAGTGGTACCATTGTGAAAATAAGAGGCTTAAAAGCTAAATTACTATGTGTAGTAGCATTAAACCCAAAAACAAAAACATGTTGTATATTGCAGCTTACCAAACCATAAATGCAGTAGTTGAATTGTCAGTTGTGGGAGTGGGTAGTGTTAGTTGCACTAGCAGATTTAGATGGACTTTACTAAAACCAAAGCTGAACTCCAGCTAAAGCTTTAGAATCAGTTACAGCAACAGTTTTCTTTTTCTTTAGGGTTAAAGGCTTTACAAAAATGAATAAAAGCTGATCATTGAAGGCACCTCTGTCATGTTTGTCATGTTAAGTGTTTCATCCTACCCTCTGCCACTTTTGCTAGACTGCTTGATCTGATAAAGGACATTGAAAAATAGTAGACGTACTTGCTGGATAAACAGGTGAAAATAAATGGCAAAAGCATAAAAAGGAGACTAATACAGCCATTGCATCTATAAAAAGATAATCTACAATATAATAAATGTTTGGGTTTAATACTACTTTATTGTTACAATCCCAGCTTTGCCATGTCTATGTAAATAGATCACCATAGCATCTTTTTCACCCCAAAAAGCATAGGCTGTTATGTTCAGATGATGTTTGATGCATCGTCATTCACTTCCTTTTCCAAGACTACAACAACAGTGTGAACTGAACAATCACCCATAAAAGAGGAAAGTTTAAAACTCATTTTACCCACCTGAGAGTTCAATGAAGGTCCCATTGTAGCTCACTGTGGTTTCGTTAGCATTCTTTAAGCTCCATTGAATCTGAAATGCAAAGTTTAATAATCAGTTTACAGGGGTTATTAAACAAAGCCTTTGTATATTTTCTTCCTGTGTTCATTACCTGGTCACCGTAGGATGTGGAAGCTGCCAATGCCACAAAGTTGGTTGCATAGCTGGTTCCATTGCCAGCTCGGGCCGCGCGTCCTTGAAGTCTGAAGACAACTGTGTCATTTTCATCCTTTGCGTTGGTCAAAGTAAATTCACCCAGACCATTAAATGTATATCTCAAACCATCCAGAGTGTTAATATGAGGGTCTCCATAGAAAAATCCTTCCAGTAAAAATAGAAAAAAAAAATGATTTATAACTTTCTTTAAAACTGTGTATATCTTCTTCGGAAGAAAAGAAAACTTAAAAGCTTTAATGCAAAATTTTACTCATAACAACTTGATAAAAAATAATGTTCTTTAGCAAGGAGCATACATTCCACAGTAATAATTATGCTACCAAAATTAGTGTGCTGTAAATTGCATCCAGCATTGTTCCTGCTTCTTCTTGTTGGAGGCTGCCATTTTTCCGAAGCCCAGAGCCCCTGAGCAGCTGTAAATATTTAAGCTGACAGCAGATTGGCCTCTAGTGGCTCTGATTTTTAGCAGATTGCTCTAAATAGAGTGCAACTGAGCATGTGCAAAGCAGGGTGAGACAATGAGGGGGATTAACTAAAACGGGCACACACAGAATCTGGTTTGCATAGTAACTAATAAGCTTCTAACTTCAGCTTGTTCAATTAAGCTTAGATAATAAGCCCCCTTCACACTGAATGCGGCTTTGCATACCTCCAAAAGGGGTCTGCCTGAAGTGATCTAGCAGAATGTAATTTTCTGAGTAAAGTTCAACTTTAATATGCACTTGCTACTGCTATTTTATACAATCCTTATGGAAATGTCAGTTCAAGCCATGAACAATTATTTGTATTATTTCAGTTTATTTATTTGCAGGAAGAACCATCAAGCCTGACACTGCTGACCTACCACTATAATGTTTGTTGCCTGGCTATCATGCTGAAGCAGGCTATTTCTCTTTTTTTGTACAGACTTAACTGAATTAATTCTAATCTAATGTCTATGCTGATTATTTTAATTGTTTATTTAGTCTTTTAGTATATGGTATATTGTATGTATACAATTATGTAAGTTACTAAGTAGACATACAAATCTGTGGAAGAGTGACAATGATCCCTTTGGATACAAATGATTTGGTGGGGTTGTAACCCACACCAAAGATGCTTTAGGTCCTTAACAAGGGTGATTACGCATGTACACCAGATTCCAGAGGCATGAAATGGCGGATTCTCATAGTTGGGATTATAGGTGTATGCGAATAGTGGTGGCCAATTGGTAATTACCAGTAACCATTGCTAAGTGCAAAATCTGGTGCAGCTGTGCATAGTTTCCAATCAGCGTCTAACTTCAGTTTCTTCATATAATGGCCTGTAGACACGATCCAAATATCGTACGACCGATCGTACAACCAATTTCGCTTAATAGTCGCAAGTAGAAATTGAATAGCTAAATAAAGTCATGAAAATTCTCGTACGACAGAAAAAAAAATTGGAAGTGATGTCATGTGTTGTAATGTATTTGTATTGAATTTTCGGACGACAACCATACAGACTAACCGAAAATCGTACGATCTGGAATCGTACGAGGAACATTTTTATGCATGCCCGATCATATAAGATCGAATGAATGGTCGTTATCGGCTGTCGAAAGTAGTGTACACACGACCCGAAAATCGTACGATCCTTCCTCGGACGACTGTTTTCGTACGATATTTGGATCGTGTATACGGGCCATAAGCTTTGACAACAAAAAAAAAAAAAATGGAAGCTGATTGGTTTCTATGCACAGCTGTACCCGATTTTTCACTCTCCAGTTTTAGTAAATCAACCCCATAGAGGTACTTTGGTGGTAAAAATATGTTTTTAGAATGTTTTTAGAATCCCAACATTTAAAAAAAAATAAAGATATTTTCATAAAATCAGATGCCAAAAGTCTATTTTTTTATCACTTTTCTTTTTACAAAAGAAAGTACCCACTCAATTTGAGGAGAGTTAGCATCTGATCTATAATAAAAGGATTTGCCTTTATTTCTTTTTGTTTATAATATGGGCACTAGGGCTTTAAGAAATCAGATCTTTTACATACCTAGGCGTGGAGGGATATAGTTGTCACAATAATCCAGAGGTCTTTTCTGTCTGTAAAGGTTACACAGGTAAGTGGATTCTGAATATCTGCAACAAGTGTTGTAGGGGTCAATCTCCTCAACTGAAAAATAAAGATAGAGTGTTTATTTGAACAATTAATTTATCAATTATTATGGAATATTGTTTCATTTTTATGATTATATCATACAATACCTTTATATAGTTGTCTTTGAGGAGGAAGAACTGTATTCCAGAAGTAGTTATTATAAGCTGTTTGGTTAGAGTAATATTGGAAGGTATTAAAGGAGGTCCATGGAGTTGGGAGGTATCGCTCCTTCTCACCGTAAACAAGGGCTCCACTCCAGCTACTATAGTAACATCTACTCCCAGCCCCATTTCTGGAGGGGAACATATTTTGTACTGTCAAGTATTGTTCTGAAACAGACAAATTATTAGAATAAAGTAACACTGGTTACATTAATCCGTTTTAGCAAATGCATGAATATGCTATAAGTTGTCCATTAGAAGGTGTATGAATATGCCATTAAATAGATTCAGTGTATAGTAATTAAATTACCATCATCCTTTCAAAAAGTTATATAGACAACAATCAATAAGTATGATAATGAATAAATATTTATGGCACAACTGTATACTCGGTGCAGAGGGACTCCAGTGATTCACAGACTATTAACCACAAAAAGATGTTCCTAACACCTAAAATTTCTTTACAGTCCCCTGTATTGTGACTCATCCTATACCTTTAAGGTAGGTTGGGACTTGATAAATGGGAGTTTTCCCCATCAAACAAGTATAACAACATCCAACGCAAGGAACTTATCTTATGTTAATATAAACATATTGCTATGGGGTATTGCAATATTCTGTGCCTTGCAATTTTCATTTTCTGCGTGAATATCTGTATAAAGCTTGATTTTAAAGTTTCAGCAATAAATGATGAATCTCATGCTGGGTAACTGATGAAAAATAGGACAAATAGTATGCAGTTTTATTTTCTACACATAGTAGTCATAACCTTAATGTAATTTTAATATAAGACACACATGCAACAATTTGCATTATTATCCATTGATTTATGCAGTGTTCCAAATGAAAATTCAAGTATTAAACATTACCAGATGCCTTCTTGATGTCAAAGCCATAGTTCAAAATGTTAAATTCATTGGTGAAAGAGGAGTCCAAAGTTGCCTGATTGTAAGTACATGGACATGGAGATGTGCTGGAGAGCCAATATGGAATTTCCTCTTTATAATACCACTGCAGACATTGTAGCCTTGAATTGATGGCGCTCTGACTGTTGCTGTCTAGACGATATGCCCATCTTCCTTTTTTACCTTTAAAGTAAGGCAAAAGGATAGAAATAAAAATTGTATCTGTTAAACTTACAACATTTTACCTGAGCGATGTTTCCTCTTCTCACCTGTGTTGTAGCCGATGTACTGATCTGGACGGTATCTCTGCTTGATGCTTACAGATGTGTCTGTCTGTGGATCATTGAAAGCTGGGAAGTTGTTGACATTACGTGCACTAGGGATTCCACTAGAAAGAGAGAATGATTCTAAATGTGTTTGTCATATTTACATGCAGTTACCAATACTACTGTGGAAGGTAAAATGGGCTGAAAGAAGAGGAAGAGCAAGGTACTCTACTGAAAGTCTTTACCTGTGATAGCCCATTTTTGGCAGATGGAATGTGGGGAGAGCGTTGAAGATCCACTTCATTCCTCCATCATCAAACAGGATTAGTGCAAACGAATATATTCCATCAGTAACCAAGACAGCTTGGAAAGTGTTTGTCTAAAAAGAAAACCAAAGAGAAAAATATTAAATGTTCTGGATGTGCTTATTGTGTATCCATTACTGTAGTGCTGGATTTCATTGTGTATATTTGTTAATGGTATAATGCAGCTCCTATTGCTATTACTATATCACACAGCTCCAGGCTTTTGCAGTTTTGAATAGGATACAATTGCTTTACTTGTGTCCTAATGGTGAACTGTGCGGTAAAACACTGGTCACTGCAATAGTGTGGATTGGCACTTTATTCTTCTTTGCTTTCTGCATTTTGCATTATAAGAAAAATAGACTGCTTTTTACAAAATGTTAAAGTGGACGTAAGCTGTTCCTTTTTTAAGTGTTTTTTGTATTGTGCTAGTTTAACCACTTCATGCAAAATCATGTACTTGTACGTCATTTGTTAAAGTGGTTATACCGGGGTGATGCCCGGTACTGGTTTTCGGTAGCGTTTTTTTGGAGATAGCAGTCGGCTATCTCACAATAACAACCAATGTGGCTAATGGTTAACTCGGCAGTTAAAATAAGGAGCAGAAGGGGATGCCCCCCTCCTGCCGCCTTCTGCCGCTCTGCCCGGGTCTCCCATCCGGCACGTCCGCCGGCTGTGTGGAGTCCCGAAGGCAGCCGGCTTCAATCAGGTCTCCGATGTAAAAACACGGAATAACGTCACAGCGTTTTGAATACTTTGAAGTGCAAAAGGAGGTATTTGGGGTCTTTTAAACTCCCAATCCCTCCATAAAGAGTACCTGTCACTACCTATCGCTGTCACAAGGGAGAACAATAATACTAGCAAATTCTACCTCCTCTGTAACTCTGAACAGGTAACCGTTAAAGAATTGTAAACGTTGCCTACCGTAGTTTGTCGCCATTCTACGAGTGTGTGCAATTTTAAATCGTAACATGTTAGTTATCTATTTACAATATGCAAAATAACTTGGGTTAACTTTAATGTTTTCATATTTTTAAATTAAAAAAAGTGTATTTTTTCCCAAAAAATTGTGTTTCAAAGACTGCTGCGCAAATACCATGTGACATAAAATATTGTAACGACCCCCATGTTATCCTCTAGGGTCTTTGCTAAAAAAAAAGTTTATATATATATATTATAATGTTTGGGGGTTCTAACTAATTTTCTAGTAAAAAATACTGATTTTAACTTGTAACCAAAAAAATTTCAAAAATAGGCTTGGGGCTGAAGTGGTTAAAAACCATAACAAGCAATCAAAGATCTGTTTTCTGCTTTTAAGTGCTAACTGCACTTTGGATTTTGTATTATATGGGGCTACTAGATTCATATTTTGATGTGCACTGACAATAACACCTAATATGCCTTTCAAGCAAGCTTTTAAAAAGGCCACTTTGCTTTCAAAATAATAATATCAAAGGTACAAGAGCTGAGATCCATCTACACACACTGAGAACCTTCTATACACAGGGGATTCAATCCTAACAGTATGGATAATCACTGGCACAGTACAACACTCACATTGTTGACTTGGGTGTTCCAATAAGCGTTTGAGTTATAAATCCCAGACTTGAATGGAGGAACATTGTCCCATGTTATTTTGAGAGCCCATAAAGCTTTAAACTGAGTTAAGTTAAAATATGCAGCAACTGTGCTTTCCAATGATTCTTTAAATGCTGTATTCACATTGGAGGACTGGAAGTCATAAGCCTGTCATAAGAGAGTAAAAATGTCATACAATAATTAGAAAAGTACATGTATGTATATATTAATATTTTAACATTTTATCCTAATGGTACACTCATAAAAATATTTTATGTAAACTATTTTAATAAACAACATTCCTTTTTTATATTCTGTTTTTATTTCATGTGATGTCATAATATGAGCAGAAATAACATACAGTACATCATATGCATTGTGATGCCATCAGTAGTAGACAGAATGAGCATGTAGGTATATCAAGGGCTATAACTTTGTTGCGACAGCACTAAGCATTAGACAGGGGTTGATTTTCTAAAACTGGAGAGTGCAAAATCGGTTGCAGATGTGCACAGAAACCAATCAGCTTCTAACTTCAGCTTGGTCAGTTAAGCTTTGACAAGAAAAAAAAAAAAGGAAGCTAATTGGTTTCTATGCAGAGCTGCACCAAATTTTGCACTTTCCAGTTTTAGTAAATCAAACTCAAGGTGCCTTTAATGCATCAGAGTAATTTGTTGGCACATAAACAAAAAATAAATGCAGCAGTAAGAGGGGGAAGATAACAGAAAGGGAAATGAAGAACTGGTGGCACGGACATATACAGTGCCTTCAATTAATGTCATAAAAGGTTTCACTTGTGTGTTAAATAGATACTACCTGATGAATCCTGCCTACTAATGTTAAATTGTGTTACAGATTCACGGGGTTCTGTAGCAGGACAATTAGGAGGTCAAAGCCCCTCCCTTATGCCCTGTACACACGATCGGATTTTCCAACAACAAAACCGTGGATTTTTTTTCCGAAGGATGTTGGCTCAAACTTGTCTTGCATACACACGGTCACACAAATGTTGGCCAAAAATACCCAACGTGAGAACGCGGTGACATACAACACATACGATGGGACTATAAAAAGGAAGTTTAATAATCAGTGCGGCTCCTTCTGCTTGATTCAGAGCATGCGTGAACTTTTGTGCGACGGACTTGTGTACACAAGATCGGACTTTCCAACAACAAGTTTTGCTGGCGGAAAATTTGAGAACCTGCTCTCAAACATTTGTGTGCAGAAATTCCAACAGCAAATGTTCAATGGAGCATACACACGGTCGGACTTTCCGACAACAAGCTCACATCGAACATTTACCATTGGAAATTCCTATCGTGTGTATGGGGCATAAGTCTTATCAACTTCAAAGAAATAATACATCCAGCCTAAACAGATGTCTCAAAAATGTTCTGTTTTTCTCTAATGATCTAATGACCCATCTCTCTGATATTTTTATTTGTCTACTTCCTTTTTCCATTCCTGGATCATAGAACAGTGGTCCTGTCTATAGAACTGGGGTATCAGGCTTTTCAGGGGGTGCGGCATAACACTGCTTTTGTACACTCTTAAAGGTGAGGGGACATCATGAAATATATCATGCAAATATGTAAATTGTATATGTATGAGGGTAGTTTTTGTTTTTGCTTTCAATAAGTTTTTATTTAAAATAACCAGATATAATTACAGAGAAGGACATTGTGTCAACTTTAGTGTCATTGAATTGTGAACAGATCAAACCAACCAAGAGTTTGAAAAGTGCATACAGTATATCACATATAAAATAGCAATAATATCTGTCTTGGATCCTCACCTAACTGATAAACCAATCAAAATAACAAAAAGAACATGGGAATACTGGTTCAATTATTGAGGAATAGAATATCACCCCTAGCGGGAGTCAATATCGTAATCCCAGTGAGCTCAAACTATACACAACTATATGTACCCAAATACATGTCCCAAAATGAAACTAACAAAGATACAAAGAAAAAATAATCCAACAATACAAATTTAAAGAGGAGAGGGTAGTTTTTCAACCATGCTCTACCAATAAATATCAGTTTTTGGTGAACCGACCTTTCAAAGAGTATTGAATCATTTTGTAACTGTCCAATAGCCTACATGACATTACCTGATAAAAGATATCCCCGAAACCAGAGACATCAACATCAGCCCAGAAGGCAGCTAGAATTGGGGGTGTATATGGATCATTGCTTTCGAAGGTTGTGTAAGGATAACTCAGTGCATAGGTGCGGTCATATATGTTGCGTTGAAAAACAATAACACCATTATCTGTGAACTGGAAAACACAAAGAAAATGATCACATCTTAACATTATCTTATATGGCTTAAGTTAAATAGACACATACATTTGATAGGTAATTAAACAGTTGTCAGCTTTCACAAATACATCTTACAATGGATTTCATACTTACGTATAGGTTGTTATAAAATGCGGAGTCAAATGGAAAACCAACAGGGACATTAATTAAAGGAGAAACGAAGTCACTGAGGCGTTTTGTTGCTTTGCTGTCCCCTGCTGAAGGGCCATAGCTGAATAAACGTATTTCTGAATAAAAGAAATCACAGTGGAATCTTATTTAGTATGAATCCCCAATGTTAATTAATTACAGGAATTATCTCTGCAAAAACCATCTGCAACCCACAATCAAGTTTCCAGAATTAAATCATATATATGGTCAAAATATGAACCATATATTCATTTCCACATTGTATTTCAATCCCCACACATTTACTTCCTTGTATTCTGTGACATATATTCATTATGCCCTGTGAGTAGGAATTTCTGTGTCACACACCTCCCTGGCGATATGATTATTTTGGATTTTAGGTGCTGAAAGCGGTACAATTATTTTGCATGGAAATTTGGCGTTTTATATTGTAGGTCTGTAATTCTTAACAATAACATCTGTCCAAACAAGAGTCTAGTAGATATCCCGGGTAGGGATGAGCTTCGTGTTCGAGTCGAACCCATGTTCGACTCGAACATCGGCTGTTCGATCGTTCGCCGAATTGCGAACGTTATGGGCCGTTCGCGCTAAATTCGTGTGGCGCGTCACGGCCCATAATTCACTGCGGCATCGCAGTGCATTGCTGGCTGATGATTGGCCAAGCATGCACTATGACCCGCATGCTTGGCCAATCACAGCGCTGTCAGTAGAGAGAGCTGTAATTGGCCAAAGCCAGGGTGGCTTTGGCCAATTATGGCTCAGGGGATTTAGTACACACCCCACACTATATAAGGCCGCCTGCACGGCGGCCCTGTGTAGTGTGTGTTCCGGTGTGCTGAGAGATAGAGAGAGAGAGAGACAGTGTCATTTGATTTGAGTTAGATAGATTAGGCAGAACAGTCAGTCAGTTAGCTGCACTTACAGTGTATTGTGTATATATATGCATCCCAGGTGTTGCATATATATATATACACTGTATTCAGTTTAGCTAGATCCGTTCCTGTTATCTTCTATCTAGACTATTTACATTTAATGCAGTGCGTCCTGCTCACAGTGTTCAGCTAGATCCGTTCCTGCTATTTACATTTAGTGCAGTGCGTCCTGCTCACAGTGTTCAGCTAGATCCGTTCCTGTTATCTTCTAGACTATTTACATTTAGTGCAGTGCGTCCTGCTCACAGTGTTCAGCTAGATCCGTTCCTGCAATTTACATTTAGTGCAGTGCGTCCTGCTCACAGTGTTCAGCTAGATCCGTTCCTGCTATTTACATTTAGTGCAGTGCGTCCTGCTCACAGTGTTCAGCTAGATCCGTTCCTGCTATTTACATTTAGTGCAGTGCGTCCTGCTCACAGTGTTCAGCTAGATCCGTTCCTGCTATTTACATTTAGTGCAGTGCGTCCTGCTCACAGTGTTCAGCTAGATCCGTTCCTGCTATTTACATTTAGTGCAGTGCGTCCTGCGCACAGTGTTCAGCTAGAGCCGTTCCTGCTATTTACATTTAGTGCAGTGCGTCCTGCTCACAGTGTTCAGCTAGATCCGTTCCTGTTATCTTCTAGACTATTTACATTTAGTGCAGTGCGTCCTGCTCACAGTGTTCAGCTAGATCCGTTCCTGCTATTTACATTTAGTGCAGTGCGTCCTGCTCACAGTGTTCAGCTAGATCCGTTCCTGTTATCTTCTAGACTATTTACATTTAGTGCAGTGCGTCCTGCTCACAGTGTTCAGCTAGATCCGTTCCTGTTATCTTCTAGACTATTTACATTTAGTGCAGTGCGTCCTGCTCACAGTGTTCAGCTAGATCCGTTCCTGCTATTTACATTTAGTGCAGTGCGTCCTGCTCACAGTGTTCAGCTAGATCCGTTCCTGTTAAATTCCTACTGACCGGCAGGCTTGTCTGGTTACAGTATATAAAGCTACCTGAAGAAAATTACAGGTGTTCTATTTGATCCTATTAGTACCACGGTCAGGCAGCTAGACTATTTACATTTAGTACAGTGCGTCCTGCTCACAGTGTTCAGCTAGATCCGTTCCTGTTATCTTCCTACTGACAGGCAGGCTTGTCTGGTTACAGTATATAAAGCTACCTGAAGAAAATTACAGGTGTTCTATTTGATCCTATTAGTACCACGGTCAGGCAGCTAGACTATTTACATTTAGTACAGTGCGTCCTGCTCACAGTGTTCAGCTAGATCCGTTCCTGTTATCTTCCTACTGACAGGCAGGCTTGTCTGGTTACAGTATATAAAGCTACTTGAAGAAAATTACAGGTGTTCTATCCCAGCTTAGTGCAGCTACAGGCCATTAGTATGTCTGGAAGGCCAAGAAGGAGAGGCAGACAGTCACAAGCCAATAAGAGAGGGCAAGCAGGCTCTGTGTCTAGTGCTGGTCGTGGAGACGGTGCATCCTCATCAGCACGTGGCCATGGGACACGCTTGGCCTTTTTTTCGGCAGCTGGCCATGTTGAGCCGCAACATGCGGAAGACTTGGTCGAGTGGATGACCAAGCCGTCCTCATCCTCCTCATCCTCTCTCACCCATGCCCAGGGTGCTTTGTCTGGCAAAGCAGCGGCCTCTTCCCTCAGCTCAATGTCATCAGTGACTCCTTCCCTAGCTCCACCATGTCCTCATGAGGATTCCCTCGAACTGTTTGACCACAGTGTTGGGTACATGCTCCAGGAGGATGCCCAGCGTTTGGAAGGCTCTGATGACGATACTGAGCTCGATGAAGGCAGTAACATGAGCGCGGACAGAGGGGGTGCCCAAGAAGGACAGCAATCTGGCAGTCATGCTCCCCCTGCTGCAGCATACTGCCAGGTTTGCTCCAGTGATGAGGAGGGAGGGGATGATGAGGTCACTGACTCAACGTGGGTGCCTGATAGGAGAGAGGAGGAGGAGGAGGAGGAGGAGGAGGAGGAGGAGGCGGCAGCACATCACCAACGAGGCAGGATGCCCTCCAGGGGCCAGCCTAAGGGCAGCACATTGACTGCATCACACCCCAAAGCTCCACATGTGCAGGGCGCTGCAGTCTCTGCGCGTTATTCAAAAAGTTCTTTGGTGTGGGCCTTTTTTGAGACGAGTGCATCAGATCGCACCGCTGCTATTTGCAACATATGTCTCAAGCGTATCTCGCGTGGCCAAAATATCTCCCGCTTGGGTACCACATGCTTGACCAGACATATGTTGACCTGCCATGCAGTTCGTTGGCAAGCGTATCTAAAAGACCCACACCAAAGAACAAAGAGGATCTCTCCTTGCTCCTCATCAGCTGAGATTTCCAACCCCACTAGACCTTCAGTCCTCTCTGAGACCTGCAGTGAGAGGAATGAAGGTGTAGAATTAGGTGTGTCACAGCCAAGTACTTGTGGGCAATCTGCTTTTGGTACACCGACGTCAGATTGTACCAGGCAAATTTCCCTGCCCCAGCTGCTGCACCGCCGAAAGAAGTTTGCTCCCAGCCATCCACATGCCCAGCGGTTGAATGCTAGCTTGGCAAAATTGCTAGCACTTCAACTGCTGCCTTTTCAGTTGGTAGACTCTGCCCCCTTCCGTGAGTTTGTGGAATGTGCGGTTCCTCAGTGGCAGGTACCCAAACGCCACTTTTTCTCACGGAAGGCGATTCCGGCTCTCTACCGGCATGTGGAAGGCAATGTCCATGCCTCGCTGGACAGGGCGGTCAGCGGTAAGGTGCATATTACCGCTGACTCATGGTCCAGCAGGCATGGACAGGGACGTTACCTAAGTTTCACGGCGCATTGGGTGACTCTGCTGGCAGCTGGGAAGGATGCAGGACAAGGTGCAGTAGTGTTGGAGGTTGTTCCGCCACCACGCCTCCAAAATGCTGATTGTGACACACCTCTCTCCTCCACCCCCTCCTCTTCTTCTTCCTCCATGGCCTCTTCCTCGGAACCAGCGGTGCTCCGTAGGCGTTCAAGGGGCTACGCAAGTACGCAGGCCAAAAGATGCCATGCGGTGCTTGAGCTGGTGTGCTTGGGGGACAGGAGCCACACTGGGGCAGAGGTTCTGTCAGCTCTGCAGGGGCAGGTTCAGAGGTGGTTGACGCCACGCCAACTTAAGGCAGGAATGGTGGTTTGCGACAATGGCACCAACCTCCTCTCTGCCCTCCGACAGGGACAAATGACCCATGTGCCCTGTTTGGCTCACGTCCTTAACTTGGTGGTGCAGCGGTTCTTGGGCAGGTACCCGGGCTTACAGGATGTCCTGAGGCAGGCCAGGAAAGTCTGTGTGCATTTCCGCCGGTCATATAATGCCAGTGCTCGGCTGACGGACCTCCAAAAGGAGTTTAACCTGCCCAAGAACCGCCTAATCTGTGACATGCCCACCAGGTGGAACTCAACGTTGGCCATGCTGCAGCGGCTGCACACGCAGCAGAGGGCCATCAATGAGTACCTGTGCGACTATGGCACCAGGACAGGGTCAGGGGAGCTTGGTTTTTTTTCCCCACGCCAGTGGGCCATGATCAGGGATGCATGCACTGTCCTGTCACCATTCGAGGAGGCCACGAGGATGGTGAGCAGTGACAGTGCATGCATCAGTGACACTGTCCCCCTTGTCCACCTGTTGGAGCACACGCTGCGTGGAATAATGGACAGGGCACTTGAGGCAGAACAGAGGCAGGAAGAGGAGGACTTCCTTAGCTCTCAAGGCCCCCTTTATCCAGACAGTGTTCCTGCGTGCCCGCCGATCACACAGGAAGAGGACGAGGAGGAAGAGGAGGAGGAGGAAGATTGTGTCAGTATGGAGGTGGAGCCTGGCACTCAGCATCAGCAGCAGTCTTTAAGGGATCAGTCCCAAGAAACACATGGACTTGTACGTGGCTGGGAGGAGGTGGCTGCGGACCATGTCGTTCTTAGTGACCCAGAGGACTCCGGACCGAATGCCTCAGCAAACCTACGCTGCATGGCCTCCCTGATCCTGCAAAGCCTGCGTAAGGATCCTCGTATTCGTGGTATCAAGGAGAAGGACCAATACTGGCTGGCAACCCTCCTTGATCCACGTTACAAGGGTAAGGTTGCGGACCTTATCTTGCCATCGCAGAGGGAGCAGAGGATGAAACATCTTCGGGAGGCCTTGCAGAAAGGTCTGTGCAACGCGTTCCCAGAGACTGGGAGGTTACAAACTCCTGTTTCTGGACAACGTGTTGCTGAGGCTTCGGTCAGTCAAAGAAGGAGCGGTGGAGAAGGTGGCCGTCTGACCGATGCGTTCAGACAATTTTTTGGTCCGCAGCCCCAAGGTATGATCGGTTCCAGCAACCATCGCCAGCGTCTGTTTTACATGGTGCAGGAATACCTAGGGGCAAGATCAGACTTGGACACCTTTCCCACCGAAAATCCTCTGGGTTACTGGGTCTTGAGGATGGATCACTGGCCAGAGCTTGCACAGTATGCAATTGAGCTACTGGCCTGTCCTGCATCCAGCGTTCTTTCGGAACGCACATTCAGTGCTGCTGGAGGCGTGGTAACCGATCACAGGGTGCGTCTGTCCACCGACTCGGTCGATCGGCTGACCTTCATAAAAATGAATGAGTCTTGGATCACCACCAGCTACCAAGCACCTGATGCTGATGTAACCGAATAATTTTTTTTGAAATCTCAGATCCCTTCAAAGACTGCCTATGCTGATGCTGAGTGACTATCCCTGAGTAATTATCCTCTTCCTCCTCAATCATCACGCTGATAGCTTGTAAGAACATTTTTGGTTCTGGGCGCCACCACCAGTGCCTAAGGCACAATTTTTCAGCCCCTGTTTAACAGGGGCGTGTAATTACAATTTTTGATGTAATACTTTGCAGCAGGGCTCGTTCCTGCATTCCAACTAGAGTGTCTGTGAGGGGTTGCAGTGTTGTGGCACCAGCACCAGTGCCTAGGGCCCAATTTTTCTGCCCCTGTCTAACAGGGGCGTGTAATTACAATTTTTGATGCAATACTTTGCAGCAGGGCTCGTTCCTGCGTTCCAACTAGAGTGTCTGTGAGGGGTTGCAGTGTTGTGGCACCAGCACCAGTGCCTAAGGCCCAATTTTTCTGCCCCTGTCTAACAGGGGCGTGTAATTACAATTTTTGATGCAATACTTTGCAGCAGGGCTCGTTCCTGCGTTCCAACTAGAGTGTCTGTGAGGGGTTGCAGTGTTGTGGCACCAGCACCAGTGCCTAAGGCCCAATTTTTCTGCCCCTGTCTAACAGGGGCGTGTAATTACAATTTTTGAAGCAATAATTTGCAGCAGGGCTCGTTCCTGCGTTCCAACTAGAGTGTCTGTGAGGGGTTGCAGTGTTGTGGCACCAGCACCAGTGCCTAAGGCCTAATTTTTCAGCTCCTGTTCAACAGGGGCATGTAATTACAATTCTTGATCTAATATTTCACAGCAGGGCCCTGTGAGGGCTTACAGTGTTGTGGCCACAGCAACACCTAAGGCCCAAATTTCTGCTGAGTATATAGGGCAGGACCCTACTTTCAAACATCTAACTTACAAACGACTCCTACTTGCAAACGGAAGGAGACAACAGGAAGTGAGATGAAATCTACCCCTAGGAAGGGAAATTCTCTCCTGTAAGAGTTAATATGGGAAAACAAGTTCTCCTTTCCACTGATGCTTTCCAATCCTTGTTCCACAAAAAAACCCAAATTTTCAAAAAACATTTTTCATTGGGACAAAAAAGTGAGGTGAAATCTTCTGAAGAGGAGGAAAGACAGCAAAACAAATGTCACAGGGGTGATAACCCTTCCCTATGTTTTCCAAAAAGCTTAGAAAAGATTTTTTGGCTGGAGCTAAACACGTTAAAAATGTTCAAAATTACAAACAGATTCTACTTAACAACAAACCTACAGTCCCTGTCTTGTTTGCACCGCCTGTATACTGCTGTTCAGAGTATATAGGGCCTGGTGGCCCCACACCTTTCCTTATTTTAATTTGGGTGCGGGGTTCCCCTTAATATCCATACAAGACCCAAAGGGACTGGTAATGGACTGGGGGGTACCCATGCCGTTTGTCTCACTGATTTTCATCCATATTGCCATGACCCGACATGATATTAAACCCGCAAGCAGTTTTAAATGAGATTTTTTCCTTTAAAAATGACATTTGGTGCAGGGACTGTTCTAAACATGGGAAACACGCGTCACTTTACAGGCATACTATAGACACCCCCCAGGTACGATATTTAAAGGAATATTTAACTTTTTTTTTTTTACTTTAAGCATCATTAAAATCACTGCTCCCGAAAAAACGGCCGTTTTTAAAAGTTTTTTTTGCATTGATACATGTCCCCTGGGGTAGGACCCGGGTCCCCAAACCCTTTTTAGGACAATACCATGCAAATTAGCCTTTAAAATGAGCACTTTTGATTTCGAACGTTCGAGTCCCATAGACGTCAATGGGGTTCTAACGTTCGTGCGAACTTTCGGTCCGTTCGCGGGTTCTGGTGCGAACCGAACCGGGGGGTGTTCGGCTCATCCCTAATCCCGGGTATGATAAAGTTTGAAACACAAAAACATAAATTATAATATAATAAATAAAAATAAATAATAATTAAAAAAAAATTAATAATAAAATAAATTTCCCCTCGATTCACTATCGCTCAATTCTGCAAGTGTTCTAATTTACTATCGCTGTGCCACTTTTGATGTAAGGGGACACTTTTTGGTTGCTATGGACAATCTCCAGTTTCCAGGCAGAAAGAACAGTATATATAATATAAAACTGCATGCAGGGCATAGGACAAAGCACTGGGGACAAAAGGGATGTGAAATAATTTCATACAGTACTGTAATCTGTAAGATTACAGTACTGTATGTGTTATGGTTTTTACACTTTTTTGAATTTGCCGCCAGGCTCCGCCCCCGTGCGTCGCGCCGCTCGCAGGGAACGGAGCCTGGCACGGAGAGGCTTCGGAGGAGGACGGAGCCCACGGACACAGTGGGGGACATCGCAGGATCCCGGGGACAAGGTAAGTAAAGCCTCACCAGGATCCTGCGATGTAATCCCGAGTGTGGCTCGGGGTTATCGCTAATGGTCCTGAATTTTAACCCCGAGCCACACTCGGGAAAACTGCCAGGGAGGCTACAGAGCCTGTCTTCTGAACTACAGAGGTGCTCAGAGGAGGAGTTTTAGGAGGTCAAGTCAGTAGAGGAATCACAGCTTGCAGGCAGCAAGGTACCATGGAACATATACTCCTTAGCAATTAAAATTAATCAGCAGAAGAGAAGCTGCAAAGCATCTAGAGACTACAGGAAGTTGTGGAAAGAGATGCCAGTAGAAATGCAACACTCACATAATGAAAATATATTTTTCAAGGAAGCTTCAATTTGATTGTCAAAAAAAGTATTGTTTGTATTGCTGTTACAATACTAATGTCAAAAAATGAATGCTGCGACCATAGATTTTCTTTAACCACTTGCCGACCGTGTTATGCAGATATACTGCGGCACAATGGCTCTCCTGGGTGAAATCCCGTAGGGGTACATCCTACACGTTTTCGGTCACCGGAGGTGCGTGCTGTGCATTTCCGGTGGGCATGATCGCCGCTGGCCATGCACGAATGCACCACGCAGGGATTGTGTAAACACACAAATCTCTGTACTTTCAGAGGAGAGGAGCCATATCGTTTCTTCCTACGAAGTAGAAAAAAACGATATGGCTCCTCTCCTAGTTACTCTCATCCCCACACAGTTAGAACATGCTGAGGGAACACACATTTAACCCCTTGATTGCCCCCTAGTGTTAACCCCTTCCCTGCCAGTGACATTTACACAGTAATCAGTGCATTTTTACAGCACTGATCGCTGTATAAATGCCAATGGTCCCAAAAAAAAGTGTCAAAAGGTTCCGATCTGTCCGTCGCAATGTCGCAACACTGCTGAAAATTGCAGATCACCGCCATTACTAGTAAAAAAAAAAGCAATAAAAATGCCATAAATCTTTCCCATAGTTTGCAGACACTATAATTTTTGCACAAACCAATCATTATACGCTTATTGCGTTTTTTTTTTACCAAAAATATGTCGAAGAATATATATAAACTCATGAAGAAATTTGTTTTGGGGATATTTATTATAGCAAAAAGTAAAAACTATTTTTTTTTTCAAAATTGTCGCACTTTTTTTGTTTATAGCACAAAAAATAAAAACCGCAGAGGTGATCAAATACCACCAAAAGAAAGCCCTATTTGTGAAAAAAAAGGACGCAAATTTTGTTCAGGTACAGCGTCAAACGACCGCGCTGTTGTCAGTTAAAGCGGCACAGTGCCAAAGTGTAAAAAGTTCTCTGGTCAGGAAGGGGGTAAAATTTTCTCAACTTTGTTAAGAAAAAAGCATTCCCCTCTGGGTGATCTATGTACATTGCAAGGATTTTAAAAGACTTTGTTGCAGATTCCTACCTTTTGTTATTCTGGAGGAATAGCTGTTTGTTTGTGGATGTCCATGTGCAATGTGAATAGAAGTGACAGTAATTATCAATCAACTGCTGTACTTGCAGGGTTCTAGTGAGGAAAGTGGCAGGGTCTGAATCAGGGCCGATCCTAGGGTCACTGGCGCCTGGGTGCAGAAATATTTCTGGCGCCCCCACATGGGCATGGTCATTTTATTAACTCCTCCCCTTTACAAATATTTCTATGGCAAGGACTCAGCCACAGAGATGCTCCACCACGAAGTCTTCATTACCCTGGGATCCTTACAGGTACAAATTGGGACCTGGAGGTGGGCCTCTCTGATGGAGACAGAGAGCGCTTCTGTTAGAGAGTCTGTTAGAAAGAGCCCCCAGAAATACTACAGACATACTACAGGAGATGATCAGAGACTGCAGACATAGTACAGGAGATGGTCAGAGACTGCAGACATAGTACACTAGATGGTCAGAGACTGCAGACATAGTACACTAGATGATCAGAGACTGCAGACATAGTACACTAGATGATCAGAGACTGCAGACATAGTACACTAGATGATCAGAGACTGCAGACATAGTACAGGAGATGGTCAGAGACTGCAGACATAATACAGGTGATGGTCAGAGACTGCAGACATAATACAGGAGATGGTCAGAGACTGCAGACATAATACAGGAGATGGTCAGAGACTGCAGACATAATACAGGAGATGGTCAGAGACTGCAGACATAATACAGGAGATGGTCAGAGACTGCAGACATACTAAGGGAGATGGTCAGAGACTGCAGACATAATACGGGAGATGGTCAGAGACTGCAGACATACTACGGGAGATGGTCAGAGACTGCAGACATACTACGGGAGATGGTCAGAGACTGCAGACATACTACAGGAGATGATCTGAGACTGCAGACTAAGGATGAGCTCCGGCATGTTGGCAAGCTGCACGTGCAGAGCCCGCCAGGAAGTCGGCAATGCGCTGCGCTAATCACAAGCAGTGAGACATTTCCCGATCTCTGCAGCCGCACATCGGGAAATGTCTCACTGCTTGTGATTAGCGATGTGCAGTGCCGACTTCCTGCCAGGCTCTGCACGTGCAGCTTGCGAACATGCCTGAGCTCATCCTTACTGCAGACATAGTACAGGAGATCGTCCATTAGACCCCTTTCACACTGGAGGCATTTTTCAGGTGCTTTAGTGTTAAAAATAGCACCTGGAAAAAGCCTTATCTGCAATCCCAGTGTGAGAGCCTGAATGCTTTCACACTGGAGCAGAGCACTGGCACGATGTCCAAAAAATTCCTGCAAGTAGCTTCTTTGAGGCACTTTAGGAGCGGTGTATACACCGCTCCTAAAGTGCCCTTGCTCATTGAAATCAATGGGCAGTGCCTGCAAAGCGCCTCCGCAGTTGCGCCTTTGAACCCTTTAGTGGGGGTTAAATGTACCTCTAAAGCGACAGTAAAGCGCCACTAAAAGTAGCAGCGCATTACCGCTGATGCCCCCGCACTGTCAGTGTGAAAGGGCTCTTAGAACATCTCATTAAACATCACATCTGTAAATGAACTACTAAGGAAGTTCAGGAAGGTACAGGGGCTGTGTATCCTATTGTAATCTATCATACCATAAAACATCTCCTAGCAGGGGCAGCCCAGAGCACATCTAAAGGTGTGCAGAGGATGCCATTCCTACACACAGTACACTGTCTCACCTCAGTTCTCTCTCCGTGCAGCCCGAGATAGAGATGGGAGGAGGAGGCATTCCAACTGGAGTTGGTAGAGACAGTGCGGGGTCCCAATGTGAGGAATTTATTCCTGCACATCAGCACTCAGCAGCCACTGACTAGAACCCTCGTGTCAGGAATAGGAGTGCCCCTCCCCCCCAGCACTGCCAGGCTGGACGGGCTGCCCTATGCTCACACTGGAGTTCTGGACGGACACTCAAAAGGAGAGAAGGAGGGAGGGGAGAAGTCTGGCTCTTCGGAGCCCCCACATCTGCAGGCGCCTGGGTGCAAAGCACCCTTCGCACCCTGGGTAGGATCGGCCCTGGTCTGAATCCCTTTTGATGTGATTAAACTTTTGGGAGTATCTCACCAAATCAGAAAAGTTTGTTGCAGAGAATGCCCAAAATGTGATTTGAATCTTTGTGCAGACTTCTGGGAAAATCAGTGTGTCAATCACACAAGCAGGAAATAGCAAATCTGGGGGGGGAGGGGGGCATTCCGTACGTCATCTGTGTACAGAATGCCTCCAGGTTGCTATATTGCCTTACATATTACAGAAAACTTCAGCATTGCAGATTAAAAAGGAAATGTAATTAGAATTATGTTATTGTACAATATGGCTTATTTTGCAATTGTATATGCTATATTATTTTTTTTTAATATGTGATTTCTTTCCCGTGAAAGTGGAGTTACACTATGAATAGTTAACACAATTATAGAGCAAAAAAAATAAACTAGTAGAAAAAAAATGTAGCATAAAAAAAGCTGCATGCTCAGGCCAAGTAGGTGATCAGTACACTTACCAGTACAGGTAAAGCCGTCTCCCCTATAGCCACTGTTACAGGTACAATTGTAGGATCCAAGTGTATTGGTGCACATTGCATGCTGGTCACAAATATTGAGACCTTGAGAACATTCATCCACATCTGGAAGAAACACAGACAATATAATTCTTGCTGTCATCTGCACAGCTCATCTACTTTCTGCAGATGAATAGAAAATTCAGTATCCCCTTACCTGTAGTACAGTTGCTGCCAGTCCAGCCTTTCTGGCACAGACAAGTGTAAGCATTCACTTTGTTTATACAGACTGCACCATTCTTACAAGGAGCACTTGCACAATCATCAACTTCTATAAAGGTATAAAAAGAAATGTCATTCTGAACAACAGGCAATGCCTAGCTTGCATGGAGGACAATAGAAACAATCATCACATGGCAGATGCCCTAATCACATGTTCAGATTTTCCGAAATAATACCTTTTTGAACTCCAGCAGACAACAGAATGACAGCAGACAACAGTGCTCAGCGCACGCTGTCAATAGTGCTGTAGTTTACCATCTTATAATATTATCTTGTATGGACTCATATGTGAATGTGTGAGATTGCCTTGAGCAGTACCTTTACATTGGCCATCTTAAATTTATTTTTAGAATGCGTAAGTATCTCCAAACCATGGACACTGCCCCTCCTACCTTATTTTAGGCCACCACATTCAATAGGTAGCCTCATGGGCTACCAGTTTATTGATTTATCTGCAGAGCACAACCTGAGCTTTGGCAAGTCAGCCCACCTATTCCAATTGGTGACCAAGAGGAATGTGTCAGATGTGGAAGCAGATGAGATAGGGATCACCAGCAAAAGCTGTGGCTGATATTTGTATATTAGTATGCCCAGGTTTTGGATATACCTGAGCACCTGAAAATTAACCATGGATGAAAACAAGTATGTGAATATGCTTGTTCTCGGAACCTGGGATGCCCATATATGCAATGAGGCCACAGGTTCAATCGCTTTGGACTTTTGTTTGCACCAGGCTTCATATAAACATAAATCCAGTTTAATTATACTATAAGTAATCACCTTTTTCTATAAAATGAGATCTAGGGATCTAAATGACCAATTTCCAGCAGAAATACATTCTCAGGTGTTTCTAGTGCAATAAATGACATAAATAACACATACAGTATATTCTGATGCACTCACCAATTTCACATAACTTTCCACTGTATCCCATGGGGCATGAACAGGAAAAGGAGTTCAGAGAACTTATACAAGTTGCACCATTCAAACAAGAATTTCTGAGACACAAGTTGATAACTGCCAAGAGAAAAATACATTATTATATTATATATTATATATCATATTATTTTTTCCACCCAGTTCTATGAGGTTTAGGACTGACATTAAAAACTAAACATGGACATATTCAAACTGAATAAATATTATTGACTCTAAGTGCCGGTTCACAGAGGGGCGACTTGTCAGGCGACCTAGCCGCCTGACAAGTCGCCTCCCGTTCTGTACAATGGAACCGTTCTAATAGGAGCGACGCAAGTCGCTCCGACTTAGAAAAAGGTTCCTGTACTACTTTGGGGGCGACTTGAGGCGACTTGCATAGACGTCTATACAGAAGTCGTTTTGCAAGTCGCCGTGGAAGTCGTGTGCAGGTAGCCTTGGTGAGGCGACCTGCAAGTCGTGCCGCCCTTGTGTGAATCTGGGCTTCATTATTTTCTTTGCTAAAAAAGTTAATACTTTGCAGCAAAAGCAAAGGAGGAATTAATTTGGTAATACAAATGTGAAGGATCTCTGAGAGAAATAGATCATCTGCACCAAGGAAAACAAATAGGTCATAATTGTTTATGCATTTATTACATGAAAAGATAAATGTACCTGTTTGTGGCGATGATGAAGATGAATAACTCTGAAATGCTGTTGAATTCAAAACAGCAGTTTGTTCAGTCAACATAGTTGTTTGCAATTTGGATGATGACTCATAAGTAGTGATTTTCTCAGTAGATGAGGAAGGAGATATACTGGTGAAATCTGAGGTATATATGAGAATTGGTCTGGGATCCAATGTGGATACAATAGTAGAGGTACTTGAGGCGTCAGTAAAAGAGGATATAGACATGCCAGGTTCTGATGTAAATGTTGATAAAGTAGTCATTGGTTTTGTAGATGTAAAGTCAAAGGTTGTTTGATGTTCAGAGGTCGATAACCCAGATCTGCTTGTTGCTTCTGAAGCTGAAATCATATTTGTACTCAATTTTTCCATCATTGTTGCCGTTGGCGATGTTAGATGTGAAAAATCAGATGGTTCATTTGAGGTAGTCTCAGATGTGATAGAATGTAATTCAGTAGACTGGTTAGTTGTTAAGGAAGCAGGGGAACTATCACTTTCATCAGTTTTTTCAGTCAACATAGTTGTTTGGAATTTGGATGATGACTCATAAGTAGTGATTTTCTCAGTAGATGAGGAAGGAGATATACTGTTGAAATCTGAGGTATATATGGGAGTTGGTCTGGGTTCCAATGTGGATAAAATAGTAGAGGTACTGGAGCTGTCAGTAGATGAGGATAAAGACATCTGGTGTTCTGATGTAAATGTAGATAATCTAGTCAATGGTTTTGTAGATGTAATATCAAAGTCTGTTTGATATTCAGAGGTCAATAACCCGGATGTGCTTGTTGCTTCTGAAGCTGAAATCATATTTGTACTCAATGTTTCCATTACGGTTGCCTCTGGTGATGTTAGATGTGGAAAATCAGATGGTTTGTTTGAGGTAGTCTCAGATGGAATAGAATGTAATTCAGTAGACTGTTCAGTTGTTAAGGAAGCAGTGGCACTTTCACTTTCAGCAGTTCTTTTACTCAACATAGTTGTTTGCAATTTGAATTCTGACTCATAAGTAGTGATTTTCTCAGTAGATGAGGAAGCAGAAAAACTGGTGAAATCGGAGGTATATATGGGAGTTGGTCTGGGTTCCAGTGTGGATAGAATAGTAGAGGTACTGGGGGCTTCAGTAAAGGACGATAAAGACATGCCGGGTTCTGATGTAAATGTAGATAAAGTAGTCATTGGTTTTGTAGATGTAATATCAAAGGTTGTTTGATATTCAGAGGTCAATAACCCAGATCTGCTTGTTACTTCTGAAGCTGAAATCATATTTGTACTCAATGTTTCCATTATTGTAGCCTTTGGAGATGTTAAATGTGAAACAACAGATGGTTCCTTTGAGGTAGTCTCAAATGAGATAGAATGCAATTCATTAGACTGTTCAGTTGTTAAGGAAGCAGGGGAACTATCACTTTCATCAGTTTTTTCAGTCAACGTGGTTGTTTGGAATTTGGATGATGACTGATAAGTAGTGATTTTCTCAGTAGATGAGGAAGGAGATATACTGCTGAAATCTGGGGTATATATGGGAGTTGGTCTGGGTTTCAATGTTGATACAATAGTAGCGGTACTGGAGACATCAGTAGATGAGGATAAAGACATCTGGTGTTCTGATGTAAATGTAGAAAATGTAGTCAATGGTTTTGTAGATGTAATATCAAAGTCTTTTTGATATTCAGAGGTCGATAACCCAGATTTGCTTGTTGCTTCTGAAGCTGAAATCATATTTGTCCTCAATGTTTCCATTATTGTTGCCTTTGGTGATGTTAGATGAGAAAAATCAGCTGGTTCATTTAAGGTAGTCTCAGATGGGATAGAATTTAATTCAGTAGACTGTTCAGTTATTACGGAAGAAGGGGATCTTCCAGCAATAACAGTCAACATAGCTGTTTGCAATTTGGATGCTGACTGATAAGTAGTGATTTTCTCAGTAGATGAGGAAGCAGATATACTGGTGAACTCTGCGATAGGTATTGGACCTGTTCTGGGTTCTCGTGTGGAAAAAACAGCAGATGAACTGTGGTCCTCAGTAGAATGGGATAGAGAAATGGTTGGTTCTGATGTCAATATAGATGGTGTACTTGGTGGTTCTGTAGATATAATCTTAATGGTTGTTTTATATTCAGAGGCTGATGGATGCACGCTCACTGTTACAGTGGGCCCTACTGTTGGTAATGTGGTATTTAAATGCAATGTTGAGTTTTCATCATTGATACTTGATGCTGTTGTCACACTGTCATTGCTAGAAAATGTAGTACTAGAATGTGAGCCCTGGGTTGACTGAACATCTTCTGTTGCACTGTCTGTTGTGCTAGCTACAATCATAGTGGTATTAAGATATAATGCTGTTGTTCCAGCAGCTGGTGCTGTGGGTGATTCCTCAGTTTTGTTGCTTGTGATCTCATTTGTAAGAGCTGAACTGGAAGCTGTAGGGTTCACATGAGATGTTGATCTACCAGTAGATTCAGAAGAAAGAGAAACTGATGTTGCTTCTGAAATATACTTTGAAGATGTCTGTGTCATTGTTGTCTGTAAGACATCTGAAACGAAAATACATAATGTAAGATTCATAGAGGAATCTTTTACGAGTGAATTATATAAATGTATTTAGTTGGTAATAACTGACCATGAAAATTAGCTGCTACCCCCAAATATAGCAGAGATCTTTGTAGTAGTGCTGACTACTACAGTGATTATCAGCTTACACAATGGCCCCTCAGGTATGAAAAATACACACTTACATTGATCCAAGCTAAATCAATGTAGGCATGCAGTTAAGATCATACCTGGAGTTCAGTTTTAATAAACACCAAATATTCTTTTAATTCTTTAGGTCTTTACTGTGAAAGAGAGATGTGAATTTCCAGTTCCAACACCCTGCTAGCCTGTGCTTACAGTGAACCAAAAGTGAATCAATTAATATTACTGGTAACGTGAAGATCTTTGCGGTGCCTGCAATTACCTCTGTTTATCTTTAAATCAGCTGCTTTGTGCCTGGGAAAGATTATGAATCCCATTCCCAAGTAATATACCGGGACTTAAATACTCTCTAAGGTGACATTATGCCTTCCTTTCAGCACTAAGTCTATATTCAGGTTTAGGAATGTTAGTTTACATCTGTGGTGGTCAACTTATGAGGTATTAGGGGCCCAAATTGTGGCCCTTATCATCACAAAAGGTCTTCATTGTAATGTCCATTATATGTAGTGCTAGATAGGTCTGTCACAGACTGCAGACATACTAGAGGAATGATGATCAGAGACCGAGAACATCCTATAGGTTTGAATGGAGGCTGATGATATGCTGTAGAAGATAATGAGTGACTGGGAACATGTTACATGAAGTTCGTAAACATTACTATGCACACCTGCAGTACATAGTTTGTCATCAGAGACCGGATCTAATCTTTCTTTACTGTAGTTTTACTTTCATTTACAAAGTCCCCCCCCCCTCACTCTGTGACTGCACATTAAATGGAGAAAAGGCCACTGATGATCTCATCTCTGTATCCTATCCTCTTCTCCTATCGGCATGCTTCCTCCACTGCAACACACCTGATTAGCTTGAACTATGTTGTACAGATTGTACAGTAGAATGCAATAGGCTTAAATCAGATCAAATCCAGTTACTTACACAGCTTGGGTTTGAAAAAAATACATGTGATGATCTATTATTGATTACAGTTCTGTAATAAAGTATGTCTTTTATATTTGCCTAAAGTCCAGCTACAAATGTGGTTGAGGCTAACACTATAATAATTAAAATTCTAATTGCAAGATGGATTTCTTGTCATTTTTGGGTATTGTGATTGATGAAGATCTCTATAAAATATCACCTGGCATCACCTGCACAATAATGTTTGCATACAACAAATGCACCATACAGTCTTTACTTTTTCATTAGGCTTACAATGAATTTCTCCATAAAAAGTCTAGAGACACGTTTGCATTGTAAACATGTTTAAATAGTGAATTTTAGAAAAATATTTAAAAATGTTATTGAATATCTTCAATAAAACCTACTAGGACAATTCATTAAGTTATAACAATATTAGTATTTCCATCATAACTCTTTTAACTCTTTATTAACTACTTTTTACAACTGAAACTGAGTTTTCTGTTCATTCTGTTCAGATTTTATTGCGTGGATCAGCTATATTTGTAATGTGTATTACATTACTTTGTGGTATTTTGTATTTAACCACTGCAATACTGGGCACATTCACCTCCTTCCTGCCCAGGCCAATTTTCACCTTTCAGCGCTGTCATACGGTGAATGATAATTGCGCGGCCATGCAACACTGTACCCATAGAAATTTTTTATATTTTTTTTTTAAATAGGTAGAGCTTTCTTTTGGTGGTATTTAACCACCATTGTTTTTTTTTTTTTTGCTAAACATACGAAAAATAACTGAAAGTTTTGAAAAAAAACAGTGGTGATTAAATAATAATAATAATAATAATAATAAGTGGAACCCATTGTTAGGACAAGACGAGTACAAATAGGACTGTTTTTTTGGGTTTTTTTTGCATTTAGCATAGATTCACCCCTTGGTTACAGATCATTCCACTGACATGTATACTGAGAATAAGAATGTGGATGAGCCCTCTAGTGTGAATTATGAATAGCTCTCAGTAAGTGGAGCAGCAAACAATTAAATGAATGGATAAAGACTAAAGTCATTCTTAAAGTGTTTGTTAACCCCCCCAAAAAAGAAAATATAGAGATCCTGTTCCCTATAAAGCAGATTAAACAGCACAGTGTTGTGTAATCTGTCCCTCTCTAAACTTTAAAAAAACCTGGCTGATCCTGCCACTTCCTGTGTCCCGATCTCTGCACTGACCTTTACATATTTGGGTTCACAAACACTTTAACGCTAACAGTGGGAAGTGAATGATAATACCATATCCTACTAAAATCTAGCTAAAGCTTCCTACAATTCACCTGAAATTACTATAAATTAGTGGATTTGGAAAAAGTATCATTTAGATATCACTTTCTTCACTTCTTGTATATGTCCTTTTATTCTTGCTGTCAGGAGTTAAAGAAAACTGGACAATAGGGAAACATCACAGCTGACTTTACTGACCTCTCCCTGAAATTCCAGCTATTTTTTTTTAAAGAAAACTCAGCAGGGGCTGCCTCCATATTTTCCCCATGTCAGTTTTTCTTTGGGAAGCTTAACTTTTTATCCTGGAATTGAATAAAGACCTCCAGGGTGTTGACTTGTTGGCACCTCTTGATCACAGTATGAACAATCACTTGATTAAAAGGTTTTATTCCATTCTTTACTCATATATATTTTTAGAGTACAGCTCACAATAAAATTACAACCTGATGCCCGAAAAAACCATCAGCAGGGACACAAACTGCATTTCAATGTTAAAAGAGGTTCTAGCTTTCTTCCACCACTCTAACAGTGTCCTTGTTGCTAATGTGCCCCTGTTAGCTAGATTTCCCCTCACTTCCTGTTCTGGTGACAGCTAGGCTAAGTGTGGGGAGGTGCAGAGTGGTGTGGCGGCTGTAAACACTCAGAGTCCAGTTGCAAGAAACAGTATTAACTTGTATTAAAGTTAAAGTTCGCAGTTCACAACAAGCCTGGCAGGAAGGGACCGGACCGGGCACACTCACAGGAAATAACAGCGATGTGCAGCAGAGCAGGTCTCAGATGACCCAACAGAGTCTGTCTTGAGGGATGGAATGCAGCCTGGCCAGTCCGTACCCAAGTGGGGAGCATTCCAGGAAGGATGGCATGTCACTATCCTTTCCATAACGCTGTTCACTGTCCTTGACAGACTCTGCCTGTCCCAAGATGGCCACTAAAGTCACATGGGATGACAGCAGCCAACAGGGTAGCTTCGCCAGTGACCCAGGAAACCATAGAGAAACCATGTTCCTCTTGACTTCCTCTCCCTCTGCAATGCCGCTTCAATTGAGGGTTACATGCAGTGGAGAAAGTAAGCTTCACCTGCTTACATAAAGACACCAAAAAGCAAGAATTTTACCCATTACCTACTAAATCCAAAGCTAAAAACAGGCTTGATTATAGATGCATGGCTAAAACTGTTCTGGCCTTACTTCTCTTGTAGGTTCCAGGAGTACATTTTCTTTTGTTCCCCTGTGAACCAGAGTCAGCTGATAATGGCTATTGCTTGCTATTAGCTGATGAAGCAGAGCTGTGCCAGACTTGGGGAGGTTCTCAACAATATTGTTGGGATCCACCATGCTGGCTTATTGGCAGCTGGCTCTTCAAAGAATGGCTGAGAGTCGTAGCCAGTAATGCATGCCCCCTCACCAGTGAGGGCTGAAGGAGCAGAGTGAAGAGTGATGACTGACAGTCACTGCTCTCCACTTGGAGCAGACTGAGAACTAAGCAATCAGTGAGAACTTGTGAAGTGATCGCTCAGTTCTCTGTGTTAGAGTCGGCATTGTGTGGGTGTTTGTTTTTGTTATGCATCACATACTTCTTCTTTAAGCAAATTTAAACCTTACGTGAAGAAAGTGAGCTGCAACATTCATAAATTATAATAATGCTGCATATACTGTATCTGATTACTAACTTATATAATATTGCATTATATAGGAATGATTTGTAAACAAAATAATATTTTTGAAAGGTAACACCAATTATTGGAATTACTCCCGATGCAGACTTAGAAGAGGGCTTTCCCTTACCTGTACAGTTGGAGCCAGTATATCCTGGGAGGCACTCACAGTAATAAGACCCATTTGTGTTTATACAAAGAGAATTGCTTGAACAATTGTAGAGAGAAGGTGTAGCACATTCATTGATATCTGGAAAAGTAATAAATGCAAAAAAAAAAAAAAACTAATTGTAATTTAAGTCAGAACTATAAGTCAAGACAAAAGAAGAAACGTGTTAAAGATGTGTGTACAAATGTTTTCCCCCTAAATCAAATCAAATGTAAGCAGTGGACAAATGTTTGTAAATCCTCAATTTTAGTAAATCAATCACTGTCACAAAGTTCAGCTCATTCTCAAAGTTATTCAAACTTAATTCCCAAAGTCATCGAAAATATAAAGAAACCCACTGCATTTTCTGCATGTGTACATTACCCCGATGCTTGCATGATTACATTATTTATCAAAATAATATAGTTAACATACCTGTGCAGTAGATATGTGGATCTCCATTGTAGCCACTGGCACATTGACAGTTATAGCTTCCAGGTGTGTTGGTGCAAACAGCATTCTCAGCACAAATTGATTTGTTCATGCATTCATCAATGTCTGGAACAAGAGCAGATAAGGGTTTAATGGTGATACCTTAATAACTTGGCACAAATAATACGCTATTATATAAAATGAAGACATAAGAATTTGTAGTTGAAACTACTCTAAACAGCCAATGAGCAGAAATGTTGGCATCTTGATTTCTCTCCAAGAGTCCTTAGATAGAAGTGATATATTTGCAATAACCTGCGCGGTAGAATGCAGTGTTTTGCCATGCAAGCAGCTGTCAGGGAGAGGTGCAAAGTACATTTCAGTACATCGCACTGCTTCATTTTTTGTTAAAGTGATAGTAAACCTATCCATTTAACAGTTTCAAAAAACAGTTACATTCCTGGAACTTGGACGTATGGTGGTCACGGCGGACCCAGGTGCTCGGTGAACGTGAACACTCTCACCCGTCCCTTAGAGCCCTCCGTAGCCACTTCCCCGCTCACTCGTATGGCGCCGCCTGTCACAGCGTCCTACGTCAAGCTTCCTCGATTGCCGTATAGCCACGCCCCAACATGTTTCGTCACATCGGACTTATTCATGGGATTGGCTAGACGGACTGGCAATCTTTCTTATATATCCTCCCCCCGCATGACGCGCAGTGTCAATGATACTGCGCTTGCGCACTCCCTGTGTCCCCGTTCATACCATACGTGAACATTGCTTTTAAACATAATTAAGGGGCATCGAAATTCAGAAAATTAGCTTAAAATTACTACAACATTATGACTAGCAATTCCCCACTCGCTGATTGGTGATCCCACACACCATCCCCGAGGGACGCGTGCCACCCATACTAACGAGTATTGGTGCGTTTTCTATGTGTAGTAATAGCTATAAATTGGTAATGGAGACATTGCTGTCTATAAAAATCTATATATATAAAAACATTTTCCCTTATCATATAAAATTAATAAAAATTGTAATTATAAAATTAGTAAGGGGAAGTGGCTACGGAGGGCTCTAAGGGACGGGTGAGAGTGTTCACGTTCACCGAGCACCTGGGTCCGCCGTGACCACCATACGTCCAGGTTACCGTTTGAAGTGCTGTTGGTGATAACCAAGTTTTTGCTGTGCTGTTTTGCGTTATTGAAAATTGGAAAATGTGAGTTGTATGGTGAAGGAGAGTGTTACTTTTATTAAAGTGTGTTGCGTTACTGCACTATTGGTTCGCTTTTCCTTTCTTTCATGTGGAGAGAGCATTTGCTTATATACTGCGGTTTACCATACGGATATTGATTGGAGGTGATCACTTTACCCCCACTGTGTGGGAAAAGCCTACAAGCCAAACACGAGAGTGTAAGGCAAAAAAAAGCTGGTGAGTTTGCTCGCTGAAGGGGAGTGGAATCACATTCACAGCGGTGTGGTGGAAGATATCATCATTGAAGATTATAATTTTGATATTGTCACTATTACTTTACTATGTCACTATTTATGTTTGGACTTTTTTATTGATTTATTTGATTTTTTGCTGTTATACACCAATTAATTGCATGAGGAGTGTTCATTAGAAACACTGTTTGGTTCTTTATTATGGACACATAATATTATCACTTTTAGTTATCACATTGAGCAATCACTGTATATACAATTTTTTTGAATTAGGGTATGTTTTAGGTATTCAGCGCTGCTACTTGATCACACTATTGGTGAGGGCGATTATATAGTGTATCATTTATTTTATATCACATGAGTTTTTGATTTTAAGCAGCTGCTCAGAGGGAGGGGCTCACCCCATAAGCGCAGTGTTTGGCACACAGAAAGGGGCGTATCATCTGTGTACCATATCAGCAAGATTCCTGGAACTTGCCAGAAATGTACCACTCCCATTGGTTGTGCTCTCAACCAAACTGTCAAACTATCTAATGGCTGGTGTCATCACTGATCACATGTGCAACATCATGGCAGTTGAAGATTAGACAGAGGCCAAGATGGCAACTCCCTTGGCTGAAAACGATAGGAGGGTTTACTTCCACTTTAACTTTTTTTGAAGTTTTAAAAGTGGCAATTCATTCATGTTTTGGCACAACAGTTTGCATATTACTGCAGCTCACCACACTACACATCACACCAGTGGTGATGTGAACGGGAACACATGGAAAGCAATTGTTTTCTATGTGTCTTAGCAGTGACCAGCATTTATCCAGTTCAAAAAAATTGTAGTCACTGCACATGTGTGAATGAGCCCTTAAGGAAAGCTATAGTTAGGAAGCATAGAAGCTGCCATTGCAGCCATCTTTCCCCGATAATTACGCCATTAGCATTTTCAGGGGGAGGACATCTATGGCAGTTAACATATTTCTCTCATGCTGCACTAGGTACTGACCTACATATATCATTTGGTAACATGGCATGACATGTGGTAAATTCGCTTTATGGGCCTGGTTATACCATCTACTAGACCAAAATTGGCATTACTTGATTCATGTCCATAGCCAGGCACATAGTAAATGTATTCAAAATGCTTCATGCCACTTCTGGGTACTTATGAGAAAAACATTGCCAAGCCGGTAATATTCAGAACACTTACCATCACAACGGTATGTATCAGCTGGATCAATTCTGTAACCTGTATTACAGGAGCAGTTGTACCCGTCCCATGTATCAATACATATTTGCTCACATTTGGATATATTAGCAAAACATTCATCAACACCTGCAGGAGACATGAGATAGGTAAATTATATAGTAATGCATGCTAACACTTGACCTATACATATTAATGGTAACCTGCTATCTTATTCTCACCATAGCATTTTATCCCATCGCCAGACAGTCCATCAGGACAAGGTGAACACGTGTAGCTATCATTAGGAGCGGGATTGTCTATACAGGATGATGTGTTAAAACAGCTGTTCTCTAGACAAGCATTTAAATCTTCAGTACAAAACTCTCCTGTCCATCCAGAGGAACAATTGCAGCCTGTTGTCTGAATAGAAAACATTCATTACAAATATTGTTATACTACAGTTATTAATAATAGGGAGTTATATAAGTTTGTGAAATTGTTGAATAGTATGGTAATAATAAAGGTGATATAACAAGTATCATATAGTGGTAGTAATCCACTTTGTAAAAAGAATTCTGTTAGTTCAATGTACAAATGAGCTGTATTCAAGAACCTAAGATGTTATTCAGTAAAAGAAAAGTGTCAAGTCCTAGTAAGTTGTATGAAAACAGACAATACCATGAACTTGGAGTTGTTCTTCTGACCCCTCAGCACGGTGTTCTCATAGTCACAGGTGGCGTTGTTACTACAATTGCACAGTATTAATGTGAGGCCTTGCTCTGCGATGGCTTGGGAGTTGTTGGCTATTACAGTTGCAAACACGGGTGTAGAAGATGAAGGCAACCATGTGAGAGTGCCATTTACTGTAAACAACAAGGATTTGAAACAGTATAGTTTTATTATTACTTTAATTATGAAACCAGAAATCCCTTTGGGCTCAAATATGAAGGGAATATTTAGCTGCAAAAGCTGTGCACTAGAGATGAGCACGATGTTCGAATTGATCGTAAGTTCGACTCGAACATCAGGGGTTCGCCTGTTCACCGAACAGTGAACAATATGCGGTGTTCGCGGCAAATTCGAAAGCAGTCGGAACACCGATAAAGTCTATGGGACACTAACATGAAAAATCAAAAGTGCTAATTTTAAAGGCTTATATGCAAGTTATTGTCATAAAAAGTGTTTGGGGACCTGGGTCCTGCCCCAGGGGACATGCATCAATGCAGACATTTTTTTTTTTTTTAAATGGCCGTTTTTACGGGAGCAGTGATTTTTTTATTGCTTAAAGTGAAACAATAAAAATGAAATATTCCTTTAAATATTATGGACTGGGGGGGGGGATCCCATGCTCTTTTTTCCAATGAGTTTTATCTATATTGCCGAGACCCGACAATTCATTACAGCCACAATCAGTTTTAAATGACAATTTTTCCTTTAGAAATGTCTTTTTGCTGTGGTACTGTTCTAAACACGGGAAAAATGCGCCACTTTTTAGGCATACTATAGACACCCCCCAGCACGATATTTAAAGGAATATTTCATTTTTATTGATTCACTTTAAGTATTAAAAAAATCATTGCATTGATACATGTCCCCTGGGGCAGGACCCATGTCCCCAAACACTTTTTATGACAATAACTTGCATATAAGCCGTTAAAATTAGCACTTTTGATTATTCATGTTCGTGTCCCATAGACTTTAACGGTGTTCATGTGTTCTGCCAAATTTTTTGCCTGTTCGCATGTTCTGCTGCGAACCGAATAAGAGGGTGTTTGGCTCATCCCTACTGTGCACATATGTCCTCAGTTCTGATTGACTGTCCTATATCATACACAACAAAGTAACTACATATTGCCACAGCTGTGTTAAATCAGATGCAGTGTATCATGGCTTAATGCAAACATGTAGCTAATTTCACAGGGCAGTGCAATAGTTCAATTAATATCATAGGCTCTGTAAAGTAATGTACAAAAAATATTCAGTATAGTGGGTTTGCAGCTGAAGACTATAATTCGCCAACTTCCTTGTACTGATGGAGAAAGTCCCCAACTCAATCAGAGAATCATAGGAAGTGACAGTTAAAATAGAACTATGGCCTCCCATTGAAAAAATATATGCTGCAGCCGTGCATATGTACTTATAGTTGACTCCTAGTGCCTCTGCAAAGCGGTGTTCATTTTGACATCAGGTCTCGATTCAGTTTTATTAATAGTCTTTTGACTAACATGCCATTTTAGTTTTAGCCGTATTTTAGTCATCTGAATTGTTTTAGTTTTAGTCGTATTTTAGTCAACTAAAATCTTCAGTATGTTTTGGTCGACTAAAATCTAATGGGTTTAATTAAATTGTAATGCATTATTTAAGAATTTCTCATTACTTACTCCAGGAGTAAGAATCTAATAATGTGTTATTATTTATGGTATTAAGGTTTGAACATGCACTACAGACACAGATTTAGCCATTGTGATATATAATGTCTTTATAAATAAAACCAAGTCTCCTAAACAAACAAAAATATGGCTTTTTGACAAACAGAAGTGCAACTTTAAAAAAAAAAAAAAAAAGAAGAAGAAAGAAGAACAGCATTTTTCTTATATTTTATTTTCTTGTAACAGCTTAGCACTTAGTAGATGCCCCCTACTTATTCTTATGTAGTAGTGCAATACATGTTTATGTGCTATTATTATAGGCTGAGGATAGAATTGTGTTGCCGATTAAGAGAAGGCCAGCAGAGGGCACCAAAGAGATAGTGTGATTAAGTGTAATGTGTGGAACTGCATAGGAAAGGGAACAGATTGACGGAGCCTGAGTCTCTCAGCCAATACAGCTTGTCAAAAGAATCAGGGGGCTGGGGCTTTAACAGAGGTGGAGCTCCAAGGAAAGCGGACGTGCAGGTGGGTAAATGTCCCTCCCTCACATTTACGTTTAGTTTTTGTTTGTTGCCGAAAATTTAATTCATAGTTTTCGAATCAAAATTTATTTTCGTTTAGTTTTCATTACTGAAAACATGCAGTTGATAAAAACGATGCTGAAACTATTTTCATTGACAAAATTAACACTGCTGCAAAGTACCTGCTGAGTCTACCAATTAATTCCACCAGAGCTGCTTTTTGTGATGGAATAGGTGTCCTTTTATGAAGCAGTGAAATCTATTCACTGCTTCATTCTCCGCCATTCACAGTGGAGATCTTTCTCTTCTGTGTGCCTGTTTATGATGCAGAGTAGATCGCTTCACCTTTGGAGGAGTGAAGTGATCTACAAACGCTTCAAACATGCTTCTAACGCCCCCTGATACTGGAATCTCGTGAGACTTTACGAGATTACAGTACCAGAAATGTACTGAAACACTGAGATGTCAGTTTATTAAGCGGTGATAAATTATCACCGCTCAATACACTGACAGACGGCTAGTTAATGTTAAAAAAATATCGAGTCCCCCTACTTTATATATATATATATGCACACACACATTATATATACATGCATATATATACACACATTATATATATATATATATACATATACACATTATAAATATGTATATACATGTATACACATAAATATGACAGGGGGACATGCTTACAGTGTTGGGGGGTCCGAACGAGGCATAAGGAAATTAAAAATCTTCCTCCTTCCCCCTCAGATGCCCCGAGATTCCCTCTTCGCTCCCCGATTCTCCACCTCTGAGCTGGTGAATCTGGGAGTGTGAATTCTGATACAGATCACCAGTAAAGTGCTGAGATCGCAGCTTCATAAACTGGCCGCTACTGTGTCATTCATGAGGATTCTCCATGTGTGGAACAAGTGAACAAGTGTGAACAAGTTCAAACACTTCTCCCCCCGATTATCTCTGTTTCATAAACTTTTTATGGACTGTGATCAGTGACACTGCTTCATAAACGGACACCATAGTGTGACAACAATGCTTCACTGCTCCTGAATTCAGTTGCCACTCTCATGAAGGGTGTATCTGCTTGCACTACAGTGGGAGGGGGAAAATGTTGCAGTGGGTGTGGCTATCAACAATGCCACTGCTGATTCACAAATCTGAAGTCTAGCCACACCTAGTCCTGCCCACTGCTTTCTGGGTTGGTAGAACTGTCTCTGTTCCTGAAACCCTCCCACTGGGATCAGCAATGTCTGGGAGAAGAAGCATGGGAGACATAAATGAAGGAGGATTTGGCTCAGTCAGGGAAGGTAAAGTAAGGTTTTAGTTTACGTTATGAGGCTTTTGCATTGCACAGTAACTAGGTTTGATATAAGTGTAGAATGTCATACAGGAATCTTTAGCTTTAGCTGAACTGTAAAGTAAAGTAAAGTCATGTGAAATGAAACCATCAACCAACCGATCATGTGCAGGGGAAATGTATAAATAAGCATTCTTTTCATCCAATTTTGTTTTTTATTGTAGCATATTTTACAGCAAATAACAGCTCCTATAAATACAGTGTTGCGCTATTTTGAAATCTTTCTATATTTGCTGCCACACTCACATTAACCATTGTAACAGACGTCATTAGGCCATTATGATAATAACCCCTATGGATTTAGTGTACACACATCCAGTATAAAATGTCTAGTAATGTCAAAAGGCTGTAAGAGAATTATTAATGAGTATAAGGATGTCATACCTGAAATGATGAGGTCACTGGATTCTGTTTCCAGACTGAACACAGAGTCTGCAGCCGAGAAGGTAATCAGGACTTGTTCACCCAAGGAGCTCATGATAGTTGCAGGGCCAGAGATATTTGGAGGAAAAATGGCTATATAAATAAAAAAAATAAAAATACACAACTGAAGTACAAAATATTGTTAGCATTATAATCAATCATAGTTAAAGAATTCATGCAAGTACCATGTCTTTCACTAATTCTACCCCTTCCTTTTTTTGTTTTTAAATAGAACTACTGTATGGCTTCCTATAAAAAAAAGTTCTTCAGCAAATAATTATAAGTACATCTGCCCTTGATTTTTTGTACAAAGTCCTCACATAGGGACACATATTTGCTTATACTACAAGGGGATGAAAAAAATGTCGCTGGGCCTGTGGCTATCAGCATTATCACTGCTGATTCAGAAACCTGTAGCTTGTCAATAGACACCTGGCCACAACTAGTCCTGTCCACTGCTTTCTGGATTGATAGTCCTTCCTCTGTTTTGGCTCGACCACGCTTTCCTCCTTCCTTAGTGGATTTGACTGACAGCAGAAGGAGCCTACGGTTCCCATTGCTCTCAGAGTCTCCTGTGAGAATAGGAAGAGGGAGTAGTGTTGCTGCAGAGAGGACATCGCTGGATCGGTGGAGAAGTCAGGTAAGTGTTAAGGTGGTGGAAACTTACTGAGGTTTTTTTTTACCTTAACCGGTTCCCGACCGGCTCCTGTAGATATATGTCGACAGAATGGCACGGCTGCGCAAAGTGCTGCACAAAGCACTGATTGCTGTATAAATGACAATGGTCCCAAAAATGTGTCAAAAATGTCCGACATGTCCGCCATAACGTCACAGTCACAATAAAAATCGCTGATCGCCGCCATTACTAGTAAAAAAAAATTATTAATAAAAATGCCATAAAACTATCCCCTATTTTGTAAACGCTATAACTTTTGCGCAAACAAATCAATAAACGCTTATTGCAATTTTTTTTTACTAAAAATATATAGAAGAATACGGATCGGCCTAACCTGAGGAAAAAAAATGTTTTTTATATATATTTTTGGGGGATAATTATTATAGCAAAATGTAAAAAATAATGCGTTTTTTTCAAAATTGTCGCTCTTATTTTGTTTATGGCGCAAAAAATAAAAATCGCAGAGATGATCAAATACCACCAAAAGAAAGCTCTATTTGTGGGGAAAAAGGGATGACAATTTTGTTTCGGAGGCACGTCGCTCGACCGTGCAATTGTCAGTTAAAGCTACGCAGTGCCGAATTGCAAAAAGTGCTCTGGTCAGGAAGGAGGTAAATCCTTCCGGGGCTGAAGTGGTTAATGCAGGAAATGCACTAATATAAAACACAATTAAACTTTTGCCCACTTTATTATGACTTGGGCATCGTTGATCCAGTACTTTTTGAGACTGTCATAGACTGTCGCACAAGGTCCTACATTTGCAATTTAAATTTGAAATAGTGCTGTACTCATTTAGGTCTGCCATATGGGTCTATCGCTGTTGCTGTTTCTGTATGCAGAGACCAGTAATCCAGCACAGCAGTTGTGTCTAGGCCAGCCAGTCCCTGGCAGTCCCGTTGTGCTGATGTCATTGCTGATGTCATTGCCTGCACACTCACTTCTGGATCCTGAGATGGCTCCAGCACTGAACAGACATTAGGAAGTGTCTACATCATAGAGATGGAGATGTGGACAACTGAAGAAGGATTTAATTTCCTCTGCACAGAAGAAGAGAGAAGTTTTGGGACCTAAATGTCATGTGAACATTAATATAGGCGAGTAAAAGGAGTATTGTTTTTTATTTTCATTTTTCAGTGATTAGTAAGTGAGAGGAGGAGGAGGCCATAGATCAGCTTTAAGATATTTCCAATTTTAGTATCCTTGGTGGAAGGTCAATTATTGAACATCTTGAAGTTAATCTGCCTGCACAATGTAAATCTAAAACATATATAGCCCGGTGTTGCAGTGGGACTGCAGACTTGGCTTGGTCTTAGTTATGATATTTATTGTCATTACTACAATCAGAAGCGTAGCTTAACCTCCCTGGTTGTATGCTGAATGTGGTACATTGTTTTGCATGGAAATTTGGCGTTTTATATTGTAGGACTGTAATTCTTAGGAATAACTCACTTAAATCTGTCCAATCAAGAGTCTAGTAGACATCCCGGGTATGATAAAGTTTGAAGCACAAAATAATAAATTATAATATAATAAATAACTATAAATAATTATTAAAAATAATAATAATAATAAAATGTATTCAATAATGTAATCAACTCAAAAACACTTAAATGTGCTCAGTTGCAGAATTGTCATTGTTGTCACTTTCAGTGTTTGATGAGAATTTCCCCACGAATCACTATCGCTAAATTCTGCAAATGTTCTAATTTACTATCTCTGTTTTCTAGCTGGTCTAAAACCTTTGATGTAGATGGATACTTTTTGGTTGCCATGGATATTCTCCAGTTTCCAGGCAGAAAGAACAGTATATATAATATAAAACTGCATGCAGGGCACTGGACAAAGCACTAGGGACAAAAGGGAGGTGAAATAATTTGATACACTAATGTAATCTATAAGATTACAGTGTTCAGTATGTGTTCTGTTTTTTGCACTTTTTGAATTTCCCGCCGGATCCGTCCCCGTGCGTTGCGCCACTTGCAGGGAACGAAACCCGGCATATAGAGCATCGGGCTGAAGACATAGCCACCGCACACAGCGGGAAGACATCGCAGGATGTGGGGGGCAAAGTAAGTAGCTTTCCCTGGATACTGTGATGCAGCCCGGAGTTAGGCTTGGGGTTACCGCTCTAGGTATGGAGAATTCACCCTGAGCCACACTCGTGAATACCGCTAAGTAGGGGTGCAACGGATTGTCATCGATCCATGATCCGATCCCCGGAGGTTGATCCGTACGGGACACCCGCGATCCGCGGAGAGCTCTGTGGCCTCGGCCTTAGGAAAGGCCGCGGCTTTGGCCTAGCTCCGGAGCGGCGGCCATCTTGGTACACCCGGCGGCCGTTTAGCACGTGATCTCTCCCCTCTGTGTACTGATCTGTACAGTGGAGGGGAGAGATCGGATGGCAGCAGTGCCAATACTCTGCAATGCCCTGCCAATGCTCTGCAATGCCCTGCCGATACTCTGCAATGCCCTGAGAATACTCTGCAATGCCCTGCCAATACTCTGCAATGCCCTGCCAATACTCTGCAATACCCTGCCAATACTCTGCAATGCCCTGAGAATACTCTGCAATGCCCTGCCAATACTCTGTATTGCCCTGCCAATCCTCTGCAATGCCCTGCTGCAATACCCTGCCAACACTCTGCAATACCCTGCTGCAATGCCCTGCCAATACTCTGCAATGCCCTGCCAATACTCTGTGATGCCCTGCCAATACTTTGCAATGCCCTGACAATACTCTGCAATGCCCTGAAATACTCTGCAATGCCCTGACAATACTCTTCCATACCCTGCCAGTACTCTACCATGCCCTGCCAATACTCTGCCATACCCTGCCAATACCCTGCCAATAGTCTGCCATACCCTGCCAATACTCTGCCAATACTCTGCCAATACTCTGCCAACATACCCGCCAATACTCTGCCAATATACCTGCCAATACCCTGCAATACTCTGCCAATACTCTGCCAATACTCTGCCAATAGGGAGATTGTGGATATTACAGTGGGGGAGATTTTTTTTTTGTTGATCCGAAAATGATCCGAACCGTGATTCCTGGTCCGAGAAACGATCCGAACCGTGAGTTTTTTGATCCGTTGCACCCCTACCGCTAAGAAGGTTAAAGCTTGTGGGTCATGATGCAAAAGTGAACCTGGGACCCCCCACTACCACCTGGCGAGTCTACTACATGCCCAGTTACTCGCAAAGTGTGCCAAGATACTCTGGGTGGCTAAAGAGTAATTTCAGATATTTATTTACATTTTGAGAGGGTAATTCAAAAGATTTTGGAGAAACTGTCCATATTTTCACATACCTCTCCAATTCTTTTGAATACCTGTAAACAGGTTTACAGAGGCAAGGAGAGACTGTTCCTCTAAGTATAGACCCTACCAGCACACCTCCTCAGTATAGATCCCCCTCCACTAAGTATAGAACTCCCCAGTACAGACTCCCCTTTCTCAGTACAAACACCTGACCCCCCCAGTACAGACCCCTGCCAGTCCATCCCCTCAGTGTAGACCCCCCAGTGCAGACCATCTTCAACTCGCTATAGAACTTCTCTCAGTATTGACCCCCTTGATACAGACCCCTTCTCTGTGTAGACCCTCCTCAGTACAGCCCCTCCTCCTCTTAGTACAGAGTGCCCTTGCTTGGTAAATACCCCCCCACCTTAGTACAGACTCAACTCCCTTCCTGCTCCCATTCCCAAACATAGAACTTTACAGATCTCCAGAATGGGTCTCCCTTGGCTCTGTGGGCTCTGTGAGGCAGCCAGAGGCAGTGATGCAGTGAACATACAACAGGTACTTACAGTGCTGTGACACACATACACACACACATACAAAAACATGTTGTGTAGTCACTAAATAATGATAGGTCACCCAACATTTTATTTTCAGGAAGCCCCGTAGCACCTCCCAAGACCCAGCACCCTGCGCAGATCGTGCCTCTAGCAACCCAATAGGCCAGCTAAATTGTAATATCACTTGACCAGAAGAGCTGCAGCATACTACTTCATAGTGGCTGTGGGCCGAACTTAGAAATTTAGTTGAATGAGGAGCCCGAGCCAATGAGAGTGTAGGGTTTGGAAGGCAAAGTGGAAGCCGGCTACAGTACGCAAGCCGGATCCAAGCAAGGCTCCAGGAATTTGCTGAATTGGAGGGGGGGAGGGATATGCTGATATTATAGGGAGGCTGCATTGGCCCCCTGGAGCATGGGCAGGGTCGCAATTGTGACATTTATTGTTACGCCCATGACTATATTGATTTTGACACTGGATCGATGCAACAAGTGCTGGCTTCTCTGTGTCTCTATACCTGTTTGTTAATGCCTTACTGTCACTAGCACATTCATGCTTTCAGAATCTGATGTGAGCATGGGAGGCAGCAGGGTTTTAATAAACCATGTTGTTGCTGTGAATTATGTATAGTCTGACAGTTACCTCCCATCTGTATGTTTTGGAAATTAAAGCAATGAAACTGTCTCTTGAGGTATGCTTGATTTTTACACTTACCAATCTGAGATCTCCTCTCACTGTATACAGAATTACTAGTCATAGTGGCGGATCCTATAGCGAAGTTTCCAGTGCTCAGAATGTCATAGAGACAGTCTGTATTTCCACCACAAGTGCTGTTTGCTTTCTGGAGAAATGCTGGGTCACTGGACAAAAGCAGCTCATCAAGGAACATTGGTACAAAACTATTGTTGTTGTAAGTGTACCAGGTTTCTTCCATAGTTGTGTTGTATAGAAATATTGTATCTTTAAGTGTTGTTTTCCCTAAAAAAAAAAATCAAATATACAAATTACAGCTATAGTCTTATCACACGTCAATCTGCTTTAGTTACTCTGTGGCAATCACAGTATTACAGATTATATTTTGTTCCACACTGTATCACCAGCCAGGTTTTTAATGGTAATTTTTTTTTTTAAATTAAACATAGAGGACTTATTAAAAATATGGTTGGATACATACATATACACAACAAGCTGCATAAGCACCAAAAGCTGCCTCTCTGCTGTTTGTACTCAGTAGGGTTTATCTACCAAGGGCAAATAGACTGTGCACTTTGCAATGTGCCGTTGCACTCTGCATGTGCAATTGCTCCAGAGCTTAGTAAAATGAGCATAAGCTCTGCTGACTTCCATCATCCAATCATATACAAGCAAAAATGATAGTAAAAAGAACCAAACAAGGAACTCCTGCGCTACTAGCGGACTCCTATACTAACAGGGGGACACTGCTGCAACACCTATAAGACTGCTCCAAACAGACAAAAAACTACATAAATACTAGGGGGGTGGTGGTTGCGCTGTGATAGGGAAGGGGATAGGGAAAGGGGGAAACTACACTAAAGTGCATATGGCAGACATGCCAGGTGACCTAAAGAAAAAGATAAAAAATAAAAAACAAAGTGCAACATAAAAGTGTATCAAATAAATACAATAGTGATGACAGAAGGAAATATTATTCCCAAACTTCTGAAAAAAACATATGAAAAAAATATATAAAAATGGTGTTGCATATAAACGACAGTCCCACCACCAAGTGTAATAATGCTGAGTCGCAGTCCAAAAAAAACAACCAACAAATGACAAGTGAAAAGAGGGTGGTCTTCGATGGGGGCACCTCAGTGAACACAGGCCCCTTACCTTACGGCTGTAAGGTATACAGCATATGTGTTAGACGCCCAGTAAGAGATGGAATCCAGAAAAATTGCAGCAGATGGTATGGCTCATAAATGCAGTGGTATCACATGCGAAAAAAACACATGAACAGTGTATAGTGTGATATCGTATGAAAATGGGGGGGGAATTGGCGAGCTAAAGGAGGGGGTGGGGGAGGGGGGGTTGCACTCACTATGTGACAGATGAGCGCAAGCCTCAATCCACGAGTGCCGAACTCGTATAATCCACACCGCTGGCCATGGGAACCGCTAACATCTCACATCTCCTGTAGCTCACCATCCGTCATACGTCATATAAACGATGTAGTAACAAGACAAGAAAACCGCATATAGCGTAATCCCGTACAAAAAACACACTTTATTGTATAAAAACACTTATGAACTTACAAAAAGTAGACAGCTGGGGGGTAAAACTCCGCGAGCGCCGTGCTCGTAACATCAGCTGTTGTGTGGCAGCGTCCCGTGCTCCTAACGCGTGTCGTCACGTCACGTGACTTCTTCAGAGGATAACACGGGATAGAAAGCCAATGCTTTTAAATGGTCCCCGCGTAATGAATACACGGCGGCCATTTTCCCGGAGGACGCTGATGGTAGATAGTAATGCAGTGCCTGGCGGCCATTTTCCCAGGGTCACATATATAAGAGCGGGCAGAATGACATGTTAATGTAATGAACACAGCCGGAAAAAATACTAAGATAGGGAAAAAAAAGGAGGGTGAGACCCAAATACTGGCAGTCACACTGATGTGAGGGCCTCAAAAGAATATACAATGTGAATAAGAAAAAGGGGAAAGATGGAAAATAATATGTATGTGAAAGCGCTCCAGCCTATGGGGCAGGGGACTGCTCACATCAGAAAAAAAGGTAATATTTAAATGGTGATCAAATATATTAATACATTTTTAGGGACAAAATTAAGTACTGAATAAAACATAAGACACTAATGTTGGTATGGGAAAGCCACATTATTCCCATAACAACACAAGCCTCTGGAGTGTCCCAAAAAAACGCATAAAATGTGGGAAACCTATAATCTTAAAAAGTAAAAAATATATGATAAAAAAGGTATGTATAAAAAAGATAATTGATTAAAAACAGGAGCTCGGGAGGTGTCACACACCATCTGACACAATAATAATATAGTATACAGTTAAACGCTAGAGTATAAAAACGCACCAAGAAGCCACATCATATTAACAATAAATCAGCATATAGATAGATAGGTCTGTGGTATACAGTAATAGTAATATATTATATTCAATAATGCTATCTAGTAGATATGGGAGAAACAAAATATGCTTGAGAGGGAGAAAAGGGGGGCGCAGGAGAAAAAAAAAAAGGGGGGGGCAGGGGGTGACTAAAAATCGCTTATAAAGCAGTTTATATCGAACTCTATATTGAGTCCCCTTGGGGCCAAAGTGTCCAAGGAGAATATCCATTTGGACTCCAGTTTGCTTAGAATCCTCACTTTATGCCCTCCTCGCCATGGTTTGGTATAGGGTTCGATACCCCAAAATTTCAAATGTCTAGGGTCTCTGTTGTGATATTTGTCGAAGTGCCTAGAAACATTATGTTTGTCAAAGCCCTTTATAATGTTTTGGACGTGCTCCTTAATACGGATTCTTAGTAGTCTTTTGGTGCGGCCCACGTATTGAAGGCCGCAGCTACACTCCAAAACGTATACAGCCCCCTCGGTGTTGCAACCAATAAACTCATTAATGTCAAACATAGTACCATTACTATTGGAATGAAATGAAAAAACCTTTTCATTTGGATGTTTGGTTCGGGTGCAGGCGTAGCAGCGTTTACAAGGATAGAAACCTTTACCTGTGAAAAAAGAAAATAATCTTTTGGGGGGATCAATCACGCTTTTGACTAAACGATCTCTCAAGGTAGACGCTCTTTTATAAATAAATTTAGGTTTCTCTGGTAATAGTTCTCCCAAGCCTTTATCTGATTTGAGGATATGCCAGTGACGGGATATAATGTTCTCAATTTTTTTTTATGTTGAAAATTATAGTCTAGGACTAGAGGAACTTGGTCTGGTTGACAGGTGGGGGTTTTATCCTCAAGCAATTCCTGTCTAGACAGCTGTCCTACTTCCATTATTTGTTTGTCTATAAAATCCTGGTCATATCCTTTGTCTATGAACCTCATTCCCATGGATTTGGCCTGCGTTTGAAAATCTTCCTCTAAAGTGCAGTTACGTCGCAATCGCATTATCTGGCCTTTAGGAATATTAAATAACCAGTTCCTATGGTGGCAACTGCTTATGGGCAAATAACTATTACGATCAACATTCTTGAAGAAGGTCTTGGTAATGTATTGGTGGTTGATGCGTGAGATCTCCAAATCTAAAAATGCAAGAATGTTGATCGTAATAGTTATTTGCCCATAAGCAGTTGCCACCATAGGAACTGGTTATTTAATATTCCTAAAGGCCAGATAATGCGATTGCGACGTAACTGCACTTTAGAGGAAGATTTTCAAACGCAGGCCAAATCCATGGGAATGAGGTTCATAGACAAAGGATATGACCAGGATTTTATAGACAAACAAATAATGGAAGTAGGACAGCTGTCTAGACAGGAATTGCTTGAGGATAAAACCCCCACCTGTCAACCAGACCAAGTTCCTCTAGCCCTAGGCTATAATTTTCAACATAAAAAAAAATTGAGAACATTATATCCCGTCACTGGCATATCCTCAAATCAGATAAAGGCTTGGGAGAACTATTACCAGAGAAACCTAAATTTATTTATAAAAGAGCGTCTACCTTGAGAGATCGTTTAGTCAAAAGCGTGATTGATCCCCCCAAAAGATTATTTTCTTTTTTCACAGGTAAAGGTTTCTATCCTTGTAAACGCTGCTACGCCTGCACCCGAACCAAACATCCAAATGAAAAGGTTTTTTTCATTTCAGTCCAATAGTAATGGTACTATGTTTGACATTAATGAGTTTATTGGTTGCAACACCGAGGGGGCTGTATACGTTTTGGAGTGTAGCTGCGGCCTCCAATACGTGGGCCGCACCAAAAGACTACTAAGAATCCGTATTAAGGAGCACGTCCAAAACATTATAAAGGGCTTTGACAAACATAATGTTTCTAGGCACTTCGACAAATATCACAACAGAGACCCTAGACATTTGAAATTTTGGGGTATCGAACCCTATACCAAACCATGGCGAGGAGGGCATAAAGTGAGGATTCTAAGCAAACTGGAGTCCAAATGGATATTCTCCTTGGACACTTTGGCCCCAAGGGGACTCAATATAGAGTTCGATATAAACTGCTTTATAAGCGATTTTTAGTCACCCCCTGCCCCCCCCTTTTTTTTTTTTTTTTTTTTTTTTTCTCCTGCGCCCCCCTTTTCTCCCTCTCAAGCATATTTTGTTTCTCCCATATCTACTAGATAGCATTATTGAATATAATATATTACTATTACTGTATACCACAGACCTATCTATCTATATGCTGATTTATTGTTAATATGATGTGGCTTCTTGGTGCGTTTTTATACTCTAGCGTTTAACTGTATACTATATTATTATTGTGTCAGATGGTGTGTGACACCTCCCGAGCTCCTGTTTTTAATCAATTATCTTTTTTATACATACCTTTTTTATCATATATTTTTTTACTTTTTAAGATTATAGGTTTCCCACATTTTATGCGTTTTTTTGGGACACTCCAGAGGCTTGTGTTGTTATGGGAATAATGTGGCTTTCCCATACCAACATTAGTGTCTTATGTTTTATTCAGTACTTAATTTTGTCCCTAAAAATGTATTAATATATTTGATCACCATTTAAATATTACCTTTTTTTCTGATGTGAGCAGTCCCCTGCCCCATAGGCTGGAGCGCTTTCACATACATATTATTTTCCATCTTTCCCCTTTTTCTTATTCACATTGTATATTCTTTTGAGGCCCTCACATCAGTGTGACTGCCAGTATTTGGGTCTCACCCTCCTTTTTTTTCCCTATCTTAGTATTTTTTCCGGCTGTGTTCATTACATTAACATGTCATTCTGCCCGCTCTTATATATGTGACCCTGGGAAAATGGCCGCCAGGCACTGCATTACTATCTACCATCAGCGTCCTCCGGGAAAATGGCCGCCGTGTATTCATTACGCGGGGACCATTTAAAAGCATTGGCTTTCTATCCCGTGTTATCCTCTGAAGAAGTCACGTGACGTGACGACACGCGTTAGGAGCACGGGACGCTGCCACACAACAGCTGATGTTACGAGCACGGCGCTCGCGGAGTTTTACCCCCCAGCTGTCTACTTTTTGTAAGTTCATAAGTGTTTTTATACAATAAAGTGTGTTTTTTGTACGGGATTACGCTATATGCGGTTTTCTTGTCTTGTTACTACATCGTTTATATGACGTATGACGGATGGTGAGCTACAGGAGATGTGAGATGTTAGAGGTTCCCATGGCCAGCGGTGTGGATTATACGAGTTCGGCACTCGTGGATTGAGGCTTGCGCTCATCTGTCACATAGTGAGTGCAACCCCCCCTCCCCCACCCCCTCCTTTAGCTCGCCAATTCCCCCCCCATTTTCATACGATATCACACTATACGCTGTTCATGTGTTTTTTTCGCATGTGATACCACTGCATTTATGAGCCATACCATCTGCTGCAATTTTTCTGGATTCCATCTCTTACTGGGCGTCTAACACATATGCTGTATACCTTACAGCCGTAAGGTAAGGGGCCTGTGTTCACTGAGGTGCCCCCATCGAAGACCACCCTCTTTTCACCTGTCATTTGTTGGTTGTTTTTTTTGGACTGCGACTCAGCATTATTACACTTGGTGGTGGGACTGTCGTTTATATGCAACACCATTTTTATATATTTTTTTCATATGTTTTTTTCAGAAGTTTGGGAATAATATTTCCTTCTGTCATCACTATTGTATTTATTTGATACACTTTTATGTTGCACTTTGTTTTTTTACAATTTCATTGGTTAAGTGTCTCTGATTTATGTATGAGACCACTTGTTATCCTTTATTCACTTGTTCTCTTGTGCAACTTAGTGTTATATGCATGTAATATTTTTATATTTCATTAGTTTGATCGCCCCTTTTCATCATATGCATTGCTCACCTTTATGTGATCTAATACCACTTAGCCTCCATGCTTACACCATTTAGTGGTTTTTATTTATTTGTTTACTATATGCACTAGCCAGTGTGCCTTTCCAGTCATTCACTACTTACACGTACCAGTGTGCTGTTTACATTCATTTTTGCTTTATTTTTTATCTTTTTCTTTAGGTCACCTGGCATGTCTGCCATATGCACTTTAGTGTAGTTTCCCCCTTTCCCTATCCCCTTCCCTATCACAGCGCAACCACCACCCCCCTAGTATTTAAGCAAAAATGATAGTTTTTTTATTATTTTTTTTAATTTTCCTTGCATGGGTATTTTTGCAAAGTGCAGCATTACCTCATTTACTAAGCTTTGGAGCAAATGCCCTTGCAGAGTGCACAGTCTATTTACCTTTAGTAAAGCACCCCCAGTGTATTTGGTTAAAATTAGGGTTGAGTTGAACATACCTGGGTTTGGTCCATGAGACATTTGCCAAACAGCTGACTGGTTTGGATATTAATTGGAACCACATTAAAGCCAATGGGAACCAAATCTTTAAAATCAATTAGAACCATTTTCAGGGACAATAGGCAAGGGAATATCAAACAAATGTTGTGGGGGTATGTGCACTGCCTGGGGGGACATGTACCAATGCAAAAAATATATATATTTAAATACCTTTTTGCAGGGGGCAGCAATAATACCCCATTCTTTTGAAAAACAAGCCTGAGGTAGGTCTTAAAGTAACATTAATATTTTCATTTTTTTCATAGAATGCATTAAGGTAAAAAAAAATCCGGTTTTAGAACGACTTTAAACTTGTCTATGAAGTGACAAGCCTCTATAATGTATACAGTGTACTACAGGAAAACTTACAAATAAAAACTTTAAATTGCCAGTAAAAAATAGCTCCCTACCAACTTGGCTTTACTTGTAAAAAACATCACACAGACCCCCCAACGTACATACTAAACCCCTGCAGGTCTGCTATGTATTTTGGGGGGACCTTTGGTAGTCCCTTGCCATTTTGTTTTTTAACAAAAAAAAAAATACGCTCATAGGAAAAATTTAAGTTACTGGCATGTTTTACTTTCTTAACTATCACTATTGCTGTTCTACATTCTACAGAAAGAATGAGGAAAAAGTTAACAAAAATTGTGGGGACTCCTCAAACCTATCCTTGATGATGGCCTGTTTTGGATTTTAAAGGGGTACCCCAAGCAAAAAATTAAAAAAAATGATAAGGGGTCTCACCAGTAGCTGAACCATACCAGGACACATGCCCTCAATATGGGGTGGGTACCCTGCCAGGAGGCTCCCTTCTGGCAAAGGGCCCCTTCCCCACAATCCTGACCCAGTGGTTGATTATTGGAATCCAGAAATCCCAGATACTGAATCCAGATACCGCCTCCCCCATGTGAATCAGTAAGAGTTAATAATATCCCTACTCATTCGCAAAAAAATATTAAACGCAAATAAACCCACCACACATTTTGACGGGTCCTTTGTAAAAAAAAAAAAAATGTTCCATGAGGTAAATCCATCATAATTCAGTGATGCGGATCCTCATGATCAAGGATGCCCTCTGAAAATAAAAGCATGCCGATCCACCTGTTCTCGTAACCCGTACCTAATGACAGATCTAAGGCTCGCAGCTGAATTGCAAACAAAGAGGCAAAGATAGTGGATGATGTCAATGACCAATTATGTCTATATTACTTAGGCAATAATAGCCAGGGCCAGTGACTCCTTTCAGCAGGCCATACTTGGATCAAAATTCTGACAATCCAGCAGAGACTGGACCGTTTGTGATCTATGCATGGGCACTGTGGCTAATATAGAACTGCCCTTTCAGATGTTTAGCCACTGGCACTCGAGCAATGCTACAGGCTATAGCCTGCAGTGCCGATCAGTGTATTCTGATAGCAGGGAAGTGTTGTCCCCCCCATCCCCCACCCCTCCCCCCCCCTGCTGTCAAAATGCAATAGCTCAATTGGGAGGATTCCCCCATCCACCTTGATTGTGTATTTTCTCTTAGGACTACAATACACAGAAAAAAAAACAAAATACTTGAATGTCATGAAGAAATTTCAGTACTGACATTCTGTCACTTCAGGTCTACCTGCCGCGTAGAGCAAACAGTTATGACAATTAAATATTCTCTTACATGTCATGCCAAATTCGAAGATCTGTGAGTCGTTTGGCTTTGTGTTGTCATTATATGGCAATGTGGAGCCATAAGCAGTCAGGAAGTCATCATTTGGATTTCCATTTAATACCCCTGAAATAAAATAGAAGAGGTAAATATACATTTGACAAATCATGAAACAACAAGGCAACAACAATAAAGTCTGTTCCCCCTGGTGTGTCTTTCTTTCAATTAATACAGCAATAAGTAGATTTTGCCGGTGTGTAGGAAGATTGAATAGTTACCTCCCTATCAATGAAAGCAGTAACATTTGATTTACTAAAACTGGAGAGTAAAAAATCTGGTGCAGCTCTATAGAGAGAACCAATCAGCTTCCAGGTTTTATTGTCAAAGCTTACTTGAACAAGCTGAAGTTAGAAGCTGATTGACTACCATGCAGAGCTGCACCAAATTTCGCACCCTCCAGTTTTAGTAAATCAACCCCATTGTGTAGTTACTTGTCAAAAAGCCCTAAATGACAATATAGGTATTAGTGAATTGAACTGTTATGTCTGTCTGTATTTGCAAACTAGAATAAATTGCTGGGGACTACTGTTCCCCTTTTTGTCCCAGTTAAAGAAAACAAAAATAGTGTTAAGAGAAAAGCATAGGCTGTGATTACTGCTAGCTGTCTGACTTTAAAATTCCCTTAGTCACTGACCCTGAACAGTTATAGAGAGTTCTGACTTTACTGAACGCATGCTTGTTTCTAATGTGTGACTCAGAAGGCACTGATATAAAAGACAGCAAGGCAATTAGCCATTTTTTCACAAAACAGGGTCAAAGTAAAATTAAAAAAAATAAATCCCCCCAATCCATACTAGGCCATTTGGTTCTGGTATAGATTTTAAGGGGAACCCCATGGCAAAATGTAAAAAAAAAAAACCTTGTGGGGTGCCCCCCAAAATCCATACCAAACCCTTATCCGAGCATGCAGCCTGGCAGGCCAGTAAAGGGGGAACAAGCAAGTGCCCCCCTAAACCATACCAGGGCACATACCCTAAACATGGGAGGTGCTTTGGGGCAGGGAGCTCTGCCTCCCCACTCCCAAAGCACCTTGTCCCCATGTTGATGGGGACAAGGGCCTCCTCCCCACAACCCTGGGCTGTGGTTGTACGGGTCTGCAGGGGGCTTCTTGGAATCTAGAAGGCCCCTTTGACAAGGGGGCTCCCATATCCCACCCCCTCTATGTGAATGAGTAGGGGTACATTGTACCCCTGCTCATTTACCAAAAAAAGTGTCAAAAAGAGAAAAAAAACTGTTTTTGACAGTTCCTTTATTAAAAATTGAAAAAAACAATGTCCCCCCTGATGTAGATCCATTGTCAATTATGATGCCAGTCGCCACTGGTGGACTTGAAAAAAGAAAAAAAAAGTTCTGCCTGCGACGAAGGCTAACCACTGGCTGCCTGCTCCTCCGTTTGACAATAGATAAGAGGTGGGGCCACCTGGTGATGTCACCTGGTAACTCCGCTCCCATGTGACGTCACCAACCCAGCATTCACCAATTGGTGATGTCACATGGGAACGGTGCCCATTACCTATTTAAGAACTGTCAAGCAGCGGAGCAGGCAGTCAGTGGTTAGCTTTCATCGCAGGTGGAGCTTTCCCCCCCTTTTTTCGGGTCCGATGGTGGTGGCGGGCATCGAGAGTGACAATCTACATTGTTTTTTAATTGTCGAAAACTGTGTGTGTTTTTATTGCTTTTTTGACACTTTTTTGGTGAATGAGTAGGGGTACTATATACCCCACAATCATTCACATGGGGGGAGTGGGATCTGGGGGCCCCCTTGTTAAAGGGGGCTTCCGAATTTCAATAAGCCCCCTTCCCGCAGACCCACTCAACCAAATCACAGGGTTGTCAGGAAGTGGCCCTTGTCTCCAAAGCACCCCCTCTGTTTAGGTCATGTGGCCTGGTATGGTTCAGGAAGGGGGCACTCGCTGATCGCATGCTCGGATAAGGATCTGGTATGGATTTTAGGGGTAATCCATGCCATTTTTTAGAAAAATGGTGGCATGGAGTTTCCCTTAAAATCTATACTAGACTCAAATGGCCTGGTATAAATTGGGGGGGACTCTCCATGCCGTTTTTTTTTTTTGCATTTTTTTAAACATTTTTGCATTGTATTGTTGGGAATTTGAATGTCATTTTTGTTACTTTATAAAAGGCAGTTTTGCTGAAGCAGGTTCCATACATGGTACAGATGGACCACATTACAGGCAGACTAGGGGGACCCCCAAGTACTATATTTAAAAGGAATTTTTAACTTTTGTTGTTTCACTTTAACCTCCCTGGCGGTATGATTACTTCAGATTTTAGGTGCTGAAAGCGGTACAATTATTTTGCATGGAAATTTGGCGTTTTATATTGTAGACCTGTAATTCTTAGGAATAATTCAGTTAAATCTGTCTAAACCAGAGTCTAGTAGACATCCCTGGTATCATAAAGTTTTAAAAATGAAATCGTAAATTATAATATAATAAATAACTATAAATAATTATCCCAAATAATAATATAATAATAATAAAAATTATTCAATAATGTAATCAAATCAAAAACACTGAAATTTGCTCAGTTGCAGAAATGTCACTGTCATTACTTTTCAGTTTTTAATGACGGATCTCCCCACAAATCACTATCGCTCAATTCTGCGAGTGATTCTAATTTATTATCACTGTTTTCTAGCTGGTCTAAAACCACTTTTGATGTAAAGGGATGGTTTTGATTGCTATGGACTATCTCCAGTTTCCAGGCAGAAAGAACAGTTTTTATAATATAAAACTGCATACAGGGCACTGGACAGACCACTAGGGACAAAGGGGATGTGTAATTATTTGGTACAGTATTGTAATCTATAAGATTACAGTATACTGTATCTATACTGTGTGTTTTACTTTTTGAATTTGGCGCCGAACTCCGTCCCCGTGCGTCGCAACGCTCGCAGGGAACGGCGCTCGGCACTGTGAATCGAGCGAGAAACAGCGGCTCGCAGATCACAGCGGGGAGACATCGCAGGATCCAGGGGACAAGGTAAGTAAACTCTACAAGGATCCTGCGATGCAATCCCGAGTCTGGCTCGGGGATACCGCTTTTGGTATTGAAAAGCCAGACTCGTGAATACTGCTGGGGGGTTAAGCATAATTAAAATTACTGTTCCTGTAAAAACAAACTTAAAAAAAAAGAAAAAATTGCATTGATACATATCCCCCAGGGCAGTATGTAGGCACCCATAGCCATAGCCAATAACTTGAATATAAGCCTTTAAAATTAGAACTTTTGATATTTCAAGTTTGGGTCCCATATACTTGGGTCTGAACTTTTTACATGTTTGGGAATTCTGGTGTGAACCGAACTGGGGGGTGTTTGGCCCATCACTATTAGTGTTACATACACTTTAACTAACACATATTAAATATTTAGATATTGTACTCTTGACCCACTATTCTGCACTGAGCTGGTGTGGACATATATATTAGATGCTTCATATTAACACAGGTCACTTACCGAGGAGGCCTTCAGTCCTGTTTTGATATGTTGATTGCAATGTCACCACAAAACTCAAGATGCCCAGGATAGCAGAACAAGAAACAGAGATGCCATTGTCAAACAGAACTTTCGCTTCCCCGGTTTCTGTCCTTCCAAATCCCACATTGTTGACATAAGTAAGATTGTCTAAAAATAAAATAACAGCCCCATAATGGATCAGTGAACCCTAAAAATATTGCATTTACACAGTGACAAATTATAAGAATCTTCAAATGAAAATGGTTTGTATTAGGTGGCATTTTTTCAAAAACAGTAAAGAGAGGTAGAGGCTGATTTACTAAAGGAGTTGATCATTTAGCTCAGTAAATTGTGTGAATATTTATTAGAATTATACAATCATGTGATATGCAAATTCCTGTTCACTCTGAATATCCAATCATCTGCAAATGAAGTAAATGGGAACTTGCTTTTCACATGATTGGATAATTGATGTGAATATTCAAATAATTGTGATTATTTGTAAAGATTATAAAATCCTTCAGTAAATCAGCCTCATGACATCCACATTGCATTACGATGTACCCTTCTCACCTCCACACAATTGAGAACACCTTGCAATATGCCATATTAAATGTTGATTACACTGTCTATCTTGATTTAATTTCCAGCATTATAAATATATAATAATTACACAGAAAAAAGTTTTACTAAGGGCAACTATATGGCTGTGTACAAGAGTGGTACCATTGTGAAAATAAGAGGCTTAAAAGCTAAATTACTATGTGTAGTAGCATTAAACCCAAAAACAAAAACATGTTGTATATTGCAGCTTACCAAACCATAAATGCAGTAGTTGAATTGTCAGTTGTGGGAGTGGGTAGTGTTAGTTGCACTAGCAGATTTAGATGGACTTTACTAAAACCAAAGCTGAACTCCAGCTAAAGCTTTAGAATCAGTTACAGCAACAGTTTTCTTTTTCTTTAGGGTTAAAGGCTTTACAAAAATGAATAAAAGCTGATCATTGAAGGCACCTCTGTCATGTTTGTCATGTTAAGTGTTTTATCCTACCCTCTGCCACTTTTGCTAGACTGCTTGATCTGATAAAGGACATTGAAAAATAGTAGACGTACTTGCTGGATAAACAGGTGAAAATAAATGGCAAAACCATAAAAAGGAGACTAATACAACCATTGCATCTATAAAAAGATAATCTACAATATAATAAATGTTTGGGTTTAATACTACTTTATTGTTACAATCCCAGCTTTGCCATGTCTATGTAAATAGATCACCATAGCATCTTTTTCACCCCAAAAAGCATAGGCTGTTATGTTCAGATGATGTTTGATGCATCGTCATTCACTTCCTTTTCCAAGACTACAACAACAGTGTGAACTGAACAATCACCCATAAAAAAGGAAAGTTTAAAACTCATTTTACCCACCTGAGAGTTCAATGAAGGTCCCATTGTAGCTCACTGTGGTTTCGTTAGCATTCTTTAAGCTCCATTGAATCTGAAATGCAAAGTTTAATAATCAGTTTACAGGGGTTATTAAACAAAGCCTTTGTATATTTTCTTCCTGTGTTCATTACCTGGTCACCGTAGGATGTGGAAGCTGCCAATGCCACAAAGTTGGTTGCATAGCTGGTTCCATTGCCAGCTCGGGCCGTGCGTCCTTGAAGTCTGAAGACAACTGTGTCATTTTCATCCTTTGCGTTGGTCAAAGTAAATTCACCCAGACCATTAAATGTATATCTCAAACCATCCAGAGTGTTAATATGAGGGTCTCCATAGAAAAATCCTTCCAGTAAAAATAGAAAAAAAAATGATTTATAACTTTCTTTAAAACTGTGTATATCTTCTTCGGAAGAAAAGAAAACTTAAAAGCTTTAATGCAAAATTTTACTCATAACAACTTGATAAAAAATAATGTTCTTTAGCAAGGAGCATACATTCCACAATAATAATTATGCTACCATAATATGCTATATGCTATACCATATGCTACTGTAAATTGCATCCAGCATTGTTCCTGCTTCTTCTTGTTGGAGGCTGCCATTTTTCCGAAGCCCAGAGCCCCTGAGCAGCTGTAAATATTTAAGCTGACAGCAGATTGGCCTCTAGTGGCTCTGATTTTTAGCAGATTGCTCTAAATAGAGTGCAACTGAGCATGTGCAAAGCAGGGTGAGACAATGAGGGGGATTAACTAAAACGGGCACACACAGAATCTGGTTTGCATAGTAACTAATAAGCTTCTAACTTCAGCTTGTTCAATTAAGCTTAGATAATAAGCCCCCTTCACACTGAATGCGGCTTTGCATACCTCCAAAAGGGGTCTGCCTGAAGTGATCTAGCAGAATGTAATTTTCTGAGTAAAGTTCAACTTTAATATGCACTTGCTACTGCTATTTTATACAATCCTTATGGAAATGTCAGTTCAAGCCATGAACAATTATTTGTATTATTTCAGTTTATTTATTTGCAGGAAGAACCATCAAGCCTGACACTGCTGACCTACCACTATAATGTTTGTTGCCTGGCTATCATGCTGAAGCAGGCTATTTCTCTTTTTTTGTACAGACTTAACTGAAGTAATTCTAATCTAATGTCTATGCTGATTATTTTAATTGTTTAATTAGTCTTTTAGTATATGGTATATTGTATGTATACAATTCTGTAAGTTACTAAGTAGACATACAAATCTGTGGAAGAGTGACAATGATCCCTTTGTTTGGATACAAATGATTTGGTGGGGTTGTAACCCACACCAAAGATGCTTTAGGTCCTTAACAAGGGTGATTACGCATGTACACCAGATTCCAGAGGCATGAAATGGCAGATTCTCATAGTTGGGATTATAGGTGTATGCGAATAGTGGTGGCCAATTGGTAATTACCAGTAACCATTGCTAAGTGCAAAATCTGGTGCAGCTGTGCATAGTTTCCAATCAGCGTCTAACTTCAGTTTCTTCATATAATGGCCTGTAGACACGATCCAAATATCGTACGACCGATCGTACAACCAATTTCGCTTAATAGTCGCAAGTAGAAATTGAATAGCTAAATAAAGTCATGAAAATTCTCGTACGACAGAAAAAAAAATTGGAAGTGATGTCATGTGTTGTAATGTATTTGTATTGAATTTTCGGACGACAACCATACAGACTAACCGAAAATCGTACGATCTGGAATCGTACGAGGAACATTTTTATGCATGCCCGATCATATAAGATCAAATGAGTGGTCGTGATCGGCTGTGGAAAGTAGTGTACACACGACCCGAAAATCGTACGATCCTTCCTCGGACGACTGTTTTCGTACGATATTTGGATCGTGTATACGGGCCATAAGCTTTGACAACAAAAAAAAAAAAAATGGAAGCTGATTGGTTTCTATGCACAGCTGTACCCGATTTTTCACTCTCCAGTTTTAGTAAATCAACCCCATAGAGGTACTTTGGTGGTAAAAATATGTTTTTAGAATGTTTTTAGAATCCCAACATTTAAAAAAAAAATAAAGATATTTTCATAAAATCAGATGCCAAAAGTCTATTTTTTTATCACTTTTCTTTTTACAAAAGAAAGTACCCACTCAAATTGAGGAGAGTTAGCATCTGATCTATAATAAAAGGATTTGCCTTTATTTCTTTTTGTTTATAATATGGGCACTAGGGCTTTAAGAAATCAGATCTTTTACATACCTAGGCGTGGAGGGATATAGTTGTCACAATAATCCAGAGGTCTTTTCTGTCTGTAAAGGTTACACAGGTAAGTGGATTCTGAATATCTGCAACAAGTGTTGTAGGGGTCAATCTCCTCAACTGAAAAATAAAGATAGAGTGTTTATTTGAACAATTAATTTATCAATTATTATGGAATATTGTTTCATTTTTATGATTATATCATACAATACCTTTATATAGTTGTCTTTGAGGAGGAAGAACTGTATTCCAGAAGTAGTTATTATAAGCTGTTTGGTTAGAGTAATATTGGAAGGTATTAAAGGAGGTCCATGGAGTTGGGAGGTATCGCTCCTTCTCACCGTAAACAAGGGCTCCACTCCAGCTACTATAGTAACATCTACTCCCAGCCCCATTTCTGGAGGGGAACATATTTTGTACTGTCAAGTATTGTTCTGAAACAGACAAATTATTAGAATAAAGTAACACTGGTTACATTAATCCGTTTTAGCAAATGCATGAATATGCTATAAGTTGTCCATTAGAAGGTGTATGAATGTGCCATTAAATAGATTCAGTGTATATAGTTACATAATTACATAGTTAGTCAGGTTGAAAAAAGACACAAGTCCATCCAGTCCAACCACAAAAAAAAAAAAAAAAAAAAAAAAAAAAAAAAAAAAACGTACAATCCAATATACCCAATACTATACCCACAGTTGATCCAGAGGAAGGCAAAAAACCCCAGCAGAGCATGCTCCAATTTGCTACAGCAGGGGAAAAAATTCCTTCCTGATCCCAGAGAGGCAATCGGATTTTCCCTGGATCAACTTTACCTATAAATGTCAGTACCCAGTTATATAGTAATTAAATTACCATCATCCTTTCAAAAAGTTATATAGACAACAATGAATAAGTATGATAATGAATAAATATTTATGGCACAACTGTATACTCGGTGCAGAGGGACTCCAGTGATTCACAGACTATTAACCACAAAAAGATGTTCCTAACACCTAAAATTTCTTTACAGTCCCCTGTATTGTGACTCATCCTATACCTTCAAGGTAGGTTGGGACTTGATAAATGGGAGTTTTCCCCATCAAACAAGTATAACAACATCCAACGCAAGGAACTTATCTGATGTTAATATAAACATATTGCTATGGGGTATTGCAATATTCTGTGCCTTGCAATTTTCATTTTCTGCGTGAATATCTGTATAAAGCTTGATTTTAAAGTTTCAGCAATAAATGATGAATCTCATGCTGGGTAACTGATGAAAAATAGGACAAATAGTATGCAGTTTTATTTTCTACACATAGTAGTCATAACCTTAATGTAATTTTAATATAAGACACACATGCAACAATTTGCATTATTATCCACTGATTTATGCAGTGTTCCAAATGAAAATTCAAGTATTAAACATTACCAGATGCCTTCTTGATATCAAAGCCATAGTTCAAAATGTTAAATTCATTGGTGAAAGAGGAGTCCAAAGTTGCCTGATTGTAAGTACATGGACATGGAGATGTGCTGGAGAGCCAATATGGAATTTCCTCTTTATAATACCACTGCAGACATTGTAGCCTTGAATTGATGGTGCTCTGACTGTTGCTGTCTAGACGATATGCCCATCTTCCTTTTTTACCTTTAAAGTAAGGCAAAAGGATAGAAATAAAAATTGTATCTGTTAAACTCACAACATTTTACCTGAGCGATGTTTCCTCTTCTCACCTGTGTTGTAGCCGATGTACTGATCTGGACGGTATCTCTGCTTGATGCTTACAGATGTGTCTGTCTGTGGATCATTGAAAGCTGGGAAGTTGTTGACATTACGTGCACTAGGGATACCACTAGAAAGAGAGAATGATTCTATATGTGTTTGTCATATTTACATGCAGTTACCAATACTACTGTGGAAAGTAAAATGGGCTGAAAGAAGAGGAAGAGCAAGGTACTCTACTGAAAGTCTTTACCTGTGATAGCCCATTTTTGGCAGATGGAATGTGGGGAGAGCGTTGAAGATCCACTTCATTCCTCCATCATCAAACAGGATTAGTGCAAATGAATATAATCCATCAGTAACCAAGACAGCTTGGAAAGTGTTTGTCTAAAAAGAAAACCAAAGAGAAAAATATTAAATGTTCTGGATGTGCTTATTGTGTATCCATTACTGTAGTGCTGGATTTCATTGTGTATATTTGTTAATGGTATAATGCAGCTCCTATTGCTATTACTATATCACACAGCTCCAGGCTTTTGCAGTTTTGAATAGGATACAATTGCTTTACTTGTGTCCTAATGGTGAACTGTGCGGTAAAACACTGGTCACTGCAATAGTGTGGATTGGCACTTTATTCTTCTTTGCTTTCTGCATTTTGCATTATAAGAAAAATAGACTGCTTTTTACAAAATGTTAAAGTGGACGTAAGCTGTTCCTTTTTTAAGTGTTTTTTGTATTGTGCTAGTTTAACCACTTCATGCAAAATCATGTACTTGTACGTCATTTGTTAAAGTGGTTATACCGGGGTGATGCCCGGTACTGGTTTTCGGTAGCGTTTTTTTGGAGATAGCAGTCGGCTATCTCACAATAACAACCAATGTGGCTAATGGTTAACTCGGCAGTTAAAATAAGGAGCAGAAGGGGATGCCCCCCTCCTGCCGCCTTCTGCCGCTCTGCCCGGGTCTCCCATCCGGCACGTCCGCCAGCTGTGTGGAGTCCCGAAGGCAGCCGGCTTCAATCAGGTCTCCGATGTAAAAACACGGAATAACGTCACAGCATTTTGAATACTTTGAAGTGCAAAGGAGGTATTTGGGGTCTTTTAAACTCCCAATCCCTCCATAAAGAGTACCTGTCACTACCTATCACTGTCACAAGGGAGAACAATAATACTAGCAAATTCTACCTCCTCTGTAACTCTGAACAGGTAACCGTTAAAGAATTGTAAACGTTGCCTACCGTAGTTTGTCGCCATTCTACGAGTGTGTGCAATTTTAAATCGTAACATGTTAGTTATCTATTTACAATATGCAAAATAACTTGGGTTAACTTTAATGTTTTCATATTTTTAATTTTAAAAAAGTGTATTTTTTCCCAAAAAATTGTGTTTCAAAGACTGCTGCGCAAATACCATGTGACATAAAATATTGTAACGACCCCCATGTTATCCTCTAGGGTCTTTGCTAAAAAAAAAGTTTATATATATATATATATTATAATGTTTGGGGGTTCTAACTAATTTTCTAGTAAAAAATACTGATTTTAACTTGTAACCAAAAAAATTTCAAAAATAGGCTTGGGGCTGAAGTGGTTAAAAACCATAACAAGCAATCAAAGATCTGTTTGCTGCTTTTAAGTGCTAACTGCACTTTGGATTTTGTATTATATGGGGCTACTAGATTCATATTTTGATGTGCACTGACAATAACACCTAATATGCCTTTCAAGCAAGCTTTTAAAAAGGCCACTTTGCTTTCAAAATAATAATATCAAAGGTACAAGAGCTGAGATCCATCTACACACACTGAGAACCTTCTATACACAGGGGATTCAATCCTAACAGTATGGATAATCACTGGCACAGTACAACACTCACATTGTTGACTTGGGTGTTCCAATAAGCGTTTGAGTTATAAATCCCAGACTTGAATGGAGGAACATTGTCCCATGTTATTTTGAGAGCCCATAAAGCTTTAAACTGAGTTAAGTTAAAATATGCAGCAACCGTGCTTTCCAATGATTCTTTAAATGCTGTATTCACATTGGAGGACTGGAAGTCATAAGCCTGTCATAAGAGAGTAAAAATGTCATACAATAATTAGAAAAGTACATGTATGTATATATTAATATTTTAACATTTTATCCTAAATGTATACTCATAAAAATATTTTATGTAAACTATTTTAATAAACAACATTCCTTTTTTATATTCTGTTTTTATTTCATGTGATGTCATAATATGAGCAGAAATAACATACAGTACATCATATGCATTGTGATGCCATCAGTAGTAGACAGAATGAGCATGTAGGTATATCAAGGGCTATAACAGCATTAGACAGGGGTTGATTTGCTAAAACTGGAGAGTGCAAAATCGGTTGCAGATGTGCACAGAAACCAATCAGCTTCTAACTTCAGCTTGGTCAGTTAAGCTTTGACAAGGAAAAAAAAAAAAAAAGGAAGCTAATTGGTTTCTATGCAGAGCTGCACCAGATTTTGCACTTTCCAGTTTTAATAAATCAACCTCACGGTGCCTTTAATGCATCAGAGTAATTTGTTGGCGCATAAACAAAAAATAAATGCAGCAGTAAGAGGGGGAAGATAATAGAAAGGGAAATGAAGAACTGGTGGCACGGACATATACAGTGCCTTCAATTAATGTCATAAAAGGTTTCACTTGTGTGTTAAATAGATACTACCTGATGAATCCTGCCTACTAATGTTAAATTGTGTTCCAGATTCACAGGGTTCTGTAGCAGGACAATTAGGAGGTCAAAGCCTCTCCCTTATGCCCTGTACACACGATCGGATTTTCCAACAACAAAACCGTGGATTTTTTTTCCGAAGGATGTTGGCTCGAACTTGTCTTGCATACACACGGTCACACAAATGTTGGCCAAAAATACCCAACGTGAGAACGCGGTGACATACAACACATACGATGGGACTATAAAAAGGAAGTTTAATAATCAGTGCGGCTCCTTCTGCTTGATTCAGAGCATGCATGAACTTTTGTGCGACGGACTTGTGTACACAAGATCGGACTTTCCAACAAGTTTTGCTGGCGGAAAATTTGAGAACCTGCTCTCAAACATTTGTGTGCAGAAATTCCAACAGCAAATGTTCAATGGAGCATACACACGGTCGGACTTTCCGACAACAAGCTCACATCGAACATTTACCATCAGAAATTCCTATCGTGTGTATGGGGCATAAGTCTTATCAATTTCAAAGAAATAATACATCCAGCCTAAACAGATGTCTCAAAAATGTTCTGTTTTTCTCTAATGGTCTAATGACCCATCTCTCTGATTTTTTTATTTGTCTACTTCCTTTTTCCATTCCTGGATCATAGAACAGTGGTCCTGTCTATAGAACTGGGGTATCAGGCTTTTCAGGGGGTGTGGCATAGCACTGCTTTTGTACACTCTTAAAGGTGAGGGGACATCATGAAATATATCATGCAAATATGTAAATTGTATATGTATGAGGGTAGTTTTTGTTTTTGCTTTCAAAAAGTTTTTATTTAAAATAACCAGATATAATTACAGAGAAGGACATTGTGTCAACTTTAGTGTCATTGAATTGTGAACAGATCAAACCAACCAAGAGGTTGAAAAGTGCATACAGTATATCACATATAAAATAGCAATAATATCTGTCTTGGATCCTCACCTAACTGATAAACCAATCAAAATAACAAAAAGAACATGGGAATACTGGTTCAATTATTGAGGAATAGAATATCACCCCTAGCGAGAGTCAATACCGTAATCCCAGTGAGCTCAAACTATACACAACTATATGTACCCAAATACATGTCCCAAAATGAAACTAACAAAGATACAAAGAAAAAATAATCCAACAATACAAATTTGAAGAGGAGAGGGTAGTTTTTCAACCATGCTCTACCAATAAATATCACTTTTTGGTGAACCGACCTTTCAAAGAGTATTGAATCATTTTGTAACTGTCCAATAGCCTACATGACATTACCTGATAAAAGATATCCCCAAAACCAGAGAGATCAACATCAGCCCAGAAGGCAGCTAGAATTGGGGGTGTATATGGATCATTGCTTTCGAAGGTTGTGTAAGGATAACTCAGTGCATAGGTGCGGTCATATATGTTGCGTTGAAAAACAATAACACCATTATCTGTGAACTGGAAAACACAAAGAAAATGATCACATCTTAACATTATCTTATATGGCTTAAGTTAAATAGACACATACATTTGATAGGTAATTAAACAGTTGTCAGCTTTCACAAATAAATCTTACAATGGATTTCATACTTACGTATAGGTTGTTATAAAATGCGGAGTCAAATGGAAAACCAACAGGGACATTAATTAAAGGAGAAACAAAGTCACTGAGGCGTTTTGTTGCTTTGCTGTCCCCTGCTGAAGGGCCATAGCTGAATAAACGTATTTCTGAATAAAAGAAATCACAGTGGAATCTTATTTAGTATGAATCCCCAATGTTAATTGATTACAGGAATTATCTCTGCAAAAACCATCTGCAACCCACAATCAAGTTTCCAGAATTAAATCATATCTATGGTCAAAATATGAACCATATATTCATTTCCACGTTGTATTTCAATCCCCACACATTTACTTCCTTGTATTCTGTGACATATATTCATTATGCCCTGTGAGTAGGAATTTCTGTGTCACACACCTCCCTGGCGATATGATTATTTCAGATTTTAGGTGCTGAAAGCGGTACAATTATTTTGCATGGAAATTTGGCGTTTTATATTGTAGGTCTGTAATTCTTAACAATAACACGCTTAAATCTGTCCAAACAAGAGTCTAGTAGATATCCCGGGTATGATAAAGTTTGAAACACAAAAACATAAATTATAATATAATAAATAAAAATAAATAATTAAAAAAAAAAAATTAATAATAAAATAAATTTCCCCTCGATTCACTATCGCTCAATTCAGCAAGTGTTCTAATTTACTATCGCTGTTTTCTAGCTGGTCTAAAGCCACTTTTGATGTAAGGGGACACTTTTTGGTTGCTATGGACAATCTCCAGTTTCCAGGCAGAAAGAACAGTATATATAATATAAAACTGCATGCAGGGCATAGGACAAAGCACTGGGGACAAAAGGGATGTGAAATAATTTCATACAGTACTGTAATCTGTAAGATTACAGTACTGTATGTGTTATGGTTTTTACACTTTTTTGAATTTGCCGCCAGGGAACGGAGCCTGGCACGGAGAGGCTTCGGAGGAGGACGGAGCCCACGGACACAGTGGGGGACATCGCAGGATCCCGGGGACAAGGTAAGTAAAGCCTCACCAGGATCCTGCGATGTAATCCCGAGTGTGGCTCGGGGTTATCGCTAATGGTCCTGAATTTTAACCCCGAGCCACACTCGGGAAAACTGCCAGGGAGGCTACAGAGCCTGTCTTCTGAACTACAGAGGTGCTCAGAGGAGGAGTTTTAGGAGGTCAAGTCAGTAGAGGAATCACAGCTTGCAGGCAGCAAGGTACCATGGAACATATACTCCTTAGCAATTAAAATTAATCAGCAGAAGAGAAGCTGCAAAGCATCTAGAGACTACAGGAAGTTGTGGAAAGAGATGCCAGTAGAAATGCAGCACTCACATAATGAAAATATATTTTTCAAGGAAGCTTCAATTTGATTGTCAAAAAAAGTATTGTTTGTATTGCTGTTACAATACTAATGTCAAAAAATGAATGCTGCGACCATAGATTTTCTTTAACCACTTGCCGACCGTGTTACGCAGATATACTGCGGCACAATGGCTCTCCTTGGGCGAAATCCCGTAGGGGTACATCCTACACATTTTCGGTCACCGGAGGCGCGTGCTGTGCATTTCCGGTGGGCATGATCGCCGCTGGCCATGCACGAATGCACCACACAGGGATTGTGTAAACACACAAATCTCTGCACCGTCAGAGGAGAGGAGCCATATCGTTTCTTCCTACGAAGTAGAAAAAAACGATATGGCTCCTCTCCTAGTTACTCTCATCCCCACACAGTTAGAACATGCTGAGGGAACACACATTTAACCCCTTGATCGCCCCCTAGTGTTAACCCCTTCCCTGCCAGTGACATTTACACAGTAATCAGTGCATTTTTACAGCACTGATCGCTGTATAAATGCCAATGGTCCCAAAAAAAGTGTCAAAAGGTTCCGATCTGTCCGTCGCAATGTCGCAACACTGCTGAAAATTGCAGATCACCGCCATTACTAGTAAAAAAAAAAAAGCAATAAAAATGCCATAAATCTTTCCCATAGTTTGCAGACGCTATCATTTTTGCACAAACCAATCATTATACGCTTATTGCGTTTTTTTTTACCAAAAATATGTAGAAGAATATATATAAACTGATGAAGAAATTTGTTTATTAAAAAAACTTTTGGGGATATTTATTATAGCAAAAAGTAAAAACTATTTTTTTTTTTTAAATTGTCGCACTTTTTTTGTTTATAGCACAAAAAATAAAAACCGCAGAGGTGATCAAATACCACCAAAAGAAAGCCCTATTTGTGAAAAAAAAGGACGCAAATTTTGTTCAGGTACAGCGTCAAACGACCGCGCTGTTGTCAGTTAAAGCGGCGCAGTGCCAAATTGTAAAAAGTTCTCTGGTCAGGAAGGGGGTAAAATTTTCGCAACTTTGTTAAGAAAAAAGCATTCCCCTCTGGGTGATCTATGTACATTGCAAGGATTTTAAGAGACTTTGTTGCAGATTCCTACCTTTTGTTATTCTGGAGGCATAGCTGTTTGTTTGTGGTTGTCCATGTGCAAAGTGAATGTGAATAGAAGTGACAGTAATTATCAATCAACTGCTGTACTTGCAGGGTTCTAGTGAGGAAAGTGGCAGGGTCTGAATCCCTTTTGATGTGATTAAACTTTTGGGAGTATCTCACCAAATCAGAAAAGTTTGTTGCAGAGAATGCCCAAAATGTGATTTGAATCTTTGTGCAGACTTCTGGGAAAATCAGTGTGTCAATCACACAAGCAGGAAATAGCATATCTAGGGGGGGGCATTCCGTACGCCGTCTGTGTACAGAATGCCTCCAGGTTGCTATAATGCCTTACATATTACAGAAAACTTCAGCATTGCAGATTAAAAAGGAAATGTAATTAGAATTATGTTATTGTACAATATGGCTTATTTTGCAATTGTATATGCTATATTATTTTTTTTTAATATGTGATTTCTTTCCCGTGAAAGTGGAGTTACACTATGAATAGTTAACACAATTATAGAGCAAAAAAAATAAACTAGTAGAAAAAAAATGTAACATAAAAAAAGCTGCATGCTCAGGCCAAGTAGGTGATCAGTACACTTACCAGTACAGGTAAAGCCGTCTCCCCTATAGCCACTGTTACAGGTACAATTGTAGGATCCAAGTGTATTGGTGCACATTGCATGCTGGTCACAAATATTGAGACCTTGAGAACATTCATCCACATCTGGAAGAAACACAGACAATATAATTCTTGCTGTCATCTGCACAGCTCATCTACTTTCTGCAGATGAATAGAAAATTCAGTATCCCCTTACCTGTAGTACAGATGCTGCCAGTCCAGCCTTTCTGGCACAGACAAGAGTAAGCATTCACTTTGTTTATACAGACTGCACCATTCTTACAAGGAGCACTTGCACAATCATCAACTTCTATAAAGGTATAAAAAGAAATGTCATTCTGAACAACAGGCAATGCCTAGCTTGCATGGAGGACAATAGAAACAATCATCACATGGCAGATGCCCTAATCACATGTTCAGATTTTCCCAAATAATACCTTTTTGAACTCCAGCAGACAACAGAATGACAGCAGACAACAGTGCTCAGCGCACGCTGTCAATAGTGCTGTAGTTTACCATCTTATAATATTATCTTGTATGGACTCATATGTGAATGTGTGAGATTGCCTTGAGCAGTACCTTCACACTGGCCATCTTAAATTTATTTTTAGAATGCGTAGGTATCTCCAAACCATGGACACTGCCCCTCCTACCTTATTTTAGGCCACCACATTCAATAGGTAGCCTCATGGGCTACCAGTTTATTGATTTATCTGCAGAGCACAACCTGAGCTTTGGCAAGTCAGGCCACCTATTCCAATTGGTGACCAAGAGGAATGTGTCAGATGTGGAAGCAGATGAGATAGGGATCACCAGCAAAAGTTGTGGCTGATATTTGTATTTAGTATGCCCAGGTTTTGGATATACCTGAGCACCTGAAAATTAACCATGGATGAAAACAAGCATGTGAATATGCTTGTTCTCGGAACCTGGGATGCCCATATATGCAGTGAGGCCACAGGTTCAATCGCTTTGGACTTTTGTTTGCACCAGGCTTCATATAAACATAAATCCAGTTTAATTATACTATAAGTAATCACCTTTTTCTATAAAATTAAATCTAGGGATCTAAATGACCAATTTCCAGCAGAAATACATTCTCAGGTGTTTCTAGTGCAATAAATGACATAAATAACACATACAGTATATTCTGATGCACTCACCAATTTCACATAACTTTCCACTGTATCCCATGGAGCATGAACAGGAAAAGGAATTCAGAGAACTTATACAAGTTGCACCATTCAAACAAGAATTTCTGAGACACAAGTTTATAACTGCCAAGAGAAAAAGACATTATTATATTATATATTATATATCATATTATTTTTTCCACCCAGTTCTAGGAGGTTTAGGACTGACATTAAAAACTAAACATGGACATATTCAAACTGAATAAATATTATTGACTCTAAGTGCCGGTTCACAGAGGGGCGACTTGTCAGGCGACCTAGCCGCCTGACAAGTCGCCTCCCGTTCTGTACAATGGAACCGTTCTAATAGGAGTGACGCAAGTCGCTCTGACTTAGAAAAAGGTTCCTGTACTACTTTGGGGGCGACTTGAGGCGACTTGCATAGACGTCTATACAGAAGTGAGGCGCCTTGGTGAGGCGACCTGCAAGTCGTGCCGCCCCTGTGTGAATCGGGGCTTCATCATTTTCTTTGCTAAAAAATTTAATACTTTGCAGCAAAAGCAAAGGAGGAATTAATTTGGTAATACAAATGTGAAGGATCTCTGAGAGAAACAATCTGAATAGATCATCTGCAGCAAGGAAAACAAATAGGTCATAATTGTTTATGCATTTATTACATGAAAAGATAAATGTACCTGTTTGTGGCGATGATAACGATGAATAACTCTGAAATGCTGTTGAATTCAAAACAGCAGTTTGTTCAGTCAACATAGTTGTTTGCAATTTGGATGATGACTCATAAGTAGTGATTTTCTCAGTAGATGAGGAAGGAGATATACTGGTGAAATCTGAGGTATATATGAGAATTGGTCTGGGATCCAATGTGGATACAATAGTAGAGGTACTTGAGGCGTCAGTAAAAGAGGATATAGACATGCCAGGTTCTGATGTAAATGTTGATAAAGTAGTCATTGGTTTTGTAGATGTAAAGTCAAAGGTTGTTTGATGTTCAGAGGTCGATAACCCAGATCTGCTTGTTGCTTCTGAAGCTGAAATCATATTTGTACTCAATTTTTCCATCATTGTTGCCGTTGGCGATGTTAGATGTGAAAAATCAGATGGTTCATTTGAGGTAGTCTCAGATGTGATAGAATGTAATTCAGTAGACTGGTTAGTTGTTAAGGAAGCAGGGGAACTATCACTTTCATCAGTTTTTTCAGTCAACATAGTTGTTTGGAATTTGGATGATGACTCATAAGTAGTGATTTTCTCAGTAGATGAGGAAGGAGATATACTGCTGAAATCTGAGGTATATATGGAAGTTGGTCTGGGTTCCAATGTGGATACAATAGTAGTGGTACTGGAGCTGTCAGTAGATGAGGATAAAGACATCTGGGGTTCTGATGTAAATGTAGATAATCTAGTCAATGGTTTTGTAGATGTAATATCAAAGTCTGTTTGATATTCAGAGGTCAATAACCCAGATTCTCTTGTTGCTTCTGAAGCTGAAATCATATTTGTACTCAATGTTTCCATTACGGTTGCCTCTGGTGATGTTAGATGTGAAAAATCAGATGGTTTGTTTGAGGTAGTCTCAGATGGAATAGAATGTAATTCAGTAGACTGTTCAGTTGTTAAGGAAGCAGTGGCACTTTCACTTTCAGCAGTTCTTTTACTCAACATAGTTGTTTGCAATTTGAATTCTGACTCATAAGTAGTGATTTTCTCAGTAGAGGAGGAAGCAGATATACTGGTGAAATCGGAGGTATATATGGGAGTTGGTCTGGGTTCCAGTGTGGATAGAATAGTAGAGGTACTGGGGGCTTCAGTAAAGGAGGATAAAGACATGCCGGGTTCTAATGTAAATGTAGATAAAGTAGTCATTGGTTTTGTAGATGTAATATCAAAGGTTGTTTGATATTCAGAGGTCAATAACCCAGATCTGCTTGTTACTTCTGAAGCTGAAATCATATTTGTACTTAATGTTTCCATTATTATAGCCTTTGGAGATGTTAAATGTGAAACAATAGATGGTTCCTTTGAGGTAGTCTCAAATGAGATAGGATGCAATTCATTAGACTGTTCAGTTGTTAAGGAAGCAGGGGAACTATCACTTTCATCAGTTTTTTCAGTCAACGTGGTTGTTTGGAATTTGGATGATGACTGATAAGTAGTGATTTTCTTAGTAGATGAGGAAGGAGATATACTGCTGAAATCTGAGGTATATATGGAAGTTGGTCTGGGTTTCAATGTTGATACAATAGTAGCGGTACTGGAGGCATCAGTAGATGAGGATAAAGACATCTGGGGTTCTGATGTAAATGTAGAAAATGTAGTCAATGGTTTTGTAGATGTAATATCAAAGTCTTTTTGATATTCAGAGGTCGATAACCCAGATTTGCTTGTTGCTTCTGAAGCTGAAATCATATTTGTCCTCAATGTTTCCATTATTGTTGCCTTTGGTGATGTTAGATGAGAAAAATCAGCTGGTTCATTTAAGGTAGTCTCAGATGGGATAGAATTTAATTCAGTAGACTGTTCAGTTATTACGGAAGAAGGGGCACTTCCAGCAGTAACAGTCAATCTATCAGTGGATTCAGAAGAAAGAGAAACTGATGTTGCTTCTGAAATATACTTTGCAGATGTCTGTGTCATTGTTGTCTGTAAGACATCTGAAACAAAAATAAATAATGTAAGATTCATAGAGGAATCTTTTACGAGTGAATTATATAAATGTATTTAGTTGGTAATAAGTGACCATGAAAATTAGCTGCTACCCCCAAATATAGCAGAGATCTTTGTAGTAGTGCTGACTACTACAGTGATTATCAGCTTACACAACGACCCCTCAGGTATGAAAAATACACACTTACATTGATCCAAGCTAAATCAATGTAGGCATGCAGTTAAGATCATACCTGGAGTTCAGTTTTAATAAACACCAAATATTCTTTTAATTCTTTAGGTCTTTACTGTGAAAGAGAGATGTGAATTTCCAGTTCCAACACCCTGCTAGCCTGTGCTTACAGTGAACCAAAAGTGAATCAATTAATATTACTGGTAACGTGAAGATCTTTGCGGTGCCTGCAATTACCTCTGTTTATCTTTAAATCAGCTGCTTTGTGCCTGGGAAAGATTATGAATCCCATTCCCAAGTAATATACCGGGTCTTAAATACTCTCTAAGGTGACATTATGCCTTCCTTTCAGCACTAAGTCTATATTCAGGTTTAGGAATGTTAGTTTACATCTGTGGTGGTCAACTTATGAGGTATTAGGGGCCCAAATTGTGGCCCTTATCATCACAAAAGGTCTTCATTGTAATGTCCATTATATGTAGTGCTAGATAGGTCTGTCACAGACTGCAGACATACTAGAGGAATGATGATCAGAGACCGAGAACATCCTATAGGTTTGAATGGAGGCTGATGATATGCTGTAGAAGATAATGAGTGACTGGGAACATGTTACATGAAGTTCGTAAACATTACTATGCACACCTGCAGTACATAGTTTGTCATCAGAGACCGGATCTAATCTTTCTTTACTGCAGTTTTACTTTTATTTAGTCCCCCCCCCCCCTCACTCTGTGACTGCACATTAAATGGAGAAAAGGCCACTGATGATCTCATCTCTGTATCCTATCCTCTTCTCCTATCGGCATGCTTCCTCCACTGCAACACACCTGATTAGCTTGAACTATGTTGTACAGATTGTACAGTAGAATGCAATAGGCTGAAATCAGATCAAATCCAGTTACTTACACAGCTTGGGTTTGAAAAAAATACATGTGATGATCTATTATTGATTACAGTTCTGTAATAAAGTGTGTCTTTTATATTTGCCTAAAGTCCAGCTACAAATGTGGTTGAGGCTAACACTATAATAATTAAAATTCTAATTGCAAGATGGATTTCTTGTCATTTTTGGGTATTGTGATTGATGAAGATCTCTATAAAATATCACCTGGCATCACCTGCACAATAATGTTTGCATACAACAAATGCACCATACAGTCTTTACTTTTTCATTAGCTTACAATGAATTTCTCCATAAAAAGTCTAGAGACACGTTTGCATTGTAAACATGTTTAAATAGTGAATTTTAGGAAAATATTTAAAAATGTGATTGAATATTTTCAATGAAACCTACTAGGACAATTCATTAAGTTATAACAATATTAGTATTTCAATCATAACTCTTTTAACTCTTTATTAACTACTTTTTACAACTGAAACTGAGTTTTCTGTTCATTCTGTTCAGATTTTATTGCGTGGATCAGCTATATTTGTGATGTGTATTACATTACTTTGTGGTATTTTGTATTTAACCACTTCAATACTGGGCACATTCACCTCCTTCCTGCCCAGGCCAATTTTCACCTTTCAGCGCTGTCATACGGTGAATGATAATTGTGCGGCCATGCAACACTGTACCCATAGAAATTTTTTATATATTTTTTTTAAAACAGGTAGAGCTTTCTTTTGGTGGTATTTAACCACCATTGTTTTTTTGTTTTTTTTTGCTAAACATACGAAAAATAACTGAAAGTTTTGAAAAAAAACAGTGGTGATTAAATAATAATAATAATAAGTGGAACCCATTGTTAGGACAAGACGAAGACAAATAGGACTGTTTTTTGGGTTTTTTTTTGCATTTAGCATAGTCACCCCTTGGTTACAGATCATTCCACTGACATGTATACTGAGAATAAGAATGTGGATGAGCCCTCTAGTGTGAACTATGAATAGCTCTCAGCAAGTGGAGCAGCAAAGAATTAAATGAATGGATAAAGACTAAAGTCATTCTTAAAGTTTTTGTTAACCCCCCAAAAAAAAGAAAATATAGAGATCCTGTTCCCTATAAAGCAGATTAAACAGCACAGTGTTGTGTAATCTGTCCCTCTCTAAACTTTAAAAAAACCTGGCTGATCCTGCCACTTCCTGTGTCCCGATCTCTGCGCTGACTTTTACATATTTGGGTTCACAAACACTTTAACACTAAGTGCCGGTTCACACTAGACGCGGCACAACTTGCAGGTCGCCTCACCGAGGCGACCTGCACACGACTGCCGGGGCGACTTGCAAGACGACTTTTGTATAGAAGTCTATGCAAGTCGCCCCCAAAGTAGTACAGGAACCTTTCTTCTAAGTCGGAGTGACTTGCGTCGCTCCGATTAGAACGGTTCCATTGTACAGAACGGGAGGCGACTTGTCAGGCGGCTAGGTCGCCTGACAAGTCGCCCCCGTGTGAACCGGCTCTAAGAGCCCTTGCACACTGGGGCGGGGGGCGGCGTCGGCGGTAAAACGCCGCTATTATTAGCGGCGTTTTACCGTCGGTATGCGGCCGCTAGCGGGGCGGTTTTACCCCCCGCTAGCGGCCGAGAAAGGGTTAAATACCACCGCAAAGCGCCTCTGCAGAGGCGCTTTGCCGGCGGTATAGCCGCGCCGTCCCATTGATTTCAATGGGCAGGAGCGGTAAAGGAGCGGTATACACACCGCTCCTTCACCGCTCCGAAGATGCTGCTAGCAGGACTTTTTTTACCGTCCTGCCAGCGCATCGCTCCAGTGTGCAAGCCCTCGGGGCTTGCACACTGGAATGAAAGTAGCGGCACTTTCGGGGTGGTTTGCAGGCGCTATTATTAGCGCAATAGCGCCTGCAAACCGCCCCAGTGTGCAAGGGCTCTAACAGTGGAGAGTGAATGATAATATCATATCCTAATGAAATCGAGCTAAAGCGTCCTACCTGAAATTACTTTATATTAGTGGATTTGGAAAAAGTATCATTTAGATATCCACCTCTTGACTTCTTGTATGTGTCTTTTTATTCTTGCAGTCAAGAATGAAAGAGAACTGGACAATAGAGAAATATCAGAGCTGACATTACTGACTTCTGCCTGTTTTTCCCATGACAGTTTTTTTGAGATGTTTAATTGGTTATCCTGGAATTGAATGTAGCCCACCAGGGTGTTGCCCTGTTGGCACCTTAAGATCATAATAAGAAAAATCACTTGACTTAAAAGTTTTATTCCATTCTTCACTCTCCTATATTGTTAGAGTACAGCTCACAATAAAATTACAACCTAAAGCCTATGAAAAACTATCAGCGGGGACACAAGCAGCATGTTAACAGAGGTTCTAGCCTTCTTCCACCACTCTAATAAGCAGTATCCTTAATGCTAACGGTCCCTGTTAGCTAGATTTCCCCTCACTTCCTGTTCTGTTGACAGCTGGCCTAAATATGGGGAGGCGCAGCGTGATGCGGCGGCAATAAACACTCAGTCCAGTTGCAGGAAACAGAACAACAGCCCCGGCAGGAAGGCATCCAACCGGGAACACTCACAAGATATAAGAGCAATGTGTAGCAGAGCAGGTCTATGATGTGCCAACAGTATGTCTGGAGGGGTGGAATGTGGCCTGGCTGGCCCGTACCCATATGTCAGGCTTCCAGGAAGGATGGCATGTTCCTATCCTTTGCCTACTCGTCTGGAACTTCTCCCTACCACTATTAACTGTCCCTGACAGAGAGGTGACCTGTCCCTACACTAACCAACTGTTAAATGCATGCCAATCCTGGGACCAGGGTCTTAAATAGATCCTGCCTAACTAAAGATGGTCACCAGAGTCACATGGGGTGGCAGCATCCAACTGGATAGCTTCCCCAGTGACCCAGGAAACCATTGAGAAACCATGTTCCTCTTGACTTCTTCTCCCTCTGCAATGCCGCTGCGGTTGAGCGCCACCTGTAGTGGAGAAAGCAGACTGCACCTGCTTACATACAGACAGCAAAGCAAGATTTTTAACCATTACTTACTAAATCAAAAGCTAAAAAACAGGCTTGATTAGAGATGCATGTTCACAACTTTTCTGGTCATACTTCTCTTGTGGGTTCCAGGAGTACATTTACTTTTGTTCCCCTGTGAATCAGAGTCAGCTGATAGTGGATATTGCTCACTATTAGCTAATGGGGCAGAGCTGTGCCAGGCTAGGTAAGGATCTCAGCAACACTGTTGGGATCCACCATGCTGGTTGATTGGTAGCTGGCTCTTCATAGAATGGCTGAGAGCCGAAGTCAGCAATGCCTGACCTCACCCCAGGCTGGCACTCCAGAGAGCGCTGGAGGAGCAAAGTAAAGAGTGATGACTGACAGTCAATACTCTCGACTTGGAACAGACTGAGAACTAAGCAATCAGTGCCCATGTGATCACACAGTTCTCGGTGCTAGTGTCGGCATGGTAAAGCAGTATTCCTTTTCTTTTATGCATCACATTACTAAACTATAATAATTCTGCATATACTGTGTCTAATTACAATGATGATTAGTCAAACTAATTTACATGATATTACATTATATAGGAATAATTGTTAAACAAAATAATATTTTTGAAAGGTAACATAAATTATTTTAATTACTCCTGATGCAGAGCTAGAAGAGGGTTTTCCTTACCTGTACAGTTGGGACCAGAATATCCTGGGAGGCACTCACAGTAATAAGAGCCATTTGTGTTTATACAAAGAGAATTGCTTGTACAATTGTTGAGAGAAGGTGTAGCACATTCATTGATATCTGGAACAGAAACAAATTCAGAAAACGAGTAAATTAAGGAAGAACAATAATGCAAAAAAAAAATATATACTTTTTTTATTTTGCTCAAATGTGTTAAATTAGGTTTGTACATTTTTTTTAATATCCTTATATCAAAATAAATTAAGCAGTGGACACATTTTTGTAAATCCACTATTTTAACAAATCACTCACTAAATAGCAAAGACAAGCACATTCTGAAGTCACTGAAAATACAAAGAATCCCACTGCATGTTCTGCATGTGTGCATGACCTTGTTTTTGTATGATTACTTATCAAAATAATATAGTTAACATACCTGTGCAGTAGATATGTGGATCTCCATTATAGCCACTGGCACATTGACAGTTAAAGCTTCCAGGTGTGTTGGTGCAAACAGCATTCTCAGCACAAATTGATTTGTTCATGCATTCATCAATGTCTGGAACAAGAGCAGATAAGGGTTTAATGGTGATACCTTAATTTAGAGTCAGCAGACAATTAACATTTTCAGGGGCAGGACATCAATGGCAGTTAATATATTTCTATCCTGCTCCCCTAGGAACTGACTTACATATGCTATATAATTAACATGGAATGGCATACGGCACAGTGGTTTTGTGGGCCTGGTTATAACATTTCCTAGACAAAAATTGGCATTACCTGATTCATTTCTTTAGAGACATAGTAAATGTATTCAGAATTCTTTATGCCACCTCAGGGTACTTATGAAAAAAACACTACCAGAGCAATAATATTAAAATCACTTACCGTCACAACGGTATGCATCATCTGGATCAATACTGTAGCCTGTATTACAGGAGCAGTTGTACCCATACAATGTATTGATACATATTTGCTCACATTTGGATACGTTAGCAAAGCATTCATCAAAATCTGTAAGAGAGAGGAGTTAGGTAAAACTATTTTGTAATGCATGCTTACCACTTAACTATACATAAAATGGTATCCTGCTGTCTTATTCTTACCATAGCAATGTAGCCCATCGCCAGATAGTCCATCAGGACAAGGTGAACACGTGTAGCTATCATTAGGAGCGGGATTGTCTATACAGGATGATGTGTTAAAACAGCTGTTCTCTAGACAAGCATTTAAATCTTCAGTACAAAACTCTCCTGTCCATCCAGAGGAACAATTGCAGCCCGCAGTCTGAATAGAAAACATTCATTACAAATATTGTTATACTACAGTTATTAATAATAGAGAGTTATATAAGTTTGTGAAATTGTTGAATAGTATGTTAATAATAAAAGCGATATAGCAAGTGTTATACAGTGGCAGTAATCTTTAGTGCTTGTAATAATGAGCTGTATTCAAGAACCAAAGACATTTTACTGTAAAAGAAAAGTGTCAAGTCCTAGTAAGTTTTATGAAAACAGACAATACCATGAACTTGGAGTTGTTCCTCTGACCCCTCAGCACGGTGTTCTCATAGTCACAGGTGGCGTTGTTACTACAGTTGCACAATATTAATGTGAGGCCTTGCTCTGCGATGGCTTGGGAGTTGTTGGCTATTACAGTTGCAAACACGGGTGTGGAAGATGAAGGCAACCATGTGAGAGTGCCATTTACTGTAAACAATAACAAGGATGTTAAACAGTATAGTTTTAATATTATTTTTATTGTGAAACCAGAAATGACATCTCTTTGGACTAAATTTGAAGGTAATATTTAGTAGCATTAGCTGTGAACATATGTCCTCAGTTCTGATTGATTGTCTTATATCATACACAATAAATTCACCACATATTGCCACAACTGTGTTAAGTCAGTGACAGTGTATCACAGCTCATTGAAAACAAGTAGCTAAATCCACAGGACTGTGCAGTAGCTAAGCCAAAACAACAGACTTCAAAAGGGAAGTGCAAGAATGGAAAAAAAAAATGGATCTGATGCTGCAACTTTCTATGCTGGCTCTACACAGAGAACTGAGCAATCAAAGACAGCTGATCGCTCAGGTTTTCGAGTCTGCTCTGAGCACAGAGAGGTGACTGTCAGTCACTGCTCTTTGCTCTGCCCCTCCAGCACTCAAAGGAGCCTCGGGCTGTGGGGGGAGGCTGAGCTAGCTGCTGGTCAGACATCTAGATGGATTCCAACAATTATCGCTGACAGAGGGCTTTAGCAAAACTAAGTGCACGCCTGTGACCAGGGGCATATCTACCACAAGAAAAACAAGGCGTTTGCCTTGGGCAGCATTTTTTTTGGGGGAGCAGTGCCGCCCCCTGCATATCTCTGAGAAAGGAGAGGACTAGATGCACCACCAGCTGCCCCAGATTCAGTCCGGCACCAAGCTACTGGAACTCAGACTGGAGGAGCCTCTGGAGCTCCCGCTGTGCGCCCACACTCCACACCCAGCCAAGAAGCTGGTGCATCCTGCTGGCGCCTTCTACCCTCAGAACTGCTGTCAGCAGGAAGAAGAGGGGATCATGCGGTACACTGCAGTCCTGTGGAGAACAGAGAGCCTCCACCAGGACTGCTGTGCTTCGTAGTGCCAGTGCCAAGGTGCACTGTCCCCTGTGCTCCCCTCTCCAGCCACCTCTGTTGTTTCACCTTCCCCGCAACCAGCCAAATGCAGGTACCCCCCATTGGGGTACAGCTACAGCTACTCATGGCGGAGGGGGAGGATGATGACCTGGAGCCCCATTTTGTGTACTGTAAGGGGCAGATAAGAGGACTACAGCTTGCACTCATGGACAGGTAGGCGGACTCTGAGCAGAGGCCATTAAGCTTTATAGCAGGGGGACCCCACTCCTTGGCGTGGATGGTTGGGGGGGGGTGTTTAAAGGGCTTGGAATTAATTTTTGCAAAGAAAGAGTGCCTATTTAATGATTTTTTTTTTTGTTTTCTATTTTATCATTTTCTTTTAAAAGTGCTCAGTTATTAGTGTCACCCAAGGCAGAGGATGCCAACCGTCCCCTGTGCTCCCCTCTCCAACCACCGCTATTGTTTCACCTTCCTACCGGCCAAGTGCAGGTACATGGAGGGGTTGCAACCCAACGGGGGGTACCGGAGGGGTTGCAAACAGTCACATGTAATTTATTATTTTTTTGGGGGGGTTCTCCTTAAAGCTCACAGGGTGGGCTGTAATGGAGATTCAGACTTCCACAACTCCACATGTGCACTTAAAGGGGAAGTCTGCCTGGTATATGCTGGGGTTAACTTAACTTAACCCTATCCTTGCATGGCATTTTTGTTTCTGCCACTAGCCCAGTTAGCCACATAGCCACCAGAGACCCCACACAGTCCACCAGAGACCCCACATAGCTCCCAGAGACCCCACATAGCTCCTATAGCTCTCAGAGACCCCACATAGGTCCCAAAGACCCCACATAGCTCACGAGAGACCCCACACGGTCCACCAGAGACCCCACATAGCTCCCAGAGATCCCACACAGTCCACCAGAGACCCCACACAGTCCACCACAGAACCCATGTAGCTCCTAGAGACCCCATGTAGCTCCCAGAGACCCCACATAGCTCCCAGAGAACCCACGTAGCCATCAGAGGTGGAGCTTTAATGGGAAGAGGCAGATCCTAAAGAAGAAAGGCTGGTGTTTACAAATTAAGGGGTGGATCTTAAACAGGAAGGGCTAAGACAAATTTAGATGGGGACGCCCAACTTTAGTCTTGCCTAGATGAAGAGGTAGAATGGGGAGATGCTTTTGTAAACAAAGCATTTCCCATTCTACCTAGTGACAGGACAGAGATCACTGCTCTCTGTCATCGAGAGCAGTGATTGTTGTCATGTGAGGTCTCGCCCCCCCCACAGTTAGAATCACTCCCTAGGACACACTTAACGCCTTCACCACCCCCTAGTGGTTAACCCCTTCCCTGCCAGTGTCATTTACACAGTAATCAGTGCATGTTTATAGCACTGATCGCTGAATAAATGACAATGGTCCCAAAATAGTGTCAAAAGTGTCCGATCTGTCCACCATAATTTCGTAGTCCCGATAAAAATCGCAGATCGCCGCCATTACTAATAAAAAAATAATAATAATAAAAATGCTATAAATCTATCCCTTATTTTGTAGACACTATAAATTTTGCGCAAACCAATCAATATACGCTTATTGCGTTTTTTTTTTACCAAAAATATGTAGAAGAATACATATCAGCCTAAACTGAGGAAACATTTTTTTTTTATATATTTTTGGGGGATATTTATTATAGCAAAAAGTAAAAAATATAGCTTTTTTTGAAAAATTGGCTCTCTTTTTTTGTTTATAGCGCAAAAAATAAAAACCCCAGAGGTGATCAAATACTACCAAAAGAAAGCTCTATTTGTGGGAAAAAAAGGACGTCAATTTTGTTTGGGTACATCGTTGTATGACCGCGCAATTGTCAGTTAAAACAACACAGTGCTGAATCGCAAAAAGTGCTCTGGTCAGGAAGGGGGTAAATCCTTCCAGGGCTGAAGTGGCTAAGATAAAAGTTCCCCCATCCACCCACCAAGAGAAATGTAATGAAATTTTGTTTTTTAGTGACATAGGCTGGCCATACATTATTCAATCTTCTTGTACAATTTTCCTTTAGGTTTACCAAAGCTAGTGGTGCACCTAAATGAACATTTCAGTGCCAAAATTGAAAATTCAGGATGCATTTATTGACGGCCATTATTGGCATCTTTTGAAGCGTTGTTAAAAATCCTGCTTGCTGCATTTTTGGTGCATATTTGGCAAACCACACAAAAAACACACCCATTGAAATGCATTGAAAATGCAACAAGAACGCATCAAAAATGCACCCGGTTGCATTTTTAAGCATTTTTTGAGTCACATGACCTATGAAAAATATGCCATAAGCAAGGTAAAATTGCGTCGAAATCAAGGTAAAATCTGCACTTTTTTCTTTTGGAAACCCTATTTAGGCCAATAATTGTAGGCCAAAATTTCAGTGCATCACTAACCACAACCATATAATGTGAGGTCAAACCTAAACATTTTTAATTTGCATGCAATCAGGCAGGCACTACATCGGTGAAGGTAAATCTAAAGGGAATTGAATTAGAAAATTGTATAATGTGTGGCCAGCAACACTCCCCAAGGGTTAATCACTTTGAAAGGGATATAGAAACTGCTGATTTCCTCACTAGAACACAGAAAGTGAATAAGCTGATTAATTAAGAACCAGTCCCTCCCATTCAGAATGAGTACACAATCAGTCTGGTGAAACAAAGAGCTATTTCTGCAACAAAAGTTGGGAATCTGTTACAACCTTTGATAAAATTCCTGCAATATACATTGATCACAGAGAGGCGTTTTTTATTTCAACAAAAGTAAAGTATATATACGGCTGGGCAGGTGCTCTCCAGTTGTGGGAGAACATCACTAGGTGTCCTCCTGCTTCCCCAGCGCAATCTGCAATCAGTTCTGGGAGAATGTCACATGTGACATCCATCAGCTTGCGTGATGCAATCTGTGACCTGCTGTGTCCAATAGACACTGTAGATCACAGTGCTCGGTACTGGGCTGCTGTGATTGGCCCACGTACCATGTGACCAATCACAGCGATCACATGATCACAAGTAAGTAACTGTCATGAATGATCTTCAGTGATCACCTGGTACAAGGCCAGTCACAGCAGCCTTGTACTATGTGATAGCTGTAGCCAATCACAGCAATCACAATTGTAAACAATGAGTCATGAACGAAAGCCATTTATGACAGTAAAACAATAATAGTGTAAAAAATAAATTCAGATTACAATTTTTTTTTTTTTTTTTTTACATACTGTCATCAGAGTAGTGCAGTGTCACCAGTCAGTGTCTCCAATCACTACCATCCACTCACAGTGTCCCTAATTACCACCACACCAGTCACGGTGTCCCTGATTACTGCAGTGCCAGTTATATTGTCCCTAATCACTGCCACACAAGTTACAGTGTCCCTGATCACCGCCAAAAGCAGTTACAGTGACCCTGATTACTACTACACACCACTTTCAGTGTACCTGATTACCGCCACACTAGTCATATTGTCCCTAATCACCGCCACCCCCGTTACAGTGTCCCTGATCACCACCACAGATGTCACAGTGTCCCCAATCACCACCACGGCAGTCATTGTGTCACCATAAGGACTTGTTCACATGTGCAATGCTTTTTGAAGAGCCATCCATGTTAAGATCACTCATCAGAGACCATTTGACTGGCAGTGAGAAGCACTGTATTGCCTCCTCACCAGTTGCTTTAACTCCTTGGACCCCACACAAGCAACCCCATTCAGTTGTACACCCCATCCACTGCCTGTGCAACTAAAGGGGGTAGCAGTTGAGAGGTGGTAAAACCACAATGCAACCGCAAGGTTTTACCACCCTAAGCCCTAATAGTGCATCCAGTCACTGTTCTCTGATCACCACCACACCAGCCACAGTGTTGCCAGAACAGTGTAGCTAGAATCAGTGTTCCTGATTGGCCTTTTTATTGACTTTGTTTCTGCCTGTTGCCCGGCCCAATCCTTTGCCTGTATGCTGACCATGTCTCTGCCTTCGCCTGAACCAACCTGTCTGAGAGGGTCAATGCCCCTGCAAGACATTCTGGACACCGATTCCAGCCTGGACACCAGTTCCAGCCTGGACACCAGTTCCAGCCACCCTATGAGGACAGTTGGACTCCTGAAACTACATGAACTCTTATATTCTTCTTTTCTTTAGTCTCCTGTACTTCCTGGCCAGTGAACATGGCATTCCTAGGGGCAGCCATGTACCTGTAGGCTAGGCTTGCTTGGCCTATAGGAACAGGGACTGCTATAGGTGACGCTCATATAGAGGTGACCATCACGGTACATTGGTTTTGATAGAATTGGTTTATTTGTGTGACACACAAGATACAATGTCTGTTACAAAATCAGTCCAGACACTGAAAAAGTCTCACACAGTCTATACTCAGAAGGAGTAGCAGAATGTGTTTCTATTTGTAATTCCAAGTATGCCCATGCTGTATGTGAGAAATATCTTACAAAATTTACAACTTTGTTTAAAGAAAGTAATTTTCGTTTTCATTCCGCATTTTTCAAAAACTTGTGACAAAAAAGATTCACTAAGCCTCATAGAAATGGATGGATTTTTGGGTCTGGTATGGATTTTAAAGGTAATCCCATGCCAAAATTTAAAAAAAACAGCACTGGGTCCCACCCAAAATCCATACCAGACCCTCAGGTCTGGTACGGATTTTGAGGGGAACCCCCACATTAGATTTTTTTTTTAATGTTGCGGAGTCCCCTTCTAAATCCGTACTGGACCCTTATCTGAGCATGCAGCCAAGAAAAGGGAGGGGGCCTTCCCCCCTCATGAACAATACCAGGCCATATGCCCTCAACATGGGGGGTTGTTTTGGGGCAGGGGGAGGTCAGCCCGCTCTGTGATCGCCGAGTCCTTCAGACTCAGCTGATCACAGATCGAGGTAATGGGCCAATCACAGCAGCCCTTTACCACGTGATCATCTTTCAGCCAATGACAGATAGATCAAGGGATGTAAACACAAGCCTGACATCGTGAGGAGAGAAGAAAGCCGATAACTGGCTTATGTTCTAGGTACATCGGCACTGATATCAGTTCAGTCCCACCGGTGCCCACCAGTGCTGCCAATTAGTGGCCACCAATGCTACCAATCGGTGCCCACCAATCTTGCCAATCAGTGCTCATCAGTGCCTCCTCATCAGTGTAACCTATCAGTGCCACCTATCAGTGCCTATCAGTGCCAATCAGTGCTGCCTATAAGTGCAGCCTCATCAGTGCCTCCTCATCAGTGCCCATCAGTTCCACCTATCAGCACCCATCAGTGCTGCTTATCAGTGCCCATCAGTGCAGCCTCATCAGAGTACATCAATGAAGGAGAAAAACAAACTATGATAATTTTTTTTTTTTTTCAAAATTTTCTTTCTTTTTTCATTTATTTAGCAAAAAATAAAAACCCAGTGGTGATTAAATACCACAAAATAAAGCTCTATTTGTGTGAAAAAAATGATAAAAATTTCATTTGGGTACAGTGTTGCATGATCACGCAATTATCATTCAAAGTGTGATAGCGCTAAAAGCTGAAAATTGGCCTGGCAGGAAGGGGGTAAAAGTGCACAGTAGGCAAGTGGTTAAAGTAAAACAGATCCACAGATATCCATTACCAATTGCACAGTCATGCCAGTGAAGTCCACCAAAGCTGCTTACTATGATGGGATGGTGTGGCAACAATGCTTCCCTGTTCTTGAATTCAAAGCAGAGTTACAACTTAAGGCTGTACCTATGTGCACTACAGTAGAATGAGAAAATGATGCAGGGATCATGGCTATCAGTAATGTCACTGCTGATTTTTTCGTTTACTTTATGAGGCTTGTGTATTGCATAGTAACTGGAATTTGATACTAGTGTAGAACGTCATACAGGATCCTTTAGTTGTACTTGAAATGCAAAGTAAAGTGATGTAAAATGAAACCATGTTCACATCAAATAACCAATTATGTGCTGGAGTAATTATTCATTATAAGGATGTCATACCTGAAATGAGGAGGTCACTGGATTCTGTTTCCAGACTGAACACAGAGTCTGCAGCCGAGAAGCTAATCAGGACTTGTTCACCCAAGGAGCTCATGATAGTTGCAGGGCCAGAGATATTTGGAGGAAAAGTGGCTACATAAAAAGGAAAAAAAAAAACACAAAATATTGTTAGTATTACAAGTATTACAATCAGTCATAGTAAAAGCTTTCATGTTAAGTACTGTGTTTTTCAATAATTCTACCCCTGCTATTGTGTTTATTTTAGTGGAACTGTGGATTCCCATAACAAATATGTTCTGCACTTAAAGCGGAGTTCCGCTTAAAAAAAAAAAAAATTAAAAGTCAGCAGCTACAAATACTGCAGCTGCTAACTTTTAATAATCAGACACTTACCTGTCCTAGGGTCCAGCGATGTGGGGGAACAAAGCCCCGCTCGTCTCCCCCTCCTCTCTGCGGTGCCGGCATTGTCACTATGGGCACCCGGCTGTGGTTCGTAGCAGTGCGCATGCGCGAGCCGTATCTCCCCCCAAAAAATGACATGCTAAATGTGGCATGCTAGGGGATCACGTTCACTTAAAGCGGAAGTTCCATTTTTGGTGGAACTCCACTTTAAGAATGTATGCATTATCTGCACTTTCAGTTTTCTGCAAAGTCCCTAAATGCTTACACATGTGAACACCCATGCAATTCCAGTACGGACCAAAAAAAGGGTCCTGCACCATTTTTGTCTGAATTTGATGCAAATTCAGCCATACAGTCTGTATGGCTGAATAGCATCGCACAGACATCGCATGTGATCTGCACAGCAATGCAGTCCAAATCACATGTGATGTCTCACATCGCAATAGTGTGAACCCAGCCTAATAGGTCCAGACTGTTAAGATTAGACAACATCACTCCTCAATGCTGTTTCTCAATACAGGGGTGTCACAGGGTTGTATATTGAGTACTTTTTGGTTTTACTTTGTATACTTATGATGGTGTTTCCTAGTTTGAGGCAAACTCGTGCATGACAACACCGTAAGTAAATATTAAGATCTGATAATACATTTTAGAAGAAGAGGGAGAGCTCCATTTTTTATAAATAACATATGCGTTGTTTTTTTTTTACTATTGATGAGGGGCATGTTTCAGTGGGTTAAAGTGTTTGTTACCCTATAAAAAAAAAAAAAAAAAAAGATCCTGTTCCTTCAAAGAATGTTATATAGCACAGTGCCTGTGCTGTGTAATTTGGCCCCATGTATCACCTAAAAAACCTGGTTGATTCTGCCTGGTTCTGCCCTTCCCCTCTGTAAACTGACCATGGTGTATTATGAACCTGCACCTAAATGTCACATCCCTGTGGACAGCACGAAATCTGAAGGACTGACCGGGGTAGAATCCCCCCTCCCCTCCACTTTGCTGAGCTTGATAACAACTTACATCTTGTAATTGTGTTTTATCCTTGTGTACTAAATGATCTTTTAATTTCTAAACTTAGGTGGCGCTTCCTTCTCTCCCCCTGTTTGTTTTTAATACAGAGCTGGCTATACTCTGAGGACAGCTGCCACCTTTATTTCTCAGGAACTTTAATAACTACTGATGGACTGATGTATAGACTACATGAACTATTTACTATCCTTATTATTATGGGACTTCCATTATGTAATTCAGCAACTGACCTTGAGCCACGTCTCTCTCATGTCACCCGTAGCTCTCCTGTCCTCCTCTGTCCATTCTCCCCCCTCCTTCCTTGCCTGTCAGCTCTGTGTCAAGTGCTCGCCCCCTCACCTCCTGCTGTTGAAATAACTTTGAATATCTTACAGTACTGTATATAATCCTCCTTGTTTCCTAATGGCAGGTGCTCCTGTCTCTGGGTTTTATAAAAAAAATGCCTTCTATACCTGATTCCACAGCACCGCACGCTGCTCACGTGACCTGCCGGCTCTCACCTCCTCTCCTCCTCTCATCCGAACTGATGTCATGGTGGGAATCTCCGCCCCGCACACTGCAGCTGTCAGACAGGGAGAGGAGAGAGCCGTCCGGTCACGTGAGCACTGAGCACCGCTCTGAAACCAGGTGTAGAAGGCATTTTTTTTATAAAACACAGAGACAGGAGCACCTGTCATTAAGGAACAAACAGGATTATATAAAGTTAGCAGAATGAGTTAATAACCACTTTAATTATAGAACATAACTGGGAAGGGAGGGTAAGGCAGGCTTGGCTTGTTCTTACTTATGATACTTCATTTCAACAATTTTATCACTGGATTGGAACAACATATGATTTACAGTGCTGGCTTCTGTTTGTTTACTTTTTTTTTTGTGTGTGTACCTGTTTTTTTTTTTTTTATTCTTTATTTAGAGTAACACAAGACAGGGTTATACATTCAGTCATAGAAGTTGCATTGCAATATAACTGTATACCGTAAGAAAAACAGTACATATACAAGGCAAGAATGATCAAAGGACAAGTCAATACAAAGTAGGCATGTTATACCAGTGGAGTTCCACAAAGTAGCCCTGTACCTGCTTTTTCATGCCCACCTGTTACTATCACTCTCATGCTTTCATCATCTGATGTATCTGACAGCCACCTTCTATCTGTACCTTTTAGAAAAGAAGGTAATGAAACTTTCTCCAGAAGTTTGCTTGATTTTTACACTTACCAATCTGAGATCTCCTCTCACTATATACAGAATTACTAGTCATAGTGGCAGATCCTATAGCGAAGTTTCCAGTGCTCAGAATATCATAGAGACAGTCTGTATTTCCACCACAAGTGCTGTTTGCTTTCTGGAGAAATGCTGGGTCACTGGACAAAAGCAGCTCATCAAGGAACTTTGGTACAAATCTATTGTTGTTGTAAGTGTACCAGGATTCTTCCATAGTTGTGTTGTATAGAAATATCGTATCTCCAGGTGTTGTTTTCCCTAAAAAATCAAATGTGCATAAGGATAATCAATTAAACTGAAAAAAAAAATACAAAAAAAACTACAGTTATATTCTTATTACACCTCAGTCTTATTTAGTTACTTAGTGACGATCAGAACATTACAGAAAGATTATAATTATATTTTGTTCTACATTGTATTGCAAGCCAGGTTCTTAGTGGTAAAATTTGAAATAACTTTTTTTTTTTATTAAACATAGAACACTTACTAAAATTATAGTTTAAAACTACATATCCAGCAGCCTGAAGGTTCTTTTTTGTGCAAAGCGTAAGTATATATATATATATATATATATATATATATATATATATATATATATATATATATATATATAGTGCACCCCTCACATTTTTGTAAATATTTTATTATATCTTTTCACGTGACAACACTGAAAACAATTCACTTTGCTACAATGTAAAGTAGTGAGTGTACAGCTTGTATAACAGTGTAAATTTGCTGTCCCCTCAAAATAACTCAACACACAGCCATTAATGTCTAAATCGCTGGCAACAAAAGTGAGTACACCCCTAAGTGAAAATGTCCAAATTGTGCCCAAAGTTTTGTGTGGCCACCATTATGCCTTAAGCCTCTTGGGCATGGAGTTCACCAGAGCTTCACAGGTTGCCACTGGAGTCCTCTTCCACTGCTCTATGATGACATCACAGAGCTGGTGGAGGTTGGAGACTTTGCGCTCCTTCACCTTCCATTGGAGGATGTCCCATAGATGCTCAATTGGATTTAGGTCTGGAGACATGCTTGGCCAATCCATCGTCTTTACCCTCAGCTTCTTTAGCAAGGCAGTGGTCCTCTTGGAGGTGTGTTTGGGGTCATTATCATGTTGGAATACTGCCCTGCAGCCCAGTCTCCAAATGGAGGGGATCATGCTCTGCTTCAGTATGTCACAGTACATGTTGGCATTCATGGTTCCCTCAATGTACTGTAGCTCCCCCCTGTGCTGGCAGCACCTCTCTCATGTAGCCCCAGACCATGACACTCCCACCACCATGCTTGACTCTTAGTCTTTGTACTCCTCACCTGGTTGCCGCCACACACACGCTTGACACCATCTGAACCATATAAGTTTATCTTGGTCTCATCAGACCACAAGACATGGTTCCAGCAATCCATGATCTTAGTCTGCATGTCCTCAGAAAGCTGTTTGCAGGCTTTCTTGTGCATCATCTTTAGAAGAGGCTTCCTTCTGGGACAACAGCCATGCAGACTAATTTGATGCAGTGTGCGGCGTATGGTCTGAGCACTGACAGGCTGACCCCCCACCCCTTCAGCCTCTGCAGCAATGCTGGCAGTGCTCATACATCTATTTCCCAAAGACAACCTCTGGATATGACGCTGAGCATGTGCACTCAACTTCTTTGGTTGACCATGGCGAGGCCTGTTCTGAGTGGAACCTGTCCTGTTAAACCGCTGCAGCTGTTTCAGGGTCTTGGTCTATAGCCTAGGCCATCTTTATGTAGAGCAACAAATCTTTTTTTCAGATCCTCAGAGAGTTCTTTGCAATGAGGTGCCATGTTGAACTTCCAGTGACCAGTATGAGAGAGTGAGAGCAATAACCAAATTTAACACACCTGCTCCCCATTCACACCTGAAACCTTGTAACAGTCACATGACACCGGGGAGGGAAAATGGCTAATTGGGCCCAATTTGGACATTTTTATTTAGGGGTGTACTCACTTTTGTTGCCTGCAGTTTAGACATTAATGGCTGTGTGTTGAGTTATTTTGAGGGGACAGCAAATTTACACTGTTATACAAGCTGTACACTCACTACTTTGCATTGTATAAAAGTGTCATTTCCTCAGTGTTGTCACATGAAAAGATATAATAAAATATTTACAAAAATGTGAGGGGTGTACTCACTTTTGTGAGATACTGTATATACACACACACACATTTCAAGCTGCACTCCAATGAACCTTTATATATAAACAGTGCAACTGCATCAAAAGCTGCCAATCTGTTTGTACTAAGTGTACTTGGTCATAATTAGGGATTGGCTGAATATACCTGGATTTGGTTCATGGGACATTTGCTGAACAGCTCATAAGTTCTGGATGTTAATCCGGACTCCAATGATGTCAATGGGAGCCAATTGTTTAACATCAGTTATAGCCATTTTCAAGGCAAATAGGTGATGGAAATCAAACGAATTGCATGGGGGTGGGCTGGGCACTTTCTGGGGGGACATGTACTAATGAACGCATTTGTGTTTAAAATACTGTTTGCAGGGGCAACAATTTTAATAATGTTTAAAGTGAAGCATCAAAACTGCCCAATTTCTTTGAACAAGCCCGTGAAGTGGCAGACCTGTACACTGTATACAAAAATGATATTTACAAAGACAAAACACTGCTATTTAAATTGCCAGTAATGGATAGCTCCCTGCTAGCTAGTACCCCTACCGACAAAAAGATTAACAGTAAATAAGCACACCACAAACCTTGACGAGTCCTTGACGCTTGTACCGAATGACAGATCCCAGGCTATTGGCTGGATTGCAAACAAAGGGTTAGAGATGGTGGCTGAGGTCATTGGCCAAATACAGCCATATTTATTGGCCAAATAGAGCCATGGCCATATGTGGTCAGTGATGTTAGCCACCATTCTGTTTACATTCAGCTGTCAGCTGAGAATCCCCAGCTGACAACTAAATGGCTGGGCAAGAATACATCACTGATTGCTAGGAAGCCACAACCACATTGAGTGGGATGTTGTCACATTTAGCAGCACCAGTAATATCACTGGTAATTGTAACACTCTTTGCTGTTTCGCTCGGCAGGTGGGCTAACACCCAATTTAGAATGCCCATTTGCTGAACGCTAAACATGTAAATTTCGAACTGAATTTAAATTCAGTATGAAATCTAATCTAATCTTTATTTTCACTTAGGACTAAAAGACACAGAAAAAAAGAGAAGCATGAAATACATGAATGTTGTAAAGAAATTGCAGTACTGGCATCCTATCACTTCAGCGCTCCCCTCTGTGTAATACAAACAATTAAGACAATTAAATATTCTCTTACATGACATGCCAAAGTCGAAGATCTGTGAGTCGTTTGGCTTTGTATCGTCATTATATGGCAATGTGTAGCCATCAGCAGTCAGGAAGTCATCATTTGGATTTCCATTCAATACCCCTGAAATAAAATAGAAGAGGTAAATATACATTTGACAAATTGTGAAATAACAAAGTGGCAACAATAAAGTCTGTTCTCACTCCTTTCCAGTTACACAGCAATAATTTGATTTCTGCAATGTGTGGGAATATTGTATAGTTACCTCCCCATCAATAAAAGCAGTAACATTTCCCTAGTGGTTGAAGCATTGTGTAGTTGTGAACAACTGGTCTGTAGTGTCTGTCTATATTAGCAGATTAGAATGAAATGTTGGGGACTGTTGTACCCTTTTTGTCCTAGTTAAAAAAAAATAGTGTCTAGAAAAAAGCACAGCTAGTTTTCTGATCGCCATGGCTCTAAAACTCTTTTAGTTGCTGACCCTGAACAATTCTAGAGATCGTGAATTTTGACTTTGCTGAATGCATGCTTGTTTCCGATCTTTGAGTCAGAAAGTACTGAGATGGGCAGTCAGTTAACCATTCTAGAAATAGATGCAAAATGACAACCAGTGCATTTTTCACAAAGCATATGTCCCTTTAAAGCATATGTCAAGCTAAAATAAAACAGAAATAATTTGTACATTTCTGATATAAAAGTGCAAATTTCCAAGTTATATCCCTTTAAACAAGCTTCATGTGAAGTAAAATAACTGTTAATGGGGTTGATTTACTAAAGGCAAATCCACTTTGCACTACAAGTGCACTTGGAAGTAAAGTCGCTGTAGATCTGAGGGGGACATGCAAGGAAAATAAAAAACAGCATTTTTGCTTGTACATGATTGGATGATAAAAATCAGCAGAGCTTCCCCTCATTTCAGATCTTCCCTCAGATCTAAAGTGACTGCACTTCCAAGTGCACTTGTAGTGCAAAGTGGATTTGCCTTTAGTAAATCAACCCCACTGTGCCAGAAATCTATTATTTTCCAACCTTCCTCTTTGACAAGACAGCAGAGCTCCTAAGATTCCTAAACACACATGGTAATAGCCCTGCCTACTTCATTTCTTATGGATTACAAAGAACACAGACCTTTCCTCATCTACAGAACCCCTCCATGTATATAGTCTAATGCCCCGTACACATGATCTGACTTTCCGACAACAAAACCGTGGAATTTTGTTCGAAGGTTGTTGGCTTCAACCTGTCTTGCATACACACATTCACACAAATGTTGGCCAACAATTACGAACGTGGGAACGTGGTGACGTACAAGACGTATGACGAGCTGAGAAAAAGGAAGTTCAATAGCCAGTGCGGCTTCTTCTGCTTGATTCTGGGCATGCGTGAACTTTTGTGCGTGTCGGACTTGTGTACACATAATCGGAAATTCCAACAACAAACTTTTGTTGGCAGAAAATTTGAGAACCCGCTAGCCAACATTTGTTGGCAGAAAGTCCGACAACAAATGTTCGATGGAGCATACACACGGTCGGACTTTCAGCCAACAAGCTCACATCCAACATTTGTTGTCGGAAAATCCAATCGTGTGTACGGGGCATTAGAGTATAGAAAGTTGTCAGATCACAAGATTTCTGGCAAAAGCAACTATAGCAAAACATTTTCAATTGTATATTTAGAAGACCAAAAAAGAGCAAATAAGATAATTTAATTGGTAGTGCTTTCATACTATTTAACTAACACATATTAAATGTTTACAGATTTTACACTTGGCCCACTATTCTGCACTGAACTGTACTTACTACAAATGTATCAGCATGTTTGGCTTCATTTCCTGACATCATATGTATAATGGATAAGGTTACCTTAATAGTGATATCTATCTATCTATCTATCTATCTATCTATCTATCTATCTATCTATCTATCTATCTATCTACCTATCTATCTCTCTCTCTCTCTCTCTCTCTCTCTCTCTCTCTCTCTCTCTCTCTCTCTCTCTCTCTCTCTCTCTATATATATATATATATATATACACTGTTACTATATATGTGTATATATGTATATATATATATATATATATATATATATATATATATATATACAGTATATACTGTATATATATATATATATATATATATATATATATATATATATATATATATATATATTATTAACACAAGTCACTTACCGAGGAGACCTTCAGTCCTGTTTTGATACGTTGATTGCAATGTCACCACAAAAGTCAAAATGCCCAGGTTAGCAGAACAAGAAACAGAGATGCCATTGTCAAAAAGGACTTTTGCCTCCCCGGTTTCTGTCCTTCCAAATCCCACACTTTCGACATAAGTAATATTTTCTGAAAAAACAAAAACAAACATAGTGAATCGGTGATCTCTATAATAGTGTGTAAGAATACTCAAATAAAAATGGTTTATATTAGGGGACTTTTTTTTAAGTTAGAAAAAGAGAGGTAGGGGCTTATTTGCTAAAGGACTTGAGAATTGTATGAATGACATTCACTTCAATTAGATAGTCACATAAAAGGCAAATTCCTGTTCACTTGAATACCCAATCATATGCAGATAAACAAGGTAAACAGGAATATGCTTTTCACATAATTGGATAATTAAAGTAAATATTCACATAATTTAATGAGTAAAGACTCCCAAGTCCTTTAGTAAATTAGCCTCATGACCTCCACATTCCATTGTGTTGTACCATTCTCACCTCCACACAATTGAGAACACCTTACAATATGACATTTTAAATTGTTGACCACCCCATCTATTTATATTTATTTTCCAGATATGTGAAAGTGATTCAGCAAAAAATATTATAATTACACGGAAAATAGTGATTGGTTGTGATCGAGATGCTTACTAGGGGGTACAGTAAAACCTTGGTTTGAGAGTAACTTGGTTTGAGAGTGTTTTGCAAGACAAGCAACATTTTTTAATAAATTTTGACTTGATATACAAGCGATGTCTTATATATATACAAGTAACGTCATGTCACAACTGGGTATAAAAGAGAAGGGATGTGCCTCTAAGTGTAGCAATACGGTTACATTTAATGAAGGTACAACATTTAGCAACTTATTGCTACACTTAGAGGCGTCTCTCTTCTCTTTTATACTGTGTAGCTTCTACTGGATTTTACTTCTAATCCCCTTGGGAGGCTTCCATTTGTGGATGACATTTTATGGTTACACAACCTGGTCAAATTGCTATAATCGTTTTATATGGACTATAAACTGAAGGACCTATAAATAAATGGTTGTTATGGGGAAATTTGCTTTGATATACAAGTGCTTTGGATTACAAGCATGTTTCTGTAACGAATTATGCTCGCAATCCAGGGTTTAACTGTATTTAAATATTTGTGTACAAGGGTGATGCCATTGTAAAATTAATATTTTTAAAAGCTAATTTACTGGTTAATGCAAAAATCGCAGCTTTGCCTTAGTTATTGGGGATTTTGACTGTTTAATGCTTCATTTGACCCATGACCCATAAATTCATCATGTAGCATCTTTCTCACCCCAAAAAAGCATAGGAAAATACTATATGTTCAAATGATGTTAGATGCATCTTCATCCACTTACTTTTCCAAAACTACACCAGTGTGAACTGAACAATCATCAATAATAGAAAATGATATACTTATTTTACCTACCTGAGAGTTCAATGATGGTCCCATTGTAGCTTACTATGGTTTCATTAGCATTCTGTAAGCTCCATTGAATCTAAAATGCAAGGTTTATTAATCAGTTTACAAAGTTTATTTTCCATTAAACAAAGCCTTTGTATATTTTCTTCCAGTGTTAAAACATTACCTGGTCACCATATGATGTGGAAGCTGCCAATGCCACAAAGTTGGTTGCATAGCTGGTTTCATTGCCAGCTCGGGCCGTACGTCCTTGAAGTCTGAAGACAACTGTGTCATTTTCATCCTTTGCATTGGTCAAAATAAATTCACCCAGACCATTAAATGTATATCTCAAACCATCCAGAGTGTTAATATGTGGGTCCCCATAGAAAAATCCTTTCAGGGAAAATAGACAAAAAATGATTTATAACGTTCTCGAAAAGTACAGTATGGGTGAGTTTTACTAAAACCGGAGCACACAGAATCTGGTGTAGCTGTGCATAGTAACCAATCAGCTTTTAGCTTCAGCTTGCTCAATTAAGCTTTGACAATTAGACCCCTTTCACACTAGCGGACCGATTAGGTCTGCCTGTCAGTTTTTCAGGCAGACTCAATCGGACCCTCCAGCTTCCTCTATGGAGCAGCAGGTGTAAACAGACTTGTGTCTGTTTACACCTGCCGAAATCTGATCCAATCCTATCCGCTAAAAACAGACAGATGACATTCCTGGTGGCATTTGGCAGATGCCATTTGTCTGGTGGTATGGATCGGATGCAAGTTATGTCTAAACAGACAGGCTGTCTGTTTACATCTGACCGCCCATCCGACCTGCATAAACAGAGCAGACACAGACCAGTCATCTGCCTGCTCAGCGGGGATCAGCAGTCAGATTCCCCGCTGAGCAGGCGGACTCCAATGGAGCCTGCCCCATGTGGAAGGGGCCTTAAACAGAAGCTAATGAGTTACTTTGCACAGCTCCACCAGATTCTGTATGCACCAGTTATAGTAAATCTCTCCCTATGTATATCTTTTTTGGCAGCCAAGAAAACTTGAAAAGCTGTAATATGCACTTGCTACTGCTTTACGCAATCCTTGTGAAAATGTCAGCTTGGGCCATGAATAATTATTTGTATAATCTCAGTTTATTTAGTTCAGCCTCTAAAGGTAGCATGCAGGAAGAAATATTAAGCCTGGCATTGCTGATCTACAGTACCACTAAGCAGGTAAACAGGGAACAGTTCTCTTGAGTTTACAATCATTTTTTTCAAAATGCTCATCTTTTCCTCCCCTGTACCAGTGGCCGCTACTCCCGCTGCTCCAACCAAACACATTTTACACTTTCCTCCCAGTGTGCTGCTCTCCAGGCTTGAGAAAGGGGCAATTTGGCCTTGAAACAAATTGCCTGTTTATCCCTTGCAATCACTGTCCCAGGTGGCTGTGTATATGTATCAAGGTTGGGAGATTTACTAAAACTGGAGCACTCAGAATCTGATGCAGCTGTGCACGATAGCAAATCAGCTTCTAACTTCAGCTTGTTCAATTAAAACCTGGAAGTTGATTGGTTTCTTTGTAGAGCTGCACCAGATTTTGCACACTCCAGTTTTAGGAAATCTTCCCCTATGTGTCTACGTGCATACAAAAGCTTTTCTTCTGTTCCTCTCCTGTACCGGTGTCCCGGTCAGTGCTCTCTACACAGCACATTGACAGCCTGTCATTCACTGGTCCCAGCTGTATTTACAACACTGAGCTGTGTTTAGATCCTGGTTCTCCTCCTTACCTAGATCTGCCTACCTAAACCTTTCTGAACCTGTGATCATGTCCTTTTTCCAAGCTGGATACTGCTGTTTGTTTGTGTAAGTGGATGCCGCTTTTATTTCCAATAAAGTGAATTGTTATGCTCACATCACTCTGCAATCTGCATTTTGTCTTGAATATTTCTCTTAGCAAAGATTCCCATCAGTGAACAAAGTTGACTGATGCTATTCTGATCGAATGTCTATGCTGATTATTTTATTTGTTTATTTAATTTTTTCAGTATATGTATACAATTATGTGAATTACTAAGTACACTGGAAAACACTGCAGGCTGTTGTCTGTTACTTGTTAATATATAGAAGAATGACAATGATTCCTTTGCAGAGCGGACACAGACATAGCTCACTGCTCTCAATGGGGTGGTTGGCTGAAAATGTACCGCATCTCTATTTCCATCCGATTGTCATCCGATCCAATCAGCCCGACGGCAAACGTATCCCCATCTCTCTGTTTTTAGGGGACCGGATCGGATCAGGTGCTGGTTAGTGACAGCAGACACATGTCCGTTGACATCCGATGCCCAATAGAGAACAATGCGCGGTCCAATCAGGTCTGCCTGAAAAATGGACGGGCAGACCCGATCAGTCCGCTGGTGTGAAAGGGGCCTTTGGGTATTCAGACAGCTAAGGACACTGTTACATGGAGTCTAATGATGTTGAATGAAAGTAAAAGATATAAGTAAGAGGACTACATGTCCACAAGAATATCATCAGAGAGGGATCAACCAGTATACTAATTAACAAACAGCTTTATTGAGTTACAAAAAATGTTAGGGCCACGAAAGAAAAAATAGAGAAGTGGCCCCATGCGATTGTCACCCCTAGCACCCGTTTTACTCTTAATAGATGACTATGATAATTGTTAAGTACATGTCTCTGTATGAATGCTTTGCTAGTTCTTTCTGTTTTGCGTTTCAGGTGACAAGCTGCCTGCTGTTGCTAGGAAGATTTACCTGCTGAGCACTGGATTGGTGACAAATCCTTTGGTGGGAAACACCTAGCCAATGAGTGTAACCTGTTACCTATATCCTCTCCTGTCACTGGGGGGTGTCAGCATTTACCTCAGGTCTGTCAGCTGGACTCTCCTCTGGATTCTGCTCAGCCTTCCTTCTGGATCTTTTGACCTTCTCTTCCACCCTCCCTCCCCTTTGCTATCTCCCCTTGTTACAGTCCACCTTTACGTGTTTAATGTTGCCCACTTTGTATATGGACAGTGGTTGATACGCTGTTATTTGGTTGATATAAGATATTTCTGCTTTAGTCTTAGTGATTAACATGTTGGTCTGTTATTTTTTAACAGTTCTATTTGATATTGAAAGTTAATCTTTTTGAATAATGTCGCCCACTTTGTGGGTAGACAGTGATTGGTAAACTGTTATTTGGTTGGTATAAGATATTGCTGCTTGAGTCTTAGTGACTAAGCATGTTGGTCTGTTAATGGTTAAAGGAGAAATCCAGCCTAAGCTCATTCGACTGCGCTTCTCCAAAGGGTCACAGAAGTGCAATCAGTTTTGCACTCCTGTGACCCGTTTTCAGCAGAGAACGCTTTGAAGTCTGCTCTCTGGTGACATCTCCAGGATCAGTCCAGGTACCGCGTCATCCCAACTACGGAAGTCTGGATCCGCCAGGTGCCTGGACTGATAAGCATCCCAGCCCCATCCCTCCACAGCTCAGCGCTCCAATGACCATGGAGGAGCAGAGCAGGAGAGATGCTGACTGACAGGCAGCAGCACTCTCCGCTTGGGGAGGTGAGAGAACCGAGCCATTGGTGGTGTTCTTTGGCTCAGTTCTCAGTAAAGAAGCCGCAGGGGACAGATGCAGCATCTGAACGATGCTGCATCCACCTAGGTAAGTATAAATCTGGGATTTAAAAAAATCCCACACTTCTCTTTTAACAGCGGTTCTGTTTGGTATTAAAGGTTAAAATTAATTTCATAATTTAAATTGTTTTAAATCTAATAAAGGGGCCCCATCCTAAACTTTTCCACACTTGTTGTGTGTTTATTTTATTATTTAGGTATGTTCTGAATGGTATGATGGGTTTTAATGGGGTGTACAATTTTCTTCATCATTTTTTGGACTGGGTGTTTGTTTGATATATGTGTGGATGCATGTCTGCAGCAGCTCCCTGTCCGGTATGACAATGTTGTCATTTTAATTCTTTGTAATGTTGGAGGTGTACATACATCCTTTTTTTTACATATCTATTTTTTGTAACTCAATAAAGCTATTTGCTAATTAGTATATATTACTGGTTGATCCCTCTCTGATGATATTCTTGTGGACCTGTAACCCTCTTAATTATATGCTACTAACAATCTGCAGGCAATCTAGAGGACCACTCCCCTCCCACTTCCTATACTGCTGCAGGAGTGACGGTTTATACTATAAACTGTCGCCCCTATAGCAGTATAAGAAGTGGGGGGGATGTCCTCTAGATTGCCAGCAGCATATAATTACAGTAAGAGGGCTACAGGTCCACAAGAATATTTTAAGGGGTATGTCTGTATTACAGTACCCTTTACCTATCTCAAGCTGAGGTGAGGTAGCAGTGGTATTTTTAGCCTTTTGTTTATATGCATAATTAAAGTAAAAGGACTGGCCAATGAATAAATACATGACTGCTGCAATGTCCCATAGTCCATATGGTGATTGATCCACTTGCAATGGATCCATATGCTGTGAGATTTCAGCATGACCATTTTTGCAATAGGAAGGATGAATCAATGGCCTTATGGATAGGGTAAAACAAGCTATATGGTACCCGATTTTCTTATAATGATTGGTATGTTGGGGAATGGTGAATTTCCGGGCTAAGAATGTTTAATACACCTTTAAATGGACTATAAAGTTTACTTGGAACCACCAAAAAAGAGCGCTTTTAGTTGATCCTGGTGTGGGTCAGATTATACTGATAAAAAAAAAATTGAGGACAGTTATATGCTGGAGAAAAAATATTATTGGTTTCATATCTGTTTATGAAATGATATACTGATTACCTAGGTTATAGAGCTGCTTTTATTTGTATGTTATACACTATGGTGTTGTCTTTGGTCCTGGTTCTTGGCCACCTAGATGGTGTGGAAGTACTTTGGTGGTAAAAAAAAATGTTTAGACCCCCAATATTTATATAAAAATATATATTTTTTTATATTTTCATAAAATTAGATGGCAGCAGGGTACTCATTTATGTACCCCCCCCTTTTCTTTTTTTGGCAAAAGATAGTAACCACCCAATTTGTTGAGTTTGCATCTGATAGAGGGAATCTATTTTAGAAGGATTTGCCTTTTTTTTTGTGTTCATAATATGGGCACTAATTAGTTCTTCTACATACCTATGCGGGGAGGGACATAATGGTCACAATAATCCAGAGGTCTTTTCTGTCTGTAAAGGTTACACAGGTAAGTGGATTCTGAATATTCGCAACAAGCATTGTAGGGGTCAATCTCCTCAACTGAAAAATAAAGACACCGTGTTTATTTAAACAATTAATTAGTAAATTAGCTATGGAATATTGTTTCATTATTATGATTATATCATTCAATACCTTTATATAGTTGTCTTTGAGGAGGAAGAACTGTATTCCAGAAGAAGTTATAATAAGCTGTTTTGTTAGAACTATATTTGAAGTTGTTAAAGGAGGTCCATGGAGTTGGAAGGTATCGTTCCTTCTCACCGTAAACAAGGGCTCCACTAAAACTATAGTAACATCTACTTCCAGCCCCATTTTTGGAGGGGAACGTACTTTGTACTGTCAAGTACCATTCTGAAACAGACAGATTAATACAATTTATTTATATTGGTCCCATTGATGCCTCATTAGCAGGTGTATGAATATGCCATTAGAAATATTCAGTGTGTAGCAATTAAATTATTAGTAGTCTTTCAACAAGTTAAATAGACAGCAATAATTAAGTGTGATAATGAATAAGTATTTATGGCACAACTGTATATTTGATGCAGACTGACTCCAATGAATCATAAGCTATTAGCCACAAAGAGGTCCTCCTAACACCTAAATGTTCTTTACAGTCCAATGTGCTTTGATCCATCCTGTATCTTTTAGTAGGGAGAGGTTTGTGCTTAATAAACTGGAGTTCATCAAGCAAGCACAACTGCATCCAACTTCTGTTAAATGTGCTAAGACTTTGTGTGAAGTTAAGGTAGACATACCGCTATGGAATATTGCAGCTCTTGTAATGCTCTTAGCCTCATGCTTTTCTTTTTTTTTTTTTTTTTTGTGACTATTTGTATAAAGCTCGATTTTAAAGTTTCAGCAATAAATGTTGAATCTTCTACTGGGTAGCTGATTAAAACTAGAACAAATAGTATGCAGTTTAATTTTCTAGACATAGTAGTCATAACCTTAATGTAATTTTAACCCCTTCCTGACAAGTGTATAGATTTGTGGCTTCACAAAAGTGGTGCTTAATTCCGTGGAGCCATATATATGTCTACCTGAGTTGGTGCAGGGAACGCGCTGCACAGTGTGCTCCCAGCATAGAGACAGGCTATCACTGAGAATCCCAAGTCTCATACTCCTACTATGAGGCCCAGATCTCAATCACCTGATCAGAGATTAAATAGAAGAGCTGCGCTTACCCTTGCAAATACATAAATTCCCTTAAATAAACATCAAGTGCAGTGTGGATCCAATAGATTACTTATAATAAAGGTGCCTAAACATAAAACTATAGAAGGTGTATGACAACAGTGCCTAAATAAAGTCCATTATAAAGTTATCCAGCCTAAAGTGATTCACAACAGCGCTCAAATAATGTTCATCCTTATATGCTCCAAATCTTCACATTATAAACATGCATGCATTCATCAAGTGACTGGCCCTTAAAGAAAATGCTGTATTAGTGCACTGTGCTATCAAAAAATGTCACCCTGACTATCCATTGCGCCCACCAGGGTATGCACTAACCCTCGGGAATAGACCCTAAGCGTATACTGAGGTGGGTCACACAGGGTTTGATGCATTGCATCGCTCAACGTGGTGTCACAGTCCAGGGAGCAACAATCCACTTGCCCATATGTTCATATAGAAAAACTAATGGGAACAGCTTACCTTTTATTAAAAGCAATAAGCCCATAAAAACAAATGCACTGACAAAGATAGTGCTCGAGCACTAATGATGGTCAGCCAATAGCAATACACAGCACCACCGTTCCGGTTTACTCTGATATTGGCATGCGTTCCAACTCACAGAAGTGAGGTGGTGCCAGAAGTTCCCACCCCTACCTGTTTTGTGGTAACTAGGACATCATCAGAAGTCATGGCCTTCACTGTCTCTTCCACCATTTTATATGTTGCCAATTGCTCTTACTCTGAATAACAATCCCAGCTGAGTACCAAAATTGTTACTGGGTATACTTTAACTGCTGTAAAAAACTTTGGTAGGTCATTAACAATTTGCAAAACATGTAAACAATCCATAAAAATAAACGAAAAATACAAATAAATATTAATGCCACTATGATTGAAACCCCCCAATAAAATTCTTAAATTTATAATCTGTATACTACTGCCATCTTGTGGAAACATAATCCAAAGTAATATATTCCCTTATTACAATAACATAGGGGGCATAGTCTACGGCACAGGGCTAAAAACCTACCTAAGGGGATAAATAAATTAAGGAGGAGGTAAAAATACTATTCAAAATTGTAAAATATATAATATGCATACTAAAAACTGATATTGGCACTTAAAACGAATGAATGAAACCTGCAGCCCACATTAACCCCATGCTACCTATTCTTAATAATCCATAATAAAACAATAGCTTTTTGGGGCTAGGGAACCCAACACAGGAATCCAACTCAAAAATCCAACATGTCTCATTTTGTGAGATCTTCTTAAGATTGGATGCTTGCGGCCGAAGAAGGAGTTAAAACCGCCCGTTTTCCAAAGCACTTTACATTAATTTCAATGGGCAGGGGCGGTGTAAGAGCTCAAAGATGCTGCTTACAGGACTTTTTTTTCCTGTCCCGCAAGTGCACCATCCCAGTGTGAAAGCATTCGTGCTTTCACACTGGGGAGGCATGAGATGCAGTTTTCAGGCACATTACAGACACTATTTTTAGTGCTAAAAAGCCTGAAAACTGCCTCAGTGTGAAAGGAGTCTTAGGGGTGCACCGAATGGAAATTTTGGTGCTGAAAACCGAAACAGAAAATTACAGTTTTAAAAAAAAATTTATATTTTTATATATAATTGTATTATATTCGACTTTTCATTAATATCATCAGGTTAAACTAATATGAATTTTTAAGTTGTCCATTATTTGCACCTGGGTTGTAGGTATACTAGAGGCTATCATGGAGTCGGTGATCTTATATTCCCTTACTGTGCAGTTCAAGGCGAACTTTTGTGTTCATCATGCTTTTTCTTATTAAGACCTATGGTAATACTGATTTAATACTCGTATCTCACGTCCTAACATTTTAACTATGGTCATGTCTGTCTGACCTTTGTGATCCACTCTTTTTGGTGGGCTGGTCTGTGTTCATTACCTGGGAGCTGCGAGGTGTATTGGGGGCCCTCTCTCTTCCCTCTCAACCACCTTTGGTTGATGTGGGGGATTGGGCAGACCAGCCCACTGCGCATCGGCGCCACACCTCCCCGCCGCATGCCCTCTCTGAGCATCCTGTTGCTGGCGTAAGTGGGATTTCAATCGTGGCCAGCACATGGGGAGATGTGTCTAAGTGTCATAGGCGGCTTTGGTTGCTCTGGCAGGAGGGCTAATCCCCTTTTTTTTTTGCTGTGCCAGCGTGATGCTGGGAGGAGCCCATTTGGTCATGCTGAGCACATTTCACTCTGCTAGCTCTCTTGGTAGCACCTTCAGCAGCATACTGCACAGATCTGTGAATCATGGTTCTCTGTCACAGCTTTAGGTAATCACCTGGCTGGGCTTTCTGCCTATGCTTTTCAGTGTTTGATTGAAGACAGCTTTGGTTGTCCTTCATCATTTTCCTATATCCTCTGCACTCTTCCTTTCCCCCTGAGCAGGTATGCCCCCTTTTATTCACTATTTCCACACTTCATTTGAATCCACTTTTTATCTTGGTGTCGGGCTCCATTTACTGTTCAATACTTTTTAATGATATAATACACCTTCATATATTCATAGTCTACCTGATTCATTCACTTTTACAGCATTGGAGCCCAAATGGTTTTCTTTTTGACCACTTGTTTCCTTTTCTCTGGGGATCATTGTGTGCATCCAGCTTTCCTGCGGGCCCCTTCCTCAGCTACTGGGATGAACATTTCAAGCAGCCACCAGTTTTCATGTTCATATGGTCTAGACTTAATTGACATGTAAGTACTTAGTGAGATGAACTCATCTCTCCCCTCCTTTATATATAGTCTCCCTTGTGTTTGGGTGTAACTTTGGACCATATTGTTTATTTATGCTTTTTTACAGAAATTGGTGCACTCGCCCCTGATGATGTGATAGGAAACCACAAAACGTGCGTCGGCCAATTTTGTTGCACCATTTTCTTTTTAGATGATTTTATTTCATCCACTCCCAAGCTACCCCACCATACTGCTTTTCAAGTGATTCTTTACTATGGACTATTGTCCGATACCTCAATATGTCATCTACAAGTTGCTATGATTGTTTTTATGAATATCTGGCCAATAATATGTGATTGTTATGCTTATGTACTATGTATGTACTTATATTGCCATGTCATGTTTTTTAATGAATAAAACATGTATTGTTACATTGACTCATCTTTTAGCCATGCTAGATCTACCTCATTTAAAGTCCCAAACCCTCTTTTTCTTGCATATAGATAGGGATGGAGCTGTGTGATCCTACACGCCTCATTTAAAGTCCCAAACCCCCCTCTTTTTGTTTCTTATTGGCACCTTTAGTGCAAGAAAAGCTCAAGAAAAAATTTACGAATCTTATATTTTTTGTTTTTTTTTCACATGAGCACTATATAATTACTGTGCATTTGAGTTTCCACTCCATATATATATTTTTTTATTTATTTTTTATTTACTGGCACTTCACCATTGGTCAATATTTGTGTGTTTCTATGTTATATATACATTTCGTATCCAATCGTTGGGTGTATAGTGCATATTACATAGTACAGCACTTTTCAATTCATTTATTTTACAATTTGTTCTGATTTTAGCTGCTGTTTCTTATATATATGTCAGCCCCCCACCCTCACACACCTGTATATGTGTCAGCCCTCCCACACACACGCCTCCATATATTGCATCCCCACGTATACACAAACCTGTAAACACACAAGGTTCTGGCCCCTGTCTGTACACAAATGCCCCCCTCCATTTCCTTCACAGCCCCTACTTGTAAAGAAGATCTTCCTACCTGGTCCCAGCTCATTTCATAAAGCTGATATGTTGCTGGCACAGAGAAGCACAGTGCATGAGGGGTGCACATGCACATAGTAGCCAGAGGTGGCAGTAAAGAGCTTGATGTCTGAGCTCAATGCCACAGAGAGCAGAATGAGCCGAGATTGATTCTGGAATGCACAGCACAGCTTCCTTTCCCCTGCCCTGCCTTCTTCTGGCCCGGGCGGGCCCGGGGCCCCTTACAGTTGTAACAGCTTTACCCCCTAAAGGCAGCCCTGCCAGCCTACTGTCAAATGCAGCCTGCCTGTCAGATGCAGCCTACCAGTGCCTGTCAGATGCAGCCTACCAGTCCCTGGATCAGAGCGGCAATCTCCTGCTGTGTCACGGAGCTGGATTTGAATTTCCCGGCCGCAGTAACAATGTCCTTCCTTCTGTGATCCAATTCACTTTCCCAGCATTGGATCAGTGTGCCATCTATCACAGGAGGCGGGACATTGTTACTAAGGCCGCCCAGACAATTCAGCTCCGTGACACACAGAGATTGCCGCTCTGTATGAGGAGGAGGGAGGGCTGGAGGAGGAATGGGAGGAGGAGGGATGGGGGGCTCTGAGCCACCAGGATGACACCCACGCAATGGGCAGTTCCCCGGGGCAGCCCTGTTCGGTTCCATTATCGGCCACTTTTCTTCTTTTGGCCGCATGCAAAAAACACAGTTTTCGGGCAGATATGTTTCGGCAGCCAAAATTTATGTTCACCACTACTTTCAATATTTATTTATTTTATCAATGCCAAAAAGGTTGGTAATGTTGGATCTATATTATGTTTGCCCTGAACCAGTAAAAATTAAGAAAAAAAAAAGAAAAGAGGGCAAGTTTTAAATCTAGAGCCACTGACAGACAATTCCGGATGAATATGTTTAGATTTAGTGATTGTTTGTTACCTACGTACTAGAATGTCCTTGTGGGTTCCAGTATGTAGGTAGAACTACAAGAAAACTTTCTATTAGGATAAAAGAACATATGAATAATATTTGCAAGGGGTATCAAAAACATATTGTATCGCGGCATTTTTGCATGGTGCATAATAGAGATCCCACATATAACCTAAGACCTTTCAGAGTTTGAATCATTAACCAATACGTTGGATTTTTTTAGTTGGATTCCCTAATCCAAAAGGGTTAAATATAGACATTGACCTAAATTGTTTTATTAAGGATTATAAAGAATAGGTAGCATTGGGTTAATGTGGGTTGCAGGTTAGTTTTTAGTGCCAATATTAGTTTTTAGTATCCATATTCTATTATATTTTACAATATTTAATAGTATCTTTACCCCCCTCTCTTTAATGTATTTATCCCCTAGGTTTTTAGACCTGTGCGTTAGGCTATGCCCCTTGTGTTATTGTAATAAGGGAATATTTTACTTTGATTTATGTGTTCACAAGATGGTAGTAGTATAGAGATTATTAATTTAAGTATATTGGCGGGTTTAAAGTGGGGGTCAAAGAAAACCCGCAAAATGCAGCTCAATGAAAGAGCGATCAAATAAATTCCAATGTAGTACTGTGTGCATAAACAATGCTATTTATTGCATGAAGTAAAAAATGGTTGAACAGTTAAAGTTTAAAATAAATGGTAGTGAACGTTACCAGTGACCTCAGAGTGTATAAGGGGAAACAATCATCCGGGAGGCTTTCCTGGAGATGGGTTGAACATCAATCACCATCCAAGGAAATGGAGGGGAGAAAAATCAGAGGGGGAGCGTACTGGCTGCTGGCAAAACCTGCCAGCTACAGGTGGATGCCACGGCTAGATGGTGGTCAGTAGGATGGATGGAAAGGCAACCTGTGTGATGTAAACGGCCCCAGCTGAGCAGGGTCGATATTCTCAGCGCGCCTAGGCGCCTTCTGTGATGTCGCTGTTGTGCCGGAGATGAAGGGGAAAGGTGTCCTGAAGTCAGTTGTGTTAGTGTCCACTGCAGTGGCGGCTGGTGCTCAAATTTTTGGGGGGCGCAAACAAACTGAAAAATTCAGAAAAAACCCCATCAATTGCAGCCTCACTGTACCATCAAATGCAGCCACTGTACCATCAAATGCAGCCACTGTGTCATCAAAGACAGCCACTGTGCCCATCAATTGCCGCCACTGTGCCATCAAACGCAGCCACTGTGTCATCAAATACAGCCACTGTGCCCATCAATTGCCGCCACTGTGCCATCAAATGCAGCCACTGTGCCCATCAATTGCCGCCACTGTGCCATCAAATGCAGCCACTATGCCCATCAATTGCCGCCACTGTGCCATCAAATGCAGCCACTGTGCCTTCAAATGCAGCCACTGTGCCATCAAACTCAGCCACTGTGCCATCAAACGCAGCCACGGTGCCCATCAATCCAATTCCTGTCCCTTCACCCCTTAGATCAGTCCCAATTCCTGCCCCATCAGACCTCAAATCTCACAAAGCCTGGTATATAGCATTTCTCACAAAGCCTGGTATATAGCATTTCTCACAAAGCCTGGTATATAGCATTTCACACAAAGCCTGGTATATAGCATTTCACACAAAGCCTGGTATATAGCATTTCTTACAAATCCTAGTATATAGCATGTCTCACAAAGCCTGGTATATGGCATGTCTCACAAATCCTGCACAATTACCCCCCCCCAGTCTGCACAATTACCCCCCAGTCTGCACAATTACCCCCCCCCAGTCTGCACAATTACCACCCAAGTCTGCACAATTACCCCTCCTCAGTCTGCACAATTACGCCCCCAGGTGTGCACAATCCCCCCCAGTCTGCACAACCCCTCCCCAGTGCATTTAGAAGGCTGGAGTGTGGACAGGGTTTGGGCACCTGTGCTGAAACAAATGGGAGGAGGATTCAGAAAATGTCGATTGGACAGGCGGCTGAGGAGCTCAGCTAGGAAGACAGTGGCGATGGCCGGGTGACAAGCAGATAGTGATACAGCCTGACACAGTGCCATGACTTTTTAATATAAGTGTCAGTTAGTGTTACTGTCAGTGCATTCTAGGTACGATAAAAAAGCAAAATGCACACAAAGGTCAAAGGTTGGGGTCAAATATCGGGGTCAGTGTATTTTAGGTAGGATTAAAAAAACATTTTTTAATTTTATATAGGTGTCAGTTAGTGTCACTGTCAGTGCGTTTTAAGTAGGATAAAAAAGCAAAATGCACACAATTGTTTCTGGCCACCACTACAGGTACAAACAACAAATAACATAAACATATGTGGTATTGTTGCAATCATTAGGAGCAGATGAATTTATTTTGGGTTGTCCTTTGGTGGAAGGTTATGATATTATCAAGAAACTTTAAAAAATTATATTTGTTTTCCGTTTTGTGACAGTTTTCCTTTGAGATATCCATTACCATTTACCACCAAATGTAAGTCAAATTTGTCCTGAAAAAAAACAAGGTAAAATTCACCTGGATAAGCTAAATAGTTGCAATGATATGTCCAGTTTTACAAACAAGTTGCAAACCTGTTCAGGCATTAGGATTTGTTTTACCTTCATCATGAAGTGGTAAGTATGAGACACACATTCAATAGTTTGTTAGAGTAAAACATTGCACTATTATCCACTGATTTAAGCAGTGTTCCAATCAAAAGTCAAATATTTAACCTTACCGGTTGCCTTCTTGATATCAAAGCCATTGTCCCAAATGGTATATCCATTAGTGAAAGAGGAGTCCAAAGTTGCCTGATTGTAAGTACATGGACATGGAGATGTGCTGGAGAGCCAATATGGAATTTCCTCTTTATAATACCACTGCAGACATTGTAGCCTTGAATTGATGGTGCTCTGACTGTTGCTGTCTAGACGATATGCCCATCTTCCTTTTTTACCTTTAAAGTAAGGCAAAAGGATAGAAATAAAAATTGTATCTGTTAAACTTACAACATTTTACCTGAGCGATGTTTCCTCTTCTCACCTGTGTTGTAGCCGATGTACTGATCTGGACGGTATCTCTGCTTGATGCTTACAGATGTGTCTGTCTGTGGATCATTGAAAGCTGGGAAGTTGTTGACATTACGTGCACTAGGGATTCCACTAGAAAGAGAGAACATTTACATGCAGTTACCAATACTACTGTGGAAGGTAAAATGGGCTGAAAGAAGAGGAAGAGCAAGGTACTCTACTGAAAGTCTTTACCTGTGATAGCCCATTTTTGGCAGATGGAATGTGGGGAGAGCGTTGAAATTCCACTTCATTCCTCCATCATCAAACAGGATTAATGAAAAAGAATAGATTCCATCAGTAGCCAAGACAACTTGGAAAGTGTTTGTCTGAAAAGAAGAAAAGCGATGAGAAATATATTAAATGTTCTGGACCTCTTATTATGTGTCTATTACTGTAACACTGGATTTCATTATGTAGGTTTGTTAATGGTATAACCCAGCTTTCCTGTATGTTGGGATGGTTAATTTAGTCCTTAGAGAGACCCCTCCCTTTTCCTTCATGTTCCCTCAGTAAGCTTACTATTAAAACTGTTGGGACCACGCAATCAAGCTCCAGCATTCCTTTTGTTACTATTATACACAGTATATATATATTTTTTTTATTTTAATTAATTTTTTTTTTTTAAATCTTTGAAAGTTTTTTTTAACCATCATTGTTATAAAAATTGATCTCATGTTCCTTAAAAACACACACAATTTTAAGCCTCCACAAGACTTACTAATATAGTACATTATCCATAAGACAAATTCCACATTATATAATAATAATTCCACATTATATTTATTATGGTTCACAGTCTGCCCTAATTATGCTGTTCCTTCAATATTTCTACATTCATCATTAGCAATCTGCATACAGAGCATTACTAAATCCTCAGTAAAAGCAGCACACAGTACACAATTAAACACTTGTTAGGCACACATTTAACCCCTTGATCGCCTTATATGTTAACCCCTTCCTGCTCAGTGTCATTAGTACAGTGACAGTGCATATTATTAGCACTGATCACTGTAATAATTTCAGTGGCACTTAGTTCCTTCAGCATCAGTTAGTGTCAGATTTCCCACCGCACTATGGCAGTCCCATTATATGTTGCTGATCGCCATCATTACTAGTGTAAAAAAAAAAATTCAGTATCTATCCCATAGTTTATAGACGCTATAACTTTCACGCAAACCAATCAATATATACTTATTGGGATTTGTTTTGCCAAAGACATGTAGCAGAATACATTTTTGTCCAACATTTATTAAGAGATTTTATTTATTTATTTTTATAGCAGTGGTCTTTTTGTGTTTATATAATAAAAACTAAAAAAAGCCCAGAGGTGATCAAATACCACCAAAATAAAGCTCTATTTGTGTGAAAAAAAAAAATATATATATTATGTTTAGGTACAGTATTGCATAACCGCTCAATTGTCAGTTAAAATACCACAGTGCCACATAGCAAAAAATGGATTGGCCATGATGGGGGTAAAATCTTCCGGAGCTGAAGTGGTTAAAATGCATTTCAGATGTGTTGCATATGTGTTCAAGTCATGTCAAGCAACTCTCCCCAAACACCTTCTGTTTTGCATAATAATAATAAAAAATGTACTGCTTTAATATTGTGCTAATTTAACCCCCTCCCACCCAGCCTATTGTAATATGAAGGCAGACGCATCCCATGGGGTGACAGATCTCTGTATTTGTGATCTGAGGAGGGGGTGACAGATCACTGTATTGGCCCGCTGCTGATACAATGTGATCACTGTAGCAATCACAGCAGATCACATGACAATTGTACAAAATAAAAGGCTTTGATTGGTGCCATTCATGTTTTTTTTCTAAATACTGTCATCAGTTAGTGTCCCTGATCACCGCCACACCAGTTATCGGTATATGATGGCGCTGTATTGCACTGGTGACAGTTTGTAAACAAATTTTAAAATTGTGAAAGCATTTTTTTTTTTTTAATTTCTACACTTTCCAAAAAATTGTGACAAAAAATTACAACTTTGTCTACTTTTCAAAAAGGGGTAATTTGGGGGATATTTATTCTCTTCTGGCATTTTCAGACATCAAGAAAGGAGATTCTTGTCCATCAGTACATCAGGATTGATCGATTTCAGATATATATATTCACCACAGTTTATTTAGCAAAAATAAAAAATAAAAAGCAATGATTTGTGTGAATTTTTTTATAAAAATGTCATATTAGTACAGTGTCGCATGTCCGCACAAATGTCATTCAAAGTGTGACAGCACTGAAAGCTGAAAATTGGCCTGGGCAGGAAGGGGGTAAAAATGTCTGGTATTGAAGCGGTTAAAAACCATAACATGCAATCAAAGATCTGATTACCGCTTTTAAGTGCAAATTGTACTTTGAATTTTGTACAATATTATTTAATAAATACCCTTTGGCTACTAGATTTCATATTTGGATGCCCACTGACAATAAAACACAATACCCTTTTAGTTAGGGTTTTAAAAGGCCATTTTGCATTACCAAATAATAATACTATCAAGGGTGCAAAAGTTGAGATCCATCTACACACACTGAGATCCTTTTATACACAGGGAAGTCAACCCCAACAGCATGGGTAAGCAATAGCACAGTGCAACACTTACATTGTTGACTTGGGTGTTCCAATAAGCCTTTGAGCTATAAAGTGCAGATGTGAATGCAGGAACGTCGTCCCATGTTATTTTGAGAGCCCATAGAGCTTTAAACTGAACTGAGCTGAAATATGCAGCAACCGTGCTCTCTAGTAAACCTTTGAAAGGTGTGTTCACTTTGGAGGACTGGAAATCATAAACCTGTGATAAGAGAGTAAAAATGCCATACAATAATCAGAAAATTCCATGTATATGTTGATAGGTCAGCAATATATCAATAGATGAAGGTAACTAACTCATGATATCATCTGTTAGTTATACTTTTTATTTGTCCATCTCTTGCAAATCATAAGATACATGCTCTGAATGGGGTTGATTACTAAAGCGGTATAGACTATTCTCTTTGCGAAACAGATGTTCCTGTAGCTTATTAAATAGGGTGAAGCCTGAATACCTAACAAAGTGCAAAAGAAACAAAAAGTTATGTTTTCATGCACATGGCTGCTTACCTTATTCACTAAACTAAATTAATATACACTTTTTTTTGAATTAACATTTTTTTGTTCCTTTAAGTACTGAGTTCCATAGTGTCAAATCTCTTCATATGTTTTCAATGTATTTTTTTTTCCGTAACCACTTGAGACCTGAGTGCACAGGGACAGTGGCTATTCATCTCAATGCCATTTTAGTTTTATCCTGCTTGTCTTTGGCAGCTTGTGAACAGGAACCATCGGCTGTCACAGATGACTGGACTATAGCACTAAGTCCAGGAGCTGAAAAAAAAAGCTTCTGGGCTTCTGATCGTGCTACACAGAGTGTTTGCAGCAAATCTTTGTAAACACAATACTTCTGCATTGTTTTTATATTTGAAGTGAATTGACATCCCATGTGATGTCACAGCATTTCCTGATATCACAGAGGCTCGGGCATAGGTAAGGTCTCTCCCCGCAGCAGCAGATCACTCCAATAGTGATATATTGCTGATTGATTGCAGCCAGCAATATATCACTATTAGAAGTTATTTTTTTGCTGCGCAGCTGCATAGGGGGTCCATATCAGGTCTCCGGTTCCAGACCCCTCATGAAGAAGAAAAAAGTAAAAAGTATAAAAAGGTTAAAATGTGTATATATGTATATATATATATATATATATATATATATATATATATATATCGTATTTCCATTGCCATCACCACTACCGTGTGTAGTCTTTGGTGGACAAAACAGGATCCTTGCTTCCACCATCGCTTCCCACCTGCACCTGGCCTTGTCTTTTGCCAGGGAAATGTTGTGCTTTACATCATGGCTGCCTGACATTTCCTGGCTGTCATCCATTCACCATGTTCCCTTTCCCTTTCTTCACCTTGCTCTCTTTTAACAATCTTACATAACTCATCTCAAACCGTCATTTTAAAGCTCCTCCTGTAGCATCATAGTTCAAAACTTGTGATCTTCTTTTTTAGACACATTGTAAGAGAAAATGTTTCTACTCCATACCTGAGAACCAGTATGGCATTTGTAGCAGTCATTTCTTTGTGCTCAGAGGGAGATTTATCCTCATCAGCTATTTGTGTCTCTGGAATCTTTATTTGGCTTTGGTGATTTTAGCTCTGGTGTCAATATCATTCCTCGGGTTTAAAATAATCCATATTAAAAGGTATTGGAAGTGTGTTACTTCCTCTATTTATTCATTTGAAAGCATTTGTTTTACTGCTTTAGGTCTTTTGTTGGTTACAACCATGCTTTATGTCTTTTGAGTGTTTCTTTGCCCTTTTTTACTACCTTATTAAAGAGAAACCACCCTGGATTTTTTTTTTAAGTCAGCAGCTACAAATGCTATAGCTGCTGATTTTTAATAAACATGCACTTACCAGTCAAGAGATCCAGTGCTGTCCTCACCCAGGCTGGTTCTTCAACGATTTTTGGGCCCCTGACACCCTGAGCCACTGCTCCCAATATGCATAGCCCCAAATGCACCCAAGGTGCACACTGATTAAATCACTCCAGCTAGATGCTGAAGAGTTAATTCACCTGAAATCAATGTCTATGTCTTGGTTTCTCTAATGGTGAGCTCTGGGTTTCAGTTCCTGGGTTTGCACACCTGCTGTAGCCATTTTGATGAAGTCCTAATCTACTTATTGGAAGTTTCATGTATGTTGTAATATGGGAAATAGTAAAAGAGCTACTAGAAAGTACAAGGAGGGGTGAAAACATCAGTGATCAGAATAGGAAATTATGACATGAAACTTATGCCCCGTACACACGGTCGGATTTTCCGACGGAAAATGTGTGATAGGACCTTGTTGTCGGAAATTCCGACCGTGTGTGGGCTCCATCACACATTTTCCATCGGATTTTCCGACACACAAAGTTGGAGAGCTTGCTATAAAATTTTCCGACAACAAAATCCGTTGTCGGAAATTCCGATCGTGTGTACACAAATCCGACGGACAAAGTGCCACGCATGCTCAGAATAAATAAAGAGATGAAAGCTATTGGCCACTGCCCCGTTTATAGTCCCGACGTACGTGTTTTACGTCACCGCGTTTAGAACGATCGGATTTTCCGACAACTTTGTGTGACCGTGTGTATGCAAGACAAGTTTGAGCCAACATCCGTCGGAAAAAATCCTAGGATTTTGTTGACGGAATGTCCGAACAAAGTCCGACCGTGTGTACGGGGCATTAGAGTTTACTCAGCCAACCACGGTCTACCTATAAATAACTATGACTTTTGAATGGACCAACCTTTTAAAGTGTATTGAAATATTTTGTAACATGACATTACCTGATAAAAGATATCCCCGAAACCAGAAACATCAACATCAGCCCAGAAGGCAGCTATAATTGGGGGTGTATCTGGGTCATTGTTTTCGAAGGTTGTGTAAGGATAACGCAGCACATAGGTGGGGTCATATATATTGCGTTGAAAAACAATAACACCATTATCTGTGAACTGGAAAACACAAAGAAAATGATCACATTTTAACATTATCTTATGTGAGTTCTGTTAAATAAACACACACATATCATAGGTAATTAAATAATTATCAGCTTTCATTAACAAATCTTGCTAATACATCTTAAAATCAATTTTACATCAATAAACATCTTATGTTTTGTGCAATAAATATCTAATGCTTTAAATATCAGCTCTCATGAGCAGAGCCCTCCTAACCCTCTTGTATTGAATTGTATTGTAACTATACCGTCTACTATTGTAAAGCGCAACTGTTGGCATTATATAAATACTATATAATAATTGAGAAAATATATATTTTGCCAAATGCTGACGTAAAATACTGTTTTTGAGAGGTTTCCATACATACTTACATATAGGTTGTTATAAAATGCAGAGTCAAATGGAAAACCAACAGGGATATTAATCATAGGAGAAACAAAGTCTCTGAGGCGTTTTGTTGCTTTACTGTCCCCTGCTGAAGGACCATAGTTGAACAAGCGTATTTCTGAATAGAAGAATCACAATGAAATCTTATTTAGTATGCATCCCCAGTGTTAACTCATTACAGGAATTGTATGTACAAAAACTAGCTGTAAAGGTGCAACAAAAATCCACAATCACATTCCTTAATTGAGCAGTTAAAGTGGTTGTAAACCCTAGTTATGAAATCTGAACAAAGCTCATATATCAGTGTTTACCTGTCTCTCTCTAAAGTTCTAAGTGTCGCTTCTCTCTGTTACTTAATTCCTCTATTATCAGCATGAGTCACTTCTGAGAAGTTTTACTGACACATGAGATAAATTTGTGAGGGGAGGAGAGCTAAGCATACAGCTTGTCTATTCAGAACCTAGCTCTGCATGTTCCTTCATTGCTGTGCAGTGATTGGATTTGGGGGGAGGAGGGTGTCCCTTTCCTCCAATCAGCTCTCACACCATGTATAAGAGCTGCAGCTGCAGCTCTCCGCCCTCTCCGCTCTGCTCAGATAAAGAAGGATTTTATCACAAGGATAGATGGCTGCAAGTAAAACTTATGTAGGATGACTTGTTTAACCTCTGTGTATCATCTGAGGATATTCACTTCACTGAGAGGGTTTACAACCACTTTAAGTAACGTGTGCCAATTATAGAAAATACATTTAAGTCAGAAGAAAAAAATATTAAAATTTGCTGTATGCTCAGGTCAAGTAGGTGAACAACACTTACCAGTACAGATAAAGATGCCTCCCTTATTACTATTATTTGTATTATTATTATTAGTAGTAGTAGTAGTAGTATTAGTAGTATTTCTAGCCTATTCCTAATAATCTGAAGGATTTTCATGTTTTTAAATTTACTTTGTAAAGATCCCCACACATTTACTTCCTTGAATTCTGTGACACATATTCACTATGTTACACATTTCACAGAGCCTGCCTTTTGAACTACAGAGGTGCAGAGAGGAGGAGTTTCTGAAAGCCAAGTCAGTGCTGGAATCAGTACTTGCAGACAGCAAGGTACCATGGGGCATATAGTTCTTAGAAATTGAAAGTGAACAGCACAGGAGAAGCTGCAAAGCATGCAGGAAATACAGGAAGTTGTGAAAAGAGATGCCAGCAGAGATGCAGCAATCACAACATGAAAGGTGATGTTTCAATTAAGCTTATGTTGCATTAGCAAGTATAAATATTGTTTACATTGCTATTGCAATGCTGGTATTATAAAATGAAAGTGTACAGTATGCTGTGACCATAGATTTTCTTTAAGTGGTTAAGTAACATGTATAGGTAATACATTTAGGCCAGTAGAAATAAATAATATTTATTACATTTAAAATGTTGCATGCTCAGGTCAAGCAGTTGATCAGTACACTTACCAGTACAGGTAAAGCCGTCTCCCCTATAGCCACTGTTACAGGTACAATTGTAGGATCCAAGTGTGTTGGTGCACATTGCATGCTGGTCACAATTATTGAGCCCTTGAGAACATTCATCCACATCTGGAAGAAAAATTGACAATATAATTCTTGCCGTCATCTGCACAGCTCATCTACTTTCTGCAGATGAATAGAAAATTCAGTATCCCCTTACCTGTAATACAGTTGCTGCCAGTCCAGCCTTTCTGGCACAGACAAGAGTAAGCATTCACTTTGTTTATACAGACTGCACCATTCTTACAAGGGGCACTTGCACAATCATCAACTTCTATAAAGGTATAAAAAGAAATGTCATTCTGAACAACAGGCAATGCTTAGGTTGCATGGAAGAAAACCATACACAGATAATCATATGTCCAGATATTCTTGGTAATATCACCCAGTCAAATTCCAGAATGACAGCAGACACCAGTACTCATGTATGCTGTCAATAGTGTTGTGATCTGCCATCTTAAATTGTATGAACTTATTACTGTGAACTTGTGAGATAGCCTTGAGCAGGCCCTTCACGGTGATCATCTTTAATTTATTTTTAGAATGCGTAGGTATCTCCAAGTCCTAGGCACTGTGCCTCTCACCTTCTTTTTGGCTACCAGATTAAATAGGTAGCCTCATAGGCAATCAGTTTATCGATTTATCTGCAGAGTACAATTTGAACATTCTTGTTGGCAAGTCAGGTCACCTATCACAATTGGTGACCAACAGGAATGTGTCAGAGGTGCAATCAGATGACATAGGGATCAACAACAGAACCTGTGGTTGATATTTGCATACCAGTGTGCTCAGGTTTTGTATTTACCTGGACACATGGAAATTGAGCAGGGACGTGTGCAGGTTAGTGGATATGCTTGTGCTATAGACCTCTGGGACAACCGTATTCAAAGTGAGCCTACATATTCCCTTTAAATCTCTTAGGCCTTTTTTTATGCCCCAGGCTTCATATACTGTACACATGCATCCATTAGTTATAAAGTAATCACTAAAAAAATATGTCTGTACCTTTATAACAGGGGCACACTGAGGTTTTTTTTTTTTAATTGGATATAGGGATTCAAATGACTAATTTCTACCAAAAATTCCTTCTCATGTTTACTGCACAGCGGGATTTCCTCAGCAATTAAAGAAATAAATAGCACATATGTTTTGATGTACTCACCCATTTCACATAACTGTCCACTGTATCCCATGGGGCATGAACAGGAAAAGGAATTCAGAGAACTTCTGCAAGTTGCACCATTCAAACAAGGATTGCTGAGACACAAGTTTATAACTGTGAGAAGAAAAAGACATGTCATACATTTTATGTATTAAAAAATTATTTAAAATGTGTTTTCTTTTGATGAGCACACATGCAGATACAACCCCTGACAAAAAGTATGGAATTACCACTCTTGGAAAATGTTCATTCAATTGTTTAATTGTGTAGAAAAAAAAAAAACTAATCACAGACATACCTCAAAACTATTTTCATTTAACATTCCAACCTTCTGGCTTTAAGAAACACTTAATAAAATAGAACAGAAAGATAACTGTAGTCAACTGTAACTGTTTTTGCAGATCAAACAGAGGAAAACATATGGAATCACTCAATTCTGAGGAAAATATTATGGATATATTAAGAAAAAAAAAAACTACAGTACACTACTAGTACTTTGTTGCACCACCTTTGGCTTTTATAACAGCTCGAATTCTCTGAGGCATGGATTTAACTATTAACAAACAGTATTCTTCATCAATCCCGCTCCAACTTTCTCTTATTGCAGTTGACACATCAGCTTTGTGAGTTGGAGCCTTGTCATGGACCATTTTCTTTCATTTCTACCATAGATTTTCAATTGGATTAAGGTTGGTCTATTTGCAGGCATTGCCATTGACATTATATGTCTTTCTTGAAGGAAAGTTTTCACAGCGTGTGCCCTATGGCAAGATGCATTATCATCCTGAAAAATGATGTCATCATCACCAAACATCCTTTCAATTGATGGAATAAGAAAAGTGTCCAAAATCTCAATAGAAACTTGTGCATTTATTGAATATTTAATGACTGCCATCTCCCTCTGTACCTTTACCTGACATGCAACCCCATATCATCAATGATTGTGAAAATTTGCATGTTTTCTTCAGGCAGTCGTCTTCATACATTTCATAGCAAATGCACCAAACAAAAGTTCCATAATCATTACCCTGCCCAATGCAAATTTGTGATTCTTCACTGAATATCACTTTCATCCAGTCATCCACAGTCCATGATTGATTTTGTTTAGCCCACTGTAACCTTGTTTTTTTTTTCTGTTTAGATGTTAATGATGGTTTTCGTTTGGCTTTTCTGTATGTAAATCCCATTTCCTTTTGTCTTACGGTTCGGTCATAGACATTGACTCCAGTTTCTGACCATTTGTTCTTCATTTGTTTTGTTGAGCATTTTCTGTTTTCAAGGCATATTGCTTTAAGCTTTCTATCTTGATGCTTTGATGGGTTCCTTGGTCTACCAGTATGCATCCCTTTAACGATCTTCCTATTTGATTTGTACTTGGTCCAAATTTTAGACACAGCTGATTGGGAACAACCAACATTTTCTGCAACATTCAGTGATGATTTACCTTCTTGAAGAAGTTTTATAACCCACTCTTTTGTTTCAACTGACATCTCTCATGTTGGAGCCATGATTCATGTCAATCAGGTTAGTGCAACAGCTCACCAAGGTGTGCAAGCACCCTTTTAACTGCACACTAATTAGTAGATGTTTGTTTTAGAACTGCAAAGTACATGGTGATTCCATAATATTTTCCTCAGAATTGAGCGATTCCATATTCTTTTCCTCTGCTTCATCTGCAAAAATAGTTGCAATTGACTACAGTTTTCTTTCTTTTTTACCTTTTTAAGTGTTTCTTAACCACTTCAATACCAGGCACTTAGACACCTTCCCGCCCAACCCAATTTTCACCTTTCAGCGCTGTTGCAATTTGAATGACAATTGCGCGATCATGCTACACTGTACCCAAACAAATTTTTTATCATTTTGTTCCCACAAATAGAGCTTTCTTTTGGTGGTATTTGATCACCTCTGCGGTTTTTATTTTTTGCGCAACAAATAAAAAAAGACCGAAAATTTTGAAAAAAAACAAGATTTTCTTTGTTTCTGTTAAATTTTTTTGTAAATAAGTACGCTTTCTCCTTCAATAATGGGCACTGATATGGCTGCACTGATGGGCACTGATACGGCGGCACTGATGGGCACCGATGAGGTGGCACCAATGAGGTGGCACTGATGAGGTGGCACTAACGGGCACTGATGATGGGCACTGATAGGCGGCACTGATAGGTGGCACTGATGGGCACTGATAGGTGGCACTGGTATGCGGCACTGATGGGCACTCATAGGTGGCACCGATGGGCACACATAGGCAGCACTGATGGGCACTCGTAGGTGGCATTGATTGGTATATATGGGTGGCACTGATGGGTACTTATGTGTGGCACTGATGTGTGGCACTGATAGGTGGGCACTGATGGGCACAGATGGGCACTGACAGGTGGCACCGATGGGCAATGACAGGTGGCACAGATGGGCAATGACAGGTGGCACTGATAAAGCATTGCTGGGCAGATCTGGGCATTGCTGGGCAGATCATTGACATAATAGTGCCAATCAGTGCTCATTTGTGGGCACTGATTGGCACAGATTGGGCACATGTGGATGGCCATGGGGTACATACCTGGCCATCCTCGTTGCCCCTTCCCTGGTGGTCCTAGTGGCATCCCTGGTAGTCCAGTGGAGTGATCTGAGGGGGGGCTGCGCTGATAAACAATCAGCGCAGACCCCCCCTGCCAGGAGAGCCGCCGATCGGCTCTCCTCTACTTGCGTCTGTCAGACGCGAGTGAGGAAGAGCCGATCAACGGCTCTTCCTATTGACAGCGTGATCAGCCGTGATTGGACACGGCTGATCACGTGGTAAAGAGCCTCCGCCGGAGGCTTTTTACCAAGATCAGTGTAGCGGTGTGTCAGACTGACACACCGCTCCACCGATCGCCGCCGACGTCCAGTCAGGATAACAGAACCACTTCCCGGACGTCAATCCGCTATAGGGCGGGCGGGAAGTGGTTAAAGTCATAATGATGGAATGTTAAATGAAAATAGTTTTGAGGCATGTCTGTGATTAGTTTTTTTCTACACAATTAAACAATTGAATGAACATTTTCCAAGAGTGGTAAATTTCTTTACATCTAAATAGGGACAAAGGGGCTTCAAGTTTTCATAGCTTACATTTATGTGACCAGTGTTTAAGTTATCATGAACCTAGAAATCAGTTAAAATAACTTGTCATCTTAGCCAACTGCTGTAGTGTAGGGAACTAAAAGTTCAGTTTTGGTCTTACTGGACCAAATAACCTAGATAGTTACACACATTATTCAGTTAAACCTGGCTCGTTTGGCTGTACTTCTCCTATGGATCACAGGAGTGCAATTAGTTTTGCACTCCTGTGACCCGTTTTCAGCAGAGAGCGGACTGAATTCTGCTCTCTGCTGACGTCACTGATATTAGTCCAGGCATTGCGTCATCCCAGCCACGGAGTCTGGATCCGCCAGGTGCCGGACTGACACCTGGCTCAGCCTCTCAGCGAGCCACTGAGAGCCTGAGACGGCCACTCCGCCCCCTTCACAGCCCAGCGCTCCAATGAGCGAGGAGGGAGAAGAGCAGAGAGCTGTGACTAACAGTCTACAGCTCTCTGCTCATGGAGCTCTGAAAACCGAGTGATAGGCGGTTTTCAATCACTCGATTCTCACTGCAGAGGCACTGGGGGACAGATGCAGCATTGGACCCATGCTGCATCCACATAGGTAAGTATAAATCTGCAAAAAAAATTCCTTTACTTCTCTTTTAATTCCCATAGTCTTGTATATTTTGCTTCTTGAGGAAAACAGCTAGACATTTTTTTCAAGTTGCTGACACTCTCCTCCCACCTAGTACCACTTCCTCCAATTTAAGATTAAACCTCCATTCTTCAAACCTTAAATTGTGGCCATGTGCCCTATTCATGAACTTTAGTGTAAACAGGCCCTCACAGTGAATGCTGCCGCCTCTGATATATTTGTATTATGTAATTATTTCCCATTTTAGGCTTCGCTCACACTACTGTGATGCAAATTTGGCGCGATTTTCAGTGTGATTATGTAGTGTGACTTTGATGCAACTTGGCTGCATTTTTTCATATTCTATTGGGCCAAGTCACACTGTAAATTGCACCAAAGTAGAACAGGAACCTTTTCCAAAATCGCACCATGATGAGACAAATTGATGAGAATAAGCACAGTTGAATATAATGTGATTTCCCTTGTCATGTGATTCTTTTCGACTCAAGTAGCATTGAAAAACACACTAGTGTGAACCAGGACTTAAAGTAGAACTATATGCAAAACTTTCTTTTCAATTTTAAAGAATGATAACCCCTGTAAGGTTTTTTCAACCCACAATTTGAGATTTTCTTTTACTTTCACTTTCAACAATAAAACCTCATGCACACTGGACGTTTTTGGACGTTTTTACAGTAGCTATTTTTGGCTGTAGACGTTTTTTTCTACAATCAATAAACTCCCCATCATGTTATACTATGTGTCCATGCACACATAGGCTGTTATCAGCAGTTTTTGGTTGGGGCGTTTTTTGGCTTTAAAAAAAACCCCCAAAACTAGTGGGTTCTGAGAGGAGTTTTTCAGCTGTTTTCAGCTGTAAAAACTCTCTTATGTCAAAAAATAAACTAGCTGATAAACGCCAATAAGTGCTCAAAAATGCATCTCACCAGCATTTTTTTAAATTTTTGATCCATTGAAAAAAAAAATGTTTTTTTCCAAAAAAAAAAAACCCCACTAAAAAACGCTAATGCGGGAAAAACGCTAAAAACACTAATAAGTGCTAAAAATGCTATTGCAAAAACGTTAAAAAAACATTGAAAAACTTACTGCAAAGCTACTGGTGTTTTTATAATGTTATTTTAAAGCCCAGTGTCCATCTCCCTAATGGGAACACAAACAGCAATAACAACTGACAGTAGTTCTAATCCAACTCTCCGCTAGCCAAAACTAAAACAAAAGTTTTGCCTTTGGTAATACTTTAACCTGTTCCCGACCAGCCGCAAAAAGTAAAAGATATTGTGGGGTTTTTTTTCAAAATTGTCGCTCTTCTTTTGTTTTTTAGTGCAAAAAATAAAAACCGCAGAGCTGATCAAATACCACCAAAAGAAAGCTCTATTTGTGGGGAAAAAAAGGACGTCAATTTTGTTTGGGTACAGCGCCGCAATTGTCAGTTAAAGTGACGCAGTGCCTAATCGCAAAAAATGCCCTGGTCATTAAGGGGTAAAACCTTCCGGGGCTGAAGTGGTTAAGCACATCTTTTTCAGAGTGAATAACAATCTATGTAATCGATCCTCATAGCTTAGCTCCCTCATCTTCTTTATTAATTTTGTTGCCCTTCATTGAACTCAATCATGTCTAGTGAGTGCGCTGAATGACATCATACACATGTATAGTTCTGGCCAATGTATTTTCTAAAGGATTTTTTTAACCACAAAATAGTATGTCATTGTTGCACTGAATCCCACACTTACATTCACAACCGTTGCCAGTTTCTCTATATCCTGTCTTGCAGGTACATATGTAGGAACCTCTGGTGTTAGTGCATACAGTATTGGGTTTACATTTTGCAGTTCCCAGGGAGCATTCATCAACATCTGAAAAGCAAACAATTTTTAGTTATATAGAGTATATCCTTAGGAAGCATGCAGTATATTAATATTGCAGAACTGCAATACACAAAATGTAGATACACTATATTGCCAAAAGTATTGGTACACCTGCCTTTACACACACATGAACTTTAATGGCACCCCAGTCTTAGTCCGTAGGGTTCAATATTGAGTCGGCCCACCCTTTGCAGCTATAACAGCTTCAGCTCTTCTGGGAAGGCTGTCCACAAGGTTTAGGAGGAAACACATACACAATATTGGTATAATGTTCAGAGCTAAACCATCTGATGAAAAAGATTAAAAGTTAAAAAATGTTATGAAAAGGCAGGCATCTGCATGCTGATACATGAAGGTGAACCATGTGAATGGTGAGTGGATTGAAAGTTCTAGGGGATGAACCCCTAAAAATTAGTCTCTAAAAAAGTCTCTAAATGGAGGCTGTAAAGGGAGCGAGGCTGCTTCAGGCACAGGCTGGGGAACCGGATCACTGTGAACAAAAGGAAAGCAAAAGGAGGAGAGAGAGGCACCAAGCCAATCCTTTAAACAGTTTACGAATGTATTCAGTATGTAAGTATAAAACAACACTAAAAACTTGGGACACCTGCCTTTACACGCACATGAACTTTAAAGGCATCCCAGTCGATATTGAGTTGGCCCACCCTTTGCAGCTATAACAGCTTCAACTCTTCTGGGAAGGCTGTCCACAAGGTTTAGCAGTCTGTCTATGGGAATGTTTGACCTTTCTTCCAGAAGCGCATTTGTGAGATCAGGCACTGATGTTGGACGAGAAGGCCTGGCTCACAGTCTCCACTCTAATTCATCCCAAAGGTGTTCTATTAGGTTGAGGTCTGGACTCTGTGCAGGCCAGTCAAGCTCCTCCACTCCAAACTCACTCATCCATGTCTTTATGGATCTTGCTTTGTGCACTGGAGTGCAGTCATGTTGGAACAGGAAGAGGCCATCCCCAAACTGTTCCCACAAAGTTGGGAGCATGAAATTGTCCAATATGTCTTGGTATGCTGATGCCTTTAGAGTTCCCTTCACTGGAACTAAGGGGCCAAGCCCAACCCCTGAAAAACAACCCCACGCCATAAACCCCTCCACTAAATGATTTGGAGGGGGTGGCCCAATACTTTTGGCAATATAGCATGGATGAGTGGATGAGTGGCTGAGCACAGAGTACTGACCTCAACCCAATAGAACACTTTTGAAATGAATTGGAGCTGAGACTGCAAGCCAGGTCTTCTTGTCCAACATCAGTGCCTGAACTCACAAATGCACATCTGGAAAAATGGTCAAACATTCCCATTCCCAATTAGATTCCCTGGGGCCACTTTTGTGTTACAGGTAAAGGAAAGTATTGGATTGAATTTTGAAGGTAAAACTTTTCCCACAGTTCTTCAGAATTCGATCTACAAGTTCATAATTATTTCAGAAAAAAAATAAAAAAAGAGTAGAGGAAAAAAAGAAACAATGAAGCAGAAATGCAATAACACAGATGTGTATGCACATTTTTTTTACCATTATTGCATGTGCTTCCCTGCCAACCAGCTGGACACAGACAGGAGAAATTATGGTTTCCATCAATACAAGTCCCTTGATTTTCACATGGGCTTGAGGCACAGTCATCAGCATCTGCAAGGAAACACATCTGTCTATCACAAAGTTCTAAAAGATAGCCACAGAAAAATGTAATCAGGACGGGGGGGGGGGGCAGGAGAGAGCCAGCTCCCACTAAGAGCACTCCTCTGACTCAGCACGGCACGGCTGGGGAGTGAGGGCAGACTGCTCTTCATTCTGTCTGCACTTGTCATGTGACCTATCACATGACCCGAGATAGGAAGAAGGAGAAGTTGCATTCATTCCCAGTGGCCACTGAGCTGAGATGAAGGTCTGAACTGAGTGAATACACAGAGGGGCTGGGGAAAAACTCAGCCCTAGATGCCTCTTCTCCTCAAGAGATTGCTCCCTTCCTTAGAGCCCTTCAGCACCCCCACCCCCCTTTCCTCACTAAGAAAAATATATAAAAAAAATTTTTTTCCTCAGTTTAGGCCGATCGTATTCTTCTACATATTTTTGGTAAACAAAAAATCGCAATAAGCGTTTATTGATTGGTTTGCGCAAAAGTTATAGCGTTTACTAAATAGGGGATAGTTTTATGGCATTTTTATTAATATTTTTTTTTTTTACTAGTAATGGCGGCGATCAGCGATTTTTATTGTGACTGCGACGTTATGGCGGACATATCGGACACGTTTTTGGGACCATTGTCATTTATACAGCGATCAGTGCGATTAAAAATGTGTAAATGACACTGGCAGTGAAGGGGTTAACCACTAGGGGGCGGGGAGGGGTTAAGTGTGTCCTAGGGGAGTGATTCTAACTGGCAGGGAGATGGGCTGTGTGTGTGTCATTACTCTGATCACTGCTCCCGATGACAGGGAGCTGTGATCAGTGACACTTGTCACTAGGCAGAACGGGGAGATGCTGTTTACATCAGCATCTCCCCGTTCATCCTCTCCGTGAGGCGATCGCGGGTATCACGGAGAGGAGACTCACGGAGCTCCCGGCCAGCGCGCGCATGCAATGGCACGGCGGGGAATTCAAATGGACGTACAGGTACGCCCATTTGCCCAGCTGTGCCATTCTGCCGACGTACATCAGCGTGCGCCGGTCGGGAACCAGTTAAGGGGGTGTAGCAGGGGGTGTGTCCTATGCTTACATACTTTTGCTAATAGGTGTCCCTTGTTTCCATCTCAAAAAGTTGGGAGGTATGAGATTGGTTTATACCCTTTGTGGCTATATATAGGAATATATTTAAAAGAAGGTTATTGTGGCCGGAATTGTATTTTAACCCTTTTTTATGAAACCCCCCCCCCCCCCCCCCCCCCACACACACACACCTTTGCTTTCTTTTTTGCTGATTTTTTTTCTACGATTTGCATGTAAACGCATTTACTTTGGTAGCACCACACTAAAGAGTGCTTTATGCCAGAAACAAGAAAATTGTGGTCACAATAATATTTACTAGAATTCTGGCTCTGTTTAACATCCTGCCTACGAATAAAACACTTTGCATAAATCACATTGAAACACTCCATGCCCTGTAATAACTTAGTGGCTGGCAGATTAAATGACATAACTTAACAGGATGCAGAAATCCAACACACAATGCAAAGGGGTTGATTTACTAATTTATTGTACTGCAAGTGCAGTTGCAGCAGAAAATGAGGTAAAGCTTCACTTTGCAAAGAAAACCTAATCACGTGCAAGGAAAAAAATAAATAAAGCAGCATTTTTGCTTGTACATAGTTGGATGATGAAGTCACTCCAATTTATAAACCACGCTAAACTCTGTAATAAGTGAACAAAAGCAGTGACTCAAATAGTCGTGCTAATCAATGCAATATGTGAACACAAATTAAATATCGTGACAAATTATGAACAATTACAGAACGTGTTATAAGCGATAAATAAAAAGTGAAAAGGAAAAATAATGAAGAAAAATTTGGAAAAAAATCAGTGTAGATATAAATAAAACAGTCCACGTGAATATACACACTAAGACAGTTCATAAAATATTCCTCCACCTTCTGTGGCACCCATCACCTTATTAATAGGGGCGCTTAATGGATAATGTGGACCCTCTAGCAGTAGAGAGGCCATACAGGCTAACCCTTTACTTTATGGGGCTCCGCGGAGCCACGTGCTGACATCATCGCTTCCCTCCCTGATCCCGGATCAAGGCTGTCTTTTTACTTGTGTAATGTAAGTGCATGTCTTTATCATTTTAGTAAAGTAACTCATACTGTATCACACTATCGGAGTCTTTTCTCCTTTACACCAATCGCTATGGTTGTTGTCACGGTTATCCTGGAGACGAGGGAGTTAGAGAATTCAGGAGGACCCTTCCATCTATACCACCCCGTAGAGGGTTACTATCAAGCCTGTTTGACCTCTCTAGCGATAGAGGGTCCACCTTATCCAGTAAGCGCCCCTATTAATAAGGTAGTGGCTGCCACAGAAGGAGACTCCACGTAATCGTTTGGTGGTGGAATATTTTATGAACTGTCTTTTGAGGAATACTTTAGTGTGTATATTCACATGGACTGTTTCATTTATATCTACACTGATTTTTTTCAAAAAAATGTTTCATTACTTTTCCTTTTCACTTTATATTTATCATTTAAAACATGTTCTGTAATTGTTCTTAATTTGTCACAATATTGAATTTATGTTCATATATTGCATTGATTAGTGCAACTATTTGAGTATTTTGGATGATGGAAGTCCGCAGAGCTCCCCCTCACTTACTAAGCTGCGGAGCAACTGCTCTTGCAGAGTGCAGCTGCACTTTGCAAACTGCATAGTCTATTTGCCTTTAGTAAATCCACCCCCAAAGTGTCGAATGCTGAAGATTGTAACAGAGGATGTATCTCTTAATCATTTGACCTCCAGATGGTTTTTCCGACCAGGGCATTTTTTGCTATTCAGCACTGTACTACTTTAACTGGCAATTGCTTGGTTATGCAACACTGTACGTAAACTAAATTTATATATTTCTTGACACCGATAGATTTTCCTTTTGTTTTTTTTTTTTGTTTTGTTTTTTTTTAATCACCAAAGTAAAGTTTTATTGAATAGAACACAAGACATCACATGTTACAAGTGAGTAGGTATACAGTTCGTATAATTGACTAGTCTGTCAACAGAAGGACAGGCATTGCATAACACCTCACATTCATTAAACTAGCAAAAGAAATATAAACTGATAGACCAGAAAAAAAAAGAAGAGTAAACCAACTGGAAGTACATACCAATCACCTTGTATTAGAGAGAACCCAACACCACACGTTATTGTCTGATATCGCATAAGGTATATAATTGCTGACAGGCCATAAGTAGTCTCATATGGTCACTCAGCTGGAAGTAGTGCAGGTGATTATCTACCCCAGTAGTAATCTATCTAGACCCAGCTGCAGGGGGTGCCACCTCTGGGGAACTTAACCAGCTTTGCCAGATGTTTATACATTTTTTTGGTGATATTTTTATTGGTGATAATAGGTGTTTCTTTCTCGAGTGAGGATGTTGTTAACCGCTTGGATCCACTGCACCTCCATCAGGACTTGTGCTGAAAGCCAAAGACAGGCAATCAGCTTCCTAGCTAGGTATAAAAGTCTTTTGAGGGCAATGTACACCAACGGGGGGTACAGTTCCTCAGTGGAACTCCCCTACAGACACGTCAGTAGGTCCACCTTCAATTGAACTTGGTATATTTTGTTAATTGTATTAACTATTCAGTTCCAAAGCCTGACTAGCTTGGGACATCTCCAGAGCATGTGGATGAGGTCACCCGGGTGAGCCTGACATTTCAGACATATGAGAGTGTCCTTTTGGTGGTTTTTTATTATCACTAGGTTCTTTTATTTTTTTTTTAACCACTTAAGCCCCGGACCATTTTGCTGGCCAAAGACCAAAGCACATTTTGCGATTCGGCGTTGTGTCGCTTTAACTGACAATTACGCAGTCGTGCGATGTGGCTCCCAAACAAAATTGACATCCTTTTTTTCCCACAAATAGAGCTTTCTTTTGGTGGTATTTGATCACCTCTGTGGTTCTTATTTTTTGCGCTATAAACAAAAAAATTGCGACAATTTTGAAAAAAACGCATTATTTTTTACTTTTTCCTATAATAAATATCCCCAAAAAATATATAATTTTTTTTCCCCTCAGTTTAGGCTGATACATATTCTTCTAAATATTTAGGCCAAAATGTAGTCTTCTACATTTCTTTGGTAAAAATAACCCAAATCAGTGTATATGTACAGTATATGTATTTGTAAATTGATCAATCCTGATGTACCAATGGCCTATTTTTTTTCTTGAGGCCCTAAAATGCCAGGACAGTACAAATACCCCCCAAATATTATCTATTTTGGACCATGGACAGTCCAAGGTATTTAGTAAGAGGCATGGTAAGTATTTTAAAGTTGTAATTTTTTGTCATTGGAAAATGAAGAAATTAAATAAAATCAATTTTTTTTCCAACAGTTTTCTTTTTCATACTGTCCCCAGTGCAGTACAGCATCATCATATGACTGGTGTGGTGGTGATCAGGGATACGGACTTGTGACAGTATGTAAAAAAATAAATAAAATTGTATTACATTTTGTAAACATTTTTATCTTTTTTTTTTTTTTTTACATTTTACATTTACAATTTATTTTACTATTTCTTTTACATACTGTCATCAGAGTAGTTTGGCGTCACCATAGTGACACTGTACTACTCTGGGGGGGGGGGAGTGATCAGGGATTTTTTGTCTTTACTTTACTATTACTGCTTATAATATTGATGATCACTGTTATAAGCAATCGTTTTAACATACAGGCTGAATTCACGTGAACTAAGTTTGTTTCTAAGATAATTATCAAGAGCCCCCTTCTTTGGAATACAAGTGCATATGTGCCTTGACTACTTTGACTACCATGCTGTCTTTATGGTAACTTACTCACATTGGGTCTGGATGGTTCCCCATTGGGGAGTGAGTCCTTTTATTTTAAGATTATGTGTACAAAACCATTGGCTATTTATTATTATAGAGATATTATTATTGGTGGAGTAAAATACAATCATATACTTTTTACTCTCTATGTTTGGTATATACTATATACTATACCTGTTGTAATAGTGGTTGGTTTCTGAGTTGTTACTGTTGTTGTTGTTGTCGTACTTGTTGTTGTACTGGTTGTAGGCATTGCACTTGTATGGGCTTTAGTTGTTTCAGGCAGATGGATACCTGTCGAATCACTACCTATTAGAAGAAAGGAAAAACATACCGATGCTGTTATAGCTTTCATTTATAAATAACTGTGTACACAGTAAAATGTTATTATTACCCTTCATCAACCTTAATTTATATATATAGATATATATATAGATATATATTTATGTATAGATAGATAGATAGATAGATAGATAGATAGATAGATAGATATAGATATATATCTATATCTATATATATATATCTATCTATCTATCTATCTATATAGATAGATAGATAGATATATATATAGATATATATCTATACATATATATAGATATATATCTATATATATATAGATATATATCTATATATATCTATATATAGATATATATATATATCTATATATAGATATATATAGATATATATCTATATATATACACGGTATATCACAAACATGAGGATATGAGGACAAGGATATCGATTACTGGAACCATGTCCTGTGGTCTGATGAGACCTAAATAAACATATTTGGTTCAGATGGTGTCAAGCGTGTGTGGCAGCAACCAGGTGAGGAGTACAAAGACAAATGTGTCTTACCTACAGTCAAGCATGGTGGTGGGAATGTCATGGTCTGGGGGCTGCATGAGTGCTGCCGGCACTGGGGAGCTACAGTTCATTGAGGGAACCATGAATGTCAACATGTACTGTGACATACTGAAGCAGAACATGATCCCCTCCCTTCGGAGACAGGACAGTATTCCAACATGTTAACGACCCCAAACACACCTCCAAAACGACCACTGCCTTGCTAAAGAAGCTGAGGGTAAAGGTGATGGACTGGCCAAGCATGTCTCCAGACCCAAAACCCTATTGAGCATCTGTGGGGCATCCTCAAATGGAAGGTGGAGGAGCACAAGGTCTATAACATCCACCAGCTTTGTGATGTCGTCATGGAGGAGTGGAAGAGGACTCCAGTGGCAACCTGTGAGGCTCTGGTGAACTCCATGCCCCAGAGGGTTTAGGCCAATGCTGGAAAATAATGGTGGCCACACAAAATTGACACTTTGGCCCCAATTTGGACATTTTCACTTAGGGGTGTACTCACTTTTTTTTGCCAACGGTAAAGACATTAATAGCTGTTGAGTTATTTTGATGGGACAGCAAATTTACACTGTTATACAAGCTGTGCACTCACTACTTGACACTGTAGAAAAGTGTCATTTCTTCAGAGGTGTCACATGAAAAGATATAATAAAATATTTACAAAAATGTGAGGGGTTACTCACTTTTGTGAGATACTTTATATATGTACTTTATATTATAAATTAATATATTATTATATATTAAATTATTATTATAATATTTAATATTATAGCCACAAGACTAAATATGTATCTAAAAAAGGAGCTTTTCAACTGAGAAGTTACTATTACCGGTAAATCATATTTTTCTTTTTGATTCAAATGCCTAAAAATACCCATAAGCATGGAATAAAAACATATCACCTATTTTAGAGCAGCATATAACTATTATATGCAAAAAGCTATATATAGCAATCAGGGAAGTAGGTACACAAAAAAAAACTATGGTAAAATGTGCCATGGCAGGCAGGACAACAAAGAAAGTTTTCATTCAGACCACAACTACTGGAGTTTATTAAGAGTGGAACTTCATAGGTGTATCTCTTTTCAACCTAATTCTATGAGGCTTAAGACTAATATTAACCGCTTCAGCCCCGGAAGATTTGGCTGCTCAATGACCAGGCCATTTTTTGCAATTCGGCACTGCGTCGCTTTAACTGACAATTGCGCGGTCGTGCGACACTGTACACAAACAAAATTGACGTCTTTTTTTACCACAAATAGAGCTTTCTTTTGGTGGTGTGTGGGCCTCTGCGGGTTTTATTTTTTGGCCTATAAACAAAAGAAGAGCAGCAATTTTGAAAGAAACACAATGGGGTTTATTTACTAAAGGCAAATCCGCTTTGCACTGCAAGTGCACTTGGAAGTAAAGTCACTGTAGATCCGAGGGGGATATGCAAGGAAAATAAAAAACAGCATTTTAGTTTGCACATGATTGGATGATAAAATCAGCAGAGCTTCCACTCATTTCAGATCTACCCCTTAGATTTAGAGCGACTGCACTTCCAAGTGCACTTTCAGTGCACTTTCAAGTGCACTTGCAGTGCAAAGTGGATTTACCTTTCGTAAATAACCCCCAATATCTTTTACTTTTTTGCTATAATAAATATCTCACATTTTTTATCAAAAAAAAATTTTTTTCCTCAGTTTAGATATGTATTCTTCTACATATTTTTGGTAAACAAAATCGCAATAAGCGTATATAGATTTGTTTGCGCAAAAGTTATAGTGTCTACAAAATAGGGGATAGATTTATGGCATTTTATTATTTTTTTTTTTTTACTAGTAATGGCGGCGATCAGCGATTTTTAAAGCGACTGCGACATTATGGTGGACACATCGGACGCTTTTGACACATTTTTGAAACCATTGACAATTATACAGCGATCAGTGCTATTTAAATGCACCGATTACTGTGTAAATGTCACTGGCAGGGAAGGGGTTAACACTAGGGGGCGATCAAGGGGTTAACTGTGTTCCCTATGTGTGTTTTTAACTGTGGGGGAATGGGACTGTGTAGGAGGAGAGAGAGATCGGTGTCCATACATAGTATGAACACATGATCTGTCTCAACTCCCCTGAAAGAACCGGGATCTGTGTGTTTACACACACAGATCCCAGATCTCGCTCAGGAGCCCGGCGGTCATTGCGCCTGCCGGGCATTCGCATCAGGGTCCGGCATACGCTGTGGCTGGCGCGTGCCCCTAGTGGCCAAAAGGCGAAGCGGTGTAACATAACGTTGTTTCGCCCAGCCATGCCATTCTGCCGCAGTAAAACTGTAGCGGCTGGTCGGCAAGTGGTTAAGAACTAAACATGGTCATATTCAAACTGAATAAATATTACTTACTCAAACTGAGAAAATATAACCTGCATAAAAAGGGTAATACTTTCCAGAAAAAGCAAAGGATAAATTAATATTGATAGTGAAAATGTGGAGGATTTTTGAGAGAAGCAAGCTGACTAGATCACATTCTGGAAGATGAACAAATAGGTCATAATTTATTTTACATTTGTTTACATTAAAAGAAAAATGTACCTGTTTGTGATGATGAAGATGAATAACTGAGAAATGCTGTTGAATTCAAAACAGTGCCAGATGATGGGACATAAAACAAAGACAATGGTGTCTCTGAGCTAGCTGATGTAGATACACCATTATTTTCAGTAACTGTGGTAGCAGCTTCTAATTTTGTAGTTGCATTAGGGATAGGTGCAGATGAACCTTTTAATTGTGATTGTGTTGAGCCGCTAGGGATTTGTGAATTTGAAAAATCATTAACACTCAATGCTTCCTTATCTGAAGTCATGGTTGAAGAAGTAGGATGTTTAAGTGATGTGGTTTTATGGGAACTAGACGTCAAAGAGGTAGTTTTAACGGTGAATGTTGATGATTCAGACATATTGGTTACTGTAGTGGATGTGGAAGTTTTGATACCAGAGACTTGTAAAGTAGATGTAGGACGTGTGCTGGTTTCTGTCCTGGAAAACATATCAGTTTTACTAGATGATTCTGTAGACAAAGCTTTAGAAGTGTCTGTAATAAATAAAAATGGCATAGTCTGGTTTATGGTAGTGGTAAAGTTAAATGCATGTTCAGAGGTGGCTAAAGTAGGGGTGTCTTTTATTTTTGAAGTAGAGAATTCCATAGCTTGTGGTGTTTCCACTTCTGTTGTCTGTGGTACTGTAACAATTGAAGAATTAGGTGAATGAACAGGTGTGCTTTCAGAGGTATTAGAATTCGCCAAATAAGTTTTTTTAGATGTTTCCCTTATTGTTGCCTTTGGTGATGTTAGATGTGAAGACGCAGATGGTTCATTTGAAGTAGTCTCAGATAAGAAAGAATGTAATTCAGTAGATTGTTCAGTTGTTGGGGATGCAGAATCATTTTCACTTTCGGCAGTTTCAGTAAACATAGATGTGAGCATTTTGGATGATGACTCAGGAGTATTAATTTCTTCAGTAGATGTTGAAGTTACTGTGCTGGAAAATTCTGAAGTATGTTTGGCAACTGTGCTGGGCTCTGTTGTAAAAAGAAGAGTGGCTGAATTGATATGCTCTGTAGATGAGATTAGAGAAATGCTGGGTTCTGATGTAAATAAAGAGGATGTAGTCAGTGGTTCTGTAGATGCAGAATCAAAGGGTGTTTTATATTCAGAGGTTGACAGCTCAGTTCTACTTGTTACCTCTGAAGCTGAAATCATATTTGTACTCAATGTTTCCCTTATTGTTGCCTTTGGTGATTTTAGATGTGAAGAAGCAGATGATTCATTTGAAGTAGTCTCAGATGGGAAAGAATGTAATTCAGTAGATTGTTGAGTTGTTGGGGAAACAGGGTCATTTTCACTTTGGGCAAGTGTTTCAGTGACTATAGATGTGTGCATTTTGGATGATGGCTCATTAATTTCTTCAGTAGATGTTGAAGTTACTGTGCTGGAAAATTCTGAAGTATGTTTGGCAGCTGTGCTGGGCTCTGTAGTAAAAAGATATGTAAATAAGGAGGATGTAGTTAGTGGTTCTGTAGATGTAGAGTCAAATGGTGGTTCATATTCAGAGGTTGACAGTTCAGTTCTACTTGTTGCCTCAGAAGCTGAAATCATATTTGTATGCAATGTTTCCCTTATTGTGGCCTGTGGTGATGTTATGGATGAAAAGGCAGATGGTTCATTGGAAGTAGTCTCAAATGGGATAGAGTTCAATTCACTTGACTGTTCAATTGGGAAAGAAGTGACATTTTCACTTTCAGCAGTTGTATCAGTAAATGTTTGAAATTTTGTAGTGATTTTCTCAGTAAATGAGAAAGCAAATTTACTGGTGAACTCTGAGGTATGTATCGGAGCTGGGCTTGGTTCTAATGTGGAAACAATAGCAGATGTACTTCCAGTAGATAAGGATACAGACATGCTGGGTTCTGATGTAAATTTAGATGATGTAGTCACTGGTTCTGTAGATGTAAAGTCAAAAATTGTTTCATATTTAGAGGTTGACAGCCCAGATTCGTGTATTGCTTCTGAAGCTGAAATCATATTTGAACTCTTTGTTGTCTTTGGTGATGTTTGAAGAGAAGAAGGAAATGATTGGTTTGATGTAGTTTCAGATGGCACAGAATGTAAATCAGTAGACTGTTCAGTTATCGGGGAAGCAGAGACCCTTTCACTTTCAGCAGTCATTTCAGTGAAAATAGATGTGAGCATTTTTGATGATGACTCATGAGTATTACTTTCTTCAGTGGATGTGGAAGCAAATGTGCTGGAAAATTCTGAAGTATATTTGGCAACTGTGCTGGGATTTGCTGTAAAAAGAAGAGTGGCTGAGCTTGATGACTCTGTAGATGGAGATAGAGGTTCTGATGTAATTAAAGAGGATGTAGTCAGTGGTTCTTTAGATATAAAGTTAAAGATTGTTTCAGCGGTTGACAGCTCAGGTCCACTTGCTGTTTCTGCAGCTGAAGTCATATGTGTACTGGATGTTTGCTTCACTGTTTCTTGTGGATCATATTCAGAGGATGAAAGCTCAGATCTGCTTGTTGCCTCTGAAACTGAAATCATATTTGTACCTGATGTTTCTTTAATTGTTGCCTCTGATGATGTTATATATGAAATGGCGGATGATTCATTGGAGGTTGTATCTGTAAATGTTTGAAATTTTGATGATGACTCATAATTAGTGATTTTCTCAGTAGATGAGGAAGCAGATGCACTGGTGAAATCTGAGGTATATAATGGAGCTGGGCTAGGTTCTAATGTGTAAACAATAGCTAATGTACTGGAGTCCTCAGTAGATGAAGATATAGACACGCTGGGTTCTGGTAGAAATGTGGATGATGTAGTCATTTGTTCTGTAGATGGAAAGCCAAAACTTGTTTCATATTCAGAAGTTGACTGTTCAGATCTGCTTGTTGCTTCTGAAGCTAAAATCATATTGGAACTCATTGTTTCAGTTATTGTTGCTTTTGGTGATATTAGAGGTGAAGAAGTAAATGTTTCATTTGAGGTATTCTCAGATGGAATGAAATTCAATTCAGTAGACTGTTCAGTTTTTGGAAAAGAAACTGTCCTGGTTTCTGATGTTGATAAAACAGCAGAGGAATTAGGAGCCTCAGTAGACTGTGATAGAGAAATGCTGGGTTCTGATGATAATAGAGGTGATGTAGTCAGTGTTTTTGTAGATATAATATCATTGGTTGTCTTATATCCAGGAATGGCGGATGTTTTGGAAATTTCCAAAGCAGATGTAGGAAGTGCACTGGGTTCTGGAAAAAGAAAATGGCAGTGTTTTAAAAGATGTAAGTTTACTGCGGTTTAACATGTGGACTAAGCTAAAGTTAGTTGTTATAACAAAGTGTCACTATCATAGATTGTAACTGATATTGTTACATAAATAACTCACAGCAAAGCTTTTTATATTCGTTTTGGCCAAAGTGAAGAGGGATTAGAACTGTTTTTATTGCTACCTCTACCCCTCTACCACTCACTCTATTTGTCCTGTTTACCAATATCATCAAAAGTTAAAGTTAAATAAAATCACAAACTTTGGGTTGTCCCCAGAAAAGTAATAGAGGGGAAATCTTCCAATGGGGACACTAGTTCTGGTAACCCAGGAGACCCCAAGGAATTCCCTTAATTTGCAGGGATTTCCTCTCACTTCCTGTTTTGACTATGGGACAGGATATGAAGGTAAATCTTCCCAATGGGACACAGATGGAAAAAATAAATCTGACAGGCGTTATATCCATCCCCTGCTCAATCCAAATTGAAAAGAAAAAGTTTTATCCATAGTTCTACTTTAAAGTGGCTGTAAAGGGAGAAGTTTTATTATCTTAATGCATTCTATGCATTAAGATAAAAAATCTTCTGTGTGCAGCAGCTCCCCTCAGCCCCCCTAACTTACCCGAGCCCCATCTCTATCCAGCGATGTCCATGAGTGCCTCGGCTGCCCAGGACTCTCCCTCCTGATTGGCTGAGACACAGCAGCAGCGCCATTGCTGTTAATCAAACTCAGTTCATTCAGAAGAGAGAGGGGTGTGGCCAAACCACAGATCTGTGTATGAATGGATACACTGAGCTGCAGCTCGGGTGCCCCCTTAGCAAGCTGCTTGCTGTGGGGGCACTCAACAGGAAGGAGAAGCCAGGAGCTCCATCCAGGGACCCGAGAAGAGGAGGGTCCAAGCTGCCCTGTGCAAATCCACTGCACAGAGCAGGTAAGTATAACATGTTATTTTAATAGAAAAAAACAAGACTATACAATCACTTTAATTCTTGTGAGTTTCCAATAGGAAATTAACATATTTTGAAAACTTCTTTGGTGCCAGTTCAGTTTAATACTCCTGCTCAACCATTTCTTATTTCTATTCCATGTGTTGAAATTCTAGTTTTTTTACACCATCCCCTTCCCTTTTATTTTGTTTTACAAATTTCAAAAGATGTTGTTTTGCCCTTGTAGATACCAGGCTGAAACCTTAGACATACCGGCTGGTTTCTGCAAGGATAGAGGTTCATGACATTGCTATACTGTATCTCCCTTATTTCCTTTAGAAGTAAACAGCTAATTCAACAAGGAGCCTTAAAATGGAATTACTTCAAAGCACTAGAGCAGTGCCGATTGGATAAACACTTACATTCTTAAAGCAACCCTGTTTAAATCCTAAAAGAGGTAATTTGTGGATACCCTGTAAGAAAAATAGGCTAAATGCTTGTAGTGATAAGTGAATATGTTTAGGTGTGATTCTTCTAGGGTTTGGCAACTTTTATAAAAATTTGGTTAACCCAAACGCACAGGCAAATCTTGAAGAATTCTTTAGGAAGGGAGGTAGGGGGCAGTTGAATCTGCCTGCTAAAGTTTGGCCCCTTTTAGGGCTATTAGGCAAACTACTGTGAAAAAAGAAGACCTGCACTAGTACAAAAAAAAAAAAAATTGTACAGCATTGAAAGAATCTTTTCATGTGGCTTCATGGGCAACATGAAAAAAAATCACAAATCCAATAATTAACTTGGAGGATGACCTAAAGTTGTACACAGTTTTCTGGAACAGTACAATTGTGAAGGACAGTATCAGCAAGAGCACACTGGCAGCTCATTTTTGGTCATGGAGCTGACTTTTTCTTTTGCAATTAGCTTGGCTTAATCTGGCCATAGATGGATAGATGTATCGAAGTTCTATCAGTTAGATCAATGTCATTTGATTGACTCATTAGACTGACTTCTGTGGAATGGAAAGTTGGAAAACTTTTGTCAATAAATTGTAAACTAATTGTCCAGGAAAGTGGCAAACAGAAGGTTGAGACAAACCATTTAACACTGTCAGGGGTGCTTACAATGCTTAGCTTTTATTGGTTTATGTAAAACCTTTACTCCAAAAGGAAATTAAAAAACTGTAGCTGTAACTGCTTAAAAGTAGTTAGCTTAAATTCCGATTTAATTTATTAGTCAAACTTAGTTCATTTAAGTTTGCTAGTGCATTTAACACTACCCTCTCAACAGATTGACAATGCTGTTGTCCAAGTGTTGCTCTATCACTCCACCATATGGCAGTGCCAGACTAAAGCTGGCCATACACTAGTAGAATTTGGTTCAAAAATTTCCTTTCTAAAAATGTTAATTCATTTTTTCTAATTGTTAGTGGGGGTCAAATTAACATTCATTTTTTACAATAGAAATTAGAAAATTCAAAGAAGCAGGATAGAATTTTTATTTTTTTTAAATGAATGAACTTCTAACAGTGTATGTGGTTTTTGGTCAGGAAAATCCATTTACTCCAAAATGAATTGTTAAATGCAAACAAAAGTGTGAAGTCACGCTGTGAGCATTTTTGTACAAATGTTCATATTAGTATGAACGTTCATTCAAAGGTCTAGAAGTGTATGGCCAGACAGGAAGTATCTTACTGGCTGAATCACCAGATTAAAATAAAGAAAAACAAGCCAAAAAATAAATAGAATGCAGTCAACCCAATTTAGGACTGGTAAGCTGTAATATATTACATTTTTGTTTTGGGGTTTACACATGCTTTAAAGGAAAACAAAAAAGTGTATTATCATTTGACTTATTTCTGTACGTTTCTGTAACTTCTGCTCTGTGCATTCATACTGCTTGTAGTGGTAAACTGAATTTTAAATGAATGGTATTAGCATTCTTTTCTCATGCAGAGTTAGAAGCAATATTTTCACTTACCTGTAAAGTCAGTAGAAGACATAGTAGACTCATTGGTATCTAGAAACACAATAAAAGACAAATGCAAATCAAAACCGATAATACAAATTAGTATTCCAAAAAACACATGTACATTTACTTAAACTTGATGTAAGTGATGAACTCCTTCCCCCAGCACATTCAGAACATATCATACTTATGTAAATCCCCATTCCTCCAAAATGTTCACTATGTGGCCAGCCAGGCAATGCACAGCCCCTTCCAGGGGCATGAAGGTTTGGGCAAATGTGATTTTGAATAAAGATAAGCTTCAGGTTTTGGTTAAGGATGATTTTGACCAAAAACCAGCCTGCCTGCGGTTCCGCAAATGAGTGAACAAAATGACCAGATGGGGACAAAAGTCTCACCTCCACATCCTGTCCCCTCGAACGGATGTAGGGGTCTGTAGAGGGGGACTTATCAGAATCCCAAATTCTGCTTTAGAACAAAGGGGCCCAGATATTAAACCCTCCCCTACGTGAAAATATATTGGGTACACAATACCCCGTCTTACGCATTCACAAAGCAACAAAAGCAAAATGAGTAAGTGAATAAAAACACATATACCATAGAAAAAAAAAAGTTCTTTATAATAAAAATTACCCCAACCCAAAAAATAATGTCACACAATGTCAATCCAACTTCAATCACTTCATCCTGTGATGTAGATTGAGCCTCAGTCACAATGAGCAGTGCCTGATGAGATGACAACCTGCCCCACCTGAGGAAGTTAACCCCAGCTACTCTGGTCACAACTGACAGTTCCCCGCTGGCTTCATTCTGCTTGTAAATAATCCCTGCCAGCCAGTTTGATCACAAACAGAATAAAGACTTTCCTCAGTTGGTTTCTGTTTGTAAACAAACTAGCTGTGATCTGTCATTTAGTAGCAGTACCACCACTTTACTGCTAGTGCCATACTACTGCCTTGCTATCTCTGCTAAATTACTCACTTAGACCCCTTTCACACTGTGCTGCCACTGGCGTCAGCGGTAAAGTGGCACTATTTTTAGTGCCGCTTTACCGTCGTTTTAGCTGCGCTATTCAGCCGATAGCAGGCCGGTTTTAACCCCCCGCTAGCGGCTGAAAAGGGGTTAAATCCTACCCGCAAAACGCCACCGTAGTATCGCAGTGCTGCCCTATTGATTTCAATGGGGAGCAGCGGTGGAGGAGTGGTGAGTTCACCGCTCCTTCACCGCTCCAAAGAAGCTGCTGGCAAGACTTTTTCTGATGCCCCGCCAGCGCACCGTTCCAGTGTGAAAGCCCTCGTGCTTTCACACTGGAGTGAATGGAGCAGCTGTTTTAGGGCGGTTTGCAGGCGCTATTTTTAACGCTATAGCGCCTGAAAAACGCTCCAGTGTGAAAGGGGTCTAAGGAAATCGGAAGTAGCCATCTTTTGAATCCTGGTAGAAATACTTGGATCCCTCTTTGTATGTCTAAGGAAATGAATGTGTTGCACCATTGCTTTTAGTAGTAATTAAGCCATAGGCTGTTGTGTATTGCATTTTTGATCATGTAAACCTTTCAACTGCTTCTTGACCATGTGATGACTCCACCTTTGCGGTGATATTATAGTTGTAAAAGAAGAAGTCTGCACAAAATGGATTCAAAGGTGGTAGACATTGAACCAATAGACTGGAAAATTATTTGTGAAGCAGGAATACTTTTACTCTTTACAAGCTAACAAGCTGTCTAGCTGGCTGCGGACCAGCCACCGCAGTTTTACTGCGGCAGGTTGACTCCGCTGCGCGAAATCACGTTATTATACGTGATCTTATGAAGTCCAGATAGCAGGCGCGCATGCGTGAGTCAGACCGTGGGTCCCATGGATGCGATGTCCGTGGGGATACCCAGGATCGTCTCATGGAGAGGAAGAACCGGGAAATGCTGATGTAAACAAGCATTTCCCCGTTCTGCCTAGTGACAGAACACTGATCACAGCTCCCTGTAATACGTATCGGCCTAAACTGAGGAAAAAAACATTTTTTTATATTTTTTGGGGGATATTTATTATAGCAAAAAGTAAAAAATATTGCTTTGTTTTCAAAATTGTCGCTCTTTTTTTGTTTATAGCGCAAAAAATAAAAACTGCAGAGGTGATCAAATACCACCAAAAGAAAGCTCTATTTGTGTGGAAAAAAGGACGTCAATTTTGTTTGGGTACAATGTCACATGACCGCACAATTGTTAGTTAAAGAGACGCAGTGCCGAATCGCAAAAAACGCTCTGGTCAGGAAGGGGGTAAATTCTTCCGGGGCTGAAGCGGCTAGGAAAGTGGCAAATAGAAGGTTGTGACTAACCATTTAACACTGACAGGGGTGCTTACAATGGTAAGTTTTTATTGATTGCTAAGAATGTTTGTTCATTTTTTTCTAATTGTTTTGAGTCAACTCAATGTTCATTTTTGACCATAGAGACAAGAAAATTCCAAAAAATAGGATGTAATATCTTTCTCGAATGAATGAATTTCTAACAGTACCTGTGGTTGTCATTCAGGAAAATCCACTCACTCCAAAATCAAATGTTAAAAAAAAAAAAAAAAAAACTTTTGATGTTCTTTTAAATTACATTTGCCAAGTCATTAAATGTACTGAGGATTTTTGTGCAAATGTTCATACAAATATTAGTATGAATGTTTATTCAAAGGTCTTCTGGTATGCTGAAGACAGGAAGTGTGTTACTGGCTGAATCACCAGGTTGAAAAAAAGAAAACTGGGCCTAAAAAAATAAAAAGGAAACTTATGCAGCCAGCACATTTCAGGACTGGGAAGCTGCAAAATATGATACATTTTTGTTTTGGGGCTTACACATGCTTTAAAGGAAACTACAGTGCATTTGCATTTAACTTATTTCTGTAAGTTTCACTCGATCCAAATTTTTTAAGTTAAAGGCTAAGTTGACCTTTCAGAACATGTTACATGTTCCATCTGTATTTAGAGTGGAATATGTAATATGTTCCAGCTCCTGCAGCCTCTCCCCCTGCTCTCCGCCTCAGTGTGACAGTGGGCAGGGGATCTTCTCCTAGCATCCTCTCACAATTCAAAAACAGCATGGGGCTGGGCTCTGCCCACACAGTCAAGTCATTTATTCACAGTTTCCTGTGAATGGATAGACTACAACTCCCATCAGTCACTGTGGTTGATGGCCTGTAGTTCTGAATGAACTGTGAGGGCGCTGATGTGTGCTCTCATAGTTCGTTCACAATCCCTGCAGTTTGGAAACAGTCAGCCTGTATCAGAGGTATGGACTGAAAGCTGCATAGCTTGTTTGTAGAAGCCTGACATTACACCCAATGATCCACTGATCACGAGTGCAATGCTTTCCAGGCTTCTGTAGGAAAAAAAAATATAAATGCAGATCTTTTTTTTTCTGCAAAAATATGTGCATTTATTATTTTTTCCTAAAAGGTGAACTTATCCATTAATTCCTCATTTTTAATTGCTTCTGCTCTACGCATTCATATACAGATTTGTACATACTTTCTGTAGTGGTAAACTGAATGTTACACGAATGGTATTTGCATCCTTTCTTCAAGCAGAGCTAGAAGCAGGTTTTTTTTACTTACCTGTAAAGTTAATAGAAGATATAGGAGGTTCATTGGTATCTAGAAAAAAAAAAAAAAGACAAATGCAAATGTAAACTGATAAAGAAAATCATTATTTTAAAAACATATACATTGTAGTAAATTTTATTTTGGTTAAAATTGGTTTAACTAGTGGATCCCTTCCCCCAGCACATTAATAATAGATCATACTTATGTATATCCCCGTTCCTCCAAGTTCTTCACTGTATGGTCAGCCCAGCAATGCCCAGTCTCATCCAGAGAGTGCAGGTTTGTGCAAATGTGATTTGGTATGAATAAGGATGAGCTACAGGTATTGGTTAAAGATGATTTCAACCCAAACCCAGCCAAATGGGTGAACAAAATGGCAAGATGGGGACAAGTCTCTCACCTCTACATTCTGTCCCATAAACAGATGTGGGGGTCAGAATCCAGAATCCAGCTTTAGAACTAATGGGCCCAAATATTTAACCCCTCTATGTGAAAATGTATGGGGTACATAATACCCCTTCTTACTCATTCACAAAAGAAAACTTAAAAGGTCAAAAAAAAAAAAACAGACGCCATAGAAAAAAAGTCTTTATTAAAAAAAATTATTCCAATACAAAAAATAATGTCCCATAATGTGAATCCAATGTCAAAAGATTCATTTTGCGATGTAGATCCAGCCTTAATCACAATAAGCAGTGCCTGACAACACAATGACCTGCCATGCCTGATGAAGTTAACCCCAGCTACTCTGGTCACAACCGACAGTTCCCAGCTGGCTTCATTCTGTTTGTACACAAACTGGCCAGCAGTGATCCACAAAATACCAACCTAATCGTTCTCTTCGCTCCTCCCAAGACCTCCTGCTCTCAAACTCCCTTGTCACCTCATCCCATGCTCGCCTTCAGGACTTCTCCAGAGCCTCCCCCATCCTCTGGAATGCTCTACCCCAATCCGTCCGTTTTTCTCCTACTTTATCCACTTTCAGACGATCCCTGAAAACTCATCTCTTCAGAGAAGCCTATCTGGCCCCCACCTAACAACTGTACATTTATCTTCTCAATCAGCACATCACCCACAGTTATTACCTCTTGTATCTCTTGACCTCCCCTCTTAGATTGTAAGCTCTAAGGAGCAGGGCCCTCTGATTCCTACTGTATCAAATTGTATTGTACTTGTACTGTCTACCCTCAAGTTGTAAAGCGCTACGTAAACTGTTGGCGCTATATAAATACTGTATAATAATAATAATAATAATAATCCTGGGTGATGATCATAACCGTATTTGGTCAATTATGTCACCCAGGATCCCTGCAAGCCAGTTTGTTCACAAACAGAATGAAGACTTTCCTCAGTTGGTTTCTGTTTGTAAACAAACTAGCTGGGTCCTGTCATTTAGTAGCAGTACTGCCACTTTACTGCTAGTGCTGTGCCACTGCTGTGCTACCTCTGCTAAATTACTCACTTAGGAAATGAATCTGTTCCACTATTGCCTTTAATAGTAATTAACAGGTTCCCGTCTATTTACGGGGCAGAATGGCTCCCCTGCGCGAAACCCCGTACCTATGCAGGGTTTCCTTTAAGAGCCACCAGAGGGTGCATGCACGCTGCCGGAGGGGTGTGCACGCCCAATGCACGGAGGGGGGACCCGATGCGCGTGGCCGGTGGTTGTGATCGCCGCCGGCCATGTGCAGTTGCGTGCACGAGTGCCAGCATGGGGATTTGTGTGTCAGAGGAGATGCATTCAGATTAAAAATCTATGCATTTAGATAAAAAAATCTTCTGTGTGCAGCAGCTCCCCTCAGCCCCCCTAAATTACCTGAGCCCCATCTCTATCCAGCGATGTCCACGAGTGCCTCGGCCGCCCGGGACTCTTCCTCCTGATTGGCTGAGACACAGCAGCAGCGCCATTGCTGTCAATCAAACTCAGTTAGCCAATCAGAAGAGAGAGGGACGTTGCCAAACCACAGATCTGTGTATGAATGGATACACTGAGCTGCAGCTCGGGTGCCCCCAAAGCAAGCTGCTTGCTGTGGGGGGACTCAACAGGAGGAAGAAGCCAGAAGCCCCAGCCAGGGACCCAAGAGTCCGCACTTTTTAAATTTTTTTTTCTCAATCCTTACATATACACATTGGATGTTGGCATGGTGGGGGTCCTCCCTTTCTATAGAAGCTGATTGGTTACTATGCACAGCTGCACTAGATTGTATGTGCACCAGTATTAGTAAATCATCCCCATTATGACATACCTGTCATAAAGTACCCTCTAGTACTGTTTTTGTGGGTACCAGGCACTTCCACCTTCGCCTGAGATCCTTTCCAGGTTTCATTGGTTTGGCTGCTTGAATAGCCGGGTCATGGTGACATCACTCCTGTACATACGCACAGGAGTCACATCATCACAGCACAGATTGGCTCAGTGTATATGACAGCTGACAGGCAGGAGGAAGCATTTATGACAGAAGAGACAGTAGGGTCTCTTCTGTCGTAAAAATCCAGCCTGTCAGCAATTTTTTTAAAACAATTAATTTAATATCGCTTTAATTATAAAGGGGGCCCATAACAAAATCTTTATGGGTTGCCAGGCTCTCCAACATCTCCAACTGAATTCCAATTTCCTCTTAAACTTTAATTAACTGTTTTCATACCTGGCTTTCAATGCACCTGAGTGATTAATACACAGTCATTTTAATCATTTTATTTAAAAATAAATTTAATTGACTTGTTGGCTGGTTATTTCAGTTGTGCATCAAGACAATTGTGACAGCTCTGTTTCTGAGCCTATTAGTAGTTACATTATCTGCTGTGGTCCTACTTTATTATTATTATTATTTAAGGTATTTATATAGCACCATCAATTTACGCAACGCTTTACATATACATGTACATTCACATCAGTCCCTACCCTCAAGGAGCTTACAATCTAAGATCCCTAACTCACATTCATATACTAGGGCCAATTTAGACAGAAGCCAATTAACCTACCAACATGTCTTTGAAGTAGGGATGGGCTATCTGTTTGAGTCGAACATGAGTTCGACTCGAACATTGGCTGTTCGCCCGTTCGCTGAACAGCAAACAATTTGGGTGTTCGCGGCAAATTCGAAAAGCCGCGGAACACCCTTTAAAATTCTATGATAGAAATCTAAAGTGCTAATTTTAAAGGTTAATATGCAAGTTATTGTCATAAAAAGTGTTTGGGGACCTGGGTCCTGCCCCAGGGGACATGTATCAATGCAAAAAAAAGTTTTAAAAACTGCCTTTTTTTCGGGAGCAGTGATTTTAATAATGCTTAAAGTGAAACAATAAAAGTGAAATATTCCTTTACATTTCCTGTCTGGTGGTGTCTATAGTATGCCTGTAAAGTAGCGCATGTTTCCTGTATTTATAACAGTCCGAGAGAAAAATGACATTTCTAAAGGAAAAAAAAGTCATTTAAAAGTACTAGAGCTAGCGCCGGCTATTAATGAATTGTCGGTCCCGACACTACACATAAAAGTCATTGAAAATTTTTTAAAAATGCGTGGGGGTCCCCCAAAATTCCATTACCAGGCCCTTCAGGTCTGGTGTGGATATTAAGGGGAACTCCGTGCCAAAATAAATAAAATGGCGCGGGGTTCCCCCAAAAATCCACACCAGACCCTTATCCGAGCATGCAACCTGGCAGGCCGCAGGAAAAGAGGGGGGTCGAGAGAGCGCCCCCCCTCCTTAACCGTACCAGGCCACATGCCCTCAACATGGGGAGGTGGTTGTGGGGGGCTGAGGGCGGGGGGCTTATCAGAATCTGGAAGCCCCCTTTAACAAAGAGGACACCCAGATCCTGGCCCCCCCATGTGAATTGGTAAGGGGTACATTGTACCCCTACCATTTCACAACAATGTTAAAAAAAAACACAGGAGACGGCTTGGGACAAGTCCTTTATTAAAAATAAAAAAATAAAAAATAAAAAAGAGATTCCTGCGTTGCATCAGAGGGAGGCGGGGTCACCCGTACACGTCACTGGGAAACCCCGGCATTTCTCCTTGTCAGAGGGGGCGGGGTCACGTGACGGGTGGCCCCTCCCTCAGCTACGTAAGAGCTATCAAGCTAGTGCCGCATCATTGGCTGGTTGCCTCCAGTGGAGGCAGGATCCTGTGCGTGTTCCTCGCTGGAGTTGCTGGAGATTATCCATCGCTGGAGAATGGATTACATCGCTGGAGTAGGGGCATGGATTTATTTGATTACATCACTGGAATCTCTTTTTTATTTATTTTTTAGTTTTAATAAAGGACTTGTCCCAAACCGTCTCCTGTGGTTTTTTAACATTTAACACTTTCTTTTGTGAAATGGTAGGGGTACAATGTACCCCTTACCAATTCACATGGGGGGCCGAGATCTGGGTGTCTGATAAGCCCCCTGCCCGCAGACCCCCACAACCACCGGGCAAGGGTTGTGGGGATGAGGCCATTGTCCCCATCAACATGGGGACAATCTCCCCATGTTGAGGGCATGTGGCCTGGTACAGTTCAGGAGGGGGGGCGCTCTCCCGTCCCCCCTCTTTTCCTGCGGCCTGCCAGGTTGCATGCTCGGATAAGGGTCTGGTGTGGATTTTTGGGGGAACCCCACACCATTTTTTTTTTACATTTTGGCGCAGAGTTCCCCTTAATACCCATACCAGACCTGAAGGGCCTGGTAATGGAATTTTAGGGGACCCCCACGCATTTTTTTTAATTTTTCAATGACTTTTATGTGTATTGTTGGGACCGACAATTCATTAATAGCCGGCACTAGCACTAGCACTTTTAAATGACTTTTTTTTCCTTTAGAAATGTCATTTGGCTCTTAGACTGTTATAATCACTGGAAACATGTGCTACTTTATTCAAACCAGCGACCGTTTTAACGGCTAGGCGAGAGTGCTACCCACTACACCACTGTGCCGCCCGACTAGACTTATACCTTCACCAACATAACATAAATCTGAGTAATTCAAAGTCAATACAATTGGTTAATATGCACAAAAAATGTGATACCTTCATGCCAAAACAACTAGTAGGTCCAGAGATGCAGACAGATCAAGTTAAAAAGAAATGTTGACTTTCCTATAAAAATCAAGCTTAGAGCTTACCTCCTGAGCCCCTGTATAGGTAAATGAGGCCATCCCTTCAGTTAAAGTTTCAGAAGCTGACATTGAAAGTTTCATATAATTTTGACTGTTGTATGAAATATACAATTCAAATAAGGTAGCACCTTTTTATTTTATTTTTTTAATTATTTGCTTTGAATGCATTGTCCAGATTTATCAGATTTTGGACTAATTTGCTTTAAAACATAGCCAAACTTTAGTTTTGGACAGATTGGGGGAGGGTCAGATATTGATTGCTTATATATTGGTAAAGGAGAGGGCAACTGGAATACTTGGTATGTTGCACTTTATGATGGTGTTTAGAGATTAGTAGACAGCTCTGTCCGGCCCTGTGAAATTGTGAAAGAAAATTGAAACATAAAAGTGCCACTCTATCGGTAAAAGTTTAAAATAAACTTTATTTGTATTTTTACAAGGTGAGTCAATGTGTTTAAGGGGCTATAAGGGTTCCCCTTTCATCAGGGCTGAAAAAATAAAGGATTAGGTTTTGAAGTGGGCTGAGATTTCAGTAAAATTAATAATTACTGTGGACTTTTATATCACCTGTTCCAGCTCAAGTTCACAGCTGGGCAGGCAAGGTCGCTGTCTGTTTCCCCACTGGGGAGATTTACCCTATTTATTTGTCCCGTGACCATTGACACCAAGACAGATAGTGATGAGATTCTGAAACTGGGCAGATATCACCAGAGCATTAGATAAGGCAAAAGGGAAAACATGTTCTAAAGGGAAATCCCCCCTCCCTTAACTCTAACTTCCTGTTAGGTTTTCAAGGCAGACATTGAAAAGTAATTCCCTCAAAAGAACTCAAACAGCAAAAAAAACAAAAAAGCAGATGTTCTAACTAGTCCCTACTCTATCCGAAACTAAAAGAAAGGTTTTTGCTTTAGATATACTATATTTTTCATATTCATTCCCCTAGCACATAGGGCCAGTTTTCAGTTAACTTCACTGAAGAGCTAAAACCTGCATAATTTTTATAATCAGTGCTAATTAGATCTGTTGGTTCTTCAAGTTTAGCATCCCATACATAATACTGTTTTCAAAGCAAGACATTTAGGCAACAAAAAAGGTGAAATAAGGATAACGTTGTATAATTTCAGACTCCTGAAGAGCAAGAATGGTGTTTAGCAGAAACAGTCACAGATAACTGGCTCTTCTAGAAATGTCTGATATGTGTTGCAGGTCTCTCAGCTACCAAAAACTGTACACAATTCTACACAATCCTGGGTGTGACAATGCCTTGGGCCAGGTCAAACCAAACTGTTTGAGTAGCAAACCCTGTCTCAGCCTGCAGACAAATATTAATACATCAGTTTAAATTGAACCGCTTCAAAGATAAAACAGGTTTAAATAGCTATTACATATAAGAATGTTTTTGAGCCAGCATGATATAGTTAAGGCATTAGAAATAAATAATGGGAAACTGATATCCCAGACAGACAGAAGACAGAAGTCCAACAGTGAAAAACAAATCAATGTAATATCTAGTTCTAATATCAGTTCTACAATAAAAACCGTAAATTATATACAATACTATATATATATACATATCTATATATAGATATATATATCTATATCTATATATATATCTATATATATAGATATAGATATATATATATACATATATATATCTATATCTATAGATATATATATATATCTATATAGATAGATAGATAGATAGATAGATAGATAGATAGATAGATAGATAGATAGATAGATAGATAGATAGATAGATAGATAGATAGATAGATCGATCTATATAGATATATATCTGTATATATATATAGATAGAGATATATATATCATGGGAGATTTTCCAGTAATCACATGTTGCCAAATTCAAAAGAGGTAGTAAGATGTGTAATAAAAAGGGCAAAGCAACATGTGCTTGTAAAAATATAAATTAAAATAAAAACAAAACAACATGTGAATATGCATTATAACATTAATACTGTAATCAATTATCTATGTTTCCACCACTCTATGTATTGCTTCCAACTGAAGTTTTATACCTTATGCAGTTTGCAAAGTAATATGCAAGAATACAAAGTAAAAACAATAATTAATAAGAATGAGAATGTATAAACACAAGTAAATCACAATTGCAACATTCAACTGAAACAATTTAAATTCTAAACCATAGCAAAATAGTTCCTCAATACAAAAAAAATGTTAAAAGTATTGGTAATTTTGCAGTCTTACTTTCAGTATGCGATGTCTGAGCCCAAAACCATATCATTGTTAATAATACGAATTTTTTATTCTTTTTCTTCATTCTGTCCCCACGATTAGAGCTCTGTAATAAAGAAGTCCAAGTAGTACTCAGCAGGTGGAAAAGTATCACACAATGGGACTGATGATATGCAAACTGCTGCTTGGCTTGTTAGTAATACTACCTGAAGGTGTGAGAGGAGGAGGGGATTTGGCTGCCCACTGTGACCTGACTACCCTACAATTTACAGTACTGAAAAGGAACCACTGTCACTGCATACTGCAATTAAATAAAACAATTTAAAATATAGTAGAGACATTCAGTACAAATTATTCATATTGATTCAAGTTTGTGGATGACATCATAAAAATGTAACTAGACATGTACTGGGACAGGCAACAAACAAATCTATTTCAGATTATTTATATGCTACAAGTGCATCATTTAAAAACAAGATAGATTCTGTGGGTTTGTTCTTAAATTTAATTTATATGTAAGTTGGAACAGGTACTTTTTTTAAGTGTAACTCCATACACAAAAAAATACATTTTTAATTTTTTTGAATAGCATAGGGAAGGGTTAACACCCCTGTAACATTTGTTTTGCTGTCTGTGCCCCTGTTCAGAAGATTTTAACTCATGTTGTGTCCCTGTGACAATTGAATTTTGAAAAATGTGGGTTGTCGTGGAAACAATTGGTGATAAAGCTTCAGTGGAGACACATTTTATTCCCATGATAACTCATTCAGGAGTGAATTTCCCTTCCTAGGGGTAGATTTCCTCTCACTTCCTGTTGTCTCCCTCCGTTTGTAAGTAGGAGTCGTATATAAGTCGAATGTATGTAACACTTGGACTGCCTGTATGGAACTAAGAATCCTATAATCACCCACTTGTTTTTCATCTAGTTACCTCCACATTAGGGGGTTGTCAGGTGATGACACATTGAGGTTAAACTATTTTAGAAGACTGGTCACATAGAAAAGTGAACGGTGAGGTGAAGCGATTTTCACCTTAAATATGCAAGTAAGATTATCTAGAAAAAAATGTTTGATGGCACATAATCAGAAATTTAAATCAAATACAGCTTTTGCCTATTTATGATGATTAATGAGCATTCACTTTGCAAAGTGAAAATTTCTTACTCATTTAGTAAATCCATTGAGTCATATTGAGTGGTTTCTGGTCTCAAGATCATCTCTTTGTTGTTGTAATGGCTGAGGTTGTCATTTCACCACTGAATACTTGCATGGATGTGTGGCACTGGGGATCCCTTCCTCTCCCTCTCCAGATGCTACAGGAGCCGGGAAGGGCTCCACTCCCCGCCAGCACTCCCGCAACAGCAGATGCTTAAATCCTTCATACTACTCTTGAGACTAGCTAAGCCTGAGCGGCACACTACTCCGTCCAAGGTTCTTGATGTTGACTCAGAGGTAGATGTGTTTTTACACTGAGTTCACATCAGTCAGTACTTTGGTTTAAGGGTGTGGCAGCCCATTTTTATTCATAGGAAGCAGAAATAAAGTTCTTACAACAGCAGGTTTTCCACACAGGGGTTCTTCTTCAGCAAACATAAATAATGAAAAATACTGAGACGCCTGGCTCTAAGGCTCACTCAGCCTCGACTAAAGTAACTTCCTGCACAGGCTGACTCCTGGCCTCCAATTATGGTTCTCCAGTCCCCCTTGGTTTGCTCACTCTCTCCGAGACTTCCAGAATTCCTCCAGCCTCTCAGGACATGATCGCTGCCTTGGCTTTCCCAGCCTGCCAGACCCTCTCTTGGTCTCCCAGGCCCATGAAGACATCCCAACCTTCCCAGTCCTTTGGACAAGAAGTCATCCTCACCAGGGATGCAGTCTCTGACAGAAACAACCAGGTCTCCTGACTGGGATCTATCTCCAAAAAGTAGCATCTGCCCTTAGCTTCTTGCTCAGATCTGGCTTATAACAATCCTGACCACCTGTGCACTCACACAGTCTGTAAGCAACTACCAAAGCCTGGACACAGGACTGAAGGCTCCACCCCACCCAATACTCTTTGGGGTCTTCAGACTTCCAGGCCTGATACGGAATTATCAAATCCAGAGAAATCCTAAGACACAGTTTTCTCCGCTCACAAAATATCTGCTGCCACTCCTCATACTGACTCTTTGAGAGTCCCGTGTCCTCTTCAAAACCTATTTATATAGTGGCACAGACTCTCACTGTTACCATATATATATCCTACAGGTGTCTTCCAGCTGGTCATGTGACTAGATGTGACTAGTGCTGTCCATTTCCTCTTGGTGGGCAGTCTTCAGTGCTGCATAAAATGTTGCTCATGTTGTGACAGTTGAGTGCCATTCTCTGCAGTATTACATTGTAAACCCAAGCTGCATCATGATGCTGAGCTCTATATACATTATATTACCAAAAGTATTCGGACGCCTGCCTTTACACACACATGTACTTTAATGGCACCCCAGTCAATATTGAGTTGGCCCACCCTTTGCAGCTATAACAGCTTCAACTCTTCTGGTAAGGCTGTCTACAAGGTTTAGGAGTGTGTCTATGTGTGTCTATGGTAATGTTTGACCATTCTTCCAGAAGCGCATTTGTGAGATCAGGCACTGATGTTGGACGAGAAGGTCTCTGGCTCCCTGACGTCCTGGCTTGTCTGACTATCCGTTCCGTTCCATTACCGAACTCCGGCTATGATTTGACTACATTGCTCTGTTTACCTTTTACTATTATTATTATTAAACAAGTGTGATTTTAACTGTTCTTCTGTCTCGGTCTGATTCATGGTTTCTGACAGGGCTCATCAGAATACCCCAGGCAGCTCCGCCTCCCCTTCCCTCTTCTCTTTCCAGAACCCTCTAGAAAGCCCTCAAAAGGAGAGGGAGGTCTTATTGATGCTGCCTGTGAGTCACCAGCTGCTACACTGCACTGAGCCACTTCCAGCCCAGAATCAAAACAAACAGGCCTAGCAACCACCCAGGCCTGCCTAAATGTACCTACTCTTTCTAGCACACTACTAGAGGGTGCTAAACCAGTTCATAGGGTTCAATATTGAGTTGGCCTACACTTTGAAGCTATAACAGCTTCAGCTCATTCTGGGAAGGCTGTCCACAAGGTTTAGGAGTGTGTCTATTGGAATGTTTGAACATTCTTCCAGAAGCGCATTTGTGAGGTCAGGCACTGATGTTGGGCAAGAAGGCAGTCTCCACTCTAATTCATCCCAAAAGTGTTCTATTGGGTTGAGGTCAGGACTCTGTGCAGGCCAGTCAAGTTCCTCCACCCCAAACTCACTGATCCATTTCTTTATGGGCCTTGCTTTGTGCACTGGTGTGCAGTCATGTTGGAACAGATAAAGTTTAGAGCAGAGATTGTAAGCCAGGCCTTCTCGTCCAACATCAGTGCCTGACCTCACAAATGCGCTTCTGAAAGAATGGTCAAACATTCCAATAGACACCCTCCTAAACCTTGTGGACAGCCTTCCCAGAAGGGTTGAAGCCGTTATAGCTGCAAAGTGTGGGCCAACTTAAAATTGAACCCTATGGATTAAGACTGGTTTAGCACCCTCTAGTAGTGTGCTGGAGAGAGTAGGTAAATTTAGGCAGGCCTGGGTGGTTGCTAGGCCTGTTTGTTTTGATTCTGGGCTGGGAGTGGCTCAGTGCAGTGTAGCAGCTGGTGACTCACAGGAAGATTCACTAAGACCTCTGTTTTCTTTCCAGGGCTTTCTAGAAGGTTCTGGAGGGAAGGGGAGGTGGAGCTGCCTGGGGTATTACTTGTTTAATAATAATAATAGTAAAAGGTAAACAGAGCAACGTAGTCAAATCATAGCCAGAGTTCAGTAACCGGAACGGATAGTCAGACAAGCCTTGACATCAGGGAGCCAGAGATTTCCTGGCAGCGTACTTCAGGACAGGCCAGGAAATCAGGAAACAGGAGAATCAGAGTAGTGGTACAGCAAACAGGACCAGAAACCAGAAGGGACGTCAGCCAAGAAAGTCTTCAACAGGTACACAGGAGAAAGTTTCTGGATATGTTGACCAAGGCGAAGGCAGAGAGGGACTGAACTAAACAGCTTAAGTAACCAGCAGGAGTGACGAACAGGATATCATCATCTGGTGAGTCACTGTGGAAAAAGATTGGAGCTGGTAATTAACCGACAGTTGAGCGGCCTGCTCTGAGAAGGAAGGGCTGAGCCCATCCCTGACAAGCCCTGACCAATCCCCAACTTGGATTGGCAGGGGCAGGCCTCCTTAAATTCCCAGGGTCAGCCCAGCTGGGGAGGAGTTGTTGGGTGGAAGAGCTGGAGTGAGAGAGTGTGGAGGCTGTTGGGGCCTTTGAGGGAGCTTGGGCCTGGGCTCGGGTGCAGTCGGGACCAACTTCAAGAACACGTGAAGAGGTCCTGGACTGGAGGCACATGAGAAAACATGAAGAAGACAGCAGGAGTGAGCACTACTACTGAGTGAGGCACAGTCAGGAGGACTGGGGAGGCACGCTTGAGAAGACTGGGAGCTTGCAGTCTGAGATGAGTGCAGAACCAGAAGAGTCGACTGTGATAAATGGGGCAGTGGAGAGAGACAACTGCAGTCAGGAGAGCTGGCAGGGCCTGAAGATGGGTTACTGATCTCAGTAGCTGTGTGTAGGACAGCTAGCACCAGAGACTTTTTTTTTTGCAACACTATAGGGGCACGCGGTCCCTGCCAGCAAAGGGCAATTGCTAAAGGCCTGGCTGAGTCAGTGTCAAACCTAACCACTTTGTGCTAGCTGTACCTGGAGAATAGAGAGGAAGAGATGTGCTGGAGGAAAAAGACCTAAAGATTAGAGTGGAAGCAATGTGCTAGAGGAGAAAGGCCTGAAGATTAGAGAGGAAGTGATGTGCAGGAGGAGGAACGGAGAGTATATACTGGATTGTATATAGTTGTCCCAAGCAAGTTCTAACAAAAAAACAAACAAAAACAAAGCATATGGACTGTTCTATGTCTTTGAGTGTTTGAGAAGTGAATGCTGGGCTGACCCCTACTGGGGTACCGCTACACTGGGATACCATTAAAGGTCATGTGCATGTAAAGGCAGGCACCCCAATACTTTTGTACTTTTGGTAATATGGCGTATATCATATAATACTATAGGGTATACCATAAGCTCAGTGGACAGTGGGTTGTCTGAGAAGTACATGAGTATTGCAGTTAAAGATGCATTTTTATTTCTTTAATTCTGCAGATGTTAGACTTGTTAGAGAAAACTTTATTTTAGAAGCTGGACTTGAAGTTGGGCATTAAGTTCTGCACAGCGTACAGACAGCGAGCAGCAGCTGACTCAGTCAGTCACAAGCGCTGAGAGAAATATATATACATTACTATCTTATATATTTTAGGGATTCGAAATCCAAGATAAGGTGTTATTATTAACAATCTGATAACTCATAAAACTAATCTAAGCACTTAAAGCTGTACAGTTCATAGCCCTAAAATGCATTTACCACTCATAAAAATGTCCTCTTTGTTCTCCCTCTTGTCAGGTTTTCCCACAAATCACGAGCATTTAAATAAAAAGTAGTTTTGTGTCCAGATATCTATTTTTTTATATTCTTTTTGCTCCTGTATCCATTCAAGGTAATTGTATTAGATTACCTTTATCTTCCTGTGATGCTTCATATAAGTCTTTCAGGCCATTTTTCTGTGGCTGTGTCCCAGATCCCACAGTTCTAAATTCAGGTGTGTGGAGCCCTCCATCCTGAGTTTTCAAGCTATTGCTGGATGCTTGCCTTTAAAGGGGTTGTAAACCTTTGTGTTTTTTCACTTATGCATTAAGGTGAAAAAACACCTGTCAATGACCGCCCCCCCCCGTTTTACTTACCTGAACTCTCAGACTTGACCCGGCGGGGACGCTCTGTCTCTCTGCCCGGGGTTCTCGGCTTTTGATTGGATAGATTGATAGCAGCGCAGCCATTGGCTCTCGCTGCTGTCAATAAAATCTAATGACGCGAGCGCCGGGCGATGGGACTGAGTCCTGCATTCGGCCTCTATGGACGCCGAATGCTGGACTTGGGAGCGCGCTCGCAAGGTAACCCCCTCAGGGAAGCGCTTCTCCCAGGAGGTTATCAGATGTGGGGAGGAGCCGAGAGAGCCGCTGGGGGACCCCAGAAGAGTAGGTTTGGGGCCACTCTGTGCAAAACGAGCTGCACAGTGGAGGTAAGTATGATATGTTTGTTATTTAAAAAAAATACCTTTACAATCACTTTAAGCTTACATTCTCTGCCAGCCTTGTCACAATGGGTGGAGAAAATTATTTCAGAGTAGGCAAAGGATGGGAATAGTATGCCCTGCCACTGAGGATATGGGATTTCAATGGAAACTTCAGCACTCTGAAAATTATGTGTAAAACATTTTAGTGGACTTGGTGCCACCCACAGCAGTAATGGCACCATAGGCCACATCCTATGTTGTTGAAAGCAACTATGGAATATTAATTATACTGTATTTTTTAAATTTCTTTTCTCCTGCTGAATGACACATTAACCTTGAGCCCATCTCCAACCAAAATACAGGTGTCCAAGGCTGTCATGGCCATGACTAATTACTAATGTCCAAAACGCGTAGGATGTTTTTAGAGCGTTGTACATGTCTTTTCAATAAAGGAATACCATTTTTTGGATGTCATCCTGAGTGCCCACCATCCCTTACCTTACTCAGTTAGAACCTATATCATGTTTTTTTTTTTTTTGCATCTATCTTCCTATTGGGGATAGGGATTGATGGGAAATCGCTTCAATGGGGACACAGAAAAAAACAAAAACACATTTTTTGTAGAGCGGGGAAGGGTTAGCACTTGTGGTAAGGTTTTTATTTCTGTCTGTTCCATTCATGCCCCATTGACAAGTGAATTGCATTAGGATTTTATCAATTATTACACTATGTAATGCTCACCAATATCTGTATCTCCCTATACTTCCCATTTCCAATAGAAATCAATTAGCATTCCTATTAGTAACCCTTTCCCACAGGGATTCCTGCACTTTTGCATCAAACTGAAATCTCATTTATCAGTGCATCAGACAAGACATTCCTTCCTTGAACCCAGTCAGGTCAAACTGCATTGTAAAGCTATTTGGAATTTTAAACACTGCTATATTTAGTCCATGGTCAGGTGTCCAAGGCATCTACAGATGGCCACACCCTGCAGCCAGCAATATACTGAATAGTTATATATAGAAGGTCATTTTACAGTCCCTTAGTCACAGTGACAAAAATGAAAATATATCATTGCTGTCTGACTGGATTGTGGGAAATGTCCTAGCATCAGTTTAAGAGTAAAACCTGCAATACAGGAAAGATCTGAAAGATTACGTCCCTCAAATCTTTTGTCCCACAAGTCAACAAGCTTTGATTTTATGTACTTAAAGGTCACCTATTCATTTCCAAAAAAATGAATAGGTGAACTGACACCCTAACCTCCCCCCATGTCTCCACTGTACTTACCTCTGTGGGTGGTCAGAACATGCTGGTGCTGATCAATTAGAAGCACTCCGAGCTGTTCCAGAAGCCCTCCAGAGTGAACAGGGAGCAGAGTGGGGAGTTTAAATCCCTGGACCGCTGAACTGGCTGCGTGGGCACTGACAACTCATCACCTGAAGAGGTAAGTACATCAGGGACAGGGAGTGTAGGATGTTAGTTCACCTTTTCATTTTTTCTGAAAAAGTGAGCTCTGTGCAATACCATTGCCCCCCTGCTGGAATTCCCCACTGGTGCTCTCTGCTCCTCCTCTTCTCTGAGTGCCCCCCATAGCAAGCTGTGTGATATGGGGGCACTCATGCAAGCACGCTCCCAAGCCGGGCTGTGTGCATCCCCTGCTGCCTCTGTGTGCTGTGAGAAGAGGGAGATTCAGCGTTGGGTTGAAAGAGGAGCCTAGTTAGTGTTTAAAGCGTAACTCCACTTTTGTTGTGAAAAAACATTTCCCTCTGGGTGATCTATGTACATTACAAGGCCTTTAATAAACTTTGTAGCAGATTCCTACCTTTTGGTATTCTGAAGAATTCCCTGTGTGTTTGTCTATATCTGTGTGGGAAAGTGAATCTAATGGAAGTGGCTTCAAAATTATCAGCTCGGGCACCTGCAGGGCTGCTGGGCCTGCATCCCTTTAACCCTGATTTCCTATTGGAAGTATCTCACCCAAAATAACTTTTTTGTTGCGGGGATGCCTGAAATGTGACTTGTATCTTAGTGCAGACTCCTGGGAAAATCGGTGAGCCAATCACACAAGAAGGAAATGATGTTTCTGGGGGGGGGGGGGGGTAGATTGAAAAGGAAAAGTCACTTTTAAAAACATTCGATTACAATATAACTTGTGTTGTAATTGTATACGCTATATTATTTTTTCTTTATTTGCTATTTGTTTTCCCCACGAAAGTGGAGTTACCTTTTAAGGAGGGGCTGGGGAGAGCTGATATTGGAGGTTTTTTTACCTCAATGCAGAGACTGCATTAGGGTAAAGAATCTTATGCCTTTAGAACCACTTTAAACAAAAATGTATTATACTTCAGCTTTAAATGTGGTGGCTGCATTTCTTTTTCAGGCTTTATCAAGAACATTTTCAGCTAGTACAGAAAATAGCTGTTGATCCTTAGGCTAGCCATAGATGGAGCTACCATGGGTTGCAGGAAAGAAAATCGCCAATTCCCCCATCAACACAGACAGTGTGTGAGGAAAATTGACATGATGGGTCTAGGACTTATAGAAGAATATACTACACTTCTCTGACAGTGATTTCACCATTTCAGAAACTGCTGAAGCCCCCAGATTAGAGATAACTGTTTTCTTCCTTCTTCTTTCAAGCAGAAACGGGTAATAAGAGGGTCACTCCACTTTAGAGTTTTACCAGGTGCTGTTCGTGTATTCTACTTGCTAGTTTTCAAAAGAAAAGTTATCCTGAAGGCTGGATTTCTGCATAGTCAATATAAGCTTTGGCCTAGGGAAGCAGGACTAACAGGGGTGGCACACAGACCCCCAACAACATATTGTTGCGTACCAGTAACACATTTCTGTCTATAATTGAAAATTCCAGACTAGCACCGTGCCTGCTAGTGTCATGCTGGTGTAGCCAGTAACAGGAGCAATCTAGGACACTGTGTTGCAGTTGCTTTGATTGCTCTCACCAGACTGTTGTGATAAATTAGTAAACACTGTCTGCCTCCACCAGGCTAACATGCAGGAGAAGCTCAAAAGACCTTGGTGCAGGCCACACTAAATGTTGGGAAATGTAGTCTAGAGGATCTTGCATAAGAATAAACAAAATGATGGACTACAACTCCCAGATATAGACTCTTAATTGGAGGGGATAGAGGCAGATTTCTCCCAGGCTGTAGAAACGAGAACTTCGTCTTGCTGGAAAGGACTGCAGAGTGTACATTATCGCTGTGGTGTTTCCATACTCATCGTCCAGACCAGAGTGCTGAGTACCAGAGTAGCCCTGAGTGCCGAGCTAGAGGGACTATTGACAGCCAAGCATCCAGATTAGAGTTTGCTATGTGTCTGGGACTAATGAGCAGCTATTTTTGACTTTATCGATTTGACTTTATCGATTCTATCAGACTGAGTAAGAAAGGGACTGACCATTCACCTAGCAGTCTTAAATCACTGCATGCAGAGGTTTAAAAAAAACTGTAGTTATGTGCACCACCTTAAAGACTGGGCCCCACTGACTAGCCAGCTGAAGATTGCAATTCAGGAGCCAAATACTTACCAACTGCCCCACAGTGATCCTGGACTGAGTTACTAATAGTCCGAGGTACCTCTCCTGGGTTTTATATATAGAACATAGAAACATAAAAAAGTGATGGCAGAAAAAGACAGAGTAGTTAATCGAGTGTGCCCATTTTTTTGCTTTGTTTTTTGGGGGGTTTTTTTTGTTTTGTCTTTTTTTTGTTTTTTGTTAATTTTTTGTCTGAGTATAGATCTATGTTTTAACAAGAGTCCTGAAAAGTGCTTCATATAAAGTCCCCCAAATGTAGAAGGTAAAGATGATAGAGATGATAAAATATCCCCTCACCAACTGATGTGAAAAAGATGGCAAATGCACTCATCACAGCTGTGTGAGAAAGGGCAATCCTTTATATCAGAATGCGTTGACCCTCAAATTATAGGGAGGTAAAAAAACACATGTGTAAAGACCAGGGTGAGATGAATGGACCACTGGGTACCCGCTGTAAACCTCACTGTGGCTTCATAGGTAGATGTAAATTACAATCCTAAGGCAGGAAGCTTGTACTCCAAATGATAAGTGCATAGAAAATGGCCATTTTCCTCAAAAGGATACAAGGACACAACAATGGTGCAGTATGTCTAAAAAGCCGAATCATTACTTTAATATAAAATAATTGCACTCACAATCATTAAGTTAAGAACAAGCATATCTGTATAGAAATAGCCACGACATGTGGCGCGCTTACGTCATGTCGTCATGTCCCGCCTTGCGCATTTCGTCATAATCTGATGTTGTCTTCTATATAGGGGAATCAGAACCTCCTTCCTCCTGCTGGTGATCCCTCTAGTAATGCATCTTAGAATTATATTTGCTTTTCCCACTGCCTGGTCACACTGTTTGCTCATTTTGCAATCATCTGAAATAAGTACCCCCAAATCTTTTTCCTCTGTAGTGCTGACCAACACTGTACCCCCAATGTTGTACTCTCTCAATGGGTTATTTTTCCCTACATGCATTATTTTAAATTTAGAAACATTAAACTGCAGTTTCCACTGCTTTGACCAATCTTCCAGCAATGCCAAATCATGTTCCATATTACAGACATCTCCAGGGACATCAACCCCATTAAACACCTTTGCATCATCAGAAAAAAAGACATACCTTGCCCAACAAAGCTTTAGTATTATCACTTACATGGAGATTAAATAGAACAGGACCCAGTAAAGAGTCTTGTGGTACACACTAGTGACTGGTCTCTGTTCTGAATGAACCCCATTTACAACCACACTCTGGTATCTATCCTTTAGCTAACTGCATATCCACTGAACCATCTTTAACATCATTTTTAAATTTTTAACATAGCAATGCCTATACATAGCAATATATATATATATATATATATATATATATATACACAGTATCTCACAGAAGTGAGTACACCCCTCACATTTTTGTAAATACTTTCTTATATCTTTTCATGTGACAACGCTGAAGAAATTACACTTTGCTACAATGTAAAGTAGTGAGTGTACAGCTTGTATAACAGTGTACATTTGCTGTCCCCTCAAAATAACTCAACACACAGCCATTAATGTCTAAACCGCTGGCAACAAAAGTGAGTACACCCCGAGTGAAAATGTCCAAATTGGGCCTAAAGTGTCAATATTTTGTGTGGCCACTATTATTTTTCAGCACTTCCTTAACACTCTTGGGCATGGAGTTCACCAGAGCTTCACAGGTTGCTACTGGTGTCCTCTTCCACTCCTCTATGATGACATCATGGAGTTGGTGGATGTTAGAGATCTTGCGCTCCTCCACCTTCCATTTGAGGATGCCCCACAGATGCTCTATAGGGTTTAGGTCTGGAGATATGTTTGGCCAGTCCATCATCTTTACCCTCAGCTTCTTTAGCAAGGCAGTGGTCATCTTGGAGGTGTGTTTGGGGTCATTATCATGTTGGAATACTGCCCTGCAGCCCAGTCTCCGAGGAGAGGGGATCATGCTGTGCTTCAGTATGTCACAGTACATGTTAGCATTCATGGTTCCCTCAATGAACTGTAGCTCCCCAGTGCCAGCAGTACTCATGCAGCCACAGATCATGATACTCCCACCACCATGCTTGACAGTAGGCAAGTCGCACTTGTCTTTGTACTCCTCACCTGGTTTGCACCACACACGCTTGACACCCTCTGAACCAAATAAGTTTATCTTGGTCTCATTAGACCACAGGACATGGTTCCAGTAATCCATTTTCTTTAGTATGCTTGTTTCGCAAACTGTTTGTGGGCTTTCTTGTGCATCATCTTTAGAAGTGGCTTCCTTCTGGGATGACAGCCATGCAGACCAATTTGATGCAGTGTGGTCTGAGCACTAACAGGCTACCCCCCACCCCTTCAACCTATACAGCAATGCTGGCAGCACTCATACATCTATTTCCTAAAGACAACCTCTGGATATGACAATGAGCACTGCACTCAACTTCTTTGGTAGACCATGGCGAGGCCTGTTCTGAGTGGAACCTGTCCTGTTAAACCGCTGTATGGTCTTGGCCACCCTGCTGCAGCTCAATTTCAGGGTCTTGGCAATCTTCTAATAGCCTAGGCCATCTTTATGTAGAGCAACAATTCTTTTTTTCAGATCCTCAGAGAGTTCTTTACCATGAGGTGCCTTGTTGAATTTACAGTGACCAGTATGAGAGCAATAACACCAAATTTAACACACCTGATTCCCATTCACACCTGAGATCTTGTAACACTAATGTGTCATGTGACACCGGGGAGGGAAAATGGCTAATTGGGCCCAATTTGGACATTTTCACTTAGGGGTGTACTCACTTTTGTTGCCAGCGGTTTAGACATTAATGGCTGTGTGGTGAGTTATTTTGAGGGGACAGCAAATTTACACTGTTATACAAGCTGTACACTCACTACTTTACATTGTAGCAAAGTGTCATTTCTTCAGTGTTGTCACAAGAAAAGATATAATAAAATAGTCACAAAAATGTGAGGCGTGTATTCACTTTTGTGAGATACTGTATATAGTTACATACATATATATATATACAGAGTGCACTATGAGATTTTTACTGACTATTGACTGCAGAGGAACTACTGTGTGAGTATTCATCAGTGTTGATACTGTTCATTGCTAATATCGTTCTTTAATAATACTACTCATTATTGATGCTGTTTATTGCTTTGTTAATCTTGCTTTAGTAGTATGGTGAGTTAGACTAAACTGCTATAACCTAATAACTATGTAATTTAGCTTAATGTGAGCAAGCAGTTTCTTCTACCTGCTCATTGATTTGTGTCCTGCTATTTACTCTCAACCTGTGACAATATACATACAGTACTTTATTTACAGTTGAGTAGTTTGGTGCAAACATATTTCCTGATACCCTATATAGTTGTGTGTAGGATATTGATACTTCTGCTCACATAGGTATGTGCAGCAACCCTTACTCAACTAGGTGTGTCAGAGGGGATAAAGCTGTTCACAGTGTCAAGGCATAGGAACAGAGAACCCGATATATCAAGTGGGGTAAGCGCTACATGGGCAGGTTCTCATTGATGCTGCCCCAGCATGGTTTGTGTATTTGTGTTGCTGCAATATTGTATTGTGTAATTAGAGCTCATCTACTCAATAATATAAGCGGACCCAAACTGCTGCCAGAGGCTAGCCAGTCCCGTAGGGTAAGAGCAAGTTACCTGCGAGTACAGATACATATAAATTCAGGCCTGATTCTCTTCAATATAGAAATTTAGTGCATGTTATTAGAGGTGTCTAGAACTGGAAAATTATAATATAATAGAAAGCAAGAAAATAAAAAAAGCAAGTTCCGCAAACCTAGATATAGTAAACATAGCAGTGACATATTCCCAGAAAGAACATTGTGTTTTAATTTTATAAGAGAGATATTAATCTATGCAGTCTGGTTCAATGGACATGCAAACATGTTACCCGAGTAGAGGAATTACAAGATCTTAAGCTTGTTGTTCTTACAGGTGGTATTTTCTAGACGTCACAGACTCTCTGTAAATGTGCAATTATAATGTCATACAAGGAAATCAGAGCAGCATTGTGAACTTGTAAAGCTTTAGCTCTCGGTTTGGAATGTATTTGTAACAATTGGCTCAATGCTGGAAGAAATATTACTTGCATCTGCATGAAATCTGATGAATGTCTAGAACATTCCAAATTGTTTTTATTGGATTGGAAAGAACAAGACCTAGCATTACTATATAGTAGCTTTATATGGCAATCAGATTTATTAGACACTTACTAAGACTATATATCAGAGACAGGTGCGAATAATAAACATAAGTGAATTCCTATAAAAAAAAACTTAATTTTGGCTATACACTTGACAATTTTGTAGCTATTTGTTTGCTTTCTAACAAATATATCTACCATTCAATAATTTAACCATTTCCCAGTTTCATCTGATGAAATTATTGAAATTTTCACAGAAGTTGATTAAAAAAAATCCCTTTCACCTCTTAATATAGCAACCCTGGCTCAAATATCAGCCAAATGAAAAAATATATAAACAGCGCTCGTAGGATATAGTGCAAATAGACCCACTGCAAACAAATATCAAACTCTGAAGTGAAATAAATACAAGTGAAAAAACTGCAGCAAATATCACAAAGGTGCTAAACTATACAGTAAACTATACAGTATAGAAAAATCAATAAGAACAGCGCTTGCAGGCTATAGTGAATAAGTGCAAATGAATGACCATATTGAACATTATACAACTTTTTTTTTTTTTTTATAATGTTCAATATGGTCATTCATTTGCACTCATTCACTATAGCCTGCAAGTGCTGTTCTTATTGATTCTTCTATCAATTATCAGCAAATCATCCGTTTCACCACACGGCTCATCCAACTTTGATTTGTGGGATTGCTGTTTACTATCTTGCTTTCCTGTTTTAGCTGTTTTAGGGAATACTTTGGATGTTCCCCATGGCAAAGTTCCCCTACTCTCCTTCCCTCCCTGTTCTTCTCTTTGCATTTTCCTCTTTTATTTTTGGGCTCTCACCTCACGCTGTACCCTACGTCAGGCAGTACCTGGTCACGCTGTACCCTACGTCACATCCGGGTCTCTGGTTGTCTGCAGTGGCGGGTGGAATGCACGCCAGCCACGGAGGTGGGTGCGGCACTGATCCAGTTTCTTCCACACGTATCTAGCTTGCAGCCCCAGTGCCGGGTCTGGCACTTTTTAAGTAAGGAGCCATTTGGCTATTTTTTAATATGCTATTTTAATAAACGTTATTACGCTATGGATATTCTTTGATTGTTTTTGCATATCCTGCCCTATACTCTGAGGAGGAGGCTTCCTGTGCGTCTCTCAGCTTCTCCATATGCGAGCAGGCATTATCCTGCCAAAGCGATATTTGACTTTCTTTTTCATTAAAGAAGTCAAATATATCTGGTAAGCAGCCCATTCATCTGCTCACGTTGGGTGTATCTTGTGTGGTGAAGGATTGGTCACTATTTCACTTAAAGAAAGTTTTGCAACTAATGATCACCATTTCAACATATTCTGGATTTGAACTTTTGCTATATACAATTTGGGTTTGGAAAAACTCTCTTTCAAAGCACGTATTTTGCCAACATTTTTCTCACTTCTAAGGACTTATTATTGAGTAAAGTTTTTTTGCTGTGATATAATATGTTATAACTATTCACTATGTTTTTTTATTTGTATGTTGAATATTTAACTAGCGCTTCCTATTTATATATCCACAAATTGTAGAGTGTTTTTTCACTTTTCTAGGAGAGCAGCTTTTTTGCATTTTATTTTATTAATTTACATACATAATCAGTGGCGCGGAGTTTTTTCTTTTTCTTATTTGCGATTATTTACATTAAGCTCACCGCCTGTTATTGGGCTCTGACACATACACAGGGCTCCCAAAAGACCCCACAGATACTTACATCACAGAACTAAAAGAAATGGTGGATTTTGCCAGAAAGAGGCAGCCTTTATGGTAAAATCCTGTGCCATATTTCTACTATCTACCAAAGGTGCATAAGGTTTCAGAACCCATTTGGAAGACCTATTGTTGCTTTGATGGACAGTGTCACAAGCAACCTGTCACAGTACATCTACATGTTTTACAACCTTTAGTATCTGAACTCCCCTCATATGTATGTAATTCCTCCTGTATACCTCTATTCGAGCACTTCAGTACTTTCTGCTGTCTAAATCTGATTTGAATTATAAAACAAGCAGAATTCGTCTTGAAGGTCACAGAATTTTGCATGACTAATAACTACTTCGTATTCAATAGCCAATACTATCAAAAAGCGAAGGAGACAGACATGGGCACGAATTTTGCACCTTGTTATGCTAATCTTGCGATGAGACTTTGGGAGGTTCAGTTTGTACTCAAGAGCAATCCATTTGCCATGAATATAATCTATTTTGGCTGATATATAGACTATATCATCATTTGAGACTGTCCACTCACATCCTTACCCCTGTTTGTTGCATACTCTAATGATAATACCTGTGGTTTCTCCTTTACATATGCTGCTGACTAGGGATGAGCTTCGAGTTCGACTCGAACATTGGCTGTTCGCCGAACAGCGAGCACTTTGGGGGTGTTCGCGGCAAATTCGAAAGCCGCGGAACACCCTTTAAAAGTCTATGGGAGAAATCAAAAGTGCTAATTTTAAAGGCTTATATGCATGGTATTGTCATAAAAAGTGTTTGGGGACCTGGGTCCTGCCCCAGGGGACATATATCAATGCAAAAAGAAGTTTATAAAAATGTCAGTTTTTTCGGGAGCAGTGATTTTAATAATGCTTAAAGTGAAACAATAAAAGTGTAATATTCCTTTAAATTTCGTACCTGGGGGCTGTCTATAGTATGCCTGTAAAGGGGCGCATGTTTCCTGTGTTTAGAACAGTCTGACAGCAAAATGACATTTCACAGAAAAAAAAGTCATTTAAAACTGCAATAATGAATTGTCGGTCCGACAATACACACAATTTAGGGGGACCCCCACGCATTTCTTTTATTTTATTTTGGTTCGGGGTTCCCCTGTGGGGAAACCCCATGCCGTTTTTATCAATGAACTTTTTGTGTGTATTGTCGGACCGACAATTCATAATAGCCACGAGTAGTTTTAAATTACTGATCTGCCAGACTATTCTAAACACGGGAAACATGCGCCCCTTTACAGGCATACTATAGACACCACCCAGGTCCGAAATTTAAAGGAATATTACACTTTTATTTAAGCTTTAAGCATTATTAAAATCACTGCTCCCGAAAAAACGGCCGTTTTTAAAACTTTTTTTGCATTGATACATGTCCCCTGGCGCAGGACCCAGGTCCCCAAACACTTTTATGACAATAACTTTAAAATGAGCACTTTTGCTCATTCATGTTCGTGTCCCATAGACTTTAACAGTGTTCGCGTGTTCAAACTAATTTTTTTTCTGTTGGCATGTTCTGATGCGAACCGAACCGGGGGGTGTTCGGCTCATCCCTACTGCTGACCAAAATCCCCTAATATTTTTAGATTTAGTACTGGATAGGGATGAGCCGAACACCACCCGGTTCTGTTCGCACCAGAACCTGCGAACGGACCAAAAATTTGCACGAACGTTAGAACCCCATTGACGTCTATGGGACTCGAACGTTCAAAATCAAAAGTGCTCATTTTAAAGGCTAACGTCCGTTTTTTCAGGAGCAGTGATTTTAATGATGCTTAAAGTAAAAAAAAAAAGTGAAATATTCCTTTAAATATCATACCTGGGGGGTGTCTATAGTATGCCTGTAAAGTGGCGCGTGTTTCCCATGCTTAGAACAGTCCCTGCACAAAATGTCATTTTTAAAGGAAAAAAAGTCATTTAAAACTGCTTGTGGCTTTAATGTAATGTCGGGTCCTGGTAATATGGATGAAAATCAGTGAGACAAACGGCATGGGTACCCCCCAGTCCATTAACAGGTCCTTTGATTCTTGTATGGATATTAAGGGGAACCCCGCACCCAAATTAAAAAAGGAAAGGTGTGGGGCCCCCAGGCCCTATATACTCTGAACAGCAGTATATAGGCGGTGCAAACAAGACAGGGACTGTAGGTTTGTTGTTAAGTAGAATCTGTTTGTAATTTTGAACTGGTACATTTTTAACATGTTTAGCTCCAGCCAAAAAATCTATTTTAAGCTTTTTGGAAAACCTAGGGAAGGGTTATCACCCCTGTGACATTTTTTGCTGTCTGTGCTCCTCTTCAGAAGATTTCACCTCACTTTTTGTCCCAATGACAAATGTTTTTTGAAAATTTGGGGTTTTTTGTGAAACAAGGATTGGTAATAAAGCATGAGTGGAAAGGAGAAAAGTTTTTCCCACATTAACTCTTACAGGAGAGAATTTCCCTTCCTAGGGGTAGATTTCATCTCACTTCCTGTTGTCTCCTTCCGTTTGCAAGTAGGAGTCGTTTGTAAGTTGGATGTTTGAAAGTAGGGGCCTGCCCTATATACTTAGCAGAAATTTGGGCCTTAGGTGTTGTTGTGGCCACAACACTGTAAGCCCTCACAGGGCCCTGTTGTGAAATATTAGATCAAGAATTGTAATTACATGCACCTGTTGAACAGGGGCAGAAAAATTGGGCCTTTGGTGGTGGTGGTGCTGGTGCCACAACACTGTAAGTCCTCACAGATACTCTTGGTGGGCGCAGAAACAGGCCCTGCTGTGAAATATTAGATCAAGAATTGTAATTACATGCCCCTGTTGAACAGGCAGCCTTATATAGTGTGGGGCGTGTACTAAACCCCCTGAGCCATAATTGGCCAAAGCCACCCTGGCTTTGGCCAATTACAGCTCTCTCTACAGATGGCGCTGTGATTGGCCAAGCATGCGGGTCATAGTGCATGCTTGGCCAATCATCAGCCAGCAATGCACTGCTATGCTGCAGTGAATTATGGGCCGTGACGCGCCACACGAATTTGGCGCGAACGGCCCATATCGTTCACAATTCAGCGGACGGGCGAACAGACGATGTTCGAGTCGATCATGGGTTCGACTCGAACACGAAGCTAGTCCCTAGTACTGGATTCACATGGTAATCAGATCATTTCCACCATCCATTTCAAACCAACATCCAGTCACCCTTAAATGAATGCAGCCAGCTGCCACCATCCCAGATGGAAGAAGAACATTCCTAAAAGTCAGTTCTTCTGGCTACGCCATAATTGCACTAAGAAAGAAGAATATGTTATACAAAGTCAAGGTCTAAAAAGAAAATTTCCAGAAAAAGGCTACCTTGAAAGTGAGATCAATGAAGCATATCAGTCATACACTGATGGGATCGTCAGAAAGAAAGATAAGAATATCTTGAATTAAAAAAAAAATCCCTGCTCATCGCTCAATTCCATACTAGAGTCAAACCTATGGAATGCATTTTCTTAACTAATTTGCATACCGCAGAGCTCTCAACCTGAAGAGCAAAATAGCCCCAGTAAACCCAAGGCTAAAAACTAGAATGAGAAGGTCTAAATATGTTTGGAAACCTTACTAGGATGTATAGATGCAAGAAGAAGTTGTGTTTGATCTGCGCCTTTGTTACGCATGGCCAAAAGGAATTCCTCCAAAAGGCATTCACTAATAATAAGTTCTACAATTGCTCCACTGATCACGTGAAATACTGCCTCACATGCCTTTATTAACATTTTTATGTAAGTTATACCACTGAGAGCCAGATTTGGTGAGCACAGAAGGGCTATTGACCAGGGTGACACTGATCACAGTGTACCACGCCACTTTAAAGAACTGCATGGACAGCCTATTAATGGCCTTAAGTCAGGGATTACTGTTACACAATCTTCGTCTGAGTACATCTACTAACCACTTGCCTACTGGGCACTTTTACCCACTTCCTGCCTAGGCCAATCTTCAGCTTTTAGCTCTGTCACACTTTGAATAACAATTGTGCGGTTATGCTACACTGTACCAATATGACATTTTTTTTTTTTTTTTTCACACAAATAGAGCTTTTTTTGGTGGTATTTAATCACCACTAGGTTTTTTATTTTTTGCTAAATAAACGGCAAAAGACTAAACATTTTGAAAAAAAGTTTTTCAAAGTTTGTTATAAAATTTTAAAAACAGGTAATTTTTCTCCTTCACTAATGTGCATCGAAGAGCCTGCACTGATGGGCATTGATAGGCTGCACTGATGGGCACTGGTGAGCACAAATGGGGTGGCACTGATGAGGCGGCACTGATGAAGGGACACTGATGAGGAGGCACTAATAGACTGCACTGAAGGGCACTGATAGGTGGCAGTGTTGGGCACTGATAGGTGGCACTAATATACACTGGTAGGTGGCACTGATGGGCACTGGTAGGCAGCACTGATAGGTGATACTGATGAGGAGGCACTAATGGGTACTGATTGGCAGCACTGATGGGCACTGATTGGCAGCACTGGTGGGCACTGATTTGCAGCACTGGTGGGCACTGATAGGCAGCACTGATGGGCACTGTTGGGACTGCACTGATAATCATGACAATTATAATCATTGCCCCGATTCTTAGTGTAGATGTTCCTTTCACACAAGCCAGTTATCAGCTCTAATGAGGAAAGGTATGCCGATAACCGGCTTGTGTTTACATCATGATCAGCTGTCATTGGATGCAGCTGATCACATCGTAAAGGGCCTCTGTGATTGGTCCTTTACCCCAATCTGTGATCGCTGTGTCCTAAGGACACAGCGATCACAGAGCATGCCATCCGTGCACCACATGAGGAGCGCGTCAATCGCGATCATTGGAGGATGTCATATGACCACCTCCCAAAACTGGACAACCACGCAGTAGCCGTTATTCAGCTATAGAGCCATCGGCAAGGGGATAACGTGATTGTAAATGCATTTTTTAAAATAAAATGCCATGTCAAACTTGCCTGTTCTATGCAATGATTTTGCACAGAGCAGCCCGATTCTCTCTTTTCAGGTCCCCCTGAAAAGTATAGAAAAATACCCATATATCCTGCAAGAATTCAAGTGTCCTTGTAGCTGCCAGTGTGCTAAAAATGGTATCTCAAACAATGTTATCAGTTTCCTGTCTTCTCTAAACTACCTGAATGTCCTCCTATGTAATAGAGACGAGGAGGGGTGTTTAGTCTAAATCAGGAGAGCAGCCTAGGGTGACAATGCTCCTCCCTCAATAGATGCAGTGCAGTAAATGCATTGTTACAGGTGCTGTGTTAGGACCAGTTCACACTGGCATTAAAATCAGACATTTGAGATGCATTTTTAACACTCCTCAAGCGTTTTTAGTAAAGCAGTCTGCAATTGATAATATGGACAGCGCACAGAGCTGTTTACATTATCAAAACATGAAATGCTTGTGTTGCATCGCTGCTCTTCAAAAATGAAGCTTCTTGTCTAGTTTGCAAGAAGTTGGAGCTTCTCAGCTCCTTACTCTCTAGTCTAATGTAACATGCCATAAATGCACCTGTATGTTTTTATGGCGCGTTTGCGGCTCATTAAAAACTTATCAGTGGGGTTTAAAAAAATCATGCAGGAGGAATATTATATCTCAAAATGCCCTGTACTGATAGAGGAGATTATAGAGTGTATTGCAGTCACTTCCTGCTATTCACTTCCTGTATGTTCTGTTTGAAGATGGCTGACATCAATGTGCCTGTGTTGATTCCGGAGGTTGAAAACTGCCTGGAATTCTACAATCCCACTGTCCCAAGTTACTGTGATGCATATAGATAGCAGAAGGCATGGTTAGAAATGTGTAAGCTCGTCTGTGCAAGGAAACGGGAAACCCTTTCTGTAAGGGAGAGTGATAAGGAAAGTACTGACAATTTTCCTATAGTTTAATCTTATGACATTTTCTTTTCCCTTGTATTTTTTTAATAACATATAATCCAATTTGCTTTTGTTGAATCCTAAGGCTACATGCACAGAAAGGTTTATTAGTTCTTTTGAGCAAATTCCCTGCACTTTTTCTGCGCCCAAAGTTCCGCACATGGTGCATTCAACCAATTGAACGACTGTACATGTCCAATGCTCAGAGAAATGCTAATTGCTTCGTCATCAAACTTCACACATGCATGTACATAAGTTATTACTATATGCACAAAATATAACTGGATACTATAGGTAATAACACCAATGTTAGTTGAGCCAGTGAATATCTGATTGCCTTCCAGGGAATCTGGAAGTCCTTTTTATTTGCCCCGCTACAGAAAACTGTAAAAGACTTTATAGGGGATCTGTGTTTGCCTTCCTCTCGATCAGTTGTGGGTATAGGATTGTTAATAAAACTATATTTTTTGTACTATTGCTTGAACTAGATTGACTTTTTTTATACGATAGGAATCGTCAAAATACGTTGGAAGCCCCTAGGGGACAAAGATCTATGGGCCGTATCAAGCCAGCTAAGCGGGTCTACTGACAAAATAGATAAAACGCATTGATAATTTAATAAACTGCCATTCTTGAGGGCTGTAATGACCAGTAAACAGTAAGTGCATTTCTATATTGTTAGCTTGCTATTGATTTGGCCTTGATTCACTGTACATATAATGATGTATGTGGGCTTATTTCTCAGGTCTGAGCCCCAGTGACATGTCCAGCAATTGCCAGAGCTTTTAACATTTTTTTTTCTTTGACACAGAATTTCAGGAAATATTTCTAAAAAAGTAGGGATAGTCAGGAAGTCTTGACATCAGATATTGATAACCCTGAAAATATCGATGTTGTAGATTCACAATGAAGCTCTCCAAATTTGCCTTCCACCTCAACTGCTCCCAGCACATCAAGAAATGGGCATGAACAATGCTCTGCTTCTGTAAGGAGGTAGAGAAAAGCCAACTATAAAATACATCCATCACAGTTTGTTTCCTTATGTCAAGAGATGAAGCTTCAAATGCAGGAGTCAAGCAAAGATCAAATTACAGGAATCCTGATCTCTATGGCACATGACCTGAGGCAGATTCCATATTGGCCCTAAAGTACAATCATGCAGTGCTACATGTGCATGTCATCTGCCCCACCCCCACCATAATCGGTGCAATTTGTTAATTCCACAAATAAAAGATAAACGTATTCACAGCATATCGCCCCATCATTTCCAACACACAACTTTTCAAACGCAGGCATCAGAGTACAGTCCATATGCATCAGACTTTACACCTACAGGGTCTAAAGCAGGTGACACCATTATACAGCAAGGGCATTTTACTCATAAAACTCACTGCTCCTCTGAGGCAGTATATAGGAATTTATCATTTTGACAAGTGTCATTTGGATCTTATTCATGTTGGCATGCACTGATCAGCCATAACATTTTGACCACCCACCTAATATTGAGTAGATGCTCCTTTTGACTCCACACAGGGAGAACATGCAAACTCCAGGCAGGTAGTGTTGTGGCTGGGATTCGAACCAGCGACCCTTCTTACTGCTAAGCGAAAGTGTTATCCACTACACCACTGTGCCGCCCAATAATAAAGCTTTCACCAATCTCTAGCTTAGGCTCCACAGAGGCTGTATGGCTAATGGTGAAGCAACACACTGACTTCAACAGGGAGCCCTGGGAAAGGTCCAGTCTGGTCTGACCAGAATAATCACATCACAATGGAAAAAGTGCAACATTTTGGAGCCACACAGGACCCCTTTCTCAGGCACGTGATTACTTGCCTGACAAAGGGATCCTGCATAGCTCCAAAATTGTTAATTGTGAGGTGATCATTCTACAATAAAACTTTTAGATGGTACTCGGTGATGCTTGGTGTGTTGGCAAAGATGTACATTGTCTTGTGATAGCTCCAGTGTCCAGCTGGTTGTTGCTGTTGCAACATCCGCTACTTCTGAACCTAATCCAGGAATGTGTGCAACAGAATATGGACATTATCTCTGCTCTGTCCCTAGACTTAATTTGGTGGATTATCATTCCAGACCTGTCCTGGAGCAGCCCCAGACAAAAGCAATCTCTGATTCAGTGCAAGAAAATTTTAATATTAAAAATGTGTTTTATTTTGATCTAATTGTTTAATGTTACAATTTTCTTCATGTTATATATACATTCTACAACACACAAGCTGTATAACTAAGGTGCTGGAACAATATCCATTTACAGGGTAATTTTCACTTTGGTATAATGACAAAAATTATTTTGTTAAGTATTGTAGTTTACATTGTTATGATATTTGAGAGTTTAAAAGCGTAATCCACATCTTAGCAATTATCGTAAGCATCGTAATTGCATGTCGCTATATCCAGACAACAATGCTAGATATCTTTTTGAGAACCCAAGAAAATGAGAGTCGCACTCCAAAATCAAGTTATTGTGGTACTTGACTCCAATACCAAGCAATCCCCAACCACAAAACCAAAATTTAAAAAATGCAATCTCTGATGGGCTTTGCATTTGGGGACTGTGGTTTATTGGGTGGAGATTATAGGCATGCAAGCACTTTATTGCTATTGAAATCAAGTTCCAAGATGAGCTGATTATAGAGTGAGACATTTTTATCTTCTTGGGTTCCAATGCTGAAGTGAACGTCCATGAATGTGAAGATGGCACCGGGATAGTCCATGAATGTGAAGATGTAGAGATGTGGAACCTTTAACGTGCATTGGCTGGAGCTGCATAAATATTTAGGCTGCTTATTTGGCTCCCATGCCCACTATATTCTGAAAGCCTTCAGAAGACAGGGGGAAGCAATCAAACTCGCAACTAAAGCAATCACATGCTGCTCTGCCGATTACAGCAAAGCCACAGGACTAAATTTGGCTAACCAAACTTAGCAACCTCTCTTGGAGGGTGCTACATCTATATAGTGAACTGTGCCAATTCAATTAATGGTCTATTAATGATCTATACTCCCAATGCTTTGGGAGTATGTAGCTCATACAATACATTATAAAGCAGCCATTATGTTAACTCCAGGAAGCAAAGCTCCCATGTTATTAAGTTCTCATTCAGGATTGAGATACTTAATTCTTTTTTCTTTGAGATAAATTTCCTACACACTGGACTGTTGAGAAACCAGTTCTTGACCCTCAAGCTATTCCAATCAACCTAACATCATTTGTATACGTCTGTATATAACTATTTAAACATGACATATTTCCTGAATTTGCCCTTGAAAGCGACATACATGAAAAACTCTGTGACTAAAACATACTGCACTCTATTATGGCAATAGTGTAAGAATAAATGGGGTTAAAATGTTCTGCATTTTAAACTGATTAATAGAAAATGTGTGAGAATTATATCTCAATACACAATGCATTTTACTTCCCAAAATTGCCTCATGTTAGAATAGATATTGTTAAATGGGCAAGACGTGTTGAATTTGCATCCTTTACTGTTCCAGTTCTAGTGGTCACCAGAAACTGGAGACATTTCTCATTAGTGTCAAAGAGGCACCTATGTACAACAGGCAGGAGCAGTGCTAGTTTGAAGAGTTGCAACAGCAGAGTACCTCATTAGACCATCAGAGAATAAAGGGCACATTTCCCCTACTAGACTGTAGGGAATTTCTTTTTGAGGGGAGTAAACACACCCCAACAGAAAGACAATAGGGCTCAACAATTTCTAATGGTGCCTTGGTTACAGGCAGCAACTGACTACCAATGCTGGGGGTGGGGGGAAGAACTGCTCCAATCAGCCACTTACCACCAATGCTGAGGGTAGTTATTTTTAAAGGCAGCCACTAACCACCAATGCTGGGGAAAGGAGGCAATTCATTTTACAGCCAGCCACAGACCACCAATAATTTTGACCATCGTGTTTATTGTCTCAACAGTTGCTGTTTGCTATTTAGTCACTGACTATTTTTCTGAAGTTCTAAGGTAGGCTGAGCATATTTAATTAAATAATATTTATTTAGATGATTCTCTGTGTAACCTAAGCTCTAATCACAATAAGTGAACTCTTTAAAAATATAAATCCAATATATTAGACAGCACTATAACCCACAGTGCATAAAAATCAACATAAATAAAAATCAAATCTACCATAAAACTGTAATACATAACCAAAAAAAACCAAAAAGTGCTAAATAAATATTGATAATTATGCAGCTTCTTATATCAATCCAATGTCCATAGTGAACATCTTTCTTCTTCCAAAAAGTATCCCATGCAACATAAACCTGTAATCTCCACAAAATGTGCAATAAAAGTCCCATTATACAATCACATGCTCCACCATCCGTGAGAAGACTTCCACCGCATATTGCTAAGCTCTCACCAGAATTTGTTGCTGGTATGTCTAGAAAACCAGCACAAGTGCATATATGAGCAAATGTGCCTTTCAATGCAGCATAGGGAAAAGCTCATCCAGGCACTCATAGGCGATAACTGAACACCACAATCTTTTTTGAGTGCCTAAATTTGGTTTTTCCTATGCTGCGTTGAAGGGCACTTTTGCACATAATTACGCTTATGCTGGTTTTCTAGACGTACCAGCCATAAATTCTGGTGAATGTTTACCAATCTGTGGGACTTTTATTGCACATTTTGTGGAGATCACAGGTTTATGTTGCATGGGACACTTTTTGGAAAAAGAAAGATGTGCACTATGGACATTGGATTGATATAAGGAGATGCATAGTATATCAATCTTTACTTTGCACTTTTTGTTTTTTTGTTTATGTATTACAGTTTTATGGTCATTTTGATTTTTATTCATATTGATTTGTATACACTATTGGAGAAAGCATTGTCCAATATTTTTGATTCATTTAGTTATGATTTTGCATCATATCGATAGCAGCTGCACTAAGAAAACATTTTTTTTCATTCATCCTTGGTGCAATTCTGTTATTTCTTTTTTAAAAAATACTAAAAACAAACTAAAATGAACATGAAATTGCCATTTGGCTGCAACTACCACTGATATGGGTTTCCCACACCTAGCAAAAATAAATAGCAAACATGAATATATAAAGGAAGAGTTACGTTTTTTTTACAAAACGGGTGTGCTGTGTGTTTTACTTGTCTTTTGGACACTCACTTGTAAAGTAGTATTTAACGCATACTGTGAGTATTATATTTGGGCTGTGTATACAGCAAGTAGGTTTAATTTAACCAACCAAAGAATGCTATCTTTCTTTAACCTCTATTACTAATTAGTACATTTATATTATCTTAAACAATACTGACCTTGTGCCGGCATCTCTCCGTTCACCATGCTCAGATATTACACCTTTTATGCAACTGGGCAACACCCACCATTTGACTCACTATGCTGCTTTACTCCTCTCCTTTGAGGCTCAAGGGAGAGGGGGTGAGTACCTGCACCTATTCAATGATTTAAAAAAAAAGCCTTGTTATCAGCAATATTACATCTGACTGGTTTTAACTTTACATTGTCATAGAAAACCTAGAAGCTCATTGTGTTCTTATATTATCATTCTTCCACAGATGGTTTATTCACCAAAGGAACAATACCACTTTACTGTGCACATCCTAAGCTACCTTTTTCCATTATGAGTCATGGATATTAACTGCCAAACCTTTTTATTAAGTATTATAGAACAATAAAGAATTAAGGCAATATAAGTTGAATTCATTATATCTGTATAATGCAAATGCAAATTTCTTGCTCATGAAGCATGTGTGGTTTAGTCTGCCCTCAAAATATAAATTTCCTGTAATACTGTGAACAGTAGAAACATTGCTTGTGATTCTATGACAAAGTTTGGGATGCAGATCACTTAATGTGGTTCAAATATATTGTGAAGATTCCTTTAAAACTAAAGGTAAACATAAAACCAAGCACATTACAGGGAGTTGGATCAAAAAAGCAAACACTCAGCTTTGTGGTTGCAGAATCAGTCCAATGCTGCAGCTGTCCCCTGCCGGCTCTGAGATCTGAGTGATCACATTACCGCTGATCGCTCAGTTCTCGGTCTTCACTGAGCAGAGAGCAGTGGCTGTCAGTCACCGGTTCTATGCTCTGCACATCCAGTGCTCACTGGAGCTGGGCAATGGAGAGGGCAGGAGCTGCTGACTCAGGTTCTCAGCAGTGTTATTTTTATTGTATTGTAATTATTGTAAGAATTCCTTCAGAACCTGGACCAGCTGAGTGACGTCAGCAGTGGGCTTTAACCTGCTGTTGGCTGAATCTGGTCACAGGAGTGCAGAAATAAGTGCACTCCTGTGACCGAGAAGAGAAGTATGCCAAAAAAGCTTTGTCCATACTTCTCTTTTAAGAAGTCAAAATACCTCAAATAAATCAGTGCAAAACACAGTAGTTATTTTTTATATTAAAATGTCTCAATTTCACCAAAAATGTAAAATAAGGGGTTCAATCCTAGTTTTACAATAGTATGCAAAACCATGATTCCAAACCCACTGGATACATAGAAATAGCCTAATATTATAAAGCCATTTATTCTGAACTGGATACAGCTCTTTAGGTTGATTGGCCATTGTAAATGAAGAGTATGAGAACTATGGTTTGTATGATATAGGTTTGGGGCATAGGCATGCACAGGGTTGTGCCAGCTGTGCCCCTTATTGCCTAAGCTTCACCCCGTGTTGGGCTCCTAGAATGAAGAGTAGGGGAAGGGGCTAATAAATAGGTCATTTACTGGCCCCTTCCTTTTCTAAATGAACACAATCACTCACTGTGTTCGTTCATAATGGAAGCCTAGTGAACAGTGTTTATTATGCTTCAGTTTGTGAATAAAAAGGAAGCCGCTCAGCACAGAGCACTATCCCGCTCATTCACTGTCCAGTGCAGCTGAGACTGCAGATAAAGGCATGTGTGTTTAAGCTTTGGGGTGCACACCTTAATGCAATAGGCTGCACACCCCTACGGCTTGGGGACAAATAAAGTATATCCACACAGGTTATGGTGAGATTGGTTGAAATGAACCACCAGCTCTGCATACTGTCTTAAAATGATATACTTAACAGCATAACACATGGATTAATATTTAGAGGGGGCTTTACAAATATTTTCAGTTTCTGAATAAAAAGTAAATACCTTTTATCTTATCACAAGTAATTGGCTATTAACAATTATTATAAGGGACATTTCATTGGCAACTACGAGGCATGGGGTTTATGAAAGATAGCCAGGATAGCCATGAGAGACACAATTACTGTAGGGATTTTGTGATATATTTGAAATAAATAAAGTTAATAATCAAACCCTTTGTATAGCAAATGTAAGGCATGTGGATACTTTGTGTTTTCAAAAGGATCTATTGTGCTTTACATTTGGTATACAAAGGCCCCTTCCACACATGCAGACCATATGTCCGTATTTTATCATCCGTTTTCAGATGAAATACAGACATACATGCATCCCTATGGAATAGCGGATGTCAGCAGATGAACATTCGATATCATCCGTCCCCGCTATGGTCCGATTCTGCAGACGGAGGAAAATCCTATTGTTCTATCCGTTTGCAGAGCGGCTCGGATGAAAACGGACAGACGGTCCATGTTCATCCGATCCCCCATAGGGGAGAGCGGAGATCTGACAGGGCGGTCCCTACACAGTGTGCAGGGACCGCCCTGTCATCTGCCGGCTCAGCGGGGATCAACAGAGCGATCCCCGCTGAGCAAGCGGAGGTTCACGGGGCGTATCATCACGGACCCATCCCGTGTGAAAGGGGCCAATGGGATAAGATAAAAGGCATTTACTTTTTATTCAGAAACTGAAAATATTTGTATAGCCCCCTATCTCAATATTAATCCATGTGTTATGCTGCCAGAACCCAAAAGGGGCTTGTCATGTTTTTCATATCTGTGTTTATGTGTGCACCAAAATGCAAAAATGCTATGCACTGACTGGCTTTAGCAGTATAAAGAGATATATTGGCCTGGCTAATTTTTAGTATTGAATGGGTGCCAGCAACTCAATTTATCCACCAAATGATTCTGCCTTTTGGGGATGTTGGTAGAAAGGATTCTCACATAATGTGGTAATGACACTGTCATGGCAATATTTATTAAAAACTCTATCTGGTTTCATAATGGCTGCATGGGTGCAGCAGAGCTATAAGTGGTTTATTTACAAAAAAAAGAAAAAGGCTTAAAAGACAAAGCCTAAAAGGAAGGTTACTTGACAGGTCAAATGCAGTTTGATATACAGCTATATTGTAAAAATATCAGTCATACAATAAATTAAAAAAATGTGATTGCATAACCTCACACTGAAAATGTTGTCATAAAAAACACCTTACTTAATGATCCAGACCTCACTCCTATTCCTACATCTTCAAAGTGGCAAACATTTTTCGCTGTGATTGAAATATCTATCATTTACTATAATTATATTATATATATATATATTATTATATCTCCCCCCCATTCCTTTAACACACAGCAGGTGACTCACAGCTTCAGCTGTCTATCATTTTCTATGAGCCTTTTAGAGGGTAGTAAAGATAGGACAGGTATGCAAGGAGTTAATGGGAGAAGCAAAGGGTTCAAGACAAACAAGAGCTGTCCAAACTCCCTGGTGGCACAGTGTCTATCTACATAGCATACAGTGCCTTGCAAAAGTATTCACCCCCCTTGGCATTTTTTGTGTTTTGTTGCCTCACAACCTAGAATTAACATGGATTGTTTGAGGATTTGCATCATTTAATTTACAGAACATGCCCACAACTTTGAAGATTTTTTTTTTTTTTTTTATAGTGCCATTTTGTTTTTTGCTGAAAGTAATGGCTTTCTTCTGGCCACTCTGCCATAAAGCCCAACTCTATGGAGCGTACTGCTTATTGTCGTTCTATGTACAGATACACCAGTCTCTGCTGTGGAACTCTGCAGCTCCTCCAGGGTTACCTTAGGTTTCTGTGCTGCCTCTCTGATTAATGCCCCCCTTGCCCGGTCCGTGAGTTTTGGTGTGCGGCCATCTCTTGGCAGGATTACTGTTGTGCCATGTTTTTTCCATTTGGTTATGATAGATTTGATGGTGCTCCTAGGGATCATCAAAGATTTAGATTTTTTTTACAACCTAACCCTGACTTGTACTTCTCAACAACATTGTCCCTTACTTGTTTGGAGAGTTCCTTGGTCTTCATGGCAGCGTTTGGTTAGTGGTGCTTCTTGCTTAGGTGTTGCAGCCTCTGGGGCCTTTTAAAAAGGTGTGTATATGTAATCACAGATCATGTGACACTTAGATTTCACACAGGTGGACATCATTTCACTAATTATGTGACTTCTGAAGGTAATTGGTTGCACCAGAACTTTTTATGGGCTTTATAACAAAGGGGGTGAATACATACGCACATGCCAGTTATAATTTTTTTCTTTCTGAAAAATAGTTTTATGTATATATTTTTTTAATTTTACTTCACCAACTTAAACTATTGTGTTCTGATCCATCACATATAATTCAGATTAAGAAAACTAAAGGCTGTAATGTAACAAAATAGGTAAAAAGCCAAGGGGGGTGAATACTTTTGCAAGGCACTGTAGCCAACAAGATTAGTTAAAGTATCAAATACTATGAATTTCTGAAGATTTTGACTAGAGGTTAGAGAAATAGTTATAAAACTATTCAAACCTTGACAGTGCAGTGAAATGACAACACAAATTCTGTTGAGCCACACATTCCTTCTTTTAAAACACACTGCCTTTAGTCATATTGATAACCGCGCATTTATTTTATTAATGTCTTTTTGCTGCATACCTTACTTCTACAGGTGTGCCTCTAAAAGTGTGACACATTTGTGGTTTTCCTTTCACAAAGAACAAAAGTCTTTTTTTTTCATAAAAAGTTCCATTAGTAGACTGTGGGTCCCACCAGTGATGGAGTCCAGTCTTATGCCGTGTACACGCGATTGCACATTCAGACAACAAAATCAATGTTTTTTTCCAACGAATGTTGGCTCAAACTTGTCTTGCATACACACGGTCACACAAATCTTGTCTGAAATTCCGAACATCAAGAACGCGGTGACGTACAAACACATACGACGAGCCGAGAAAAATTAAGTTCAATAGCCAGTGCGGCTATTCTGCTTGATTTCAAGCATGCGTGGAATTTTGTGTGTTGGAATTGTGTATACACGATCAGAATTTCCGACAACAGATTTTGCTGTCGGAAAATTTGAGATCCAGATCTCAAATTTTGAGATTTAGATTTCAAACAAGACACAATGTAAGATTGTCCAATAAATTAGATAGGGAGCTGTCCAAACTCCCTGGTGGCACAGTGTCTATCTACTCCCCGCACAAAGTTTAGGTGCACTGAACCTCAAATCAGATTCACCAAACCCTAAGCAAAATAAGCTCATCACTTCTAATCACCGAGTATAGATACCTGAATCTGTTCTACTAGAAGAAATTGATACTCTGCCTTGCAAGGCACTGCCATACAGTGCCTTGCAAAAGTATTCACCCCCCTTGGCATTTTTTGTGTTTTGTTGCCTCACAACCTGGAATTAACATGGATTGTTTGAGGATTTGCATCATTTAATTTACAGAACATGCCCACAACTTTGAAGATTTTTTTTTGTTATAGTGCATTTTGTTTTTTGCTGAAAGTAATGGCTTTGTTCTGGCCACTCTGCCATAAAGCCCAACTCTATGGAGCGTAACTGCTTATTGTCGTTCTATGTACAGATACACCAGTCTCTGCTGTGGAACTCTGCAGCTCCTCTAGGGTTACCTTAGGTTTCTGTGCTGCCTCTCTGATTAATGCCCCCCCCCTTGCCCGGTCCGTGAGTTTTGGTGTGTGGCCGTCTCTTGGCAGGATTACTGTTGTGCCATGTTTTTTCCATTTGGTTATGATAGATTTGATGGTGCTCCTAGGGATCATCAAAGATTTAGATATTTTTTTATAACTTAACCCTGACTTGTACTTCTCAACAACATTGTCCCTTACTTGTTTGGAGAGTTCCTTGGTCTTCATGGCAGCGTTTGGTTAGTGGTGCTTCTTGCTTAGGTGTTGCAGCCTCTGGGGCCTTTTAAAAAGGTGTGTATATGTAATCACAGATCATGTGACACTTAGATTTCACACAGGTGGACATCATTTCACTAATTATGTGACTTCTGAAGGTAATTGGTTGCACCAGAACTTTTTATGGGCTTTATAACAAAGGGGGTGAATACATACGCACATGCCAGTTATAATTTTTTTCTTTCTGAAAAATAGTTTTATGTATATATTTTTTTAATTTTACTTCACCAACTTAGACTATTGTGTTCTGATCCATCACATATAATTCAGATTAAGAAAACTAAAGGCTGTAATGTAACAAAATAGGTAAAAAGCCAAGGGGGGTGAATACTTTTGCAAGGCACTGTAGCCAACAAGATTAGTTAAAGTATCAAATACTATGAATTTCTGAAGATTTTGACTAGAGGTTAGAGAAATAGTTATAAAACTATTCAAACCTTGACAGTGCAGTGAAATGACAACACAAATTCTGTTGAGCCACACATTCCTTCTTTTAAAACACACTGCCTTTAGTCATATTGGTAACCGCGCATTTATTTTATTAATGTCTTTTTGCTGCATACCTTACTTCTACAGGTGTGCCTCTAAAAGTGTGACACATTTGTGGTTTTCCTTTCACAAAGAACAAAAGTCTTTTTTTTCATAAAAGTAGACTGTGGGTCCCACCAGTGATGGAGTCCAGTCTTATGCCGTGTACACGCGATCGCACATTCAGACAACAAAATCAATGTTTTTTTCCAACGAATGTTGGCTCAAACTTGTCTTGCATACACACGGTCACACAAATCTTGTCTGAAATTCCGAACATCAAGAACGCGGTGACATACAAACACGTACGACGAGCCGAGAAAAATGAAGTTCAATAGCCAGTGCGGCTCTTCTGCTTGATTTCAAGCATGCGTGGAATTTTGTGTGTTGGAATTGTGTACACACGATCAGAATTTCCGACAACAGATTTTGCTGTCGGAAAATTTGAGATCCAGATCTCAAATTTTGTTTGTCGGAAATTCCGACAAAAAATGTCCGATGGAACCTACACATGGTCGGAATTTCCGACAACAAGCTCCCATCAAGCATTTCCCGTCGGAAAATCCGACCGTGTGTATGCCGCATTAATGTTATTAGATAAGCTCTTCACCTGGCCTTTTATTTCAAGCTACCTTAGTTCAAGAAACATTTAGATTTCTCTGTTTGGCTATAGCAGAAAAATTGCATTTTTGAAAATAGGGTCATTACGGAAAAGTATCAATTTCTTCTAGTAGAACAGATTCAGGTATCTATACTCGGTGATTAGAAGTGATGAGCTTATTTTGCTTAGGGTTTGGTGAATCTGATTTGAGGTTCAGTGAACCTAAACTTTGTGGAAAATTCCATTGAAGACTGTGGGGAAGGGAATCCTGAAAAAAGAGCATCGAGAGCTGAGGACTGCTATGGGGAAATTTGAACAAAGAAAAAGAGTAAAAAAATTTTTAAAAATATAATAATAATAATTTATATTGTAAACGGGGTCCTTTCAATTTTCTTACAGGGTGACATGGAAAAAAACACTGATCCTTTAAATTGCATGCTTGGGAAATGGCTTTAAGCTGTGATGTTACAGAACAGTACACTTTTTATGAACAGTGCCACTTAAAGTGGATGGAAACCCGAAATTTTATTTATTTTTTTTATATCATACTGTAGAGTATAAGATTTCCTATCATTTGAGCCAAGTCTTGCCACAAAGAGTTAATCCATCTCTGAGCAATCCTCTTTTATAGTTCAGTGAGAAAAATCTTGACAAACTGAGAAAAACTTTGTCAAATACTCCCCCTTGCTGTGAGTGACAGGTGATTTACATCTCATGCACTAGCCTAAGACACAGGCATTATTTTTTAGTTCCCACCCCCACTCCTTTCTTCAGCAGCTCTGCAAGGATTGGCTGTTCCACACCTCAGCATGATTTGGCATGCTGAAGTCACGTGGTTACTTTCCTGTCTTTTCACTGGATGTTAGAGATCATAGCAGAAGTTCAGCAGAAGTTCAGTGTCAGAAATACACAGGAGAAATGCATATTGACAAGGGGAGTGTAGAGGTGGGCAGGGAGTCTACTGACATCATGACTCCACCCACCGAGCTCCAGACAACAGACTCACCCACAGAATATGCAGTTTTTCGGGTCTAATAACAGACAGAGGGGACACATTTGACAGGTAAAGATACATGCAGGAGGCATGTATATCATTATAGATAACCCCTATGGCAGTAGTTTAGAAAGGATGACATTGGGTTTACATCCACTTAATTACAGCAGCAGCACCACAATCTGATTCATTTTAACTTGAATAGGTAGGTATGGCTGTGTTACCTGATTTTGCATCAAGTGGTAATAAGACTGGATTGACCAGTGGAAGTTGCAGCTACACCAAATCTAAAAGCTATATAAATTCCTCTTAAACAAAATAAAGCTGAAGCCTCTTAACCTCTTACTAATTTTTCAGTGAAACAACAGGTTAATAGTATAGTTTGTGAACATCTTTTTATCTTTCACAATTCCACATTGAATTGTCTTAGACATCAAAACAGAGTACACAAGAACACTTCAAAACCACAACTCTACATCCCTCAAATGTCCTCCCATCCCTGTATCTCAACTATTCCCCAAATATTCAAAATAAAGATTTCAAGTATGTGCCAGCAGCAGGACAGAATGCGAGTATTAAACAGCAAATAGAGGAAAGGCATGTGTCATTTTGCAATAAAAATGAGAGTATATTATCTAAGAGACAGTAGCCACAAATATTTTATAGTGGCTGGACAGTATGTTAGCAACTTGGTTAACTAAAATTGTATGGCACATTTACAGTGCCAGAGCATCAAAATAGGCAACAAACCTTTAGGTGTAATGCAGGATTTACCCTGTAGCAAGCATTATAAATTTTGCAAAGAAAATGTGATCGTAGAAAGAAGTCCTTGGAGTTGTCATACAACACTTCACTTCAGGTGTGCCAGTCTACAATATCCAGTGTGAATTTGAATACATTACCCCTGTGCTGTAATAGTCAGCCTGTATGGCACACTGGCTTTATGAAAGCTTATGGCAGTGTACAGAGGGTATGGGAACCTAAACACCAAGGTCATAGCTCCCAACTGTTCCTGATTTTGAGGGACTGTCCCTGATTTTGAACAAAGTCTCTATGTCCCTCTTTCCTTCTCATTTGTCCCCCATTTTGGTCGGATCTATATAGTTGTATATAAAAATGCACTATTTATCTTTCAAATATTGTTTCACAGTGCTAAACCTGTCATTCAATTTATAAATTGCTGCATTTGCTAATATCACTTTTCAGAATGTAAGTCACCTTTACAGTGCTGGAGTACCACTTGAATAGGCTGAAAACTTTTGGCACAATGCAGGATATACCTTGCAGCAAACATTGAAAATGTTGCAGCTGAGGCAGAGCTATGGGAAAAATTGCATGACAACTTTACAGTGTTATAGCATATGAATAGACCAAACATTCTGAGACATAATGAAGAATATACCTTGCAAAAAACTTTTAAATTTTGCAGCTGAGGTTGACCTGCAAGAAAAAAAAATTAATTGTATTGCATCTTTACAATGCTGGAGCAGTGGACAATGCCATAACTTTAAGGCACAAGGCAGGATATACTCTACAGCAAACATTAAAAATGTTGCAGTTCAGCTGGAATTGTGGAAACATTGCCTTTACAGTGCCAGAGCACCAGAATAGGCCAGAAGAGGTGGAAGTAGCTGGTGATGGTAACAGGTATAATTTTTTTTGAAGGGTGGTGGATGTTATTTAGTTACAGGTTGTGTGCAGTCCCCTTTAAAATCCATATTAGAACATCACTGAGGATAAAGGTCTGCTATAAATTTTTAGGAGGAACCCATGCTGTTTTTCTGTGGGGTCCCTTCTTACAATCCATTTTACACCCTCACATAACATAAAGCGGAGTTCCGCCCCCCCCCCCCCAGGAAAACATTAAAAGTCAACAACTGCACATACTGTAGCTGCTGACTTTTAATATTAGGACACTTACCTGTCCTTTAAGGGTCTTGTATGGATGCTGAGATGAATACCAGCAGCTTTGTTTACAAATAGAACAAAGCAGCCAAATTATTTCATTAATAATTTAAATGATATGTTTTTCTTTGTAAATGTCTCTTATGTCGTAGTACATTATTCAGGGGTGCAACTTCACAAGCAGGTTTAGGGCATACCCTGAAGAATGTTATCTAAAGGAATTGTACATTTATGCTGATGCCCTTTAAGTGTTATCAAAAAAAGCTGCTCCTTGCCAAATTATATATATATATATATATATATATATATATATATATATATATATATATATATATATATATATATATATATATATTTTAATACATGTCCCCTCTATCAGTATCCAGCTATGCACGCCTTTTGTTTGACAATTCCTTGCCTTTTAGCCTTGAAAATGGAGAGAATTGATTTTCAAGATCCTCCTCTCATCGACTTCAATGAAGTGCACATTAAAGTTCACAATTTGCTGATTTTTGGAAACGTTAGCCCGAATCTGCCTTTAAGTTGATCCCAGGCAGATTTACCTATCTCTAGTCTGCAAAAATGTATGCTGTGCACCCTGAATTAGCAACAGACAATAAAAATAAACATACCTTCTCCGAGAAAATAAACCCTGAAACCCAACCCATGATTTTGTTTATCTACCAGGAAATGTAAAAATTGGCTATATGTAAAGAAAATAAAAAACTCTAATAAAAAAAAAACTGCAAGGTTGACCAAGGAGATAAAAATCAACTAGAGTTGATGCTGACACACACAAAAGGACCGATGGGTCCCTGAGCTATGAACACATTGGATGGATGGGAGGGAGGTGGGACTCACAAGAATATGTAGCCTGCCACATTTCTATTCAGAGTAATATAGTGCAAACCCATCATACAGCGAATCAGAAACTCATCCCAAATCAAGCATTTAACAGATTTAATTTTACTAATTGCATTGTCATTGGGATCTCAAAATATCAATCAAGTGTTTCACTTGTGTGGCTTCCCCTACCCCACCGTATAAAATTCAAAATGCTAACCACAACATACAAGGCCATCCACAACATTGCCCCCAGCTACATCACCAACCTCATCTGCAGATATCGCCCAAATCGACCTCCTGCTCTCTTGCTCCCTTGTTAAGTTCTCTCATGCTTGCCTTCAGGACTTCTCCAGAGCCTCTCCCATCCTATGGAACTCCCTGTCCCGGTATATCTGATCAGCCCCTAACCTGTCCACCTTTAGAAGATCCCTGAAAACTCACTTATTCAGGGAAGCCTATCCCACACCCACCTAACAACTGTCCCCGAGCCACCCCCATCAAATCATTCCCCGCATCTATTACCTTTTGTACCATCACCCTCTCCCTTTAGAATGTAAGCTCTACGAGCAGGGCCCTCCTGTCCCTTCTGTCCCTTCTGTATTGAACTGTACTGTAATTGTGCTGCCCCCCTCTAGATTGTAAAGTGCTGCGTAAACTGTTGGCACTATATAAATCGTGTATAATAATAATAATAGTAATAATAATTTGTGTGAGGGGGGTCCCGTAGCAAATCCTTAAAAATGCCATTTCACTAATGTTATAAAGAATGCTAAAGGATAAATTTATAAAAAAGTGAACGTGATATTTACTAGGTGTATCTTCCTGGTATATGTGTTTTAAATTACAGGTATTGATTCATCTGCATTGATTCAACTAGCGATCATCACATTGACTCCTTTATGAATATGTCACTAACTGTTTTCCTAGCAATCATAAAACGGTTCCCTATTATAAACTATGCATTCTTAATAAAACTGGTGTATTACAAAAGATCTATGACAGTTGGACTGCCTGCCACATTTTCTGTAGAGTTTATTGAAATCTATTTGCAGAGCTGCCTCACTGACTTTAAATGCAACACAGGCACAAACAGCCACAATGTGTACTTTTTACTTTAAAAAGTAAAAAGATTCTTTTAACGTTATGTAGATAATTTACAATAAAGCTTCACAATTTGTCTGACATGTTTGGCAAGAGATTACATTAAGTTGTACTAAAAAATTCAAGCTATGTGGGGGAATTACTGTGACATTTACAGTTCTGCTGAGCTAAACCATTCTGCCTTCTAAACTATACGACCTACTGACACCCTGAAACTCATTGAAATGAATTAGCCTGCAGCAGGGACTGTCCCACACACAGGGCTTTTCGAGACTATTTGGCCCTCTAGGCAAAACCAGCTACTTGCACTCTACCCCAAAAAAAAACTTCACCTGTAGTTCTACTTCATCCCTCCTAGCACACATCCACATTTTCTACCCTAGCACATCCTCTCTCCCAAATCCCCCCTCTTAGCATAAATGCCCCCCAAATCCCTCCTCCTAGCACAACCCCATTCCAAATTACCCTTCCCAGCACAAATCCTTGCTCCACACTCGAATCCCCCCTCCTAGCACAAATTTCCCCATCGTAGCACAATTCCCCCATCCCCCCTCCTCACATAAATCCCAGTCCCCCTCTCCCAGCACAAATTTCCCCCCAACCCCTCTCCTAGCACAAATTCTGCCCAATTCCCTCTTCTAGCACAAATTCCCACAAATCCCCCCTCCTAGCACAACCTCCAAATTAAAAATAAATAATAATAATGATAATAATAATAATAAAAAAAAGTTTTTATTATTATTATTGTTATTTATTATTATTAAATTGTTATGTTCTATTCGTTTGGATTCGTTATTTGATATAATTCATAAATAATTGGTAAATTCGGATAAATTCATATTCATTACATTCACTAACAGCCAAATTTGAAAGTAAATTTCTATACCTATAATTTAATAGTTAGTAATAGTTAAGTTATTATTAGTTAATTATTATTTCAGATTTACGAATTAAAAAATTTACAAATCTTCAAATTTATGAATTTTCTAATATTCAAATTTACAAATATTCGGAAAAATTTGTTAAAGGGGTTTTCATTAATTTGGATATTTCTGAATTAACTAATTTGTCGAAATTCATTAAAAAAACAAATTCAGAATGAAACAAATTGCACATGTCTAGTGGGAACCCTCCAAACACTTGCTTTAGACAGGTAAAGCTCAAAACATGTAACAGAGGAAATAGGGAGTCCACGCTAATGGGTGTAATTAGAAGCCTAGGTGGGAAGTATATTCCTAAATTGATAGACTGCTGCCCTCACATACGCTGACTCCACAGGGGGTGGAATGAGCGGAAAAAGTGAAAAAAGAAAAGTGTGTGAGTGTGGCGCTGTCCCAAAGTTGCAGAAGAAATGTCTGCATATATACAGTTTTATCAAAAGTGTCACGTGTGTATTCCTTTAAGTGAAATATGTATGGCAGTTATTACCACTCCTGTGGGTTAAAGTGACTGGTGATTTAAACATGAGAAGCATAATGAGTGCAATAAATCGCATCCAAGGTGTCTAGTGCTATATTCCCTCAAAAGGAAAAAACAGTATTAACCACTGCTAAGAGCATGAAGCGGTCTGTGTCTAAACACTAGAAAACACAAAGTTGCAATAAATACATCACACGTGACATGCAAAAAATTCTAAAGTGTCTAGTGCTAAATAAATAAATATTAAAATGTTGTTCTACAAACGTTGCAAATAACAAAGTGACAAGTGCCCTATGAAGAGGTCACTCTGAAAAGTGCTAAACACACGTGCCATGCAAATGGTTCTATGATAGTAAACAGTTCATATGGGTAAGTCCCCGGTGCACTATAAGTGAAAAAAGGCGTCCTTTGTGGGATTCCTCAAAGCATACAACAGGTGTTAATCCAGTGCTGGTGTCTCGCGTTGTGATTGTGCAGAGACTCACCAGCTGTATATCCCCTGCAGGGGTAACGAGTAGTCACAGTATGTGCCACTGTGCAGCAGTGCTTGGCAAGACCAGGACCAGGATGATATCATAAGGACATAAGAAGAAAGGATTCCATAGTGTGAAACCGTTTAAAACCACTATTTATTAGGTCAGATAAAAAGGGTACTCACATTGTAATGGAAAAAATGAGCGGTGTACAATGCTTACAAAGATGTTCCTAAGCGTCAGCTTTGCAGGGAGATGTCAGCAAGGCGTTCAGTCAAAGGCCACGCCCTACGTACGTTTCGTCACTCGGACTTCTACGGGAGCTCAAAACATATATATTAGGGCTGTTTATAAAGTGCCTACCATTTCTGACACTTCTTGTGTCGATTTTTGCTTTTATGGAATTTTTCCTATTAGGCCTTTTTGCCTGTAGACAGCAGAAAGAAAGGGGTCGGGGGGTGTAAAAAAAGGAAGGGGGGAGGGGAGCCAGGGTGATGGGGTGTACTTACATATTAGCAAGAAGGGCAGAAAGACCTCAATCTCTAGAGTAGCTCTCTAAAAGTGCCTTACCTTCATCTGAATATACGAACATGTTCCAATATGACCATGTGTTAGTATATTGCTATCTCCTGTTTTGGGCAGTAAGAACTAGATCTTCTAGAGCATTAATGTTCCTGACTTTATTAAGCCACATAGCAATAGAGGGGGGGTTAGAGTCTCTCCAGCGCAAGGTGACACAGGCCTTGGCGGCATTAATCAAGTGACTGTCAGGGCTGGGCTCAGCCCTTCCTTCTCTGACCTGGCCACTCAGCTATCGGCTAATTGCCAGCTCCTATCTCTCCACAGTTACTCAGCTGTTGATGATATCCTGCTCGTCAGTCCTGCCTACTTAAGCTGTCCAGCCCAGAGGATCTCTGCCTTCACATTAGTCAACATCACAGAGACACTCTCCTGCATTCCTGTTAAAAGACTTGCTTGGCTGACATCCCTTCTGGCTCCAGATCCTGCTTGCTGTTTTACTACACTCATCTCCGGCTCCCTGACGTTTGGCTTGTCTGACTATCCGTTCCGGTTCCTGAACTCTGGCTATGTTTTGACTACGTTTGTTCTATTTACTTTTATTATTAAACAAGTGTGATTTGACTGTTCTTCTGTCTCGGTCTGATTTCATGGTCTCTGACAGTAATGAAGGATTGATTTCTTATATATCTTAAGAGGGATTTTCGAGCAATGGAACAGGAAGAAGGCAGAATTCTCCGGTATCGGGAAATTGTTGGTAGATCTTTTGTACTTCCAACCAGTACTGTTTAAGTCTTGGGCAAGTCCAGAAGATGTGTAGCAAGGTCCCCTGTTCCTCCTGTCATCTCCAGCAACAATCTGAAGCCGCAGGAGAGTAGTTACACAGAACTGATGGAGTAAGGTGCCAGCGTGTTAATATTTTGGAATTAGTTTCTTGCACACGTGTGCAAATGGAGGATTTCAGGGCAAGGTGTATGATTCTCTGACCTTGGGCAGGTGCAAAGGTTCTATTGAGGTCCCTCTCCCATTTACTCAGGGCCGGCATAATATAATCCTCAGAGGGGGAGATCAATAGCTCGTACATCTTAGAGAGAGAACGTGGAAGAGGGTTAGTATCTTCGCAGCCAGATTCAAACATCGTCAGCTGGCCTAGAAAGTTCACCTGGGATCCTAAGGTTCAGGGAAAGTGGAGCAATTGCAGTGCTTGCCAGAGCTTTAATCCGAACTGCCTGCCCATCAAGCATCAAGAGCTAAAAAAATAGAAGCTTTGAAGCACCTTCCCTCTCGAAAACCACAAAATGGACAAGGCTCTGTGCCTGGGAGGAATCTAGGGTTCCCCAGGATGGGAAATAATGACGATGGACTGGAGGAAAGCTCCAGATTTCGACAGGCCAGAGAGCAGACACGGAGCGTGGGGCCTATAGTGGGGTGCAACTTAAGAGAAGACGGTAGGGCATCGTAACACCACAGTGCTCTTCTCAAGGGAACAGAACTATAATGCTGCTTGATGGGCGTCTAGAGTCTAAGGTCTCCATGTCTACACCAGTCCATCACCCGTCCAAGGTGAGCAGACTGCTAATATTTGAGTGCGTCTGGAACCGCTACTCCTCCATGGCATTTAGACAACGTCATGAGGCATCTACACAGTCTGGATCATTTATGGGCCCAAATAAACTTAGTGAAAAGGGTGTTGATTTGATGAAAAAAGGTAGAGGGAATATAAATAAGTAATGTCTGCAAAAGGTACAGAAACTATGGTAAAATAGGACAGGTATGCAAGGAGTTAATGAGAAAAGCAAAGGGTTTAAGTCAAACAAGGCACAACGTAAGGTTGTCCAATAAATTAGGTAGAGAGCTGTCCCTGGTGGAACAGTGAGAAGAGCCACAGCCAGACACCACAGACGCCGCAAGTTCAGACCCAGGTTCTGAAATGGCCTACGGATGAGATCTTTCTATTTTTGAGGATCTTTGGAATAATGTAGAAGTAGGTATATTATATTGGTTAATCCAAAGATATTTACATTTATTGTTAGCTACTAGACTGGCCTCTTTAGCTAGCTTCAATTTAAAATTGAGGATGGAAACTAATCTTGGGAAAGGGTTATTATGTAGTTTCATATAAGTATTTGTATCTCCTATGTGATACAAATATGCATATTACAACACATGTGTAAACAGGGCCTGGATTTATTATTACTGTATTTGTAATATTTAGCAAAGAAAATCAAAATCTATTTGACAATAAATATAGGTATTAGTCAATTTCTGAAGATTTTGACTAGAGGTTAGAGAAATAGTTATAAAACTATTCAAAGCTTGACAATGCAGTGAAATGACAACATAAATTCTGTTGAGCCTTCTTTTAAAACACACTGGGGGTTATTTACTAAAGGCAAATCCACTTTGCACTACAAGTGCACTGCAAGTGCACTTGGAAGTGCATTCGCTGTAGATCTGAGGGGGACATGCAAAGAAAATAAAAAACAGCATTTTTGCTTGCACATGATTGGATGATAAAATCAGCAGAGCTTCCCCTCATTTCAGATCTACCACTCAGATCTACAGCGACTGCACTTCCAAGTGCACTTGTGGTGAACTTGTAGTGCAGAGTGGATTTGCCTTTAGTAAATCAACCCCATTGCCTTTAGTAATATTGATACCCACGCATTTATTTAATTAATGTCTTTTTGTTGCATACCTTACTGCTACAGGTGTGCCTCTAAAAGCATAACACATTTTGTGGTTTTCCTTTCACAAAGAACAAAAGTCATTTTCTTTTCATAAAAAGTTCCATTAATAGTCTGTGGGTCCCACCAGTGATGGGGTCCAGTCTTAATGTTATTAGATAAGTTCTTCACCTGGCCTTTTATTTGAATCTACCTTAGTCCAAGAAACATTTAGAATTTTCTGTTTGGCTATAGTAGAAAAATTGAATTTTTTAAAATAGGGTCATTACGGAAGAGTATCAATTTCTTCTAGTAGAACAGATTCAGGTATCTATACTCGGTGATTAGAAGTGATGAGCTTATTTTGCTTAGGGTTTGGTGAATCTGATTTGAGGTTCAGTGAACCTAAACTTTGTGGAAAATCCCACTGAAGACTGTGGGGAAGGGAATCCTGAAAAAAGAGCATCTAGAGCTGAGGACTGCTATGGGGAAATTTGAACAAAGCAAAAGAGTAAAAAAAAAAAAAATAATAATAATAATTTATATAGTAAACTGGGTCCTTTCAATTTTCTTACAGGGTGACATGGAAAAAAAAACACTGATCCTTTAAGTTGCATGCTCGGGAAATGGCTTTAAGCTGTGATGTTACAGAACAGTACACTTTTTATGAACAGTGCCACTTAATTACAGCAGCAGCACCACAATCTGATTCATTTTAACTTGAATAGGTAGGTATGGCTGTGTTACCTGATTTTGTATCAAGTGGTAATAAGACTGGATTGACCAGTGGAAGTTGCAACCACACCAAATCTAAAAGCTATATAAATTCCTCTTAAACAAAATAAAGCTGAAGCCTCTTAACCTCTTACTAATTTTTCAGTGAAACAACAGGTTAATAGTATAGTTAGTGTTATACTAATATGAGCATTGCATTGTCTTAAACATCAAAACAGAGTACACAAGAACACTTCAAAACCACAACTCTACATCCCTCAAATGTCCTCCCATCCCTGTATCTCAACTATTCCCCAAATATTCAAAATAAAGATTTCAAGTATGTGCCAGCAGCAGGACAGAATGCGAGTATTAAACGGCAAATAGAGGAAAGGCATGTGTCATCTTGCAGTAAAAATGAGAATATATTATCTAAGAGACAGTAGCCACAAATATTTTATAGTGGCTGTACAGTATGTAAGCAACTTGGGTAACTAAAATTGTATGACACATTTACAGTGCCAGAGCAGCAGAATAGGCAACACATCTTTAGGTGTAATGCAGGATTTACCCTGTAGCAAGCTTAATAAATTCTCAAAGAAAATGTGATCATAGATAGAAGTCCTTTCATACAACACTTCACTTCAAGTGTGCCAGTCTGCACTATCCAGTGTGAATATGAATACATTACCCCTGTGCTGTAATAGTCCGCCTTTATGGTTCACTGGCTTTATGAAAGCTTATGGCAGTGTACAGAGGGTATGGGAACCTAGACACCAAGGTCATAGATCCCAACTGTTCCTGATTTTGAGGGACTGTCCCAGATTTTGAACAAAGTCTCTATGTCCTTCTTTCCTCATTGGAAATGTTGCAGCTGAAGCAGAGCTATGGGAAAAATTGTATGACAACTTTACAGTGTTATAGCATATGAATAGACCAAACATTCTGAGACATAATGAAGAATATACTCTGCAACAAACTTTTAAATTCTGCAGCTGAGGTTGATCTGCAAAAAAAAAAAATATTGTATTGCATCTTTACAATGCTGGAGCAGTGGAGAATGCCATAACTTTAAGGCACAAGGCAGGATTTACTCTACAGCAATCATTAAAAATGTTGCAGTTGAGCTCAAATTGCAGAAACATTGCCTTTACAGTGCCAGAGCACCAGAATAGGCCAGAAGAGGTGGAAGTAGCTGGTGATGGTGACAGGTATAATTTTTTTGAAAGGGGTGGTGGACGTTATTTAGTTACAGGTTGTGTGCAGTCCCCTTTAAAATCCATAGCAGAACGTCATTGAGGATAAAGGTCTGCTGTGAATTTTTAGGAGGAACCCATGCTGTTTTTCTGTGGGGTCCCTTCTTACAATCCATATTACACCCTCACCTGACATAAAGCGGAGTTCCGCCCCCCCCCAGCACAACACTAAAAGTCAACAACTGCACATACTGTAGCTGCTGACTTTTAATATTAGGACACTTACCTGTCCTTTAAGGGTCTTGTATGGATGCTGAGGTGAATACCAGCAGCTTTGTTTACAAATAGAACAAAGCAGCCAAATGATTTCATTAATAATTTAAATGGTATTTATTTCTTTGTAAATGTCGTTATGTTGTAGTACATTATTCAGGGGTGCAACTTCACAGGCAGGTTTAGGGCATACCCCTAAGCATGTTATCTAAAGAATTTGTACATTTATGCTGTTGCCATTTAAGTGTTATAAAAAAATCTACCCCTTGCCAAATGATATACAGTGGGGGCGGAAAGTATTCAGACCCCCTTAAATTTTTCACTCTTTGTTATATTGCAGCCATTTGCTAAAATCATTTAAGTTCATTTTTTCCCTCATTAATGTACACACAGCACCCCATATTGACAGAAAACACAGAATTGTTGACATTTTTGCAGATCTATTAAAAAAGAAAAACTGAAATATCACATGGTCCTAAGTATTCAGACTCTTTGCTCAGTATTTAGTAGAAGCACCCTTTTGATCTAATACAGCCATGAGTCTTTTTGGGAAAGATGCAACAAGTTTTTCACACATGGATTTGGGGATCTTCTGCCATTCCTCCTTGCAGATCCTCTCCAGTTCTGTCAGGTTGGATGGTAAACGTTGGTGGACAGCCATTTTTAGGTCTCTACAGAGATACTCAATTGGGTTTAAGTCAGGGCTCTGGCTGGGCCATTCAAGAGCAGCCATGGAGTTGTTGTGAAGCCACTCCTTTGTTATTTTAGCTGTGTGCTTAGGGTCATTGTCTTGTTGGAAGGTAAACCTTCAGCCCAGTCTGAGGTCCTGAGCACTCCGGAGAAGGTTTTCATCCAGCATATCCCTGTACTTGGCCGCATTCATCTTTCCCTCGATTGCAACCAGTCATCCTGTCCCTGCATCTGAAAAACACCCTCACAGCATGATGCTGCCACCACCATGCTTCACTGTTGGGACTGTATTGGACAGGTGATGAGCAGTGCCTGGTTTTTTCCACACATACCGCTTAGAATTAAGGCCAAAAAGTTCTATCTTGGTCTCATCAGACCAAAGAATCTTATTTCTCACCATCTTGGAGTCCTTCAGGTGTTTTTTTTTTAGCAAACTCCATGCGGGCTTTCATGTGTCTTGCACTGAGGAGAGGCTTCCATCAGGCCACTCTGCCATAAAGCACCGACTGGTGGAGGGCTGCAGTGATGGTTGACTTTCTACAACTTTCTCCCATCTCTCGACTGCATCTCCGGAGCTCAGCTGCAGTGATCTTTGGGTTCTTCTTTACCTCTCTCACCAAGGCTCTTCTCCCCCGATAGCTCAGTTCAGCCGGACGGCCAGCTCTAGGAAGTGTTCTGGTCATCCCAAGCATCTTCCATTTAAGGATTATGGAGGCCACTGTGCTCTAAGGAACCTTAAGTGCAGCAGAATTTTTTTGTAACCTTGACCAGATCTGTGCCTTGCCACAATTCTGTCTCTGAGTTCTTCAGGCAGTTCCTTTGACCTCATGATTCTCATTTGCTCTGACATTCACTGTGAGCTGTAAGGTCTTATATAGACAGGTGTGTGGCTTTCCTAATCAAGTCCAATCAGTATAATCAAACACAGCTGGACTCAAATGAAGGTGTAGAACTATCCCAAGGATCAACTTTCTCCCATCTCTCGACTGCATCTCCGGAGCTCAGCTGCAGTGATCTTTGGGTTCTTCTTTACCTCTCTCACCAAGGCTCTTCTCCCCCGATAGCTCAGTTCAGCCGGACGGCCAGCTCTAGGAAGTGTTCTGGTCATCCCAAGCATCTTCCATTTAAGGATTATGGAGGCCACTGTGCTCTAAGGAACCTTAAGTGCAGCAGAATTTTTTTGTAACCTTGACCAGATCTGTGCCTTGCCACAATTCTGTCTCTGAGCTCTTCAGGCAGTTCCTTTGACCTCATGATTCTCATTTGCTCTGACATTCACTGTGAGCTGTAAGGTCTTATATAGACAGGTGTGTGGCTTTCCTAATCAAGTCCAATCAGTATAATCAAACACAGCTGGACTCAAATGAAGGTGTAGAACTATCCCAAGGATCAACTTTCTCCCATCTCTCGACTGCATCTCCGGAGCTCAGCTGCAGTGATCTTTGGGTTCTTCTTTACCTCTCTCACCAAGGCTCTTCTCCCCCGATAGCTCAGTTCAGCCGGACGGCCAGCTCTAGGAAGTGTTCTGGTCATCCCAAGCATCTTCCATTTAAGGATTATGGAGGCCACTGTGCTCTAAGGAACCTTAAGTGCAGCAGAATTTTTTTGTAACCTTGACCAGATCTGTGCCTTGCCACAATTCTGTCTCTGAGCTCTTCAGGCAGTTCCTTTGACCTCATGATTCTCATTTGCTCTGACATTCACTGTGAGCTGTAAGGTCTTATATAGACAGGTGTGTGGCTTTCCTAATCAAGTCCAATCAGTATAATCAAACACAGCTGGACTCAAATGAAGGTGTAGAACTATCCCAAGGATGATCAGAAGAAATGGACAGCACCTGAGTTAAATATATGAGTGCCACAGCAAAGAATCTGAATACTTAGGACCATGTGATATTTCAGTTTTTCTTTTTAAATACATTTGCAAAAATGTCAACAATTCTGTGTTTTTCTGTCAATATGGGGTGATGTGTGTACATTAATGAGGAAAAAAAATGAATTTAAATGATTTTACCAAATGGCTGCAATATAATAAAGACTGAAAATTTTAAGGGGGTCTGAATACTTTCCGTCCCCACTGTGTGTGTATATATATATATATATATATATATATATATATATACACACACACAGTGGGGACGGAAAGTATTCAGACCCCCTTAAAATTTTCAGTATATATATATTTGTGCATTACTACATGTCCCCTCTGTCAGTGTCCAGCTATGCATGCCTATGCATGCCTTTTGTTTGACAATTCCTTGCCTTTTAGCCTTGAAAATGGAGAGAATTAATTTTCAAGATTCTCCTCCCATTGACTTCAATAAAGTGCACATTAAAGTTCTCAGTTTGCTGATTTTTAGAAACGTTAACCCGAATCAGCCTTTAAATTGAGCCCAGGCAGATTTACCTATCTCTAGTCTGCAAAAAGTGTATGCTGTGCACCCTGAAAAAGCAACAGACAATAAAAATAAACATACCTTCTTTGAGAAAATAAACCTTGAAACCCAACCCATGTTTTTGTTTATCTACCAGGAAATGTAAAAATTGGCTATATAAGAAGAAAAAAAAAAAAAAAAACTCTAATAAAAAAAACTGCAAGGTGGACCAAGGAAATAACAATCAACTAGAGTTGCTGCTGACACACACAAAAGGACTGATGGGTCCCTGAGCTATGAACACATTGGGTGGATGGGAGGGAGGTGGGATTCCCAAGAATATGTAGCCGGCCACACTTCAATTCAGAGTAATATAGTGCAAACCCATCATACAGCAAATCAGAACCTCATCCCAAATCAAACATTTAACAGATTTAATTTTCCTAATTGCATTGTCATTGGGATCTCAAAATATCAAGCAAGTGGCTCATTTGTGTGAGGGGGGTCCTATAGCAAATCCTTAAAGATGCCATTTCACTAATATTTTTAAAGGATGCTAAAAGATAAATGTATAAAACAGTGAACATGATATTTACTAGGTGTATCTTCCTGGTATATGTGTTTTAAATTACAGGTATTGATTCATCTGCATTGATTCAACTAGCGATCATCACATTGACTCCTTTATGAATATGTAACTAACGGTTCCCTGTTATAAACTATTAATTCTTAATAAAACTGGTGTATTATAAAAGATCTATGACAGTTGGATTGCTTGCCACATTTTCCGTAAAGTTCATTGAAATCTATTTGCAGAGCTGCCTCACTGACTTTAAATGCAACACAGGCACAAACAGCCACAATGTGTACTTTTTACTTTAAAAAGTAAAAAGATTTTTTTAACGTTATGTAGATAATTTACAATAAAGCTTCACAATTTGTCTGACATGTTTGGCAAGAGATTACATTAAGTTGTACTAAAAAATTCAAGCTATGTTGGGAAATTACTGTGACATTTACAGCTCTGCTGAGCCAAAACATTCTGCCTTCTAAACTATACGACCTACTGACACCCTGAAACTCATTGAAATGAATCAGCCTGCAGCAGGGACTGTCCCTCACACAGGGCCGGTGCTAGACTATGTTGCGCTCTAGGCAAAACGAGCTACTTGCACTCTACCCAAAAAAAAAAAAAACTTCACCTGTAGTTCTACTTCATCCCTCCTAGCATACATCCACATTTTCCACCCTAGCATATCCTCTCCCCAAATGCCCCCCTCTTAGCATAAATCCCCCTAAATCCCTCCTCCTAGCACAACCCCATTCCAAATTACCCTTCCCAGCACAAATCCTTCCTCCACACTCGAATCCCCCCTCCTAGCACAAATTGCCCCATCGTAGCACAATTGCCCCATCCCCCCTCCTCACATAAATCCCAATCCCCTTCTCCTAGCAGAAATTTCCCCCCACCCCCTCTCCTAGCACAAATTCTGTCCAATCCCCTCTCCTAGCACAAATTCCCTCAAATCCCCCCTCCTAGCACAACCCCCAAATTAAAAATAAATAATAATAATACATTTTTATTATTATTATTGTTATTTATTATTATTAAGTTTTTACGTTCCTTTTGTTTAGATCCGCTATTACGGATAATTCGTAAATTCAGATAAATTTGTATTTGTTACATTAACTAAAATCCAAATTTGAAAGTAAATTCCTATAATTTAATAGTTAGTAATGGTTAAGTCATTATTAGTTAATTATTATTTCAGATTTTTGAACCAACGAATTTACGAATCTTCGAATTTACGAATATTCGAATTGACGAATTTTCGAATATTCAAATTTATGAATATTTGGAAAAAATTGTTAAATGTGTTTTAATTAATTTGGATATTTCTGAATTAACAAATTTGTCGAAATTCATTAAAAAAACAAATTCGGATTGAAACAAATTGCACATGTCTGGCGGGAACCCTACAAACAGTTGTTTTAGATAGTTAAAGCTCAAGACATTTATATTAAGGCTGTTTATAAAGTGCCTACCATTTCTGACACTAGTTTTGTCAATTTTTGCTTTTATGGCCTTTTTCTATTTTTAAAGCATGTTCAATAGTTTTTTCTTTGAGCAGAATTTATCACTTTACCTTTTTTCCAGTTCATCTATATGTTTATTGTATTTATATAACTGTTATTACTTTTGCTTTATTTAAATTCTTTATTTATTTATTTATTTATTTTATTTATTATTATATTATAATTTATTTAAATTAATTTATAACCTCCCCTAAAATGTTTCCAAATGGTATGTGTGTCCCTAAATTAATGCATAAGCCCCCCCTTAAAATGTGTCCAAATGGTATGTGTGTCCTTAAATTAATTTATAAGCCCCCCCCCCCCCCTTAAATTTTATCAATGGGCCATCAGAGGGAGTGAAGAATCTGACAAGTGGGCCTTATATTTTATTCTTTAAATAATAATTAAAATAAATGTTATACTGATGTTGGGCAAGAATGTTTTTTGTGTAATCTGCTTGCAATGTTATGTGCAAAAGTACTTTTTTTTTCTTGTTTCAATCCCCAGTTTTCTTCAACACCACGGGAATGGTAGACTGTGACATCCCATTTTGCCACCCGTTGAGACTTTCCCAACTGTGGAGGGGCTATAGATGGGAAGCACGTCCACATCATGCCACCACCCCATTCGGGGTCATACTATTATAATTATAAGGACCCTCACCCCGCAGAGGAGGGTTTTTAACTACCGGCTGACCAGAGCAAGAAGAGTTGTGGAGAATGCCTTCGCGATAATGGCCAGCCGGTTCCGCCTGTTTCTGACAGCAATCCGTCTGGCAGAATACAAACGTAATCATATTGTCCTAGCATGCTGCATCCTGCACAATTTTTTAAGAAAAAATGAAGAAATTATATTTCATCAGTTGGGTCTGAGGCCGGACTTACAGACAATCCTCTGATGGGCCTGGATACTGGCAGTACTGGCTTGGCCCCCCAAAGCACCTGTGAAGTTAGGGAGAAATATGTTAATTGTTTTACGGGTAGGGGGGGTCATTGTAATGCCAGACAATGTCTGATTTTTATTAATAAAAAAATAATGATCAGATAAAATTCCAAAATGTATTTATTGCTTGCTTTTCTTTTTGGCTGTCTCCTAGGTTCTCCTAGTGCACTTGTAGTTCCAAGTGGATTTTCCTTTAGTAAATAAGCCCCATTGTCACTGTAAACACATTGAGCATTGAAAGAAGAAGCCACACATTGTTGATTAGCAAACTTTTTAATCTGTGCACATTCACATGTGCATTTATAATATTTTTTTTTTAATATTAATTAATTATTAATAAAATTATATTTCTTTTTTTAACAATATACATTTTTTTTTAAATATATATTTCTTTATTTAACAATATAATTTAAAAAAAAACAAAAACTTTTTTTTTTTTTTTTTTTTTACAAACAGGCATGTTTTAAAATATAATATAAGCAAAAGGAAATCCCCTAGTGGACTTTAAAGGCACTTTCAAAAAAACATTTGGAAGAATATATAAAGTAAATAACAGTTTATTTATTACAAAAAATCATCGAGTGGAATATC